>NC_138660.1:30820215-31477715 GCF_964273445.1 Streptopelia decaocto
TGGTAAAGCAAAGGTTTCTTTTCAGAAAGTTGTGCAGATGAAGTCCTAGAGATAGCTACAGGTAAAACCTTGATATGTAGGTGTTAATTGTTACCAGCTGGCTTCAAAGGCTTTCAGTATGTTTCAGTGTAAACAAACATGTAGTGCACCCAGAACACTATAATGTCTTATTTGCAATACCACACATAACTTTCAAACAAACACTATCAGACAGTAAACACGCTGGTGATTCCTGTCCAAGCTTTCCTCCCTCCCCCTTGTTGGTGTGCGATAACTATTAATAACTACAGTCTCAGTTTCTGTAAGATACTTAGCACGCACATCTAAAGAAAACCTTTTATTTTCTTCCTTTCTGAAATAACCTATAGATCCTTACACTGTAACCATAGACACTTTGAACCCTGCTGCTTATGCTTCAGGTATGTAGTTGGGGCCACATTTTTTTTATTTTTTCCACATGTATCAGTTGGTCTAAACCAAGACTCTAGAAGAGAAGAGAAAAGAAAAGAGAAAGATGGAGAGGAGAGGAGAGGAGAGGAGAGGAGAGGAGAGGAGAGGAGAGGAGAGGAGAGGAGAGGAGAGGAGAGGAGAGGAGAGGAGAGGAGAGGAGAGGAGAGGAGAGGAGAGGAGAGGAGGAGAGAGAAGAGGAGAAGAGAAGAGAAGAGAAGAGAAGAGAAGAGAAGAGAAGAGAAGAGAAGAGAAGAGAAGAGAAGAGAAGAGAAGAGAAGAGAAGAGAAGAGAAGAGAGAAGAGAGGTCATTTTTTTTTGATTCAAAGCATATGGGGTGCACATTTGTGCACTTGCACATGCAAATGCAGGTACAGACCCAGGGAAAACAGTTCTATATGTGGTTTAATAGATTATTTTCCCATGATTTCTCTGAAATTCGGCAGGCTGGTGGCAGAGTTGTTGACCGGTGCAGCAGTCCCACACTCCACC
Organism: Streptopelia decaocto; assembly: GCF_964273445.1. NCBI lineage: Eukaryota > Metazoa > Chordata > Aves > Columbiformes > Columbidae > Streptopelia > Streptopelia decaocto. Next base: position 30,821,155 of record NC_138660.1, read on the forward strand.
TGTGCCTGCTCCGTCAGAACCAGGATAAACTTTCCACTCGCTGTAGTTTATGTGGCTCTGTCCCCATCTTATCCCCAAAGTTCCCTATTAACTTTAATCTCCACCTTGGGCTGCCTTGGCCCATGTCCACTGCAACCTCCCTGGTACTATCATTTGGTTATGTGATACAGCACAGGGTGTGGGCTGCCGAATCTGGGTTGGTGGGGCATTTATTTTTAATAAAACAAAAAGTCCCGTTGTGCTGTATGATGTCATGCTGTGGTTTAGAGGTATTTTTATATTGCCTTTGCTTTGTGGGGATTTTCAGTTGTACACATCTCTGTAGATCGATCTGTTATGATTGTACCGAGTTGTCTTATGTATTTGCACCATGTTGTGTATGATCTGGTGGTAGGTAAGATGCAAAGGGTATTATGTGGGGTGGAAAAATGTATTTTGCAGAGCAGCGGACACCAGAGAGCGGTGCAGAGCTGGACATCCCATCGTGCAGGTTGTGTGGCTTTGCCACACCACATGTTGAAGGGTTTGGGCTGTTGCTGTCTTGGGCTGATGAGTTTCTGTGTGTTCTGGTGCACAGGGCTTGGTTGTGCCTGCAAGTCGTGGCGTGCTGTGGCAAGGGGTGCCCGAGGTCTCGTGTCACCGTCGGGGTAGGTCAGTGGTGGGCAGCACGTCGCTGTGTGTCACTGCTTGGCAGCACAAGGGCACGGTCAGGTCGTTGCCCCATGGTGCAGCTTGCTGTGCGTTACTTCTCTCTGGCTGTGTGACAACGGGCCTGCTGCGGGTGTGCATGCCCTGGGCTCTGTCAGGAGCTGTGCAAGGGGTGTGCGGTGCCTGCAGCGTGCAAACCCTTCAACATGAGGTGTGGCACAGCCACACAACCTGCATGATGGGACATCCGGCTCTGCAGCGCTCTCCAAACACCCGCTGCTCTGCAAAATACATTTTTCTGGTCCATATGATACCAAGTTGTGCCGTTTGCATCTTACCTACCCCCAGATCACATACAACATGGTGTAAATACATGAGACAGCTCAATACAATCAGAACAGATCGATCTACAAACAAAAAGGTGTACAACTGAGTGTCCCTGTGCAGTGGGGAGGGCTGCTGGCCCACAAGGGCACCCTGGAGCACCAATCCCCCCCAGAGCTGTGCGCTGCAGCCCAGTGCCCTGGAAGGGGCTGCTTTGGCTCAGTGACAGGACAAAGGGCAATAGGTACAAACTGGAACACAGGAGGTTCCACTTAAATCTGAGAAGAAACTTCTTCTCAGTGAGGGTGGCAGAGCCTGGCCCAGGCTGCCCAGGGGGGTTGTGGAGTCTCCTTCTCTGCAGACATTCCAACCCGCCTGGACACCTTCCTGTGTAACCTCATCTGGGTGTTCCTGCTCCATGGGGGGATTGCACTGGGTGAGCTTTCGAGGTCCCTTCCAACCCCTGACACTCTGGGATTCTGTGTGACTCTGTGTGATTCCGTGTCGGTCACGGCCCGCGGGAACGGCACAGAGTTCTGCAGCCGCGCGGGTGCAGCCCGCGTGTCCGTGTCCGCACGGCGCGGGTGCGCTTGGCACCGGCCGGGCACAGCGGGGGCTCTGCGGAGCACCGGGGCGCCGCGGCCCCTTTAAGCGCGGCCCGGCCCGGCCTGCCCAGCTCTGCCCGGCTCCGCCGTGCCCCGGGCGAGCGGCTCCTTCCACCGCCCCCGGCCGCTCCCCTGCCGCACGGGGCCGCCCCGCCCGGCCCGGCCCGGCCCGCGTCTCCCGGAGCGCCGTGCGGGGAGGGGCGGGCACAGCGGCCCGGCGCGGCGGAAGGAGCCGCTCAGCCGCGGCCTCGCTCCCGGCGCTGCCCGCGCCCGCCGAGGCGCAGCCCCCGGGGCTCCGCACGCACCTGCCGGGCCGCCCCCGCCGCGGGGCCGGGGACACGCACCTGCCGTCGCCGCCGGGCCGCCCGCACCTGCGCCGCCCCCCGCAGCCCCGGGCGGGCCGCGTTTCTCGGCGGGCAGGGCAGGGCATGGCGGGGCGCTGAGATGAAAGTGACCGTGTGCTTCGGGCGGACCGGGATCGTGGTGCCCTGCAAGGACGGGCAGCTCCGCGTCCGGGACCTGACCCAGCAGGCCCTGCAGCGCTACCGCAAGGCCCAGGAGAAGGTGGGGGCCGGGCCGGGTGCGGGGCCGGGCGGGGAGCGGGCGGGTAACGGCCGGGGCGAGGGGCCCTGGGGGAAGGCGCCTGGGGGAAGGCCCGGGGCGGGGTGGGTGAGCGGCCGGGCGCGCTGAGGTGGGCGCGGGCCCCGCGGCCGTGGGGCCCAGGACGGGGCCCCGGGGGTGCCTGTCACGCGTGGGTCGCGTCATAGATCCCTGCCAGGTGCTCTGTGAACAGCTGATGCTGGCGGGCCCCGAGTGTGGCTCATTTTACATGTTATTGCTGTGTGCGTGTTGACTAACAAACTTGATACAGGCGCAAACATAACGTGTGTTATTCCATTAAAGCTCGTGTTTTCTGCGCGGTGCTGTCTGCATGAGCAGATGACTTTCTTTACCTGGAAGGAGCAGGAGTTTTTCTTTGGTTGTATCCAGTTGAGCATAAAAATACAGTTTTCTTTTTCTTCCAAGAGGCAGGTGCTGAAGGTTAACGGGATACTGTTTAATGCTGATGAAAGGCCTGGTGTGGCAAATAACTGCTTTGCGACAGAGACTCCAGTTACAAGCCCTGATTCAGGTGTCTTAGGAGGATGGACAGCCCCACAAGCCCTGAATCAGGGCTTGTGGGGCTGTCCATCCTCCTAAGACACCTGAATAAAAAGTACAGCCAACAGCTTTTGAGATCCGTTCTGTGCCCAATCAGTTGTTCGGTACCCTGAGTGCAAAACTTGTATTAAAATTCTTGTTCCTGCAGGTTTATTTTGAGAGAAACACAGATTGTTCTGTGGTAAAGATTGTGGTGGTCACCATGTTAGCCTTTCTGAGCAAGTGTAGTGCTGTAACCTGCCCTAAGATATGTAGAGCTCAACAAATATGTTGTATGAAGAGTCTTTTTTCCTAATGACTATTGCATGTGTGTAACAACTGCAGGATCTTTATAGAGTTCTTGCTGCTGTTACAGCCAACAGTGAGATCTTTTGCACTGAAGTATGGTTCAGAGTACTAAAATAGGCGTATGGTCTCCATTTAAGAGTGGAGTTTATCAGAAACAGAATTACTTTTGTCTGAGTTGAACTTAGAAATGTAACATTTGATTTCAGCTTTGATTTGTGCTTGTGGTGGAATTGGACTTAGTCTCATGGTGATGGCTGAAAGGTGGCCTACAAAGCTTTTGGATAAATACTTCAAATGCTTTTCCTTCTCTCCTCTTTTTTTTTCAGTTCCTCTAGAAAGGAGTAGAAGGGTGTCTGTATTTCTAGGTAAGGCCCTGACTGTTCTAGAAGGCTCACTAAGGAATTTATTTGAGAGGAATTGCAACAACATGAGAAAGGTTCAGATAAATGCCAGAGATTTAAGATGTACTGCAGTCCAAGTAGTTTCTCATTATTTTTGTACCCAATTTCCTAGTTAGGTAATACTTAAAGAATATTATTCTTATGCTAAGCAGTCACCCCTGTGCCTCGTTCAGTGTGAGGTCAGAGTCATCCAGTTGTCTCTGTAGGACATCCAGAAGCCAGAGTTCACGTTTCTGACCTTGTTTCTTGCCTTTGCAAATCAAACTTCTCTTTTTTTCTGGCTATTTCCTTATAGAAGTCCTGAGTTTCCTCTTCTGCATCCTAGATGGACAAAGTGAACACAGGCGAATTTGTTCAAAACTTGCTGGTCACCTCAAGTAACGGTGGTTCAGTGCTTGTACAAGGGTGTGTAAAGAGGCAGAATGGGAGAAGAACCATAAGGACCTGAAAAATACAGAACAGGTTTTCATTCAAGTCACTGAAAAAAGCTTTGTGACTTCTGCACCCTCTCTGCCTTCTGTTCACTGGAAACTTAAACAGTTCTCTTGCAGTGCTTGATTAGTTACTTTTCAGTCTATTTAAATTGCATTAAAAGTAGCCAAGAAGATAAATAGATAAATTTCCTCTTATCTTGTCGAGCATCAGTTGGAGTTAGTGCTCTTTCCTGAAGGAAAATTTGGGGTTGGTAAAACAGATCATACAGACGTCAGAAACAATTAATTTTATTACCTTACGGAGAGTTTTTCTCCCATCTAGATTGAGTGTTTTGCCATTTTGCTTCTCACAGAATGGTTGGGGTTGGCAGGGACCTCTATTGATCATCTCGCCCTGTTCTAAAATTTGCTTTCTTTACAAAAATGTAGAATCTTAGAGAGAATGCGATTATTCCAAGACAATCAGCAGCTAAAATCTGCTGTGAGTTGTGGGCACATAAACAGGTTTATGTTAAAGATAACGGAAGATTTGTTTTCCTTTTCAAGCTATTTAGAATGCTTGGCATACTTCCTGTGGCAGAATGCTGCTGTTGGCATCTTAAGTGTTCTTTATCTCTTTTTTTTTTTTTTTCCCAAGTGTTAAAATCTTTTAAAAGGACAAAGTGGAAGAATGGTATTGTTAGTGTACCTAAATTATTTGGAGAAGGAGGGAAAATTGATACAAGGGATATTTTTCATAGTTGCAGAATGGAAAATGAAAAAGGTAGCATGGATACAAGCTTTGGGGAAATTTTTCTTAGTTATGATACTGTCAAATACCACAAAAATATGTGTGAGAACCTCTCTATTTTGGAAGTTATTCTAGAAGCCTCGTTTTGCCATTATACTGCAGTCACTTGTCTGGTAAAGGGGACCTATGAGATTAGAATATTAATTCATATATATTGTAGAATATTTGAATTTCTGTGTATAAAATTAGGAAAATTTTTAATTGGTTTAAAGTACTCAGCTCTTATTTATACTTGTAATGAAGGGAAAGTTGGTGCAGTAAATAACTGAGTCATTTCTGTGAGGCTTTTGGTAAATAGCTGAGAACTCTGCAGGCAGTCGCTGTGTTTCCTTAGCAAGTTGGATTCGGTTCCTTGACTGGGCTGTGTTGGCAAGATTTGGTTGTGAAGGCTCAATCGCTCTGTTAACTAAAACAAAATACTGGGATATTGTTTTAACTGAAGAATCAGTGATTATTTTTTGATGGTGCTGAGCTTAGCAGTGGGTTTTGGAGGTACCATTTCAGTTCTGAATGGGCAGATCTTGTCTGATCACTGGAGGATGCAAATAACTCCCTGGACTTATGAACTATTGTTTGTATTACTGCATCAACGGAGATTTCTGTCCTCTCGGATTTAATTGTGTGAATAGTCTTAGACGTTTAAGAAAACATTTTGTTGGTCAGCTACTTTGTGAGAATTGTAGATAAATTTTCAGGGCACTGACTGTCATCTCAGAAAGCCACCCGTGTTTTGCTGAAATGAAGTTTGGTGAAACTTCTTTGTGACTCAGTACCTGCTTTTTTGTTGTTCAGTAATGTGTGTGTAGGGCTTCCTGCTGACAGGTAGACACAGTAGGATTCACGATTCCTTATTGCCAGCCCAGTCCCTTCATCTTTCTTGTAACCTGGTATTTTTGCTGCCTTGGGGAGCACTTTTGTGTTATCTGCTGTATCTAGGATTCTTTGCTTGAGTGAGAGCAGATGTACTGCAAAACACTTGAGCTGCTGTGCTCTTGTTACAGTGTTTGCTTCTCTGTGGCTATAAGGCATCGCCCTTGCGTGCAACACAAGATGCCTCACTGATTGTTTTCCGGTGAATTGTGAGATTGGTGTTGTCTGGGTTTGCGTGGCCCTACTGAAAGCAATTCCTCAATGCGTATGGGGCTAAACGCACCATTGTACTTGTACTGCTTGCCTTTGAAATGCTGCTCCCCCCAAGTAGGAGGCAACACTTGAATGACCAGCTTTGTAGTGAAGTCCTTGGTCCAGCTGGAGATGCTAGTTTGCTCACTCCAAGTCCTTCAATGCTCTTGCTGCAGAAAGGGCTGTACACCCAGGGAAAAGAATGGCTATGAGACTAGCAAGTGAAATCCACAGTGACTTTTCTTTAAGCTGCAGGGACGCTTTTCCCAGGAAAAATGTATAAAAACCATCTTGCTGCTCCAGATGTTCCTTTTCTCTCTGGAGGAGTCAGAGATGGGGAAGTGGATCAACTTATTCCCATTTGCATGCATGGTGCTTACCTGGGCAACTTGCTTGAAGTGACTGCTTTAACTGTCTGAAGTCTTGTTCACAGAAGCCAGTCGAATGGATGGGACATGGAAGCCATGTAGCAAAATGAGTAAGCACTGCAATTTGTCATTTAAATGTCAGTTTAAAATGTGTCATTTTAAGCGGAGTTGAATTCTTGAGTGGCTCACTTCCACAGTCTTTGAGGGCTTCCCTGTGGGCTGACACAGACAATTGAGTATTAGTTACCGGGGCTTCGTCTCCAGTTGTTACAGGCATTATTGTGTGGTTCCAATGATGAGTATGTACAGAAAGTTGACTCTAGAGTGGTAATGGTAATTTTAATTGGCAGTCAGACTTAGTAGGAAACAATAACATAGTGACTGGGTTGACTCAAGAATGGTGCATTTTCAATTAGAGCAAAAATAGTGTGTTATTTGGGTTTTATTGGCAATCTTCTGCAAATTAGGTGCATTTAAAGAGCTAGCATTGCACGCTGACTATCTCTATCAGTTGCTAATTCCTACTAATAAAATACGTTTCCCCTTTCTTTCTGTTTTTGCTTGCCCCACAATAATAATAGTTTTCTGCAATTATGTATTGCTATTGTAGATCAGCCAGAGAGCACAAGGAGGACTGAATGTTCTTGTACTTCCTCTAAAAACACTGGGAATAGGAGAAATGACAATTTGCTTTGACTCCAAACTCTCTGTTTTTGCAAAAGCATTTTTTGTAAGCAGAACAGATTTCTTCAGAAGATATATCGTGGAAAGTTTTGAAATATATCCTTTGTTATGAACGTTTTTCTGTTCGGGGTAAATTGTAAGTATTTAGTCCTTTATAAAGGCAGAGTAATATAGTTGTATGTCATTTTTGTCTTGGACCTGGTCTCTAGTTTTGGTGTGTCTTTTTGAATTTATACCAGTTTGTGTTGGGAAGTTTATGCTCTGATGGGGATGGGGTTGATGCACAGTTTTTGTTACAGCAAAACAATTCTAAGCTCTGTTTTTCAGTACTTTTTTTTTGGCTGGGAAATGCTTTAACTGTTCATTCCCATATTTGTCTTAGTATTGCTCAATCAGCTAGTGCATGTTAGTGAGCTTTTACATTGTCTTGGAAAATGGTGTATTTTAATGAACAGTTTAATTATCGCTTCTGTATTCAGCCTTCAGCTTTGTCCTCTGTGTTATCATAATAAAAAAAGAGAATACAACTTGGCACATTGTTTTTCCATTGCTGTTGTATGAGTTTATGGGTAACTGACTCGTATATAGGAAGATAGGCCATGTAAATGTGTGTGTGGGGATAAAGAAAAGAAAAGGAGACAAATAATTTTAGAAAATCTGTATAAAACAAACAAAAATAACACCGGTGCTGGTGTGGCTTTTATTTTTTTCTTTACTAATTGGCTCCTCTGTTCATCTCTCTTCCCTAAAACCCTAGAAGACCTTCAGATTGTTAGAGAAGATACTATCTCATTCTCATCAATCCATCAACAGCTGAGCTGATCTCCATTGGCAGACCTCCATATCTAAGTTATAGGTTTTCTGAGCAGAGAAAAAATTATGTTGTATAATAATCTCCTGTTTCTTTTAATTTGAGTGTCAACTGACAGTAGTTCCAGCTCCAAAGAGGTCAGATTCCAGCCTGTCGCTCTTCGACCAGTATATCCTCATGGGTTAATCCCCTGTATATGATGGAGTTGGTGATCTTCAGCTGCTAAAGAAGGGGACTGCTTGAAAATCTACATGTTCCTGCTCTGCAGCTCTTCTCTTGGCTGGTGTGCCTGTGGGGCAGGCAGACTTAAGTTAAACCTTTTGGTGGTGTCTGTATAGAGGTAGTTCCTTATTTATGCTGCTTCTCAGAAGTTTTGAAGGCAGATGGTCTTAGCCTTTCTTCTTTTGTTGTTAGTCTTGCAATGCTGAATGTCATTAATGGTGATAGGGCTGGATTTTAATGTAGCGGGTTTGGGTTGTAATTGTACCATTTTTCTGTGTTTTTAAGGAGTCCGAGTACTACTGAATGTAAGTACCGTTCCCTTTAGTTTCTGTACGTCAGGTATTTTTTGTTGAATGCAGTTCGTAGTGGTGCAGTTTACCTGCTGTGACCTTTGCCTAAACCATGATAATTTTTTAAATGACTCATATGATGATGACTTTGATGAACAGTATTTTGAGTGTCACAAAGCTTTGCACTGACCTCCTGTGCTAGCCAACATCTGCATTTCTGAGTACAAGCCAGAGCGTGAAACCAGACCGCAAACTTTAGCCTTAAGCCTTTGTTGTTAGTGGAAGTGTTGGCTGTACACTGATTTGGATACAGACCTTTCGTGAGGAATGAGTTTTATGAATAAGGAAGATAATACATGACCTGGATCTCAACTAACTTCTTTCTCCAGAGTTTCTCAGAGTTGCGTGTGCTGTGTAACCCTGCAGCTCCTGCCTGGGCTCCGTTGCACAGTGTCTTTCTGTGGATCTCTGGTTGAACAGCTATTGAAATTCCCATTCTGCCAGTTGTGACCTTTTCTGAGCTAGTTCAGTAAGTATTTTGATGGAAGGTTCTCATCTCAGGGTTTTTATTGGGTTTATTGTAGATGCTATGCACCGCAAAGGTGGGACAGAAATACAGGAGTGCAGAAGCAGAGGAAGCAACAAACGAGGCTACTTGAGACAGTGTGTCTGTAACTCTTTCGAAAGTAGAAGTAATTCAGGGGTTCTACAAATTCAATCAAGGTGAAGTTGCTGTTTTGCAGCAGTTTAAGCCTTGAAAGGCTTAGTCATAACTTCTCGCTTTCCCAGGTATCGAGGCCTGTATGGCTGTATAATGAAAACTGTTCCTCAGTCTGTCCAGGACAAAACCAAGTTCCTCTGTTGATCTTTTAGCCTGCATCATACTTTGTTGTCAGTAAATTGGATGATCATACTACGTCTCACCTGTATATTTTTAAACTGAAACAAGCTTCAGCTTTTAAAATAAATAATCATGACGTCTTCCATTTACTACTTTAAAGAAGTTCTTATGATTATGTTACTTTATACTTGAACTGTGAGTTAGTCTACATGAGAGTCTGTACAGAAACCAGAAGTCATACAGGAAGGTTTTTTTGCTGATTAAATACGCAGGGGGCTCGCATTTAGGAAAAAAAAAATGAGTATTTTTAAGGCTTGCAGGAAAAAATGAGGCAAATACCTTACTGCATCAATCAAATGTCAGTATACAGCAAACTCTATGAAAATGCGGTTTACCTCCAAACCACATTCCTTCCGTTCACATTGAGTTAAAAACTTGTTGGCTATGCCAATGATTTTTTTTTTCCTTATAAAATAATTGGCTATGGTAAGGGGTTGTCAGCAATCTATTGGATTATTTTTTCAAGCTGATTTATTTCATACTGAGTAAGGACTTCTAAATTTGAGGAAATACCTGGTCTGCTCTCGTGTGCCAAAGATGTGGCATACTTTGCTTTGACTCATTGACTTAAATGGTATTTTCTTTAGGTTCCTCACTCTACTGAGATTTTCAATAGAAGTTGTCTTTGTCATTTCTTCTGGTTGTCCCTCTCCTCCCCCTTCCCATTCTGATTATGACAGTATACCACCATCAAATTTACTATATCTGCTTATTTTGGAGAAGTCTGTTTCTAGCAGTTGCCTCATTTAACATAGATGGCATATGTGTTTCTTGGCTGATGTTGGAAATTTGGCTGCCGTCTTTTGCTTCTGGAAGCACAACCTGTTCTTTGTCTAGATTGCTCCCTTGAATTGAATCTTCTCGTGTCTTGTGTGGGGCAGAAAGGCTTGCTGAGATTTTTCAAGGACTGACGGGAGTTAATGTGTTCAACTCACAGCATTAGGCTTATTTGAAAAAAATCTATCTGCTGCCAATTCACAATTAATTTTCCCCTGCTGGCTGTAATGAATGTATTCTGAACAACTGTTTCAGGAGCTCCTGGCATTATAAGCTACAAAAAGAGAACTCCCTGAAGAGCTGGAAACCCGAAATTGTGTTGGGCAACAAGAAGGAGAAGGTTCATTGACATTTTGACATTGTGCATAGGGAAAGACCAACATTTGGATGGTAGTAGTCATGATACAGGCTTTGCCCAGAGTGCTGTGAAAAAGGAAGATAGATATTTGGGTTTTTTGGGGAGAAGAAGGTAGGTATTTGTGTGTGTGTAAAAATATAAACTAACATCGGGGTCTGTCCTGTCAATGATAAATGATGACTCGTCTATGTTAGGCCAGAAGATTAGCACTTGAAAACCCAGGGAGTTCTTGTGTTGTAATGTTTCGGGAACAGTTATGTGGATGACTCTGATTCAGCTGCTGACTGATGGGAGATGTAACTTTACCTGGAAAACCCTCATAGAAACCACTCCACTGGCTTTACAGATAGAAAAACGAAGAATATTTTGTTGATGTACTCAACTCAGAAAGGCTTGAAAGAAAACTCATGGCCTGTGCATTTAAAATTTATTACTTCTTAGGGTTTTTTTCCTGCTTATGATTATTGATGTGTTCAATCTAATTATTTTTCAAAACTGTCAACAGGACAAAATTGCTCTAAACTCCTATTCTTTTCACTTATGCTTTCATTTGAAGTAAGACGGATCAGATGGGAGTCTGCCAACGTTGACCCCTTAATCCTTGAGTCTGGAAAAATGTCGATTTAGACCATCTTCATTCAGAGTTGATTTTGTGTGTTGTGGGGGAGTAATTGCAGTGAGTTAAACTGGAAGGAGTAGATGGTTTGCTTTTGTACATCTAGTGTTTTTTTCTTATTAGATCTTTGACGTAGCATTAAAATGTAGTGCCAAGGTTGGACTCTGTCATCCTCCTCATCCCAGCTCTCTGCCAGCTGTACTTTTAATGTAGGTGATTTTTTTGTTTGTTTGTTTTACTGCAACAACATTCACTGCCATTTAACTCTTCATAGAGGCTGAATATCCACTTTGCTTGTGTTTTTTATATATGATGAATGAAATATAATGTATGTTGCCATCGTTTTCTTTCTTGTCTGGAAATATTCATTGCTATCGTTGTTTTATTAAATAAGCCATATTCTCAGACACTAGGAAAACACTAGGTAGGTCTTTTGGTAACTTGAGATGTTGCAGGTGTAACATCCATCTGGCAGAGTACAAACTGTTGGTCTCGGTATCACACAACTGTCTTTTAAATTGAGTGAGAGTGGAGGAGTCTGAGTTATTGTTCATATTGCAGTTCATTAATGGCTGTAGACATGAAATGAGCATCACACTAAATGGAAGTCTCGGTCAACCTCTGACTTGTGCCATAAAGGTTTGAGAATAGACAATATGAAAAAAACACCAGCTTTTTTCCAGATGGCTGAATGCTTGTTGTCTCTTTATGTTTAGCTGTCACTCAAATGTGAATGCTGTGGTGATTATAAGTGTCTTCCATTTTTCTGGATTGAAACGATCCCTTTTATGCATTGTGTGTTTAGAGATTAACTGTTTGTCTTATCAATAGGGATTTTAGAGAAAGAACAACAACAACAACAACTCGATGGTCTAGCAAAACCCAGGATGTTGGTGCTGATAACAGACTGGGCAGTGCAGGTCTTAGCTCCACATACCATGTTGCACACAGTAGTTGTTTTGCAATAGGTTGTAGTGGACCATCAACGTTCTGTAGCGTGTCGTTACTTCAGCTTTGGGACATCTTGTGCGTGATATGTTTTGTACTACTGGTTTTTGTTAGTGTAAAAATGTTTTTCTGCAGTCTGGAGGGGGAAAGAAGTTTGACAGAGGAGGCTTTGTGGGAAGGAGTTTGTTTGGATTGGGAAGAAAAACCTTGCTAAAGCTCACTTAATGAATTTTCAGGCTTCTTTCTTGTTGCTTTTGTTTTGGAGCCTGACTTGAGAGTTAGTGTAAGAGATCCCGCTGAATAATGGCAGCCAAAGCTGGTGCAGGTTTTGTAGGAGGCCAAATCACTTACCTATGTGACTTTTATACTGGCAAATTCTGATGGTATCATTTTTTTCTATTAACTGACAGTGTCTGTTTCCTTACTTATTAGCCATTATAAAAGAGAATCAGCTGCTTCATTGCATGTGCTGCTTTCCTTTTTCAGGCGCTGCAGGTAGTGATAAAATGTAGTGAAAACAGCTCCAATTACTTTGCTGAAAAGCCTTCAGCATTGTGGGGCTGAACTTGTCAGTGACCGGCTCTTTGCTCATCTTTGTGTGTGTGAATTGGGAAACTGAGATATAATCAGCTCTGTTAATGAGCAGGTAACTTACACTGGAGCCCTATTGCCAGTGCATTGTGATAAAGGGATCCCGTCACCTCCTGAGCATTCTTGGGAATAACTGTGTTACTCCTGTTTGCTGTAGGCATTTCCATCAAGTCTTTGCTTAATTTTACAGTGAGATCTTAATTCTGTAGGCGCTTGAGCGTGGCGTAATATGCAGAGCCAATGTATGTGAATGGAGTTGTGGAGCCCAAAGAGAATGAATGAGGCAGCTGTCTGAAAATGTAAGTTGGTTTCGTCCGTATGAGCGATGGATGGCATCAAACTGGAAATGAAAAGGAATGTTGTAGCGGCTTTTCAGAACTGTTGCAGAATGTATGCAAATACAGTATTTAATCTGGTGTGCTCACCAGCAGTGGTTTTCATTTGAAGTTTGACTGGATTGAAATTGTGTGGCCTTCCTGCAAGCTCTGGGAAGAAATTCCTGGTCAGAGGCATTGAGAAGGTTGCTATGAAACAGTAAGTGGAACCTGTACCTCAGGTGTTGTTTTCCACATTTGAGCTGAATGCTCTGTTTACCTGTCTGTTGGCTGTTTTGCAGTGACTTTTATCCTGCTTTTCTTTTAAATCTCTGAAGCTGTTCCTTCCCGACTCTTTTGTGATTCTATTTTCTTGAAGATCCTTGGGGGAACAGGAGAAAGCAGTTCTTCTTGCCCTTAAGGCTAAGGGACCGGGTGGAGGAACCCTTCTGTACACTAGCGGTGTTGAATTTCGATGAAAGAATGAATAATATTCTCTACTTCGTTGTCTTCTATCTGGCCAAAATCCAGTTCATGAGATGTGGTTAGGCATATGGCATATGGTTTTGATGCTGTGTTAATTCTGGTATGTTCTGTAGTTCCAGTTAGGTGAAGGTGGATGGTGATCTCAGGAGGGAGAGAATTGTCTGTGTTTGGGTTTTACCCAGTTCTGGCACCGGGCTCTGCCAATATGAAAAGACATCGAGGTCGTCTGGACCGTTCACCAGATGTATTTGCTGTATCTCAGAAGTCAAATACTAAAACTTACCAATATTGCACTGTGAAAATATCAATTTTATTAATATGATACAAAAGGTAAGAGATTATATAAGAGTTCCCATGGTGTAATATTATGCTGGTAAATACTTATTTTACTTTTTTAAACTTCCTGCTCATTTTCTTTCAAACAATAGCCAGAACCAGTGAAGCTGACTAATCTTGATGGAATTAGGCAGTGCTTGCCTGTTATGCTTTTGGAATGTTCTTGACCCTGTCATTTGTGCTACTGAGAGGTAAAGGGAGGAGGGAGGCTGGTTAATTTAGCATTCCGTGGGAGAACAAAGTGGCATATAACTGATGATGTAGTACAAATCCTGCTCCAATACCCGCATGGCTGAAAATCCTTATCTTGCTCCCTGCACATCCAGCCCGTTCTTAGTTGATGTTACTTTCTACCACCACCTTTTTTTATCCTCTTTCTCCTTTTTCTTATAATGACCTTCTGCCTCAAAGGGACTCTGCTTACATCATCAAATACTTCTAATGCTTTGGGTATTTAAAACTGCCATAACTGTCTGAGCATCTTTCTAGCACTGGGGCCACCATTGTCCCTAATGGCTCCACTTCGGAGTGTTGTGACCAAAGGTGCTGAGACTTTCTCTGTCTTCTGAGTGAAGAAAAAGACCCCGGTTCTCAGTGGAGAGAACTGATTAGGGCTGATACAATAAAGGGAGGGGATATTTTTCCCTCCAAATAGTTTGTAATGGTGCCCTATTTGGGTATACTTCTATAATCTGCTGCTGTTTTTTCTTACTTGAGCTTTGTCTAAAGCTGGGTTTGTGTTACAAGGTTTTACAGGATTGCTGCATACCTGACCTTCATTGTATTCTGTTTGGTGGGAGTTCTGAGTCTGCTGTTACTCAATCACGTTTGACCCTCCCAGCTGCTTCTGATAACAGTCCTGTGTCAGCTGCAAATACATTAATCACTTTATCAAAGGAAAGCCCCAACAGTTGTAATAAAATAATCTTGGTTTCTAGATGCCAGACTGAAGTGGTGGCTGCTTTTAAGGTAGATGCTGAGCCATTTATCATTTTTTCTTCAAGGTCTTCAGTGCTGAGTTTGTTACTGAGTTGTGTGTTACTGTGTTTTTGTTATCTGTAACTGTATTGAATGGTTTGTATTTAAGGTATCCTCACTTTTAGCTGGCAAAATAACAATGTTGTTCATGCACTTAACCTGGACCTTGCTTTTGAAATACAGTAGTCTTGTACACGTGCCTTTCTTACTTTCTGAAGTTTGTCGTGTGGGGTTTTTTTTGTGTGTTGTGTTGTATTTTCCTTTTCTCTTTCCTTATTTCTGTGTGAAAAATGGCTGGCAATTGGCAGGAGTAGCTTTACAGTTCTGTGTGCTCACTTTAAGTTGGATTTTAAGAAATCATGCCTGTGGTCCCTCACCTGTGCTACCTTCAGATATCAAACAAAAAGCCAGATTCAGTACTAATTAATTATTTGCCAGGTGCCCGTAGCTGTGTAGCAGTTTGCTTAGTAGCCTAACAATACTATGAATATTGTAGCCAATACTTGGCAGGGAGAACTTGAGATATGAAAGTTAAAGCTTAAAATGTTGTGATTTTACTTAGAGATGTCTAGTTCTGGAGCTGTTGTGTTAAGTTACATGGGGTGAGTCTTTTGTGTTTCTACATTGTTGAAGCAATCTAGTCTAATGAGCTAAAGGATATTCTTAGTTTATAACTGGAGATCAGTTTACCGTTGCATTCTTGCATTCATACAATTATCTTGGATTCAGCACTTGCATACAGTGCACTCCAGTTTCTACTGAGGTTTTTCTGTAGGTTTTTTTTATAGTTGTTGCAGATGCAACGCGTGGACATCGTTGTCTAAATGCGTGTCTCCAGTTCTCTTTGCCCGTTCTGGTTTTGCATATTTGTTCTGCAGTGAAATATTCTTCTTAAATGTCAACTCTTGGAGTGTAATGTAAAGATGGGCTATGTGATCCCTCTAATGTATTCTCTACTGCATATTTTATTCACGTAATATCTAGAGAGTGGTTTCATTCACATTCAGGTTCAGTATAGAATCGGAATACTCTCATTTTAGAAGGGTTCCAGCGCTGAAATCAAAGTTTGAGTGCAATTTAAAATGTTCCGTCTCACTTTGGTTTCATCTATCTGTGCTCTGACTATTGCCGTGTTGGGAATTCCATGTTAGGGATATCTCTGCAGTTTTTCTTGTTTTCCTCCTCAGACCTGATGTGGGAGATGAGTATTTTTTCCCTCTGCGTATTCAACTGCCAGAATAAACCTATGTTCTCTTCTTTCTGCTCTCTAGTGATAGTGGAGTTCACTAGGTGAGATGAATAACTACCTCCCCTGCCCTGTGGAAAATGAAAACGCTTTCTCTTTGTTAGTACCTAGTCTTATTAATTTCTCAAAGTGTAATCACTTAAAGATGGCTAAAGAACAAGAAAGGGATGGACTGGCAATTTGTTGGACTGCTTAGCATGTTAAATCTAAAGCTGGTAGTGAGATGCTGATGCTTTGTTGGTCTCATTCCAAAGACTGCAAAGCAACGGTGCTTTCCGGTTGTTGGCCGTGTCTGCCTTCACTCAGCAGTGCCCTCGGCTTCAAAGGAAAACAAGGGAAGGTTTTTCAGCGCTTTCCCGGCTGGGTAGCAGTTTTTCTGTCAGTCTGTGGTGCGTGAATTGTCTGGTTGGCTTTGTTTGTTTGTTTTGCTCTTTACACCGGGGTGCTGAAGAGCCAGCAAGGCAAACGGTGTGAGCAGCCTTCACCAAACTGCTCAGTGCTGAGACACAACCAGCCCTACCGACAAAGACAAATCCGCTTCTCTACTGATGCCATCTGATTAGAGTCCCTGCTTTGACATTGGGCTTTTAGTACCTTCAAAGACAAAACTTTAAAAATGGGGTATTTAAAGTGACCTTGCATAACGTTTTATTTTTTTCCTACTTTGTAATTACACCATTTGCCAATACAACATCAAATGATGATTTGACAAAAAAAAAAAGTGGGAAGGATAAGTTTTCACAACTAGTCTTGAAAGATAAGTAGAATGAATTTAAACAAAAATTTAGCCTGTGTGTGTGAAAATACATAAAATGAGATTTTAATTTTAATTTTTCTTAAATAACTTTTTTAGGTGAAATAGCTTCATCTGTTCTAGTCTAAAAGAAGATCTGAACAGTAGGGCAATTTGTGTTGTTTTGGAAAAAATCTTTGGTTCAGCTCATACTTAAATGTTTAATTTATTCCTATTAGGAGGAATAAAGTTTATTCTTTTACCTTGTCTTACTGTGTTAGAAAAACTTCTTAACCTCTCTGAAAATGGAAATATGTGCTTTAGCTAGAAACACAGCATCATGGATGTATTACTTTACCTCCTGTGATCTCTCCTTTTAGTTCCTGTATTGAACTCAGGATACATAAGCTGACATGAACCAGGCATGAATGGGTCAAGTGTGTCCTTCTCCAGTAAATACGCTTTTTAAAAAGTGTTTTAGAAAGTAGTTTGTTTAGTCGAACCCCTTTTTGCAGAAGGAGCAGCCAGAGCTTGTTTGCTTCACTTTATGGCTTATGGTAAAGAGCAGTTGCAGGGCTACTTGCCTCTATGTCAGCTGAAATGAAAATGCCCATGCTATTTGCAAATACTATGGAAAAGGAGGTGAAGTTGTGTTTCAGTAGCAGTGTTGAAAGCTTTTAGTCAGCCCTGCTAAATTTACTGTTGAAAGTGAAGAACTTTGTACGTACTCAAAGTTTGATTGCTTGGAAGTCACTTCTGCCTGTTCTCCATCACCCCACAGCTCAGGCAGAATTCTGCTTGAAGATCCTTTCTTAGGTGGCTTTATTTGTAGTACTTTGTTTTATCCAGAAGGCAGATTGGGAAGCACCTTTTACAGTCACCTTTGCAGGACTGTTTCTATTGTATGACCTTCTGTGTTTTCCATAGTTTTATTGCTGGATGCTGCAAAGCAGTTTCTCTGTGAGCAGCCTGCCTTCTGTCCTTTGCCCTCACCTCCGCTTCAGTTTGAGTCTTTGAGCTCAATCAGTACAGATCTTTTTCTTGGGTATTACTGACACGAGAGGGTGTCTGTGACTTCAGCGGGTAGAAGGATATAAAGGAGCTTTGTCTTCTTTCCAGCATCTTCAAGCATCTTCACTTCTAAAGCAAGCAGGTTCAGAGTTTGGTGAGGAGAACAACAATGCTGTGGAATACTCGAGAAATCTTTTTTACTATCTCATTGTGCCGTAATGTGTTTCTATTCTTTGTATTGTCTTGAAGGTTTCTGCTGCTTTTGAATTCCTAACTAGGAACGATTAAAAACGTCATGTTTAATTTTATGCAGTTGAACTGTAGAGCTGTAAAGACAATGGACTTCGTTCCAGTTAAGAATTTATTTTCAGCAGTGGGACCTAGAAACCTAAACTTTGGAAGCTTCCTGAGCAATAAAACCTAAATGCTGCTTTTTCTCTATTTTTGGAAGTTAGTGAAAGGAAGACTTAATTTATACTCAGTTGACCTTCGTATAGGGAGGCTTATTGGGGTCTGGTCAGTATGAGGACCTTCTGAATTCAGTGAATGTCTGGAACAGACCTAATCTCTTGTGCGGAAAGCTGTTTGTCTTTGATTTTTATAGAAGCTTCTTGTGTTTGCTTTTATTTCTTCAAAATGTCAGTTCTGCAGCATACAATATTATTACAGAAACGATGCAGTTCTACTGTTTCCGCTGTCTTGCCGCAACGCTGGAGGCTGTTCTCGTTTAGTGATCACTTTGGAGAAGGATCTAGAGATGAAGTTGGAGGCTGTGACCAAACTCCTCCATCTGTTCCCCTCCAGCTCCCTTTTTGTGCCCCCCTCCGCAAGCTCTGGTTTGAGAGTAAATAACACCTAGTGCTGTTTGGCTGGGGATGATATCATGTAGGCTTAGAATACCTATGGAAATCATTAAATACTTTTTACATATTGGGAGGCAATAGATCATGTTCCATTATAGAATGTAAAAATAATTAAATGGTAGAATACCTTTCACTGACCTTCACCTAAAGTAACCCCTTCATCAGGAGCTGTGTTGGGATGGTGGCTTTTTAAATCTTGTTTTTACACTGTCTAAATGACAGAAAACAATGTAGCTGGAGTCCAGTCCTTCCCCCCAACTTTGACCTGGTATTTATGCTGTGGATATGGGACAGGCCTATGTGATTTCTGTTTTCTAAATACATCCTTTTTTCACGTGGAATTTCCTATTTGCTTTAGAGAAGCAATAATGTGGAGGCGCTTCTAAAATATCCCCCTGAGAAGTAATTGTGGGAGGAGACTTACTAAGTCATTCCTGCTTCTGAATTTCTTGGTGCAGCCAAACTCCACCATATTTAAATTAAAAATACCAGTTTAGGGATTGCAATTAATTTTATGCATTCTACACAGCAGAACAAACAGCAACACCAAACAATAATTAATTGTGAAATCATTAAGTAGTGGTGTTTGTTTTATTGATGGGCCAGCTGAGATGTATTTAAACTTGTTAGGATTCTCTTGCTCATTAAGTCTCAAGTGTGCTATATGAGCTGCAAAATTTATAAAGAATGTTGCTGTATTTTTCAGAAAAGAAGACTGACACTTTCCTATTTGAGTTTGGAACAAAACGAATCAAGATGTTGCTCCAAGTTTTCGATACATTAAAAGTGTGTATCTATACACATATATAAAAACCTAACAATAAATGGGAGTGTCTTTTAGTTATAGACTGGTTCATCTTTCACTTGAATGTGTGTTTGTTGACTGAAAACAAATGCATAGAAGAGTTTTTGAACCTATTTTGGACTATTTGAACGCTGGAGGTGTTGCATTGGTGGCAACAGTTGCGTTAGGATTCTGTGACAACGTGAACGCTAAAACCACTTTTTAAGATTTCTATCACTTCTCTGCCTACGTTGCACTTGTGTATTCATGTGACCTGGCTTTAATTTAACATTTGGTAAATATTTGCATAGTAATTCCTAAAGTGTTCTCCTACACATAAAGGAAATGATGATAAACAGCTTTTAAGTGGCTTGATGTTAAACACAAACATGACTTGCAACCCTAAGGTAAAATGCATGTGAGAGTAACTGTTCAATATTCATTTGGGAAGTGCTGGTATGTATTATACCAGGTAACTTATTCATACATTTTGTTACATATTCAGCTGTTTCTGTTGTATACCTCAGCTAAACGTGTTGTAAGAGAACTTCTCCCCACTCATGCTGTTGGGATTTGTTTGAACTGTTTTGAAGAAAAGCTGTAGGTGTGTTTTCTCTTAAATGCCGTTTCCAAGAGGAGGACATTTGGGATCACAGGTAGATGGTCACTGTATGTGAATGCTGCCCAGAGCTTCTAGTCTGTTTTAGTGTTTTATTTTTACAAGGGACTCATTCTTTTTTCACAGAATCCCAGAATGTCAGGGGTTGGAAGGGACCTGGAAAGCTCATCCAGTGCAATCCCCCCATGGAGCAGGAACACCCAGATGAGGTTACACAGGAAAGTGTCCAGGCGGGTTGGAATGTCTGCAGAGAAGGAGACTCCACGACCCCCCTGGGCAGCCTGGGCCAGTGTTCTGTTACACTCACTGAGAAGAAGTTTCTTCTCATATTTAAGTGGAACCTCCTGTGTTCCAGTTTGCACCCATTACCCCTTGTCCTACCATTGGTTGTCACTGAGAAGAGCCTGGCTCCATCCTCCTGACACTCACCCTTTATAGATCTGTAAACATTAATGAGTCCCCCCTCAGTGTCCTCTTGTCCAGCTCCAGAGCCCCAGCTCCCTCAGCCTTTCCTCACACGGGAGATGCTCCACTCCCTTCAGCATCTTTGTTGCCCTGCGCTGGACTCTCTCCAGCAGTTCCCTGTCCTGCTGGAACTGAGGGGCCACAACTGGACACAATATTCCAGGTGTGGTCTCCCCAGGGCAGAGCAGAGGGACAGGAGAACCTCTCTGACCTACTTTCAGAACAAAGTATTTCTTCTTGAGCATGTGAATCAGTGATGATGGTTAAAATATTGAGAGGAATAATTCTAGACTGTCACTCATTAGAATAGGACTTCTAACCTCAAACTAGACAACTAGAACCTCTCAGTTAAAAAAAAAAAAAAAGTTGTCCTAGCATTTTAGAATACGTTTCTTACTTCTTTTTTGCTTTATATTTGGCAATTTTCTCAGCAGGCTCCCTCTCAGTAACTGTCCTCAGTCCCTTCCCTCAGCAAAAATAGGATAAATGTAATCTGATCCTGTATTGCTCATAAACTTGAAACCCCGTAGTTTTCTGCTTTCAGCAGGTAAGAAGTGTGATTTCATTGAAGCAAACGTACACTAGCTGGGATCAACCCTTCACATGTGTAACGTCCTTTGTGATTGTCATATGTCAGTATAACATAAGAAACTTAAAGTAATACCATCCCTTTCTAAGGAAAATTTAGATTTCTGCAATGACGATTCTGTTGTGTATATACCACAGTTATTTTTTGAACCTGTTCTATTCCTTGTGAGCTCTAAGTGATGTGTAATATACGAGTGTGTATGTGAGCATGCATACGCATGTACGTTCAGGTTCTGCCTATTACTGTCCAAGCCCTGCTCATCATGTGGCTGAAATGCTATTTGGGACTTAAGATATTCAGCTTTTACATCTACTGGTAGTTAATGGTGTGTTTTATATGGCGAGCTAGTTAAAATATTGGTGTTTTATTTATTGAAGCCGTCTGGACTCTTGGTGGGAGTAAAGAAGCACAGAAGAAATTGCTATATGGATTTCAGGGTGTTTTTTTAATGTAGACGCTTTGTATCCTGCGCATGGCAGTGTTTGGAGTTCATCCAAAGAGCAGAATACGTTCTCTGACTTTCCCATCTCTTTGGAATGAGCGAATGGTTTTGCTGGTCAGTTGAACTGTTCCTACTTGTGTGATCGTGGAGAGGGAATTTCCTCCATCTAGGCCATCCAGAAGTAGTTACTATTTGCTTCATCAAACAAGTCTATAAAAAGCATCTCTCTGTGTGCTTAGGAGCTGATTCTGTGTGTGTGTGGTGTGGTTTCAGGGCTGAAGTTCTGGTTAAGTTAACAGAAGCCAGCTTCACATCTGTATTTCTGAAACAACAAGTGTTCCGTCTTGTTGTAGTCTCTGGTGGTTACTGTAATTGGGGATTCCTTGGGATCAAAAGGTCCACACTATGTACCTGACTCATAGTGTGTGTGGGAATGGCACCTTAACTCTTTAGTTCCTGCTAAGGAAACTGTGAATCCTGTTCTGGTTTAGTTCTTATATTTTGGTGTAAATTTCTCGTAAAGAATCTAACACTGACCACACTTGCTCCAAAAGATTGATGAGGAACGACATCCTTCAGGCTGCTGTAGAGGCTACTTTCTCTCGATGTGGCCACCAACAAACCCATTAAGTTACTGTTTTTGTGGCCGGCAGCAAAAGGAAAGCTGGGAATTCGTTAAGCTTAATGTATTTTAGGGTGACTGTGTCTTGAGCTTGTTTCTTGCCAACTTGCTGCATTCTGCTGGTACAGTAGAGCTTTTACACTCCTTTTTACCTTGTTTCTTTTCCAGTGACACATCTGGGTTGGTGCAACTACTGAATCACAAATAGATGCAAACTTTAGAAGCAAAATATTCCAATCAGGGGTTTTATTTTTTTCGCATATTTTTTTTTTTCTGTCTACGGGACACTTAAACAGCATAATATGTGTAGCAGATTTTAATATCTCTTCAGACAAAAATGTTAGCAGAAGTTTGGCTAATTAAGAGGAGTGGTTTTCAAGTCTGCTGTTTGAGTGTTACTAACCATGGAAACCTTTGTGATTGCATTAGTTAAAAGGTTCAGAGGAACAGCTGTAGCTACGGATGCATTCCGGTTGGAGAATCGTATTTTGTAAGATGATTGGTAGGGTCAAGTGACACTCTTTCACAAGGTTCCTGCATTAGGTAAATTGTTTGATCTAAGTTAACGTGCTGCTTTGTTTCCTCTCTGCCTTTTCATCGTAGAATTTTGTGGTTATGGTAAAAATACTTAAACCATAGGCTTTCAAATAGAGCTTTGAGCTGTAATAGTTACCTACGCTTCATGGCTTTGCAGAGACAAAAGCCTGTTAATTGATTTTCCTAAATTTTGTGAATTTGAACATCTGATACCTAGAATGAACAAACATTTGCTACTTTGCAAATGGGTGCTTTGAGTGCGAAAGGAAACAATTGTAGTTAGAGATAAATTACAGATTGAATAGATGTGTTTGAGATACTTCTATGTGCTTAATTGTGTGGTTGCCTCCCTTTCCCGCAGCTCATTTCTGAGCACAGAGTCATATGGTCCAGAACGTCCCTTTGGTCAGTCGAATCAGCTGTCCCTGCTGTGTCCCCTCCAGCTCCTTGTGCACAAGAGGTCGATAGTGGCACGATGGGCTGTGGTGCGCGGTTTTCCGGTTTGTATTTTTTGGCTGCTGCCTATTGATGATACAGTAAAAACAGACCTAATCCAATTGATCCACATCTGTACCTATGATGGAATTATCCTGATTTATTTACTTGATGGCCAGAGATACAGAATGCCCATAAATAAATACAGAGTGGGATATCCCTACTTCTCAAGGACTTCATTACATGGGAATATCCAGACTAGAGAAAAGGAACTTTCTGGTCTATATAGTGTCTGTTGAGCTTCACTTTGCTTCCGAGAACTGTGATCTAATTAGGCTTGACAAGTAAAAAGGGATTGGAGATATAGATGTAATATAAGCAGAATTGTTGGGATTGCATATTGCATGTCAGCAGACCTCTTCTTTCTTTGTCTATTTCTGAAACTTTTCTTAAAGCTACACATGTACATGCCAGTTTATTGACCCTTAATTTTAGCATATTCTGGCCAGTCTCCATAATGCTTGGTGAAAGACTCAAACATGCCTTGCAATTTTAAATAAGCGTGTCTTCTTTCTTCAGCGTGCTGTAGATGTGCCAACTCAACATTTATCAACGCTGGTACCATCAGGACTCAGACATCTTGCTGTGGCTCGATGAGCTGCCATGTGCTTGTTAAACCACAACAGCCCTAATGGGATAAATGTTCATTGGAGCTTGAGAGCATTTGTGAAAACAGACTGGGGTTTATTTATTCATTTGCTTTTTGCTACAATAGCCTGACCTACCTCCTCAGAGAAAGAAATGATAGGTGGTTTATATGTATATACATATATATATAAATATCTGCCCCCTGAAACTGTCAGAAGTGGTGCATGTCCATATATATATACACGCACACATAAGAAATATATTTACGTGTGTATGCTGATAATAACACAAATATTCCAATTATAAGCTATTGTACAATCAAAAAAAAAGCTTAACTTCTCCTTATTTTTATTAACTATGTAACTTAAAGAATATGGTAATGGAAATGAAATACACATTTTAAAGATCTTTTGCATGGTGTTCTATAGATAGTCTCTTGTGTTATGTTTGTAGTTTTTCATTCTTTTAGTTTCAGTTTTGGGTAGTGGCTCCAAGCTTCTACCTCATGATTAAAGAGGGAAACGGGTGCAAAGGAGATGGGATACAAAGCTGCTTTGTCCAATGGCACTAAAGCCTTGCAAGGTGAGGTTTAAAAGTCTTGTGTCTTTCTTACAGGATCCAGGTTCCTGGGTGAATATTCACCACCTGGAGTACACAGATGGAGGGATCCTGGACCCAGATGATGTGCTGGCAGATGTTGTGGAAGACAAAGATAAGGTAGAGTTTGCATGAAAAGACAACGTTTGCTTTTTGCTGTGGCTTTTCAAAGAGCTCATTCTACTTTCTCATTTCTTGGACATCTGGCAGGTGAAATGCATGTTCAGTATTTTTAAATTAAACACATCTGCCCATAGGTGCTGTGGGTGTCTATTTCTGGAGCAGAACTGGAAGGGGGAAAAAGGCATGACCAAAGCAATGGAGATAATCAGAGGAGCCTTAGAAGTTGATTTAGGACTTAACCTTTTCAAGCAGTTCTGTGGCTTTTTATTGCTGTATGAAAATAGAGTAGTGAAGGACTTTTTTTTTCTTTATGCCACTTAAAATATCTTTTATAATCTCTTGCTTTGAATTAAGTTTTTTTGAGAATCATTCAAATGTCATGGTTCAATATGTGTGACAAAATAAACAGACGAATCCTGTGATGAGAAGAACAGCTGCCTAAACTGTGTTAAATTTCAGGAAGAGTTGCTGTGATTTGCTACTGAAAGTCTAAGCGGGGCAGTTATTAGTTTTACAAGCTGTAGGTCTGCTGGTTGAGATGTAAAGGAATCCTTCTGTTTGAGAGTGGCATTGAGCCACAGTGTGTGTCCACGTGACCTAGACAAGGTTTGGTGTGATCTGATAGCAAAGATCCAGCCCTCTAAAAGGCCTAGAAATATTTTTAATGTTTTTTATGTGGCTTGTTAACCTCTGAGCATTCGCCAGTGCTATTCCACCCTGACAATATTGGCTAGGGGATCTTTAAGCTTTGCAGAAAGGGAGGAGATATTTTGATCTAATTGACCTGGTGTTTAAAGTCCCTGAATAGATGAAAGATTTTTGGTACATTTCTCTGTGCACTGATTCTGTTTGGTTATGATTATCTGTATGTGTGGTAAATGAACAGGCCACAGCTTTGTTGCTCCGTTGTCCTTGTCATCCTTTCATATGCATCCAATCCAATAACGCAGTGTCCCGTGAAATCAGTCACTCTATATAAAAATAAGTATTGCACTTAACCTGTGTGCCTTTAACCAAAGGTGTGTTTGGCGTTGCTGACCATGAAGCTGCTCTTTTGTGTAGAGGAAACTACCTGATGCTTTTTTAAGGCTTAATCTGTTCTAGATGGTACTTTGATAGCAGTAAATTACCACAGTTTCTTCAAAGGAAAACGTCCTTGCTAATCTATTGAAATTCTTTCACTGCAGCAACAAAACAGAATCAGAGAGAGTTATCAGATATAATTTATTTGGAATTTCAAAAGCGCTTGACAGTCCTTAACAATAGACTGTTAAGTAGGCACAAGTGCTGATGAGGTAAGTGGCAAATGCTGCCGGGGGTGAGGAAATGATTAAGAGGGAAGGAAAAGATGGAATAAATGGTCAGTTTGTGAAATAAGGGCATTGGGATTCACAATGCACATTATTGGGAGTGGCGATGTTTTCGAGCTCTGCTTGCGTTAACTTCATAGTTTCCTCTTCAACGCAAAATTCGTCAGAATCCAGCAAATAGGTAGTACAGTGGATGACATGGATTGCTGTCAACTGCACAGTTACGTGTCCTGGAGAGGGTGGCTTTTGCTATTGGCATGTAAACAAGTCTAAGTATTATATATGCTTGGTAATGTGTGTCCCATTAAAATGTTTTGGAAATTCTTTATGACGAGAGCCCCTCTTGCTGCCACTTGCTCGGCAAGAATTGATGACCTGAATTGGATGTCAAAGCTAGTGTTGAATAGTTTTAAAATAGTTTCACTGAGTTATCCAGCAAGGAGTTTGCATCCTGATTACTCATAATGATGGATCTAATCAATTAAAAACCTCAAATTTTGTCATTTAAACAAAAACATGCTATTTCTTCCCTTTTCATGTGTTGAAGCTATCAATGGAGTCCTCTTTGTATACTCTTCTTAACAGATCTGTCACTTGAAATAGCTTTTCTCTTGGGGAAGATTTCAATAGTGTGCAAATGTATGAACAAAACATTTCCCCTCACATCATCGTGTACATTGAGCCTTTGCACATGTCTTAAGTGTATGAACTTGATTTACTCATCTAGGTTTCCCTCTGATTTTTAAATGGAGTCATGTTTTCAAATACTCAAAACCACCTGTAAAGTTGTAATGAAGCCCTGTGTTAATACATTAAAACTTGCTTCGCTTATAGGAAACGTTTAAACTGTTAATACATTCCTAGATCAGAACAGTTCTGCTCTGAATACATACAAAAGTCTCCAGGGAAAATACACTTTGCATCTAACCTGTCTAATATACATGTTCGTATTTTGACAGGATTAAATATAAGCAAAACATATGTACTGGTTTGCTTTTGTCAGCAAAAGGGTTTTTTTTTTTTTTGTTGTTTTATTTTTAAGGGGTGGAAGAAAGAAAGGAGATGTGCTTGTGATGGGCATTGCGCTGATACTGAAATCGGAGGGTGCCCGTATGGTCTCAGAAGGTTTTTGCTTGGCTGTCTTCGTTGTGAAATTCAGTGATTTGTGGTTTTGGAGGACACAAAGCAACGTCAATGAAATGCTGAAACAGTCACATCGTTTTGAGATTTGTAGGGACTGTAACTGTCATTTAAGTGTTTCTAATGATGATATCAAGTAAATGGTATGAATTAAGTGCAGCTCTGATACTTGCTTTAGCTAAGCGTTTGATGAAATATTGAATAGCAAAATCAATGACTTCTTCCTTCTCAGTTCACTACCAGCAGAAACACAATCCTGAGAAAACGTGTCTCCTGGAAGGTCTCCAAATGGTAGAGAAATGATCTGCTGGCTGTTTGGAATTTTTATTGGGTCCATGTGAGTTGCTGATGAGGAGCTGAAGATCTGGCTGGAGTGGTTTTGGTAGAGGATGCGATTGTGAGCCTGAGGCTGCTTTGGATAAGTTGTTTCTGCACAACAACAAAAGCGTTTGGATTCAGAAGGACATAGAAACTTGAAGACTGATGTAATTATAGAAAGGAGATGTCTCTCTAAGTACCTGACAGACATGTTTTCTGCCATGGATTCTGAACTTTCCCAGGCAGGTTGCTGGGTACAGCGATTGTTTTCTGACCTGGGTTTGACTCTGGAGACCTTCAGTGTTGTTATTCTGGCTATGACAGCACACTCTAATGTGCCATGTGTATTTAAATTAAGTTATATTAAAGTAATTCCACCTTTGAAGAGTTTCTGTTCGTTTCAACCATCGGATTCCTCATGAAATGGAGAAGGAAATCAGAACTAAGGAAACCTTTAAGTAGAGAAGGTGTTGGCTAATCTGAGGTGATAAGGAAAATGGTTTCTACAAGAAGGTTGAAAAACGGTAAAAAGAAGTCAAAATAACAAGGGAAGTGGGCGGGAGTATTTCAGTAGTTTAAAAAATAAAGGGCTGCGGAATTCGGGTGGAATTTTAATGGGTAGTTGCAGCATTGGTGACAAAGGCCTTGATGCTGTTTTAAATGACTGTCCAGTGGGTCAGCAGGACCTGGAAATGTCACGCTTTAGAGAGCTTTTTCTTGTATCATTTGATTCTCAAATGCACAATCCATGCAAGTAATGCATGCTGGAGTTAGAGAAATGCGGTTCAAACTCTGGACTTGTGTGCAATTGAGCTTTCTAGTATTTTCTCTGGGGTTTTGTAACTTTCTGCTAACTGGAATGCAGAATAGTTTCTTATTCTTCAGTTTGTTATACAACAGTGTATTACACTTGTCTAGGAAAACAAAGCAAGATATTTAAGACTTAGTTGCAGCTGAGAATTTTTACCTATTGAAGAATATGCTGCCGATTGTTTTTATGTGGGCTGCTCTACAAGCTGTTGCATATTAGTCAGCTTTGTCTTGGAGAAGTTTAAAAACCAATCCCTTTGATTTAAAGAATAAGCGTGTAAGAGAGACCTCTGGTAGCACAGAAAGCAATTTAATGATGTTAGTTTCATATCATGTGGAGGTAACAGGAGATAGGATAGTTTAATTTGGTGTATGAGAACTTGAATGCTCTGCGTCTTGCACAAAATCTGCGGCAAAGAAGAAAAAGAAAAGAAATTATAGCTTTTTTCCTTCTATAAGGTGGTGGGTGTTGCTCTGACCGGGGTTTTGACACTCAAGGTTTAATGACATTTAGTTGATTAGTACCAGGGCCAAGTTATTGTTGTCCAGAGACGGCCAGTTCTTGGGTTTAGTTTCTTGGTGCTAATGAGGTAAAATAGGGATTAGTAGATCAAAAGCCTGGAATGTTCACGTTCGGGGAAAATAAGAAGCCGCAGAACTTTGTCAAAACTGGTACATAAGGGCTGTTGTTCTTTGATTCACTTTTAATGTGGGGTGTCTGTGTGGTTTTGTTTTATTCTTTTCCCTAAGTATAATTTTCAAGGCTGTGGTTAATATCTCTGCCAAATACATGTCGATTTTTGTCTCCGTGACTTTTCTTCTGGTTTTGCATTCATAGTTTGTGGTTTCAGTAATGAGATCATATGGATGAGCGGAAGTCTTAACATTTAATTAACAAAAAGGATAACTAATAGTTATTTTTTTTCAAACCCTAAAGTGGTAAAAATTAAAGTAGATTTCACTTTTATCCTGAATGACATGATTGCAACCTCCAAGTGTATCATCCAGTGTCCTTATCTGTTAGATTCAGGGTATTCTGTTTCTTAAATTATTTGTAGTAGGTTTCAGTTGTAATTTCCCATAATCAAAGTTACTGGGATATGAATTTTGACAGTATATTTTAGGTAAGTTCTGGGCGATGAAGATAAAAAGACAAACCACTACTGTGAATAAAAGTTGGACGTAACTTCTGTGAAGGGAAGAGCCGGTGTGAGTTTTATGGAGGTGTCTGATAATGAATGAGCTGTGCATGGTGCATCTGCAAGGAAGGGAAGTATGAGAAGTGGCGTGTTTTAAAAATTATATTGATCCTGTTCAGCACCTTAAAAGGTGAAGATGTGAGACACAAGACAATCCTTTAGCATGGACTGTGATGATGGCTCTTCCCCTCACCTTGAGTCACAGGCTTTTGAACTTGTTCAAGAAGATAGTGCTTGCTTAAATCCGCTGCCGTTTATCTGGGCTTTACCTCTAGTTTAAAAACAAACAAACAAAGGCATTGAGGATGGGGCCCATTCTTATGGAAAAACTGTAGACCTTGATTTACTGGCCATTTGAACTAAGATGGAGTTTTGGTTTTGCTGTTGGTAAAATAGTGTGCAAGCCAGCCAAGCTGCAGCCTGTTTGAAAAAAAAAACCCTACATTTCCATGCTTTTCGGGAAGAAAAGGTTTGAATGCATTTTAAGGCAATGCTTGTTTAGGAAACAGATGTCTGATTTCCCTCTTGTGTAGTAGGGTGTGCTGTGAGCCACCATAGATGTATATAAAAGGGTATTTTGATAGGAGTTAGTCAGTTTATTTTTGAAGTGGGATCTGAATCATAGGTACCAGAGGGAAGTGGAAAAAACCCCACCATTGCTAGTACTTACTAAGCAACACTTTATTTCAGTAATGCAGCTTCTTTTAGAATACAGATTACGAAGCTTTGCATTTTTATGAAATTTGTTTTAATTTCTTGCTGCAGAGGTGCCATGCATTATTCAAGATTATAAAATGATTTGGATTTCAGGAGCATTTGGATTTGCTGATGAGGATTTCAAGCTGTGTAATTATGAAACTGTATGCACATAGGTTGGAAGTTCAGAACTCATTAGCGTGATCATTAAAATAACCATTTTTTAAGTGTGGTATTACGTTCCGGGGTGTGCAATTACACTATCATCTGCTTCTGGTTACTGGAAACGTTCTTATGATAAACTTCAGGTCTAGCAATGTGCTTCAAGGTAAGTTCATGGCTTTAAGAACAGACACCTGGTCAAACGTTGTTTAACTTATTAAAGAAAATTCAGTTTTATAGATTCAGAGCCATAACGCAGTGCCTGTATGCATACATTAACCTCCTATTTATCCTAGCAAAAATTTAAGCTTTTATATATTTAGTGCTGTATAATGCAGTTTTCCTTGAAATAGCTGTTGTCTCGGAACATATTACAAGGGTTACTTACTTCAGCTCTACCTACTTTAAATGTAAAAATGTGGTTATAAAGGTTCCTACCAGATGGAATCCAAACTTAGTTTTCCCAGTGTAATGTTTGTGTTTGAACATTGTGAACTGGGAACTTTCTCTGATCATCTGTAGCCACCAGCGCTTTTCTCTTTGTGACAACTATTCCATTACTTTTCTCAGATTAAAAAAAATAAAGAAGAATTAACTGTGGTGGTGGATCTGTGACACTAATAAGATTCCTGATAGTTTTGGAAGATTGCCTATT
Source organism: Streptopelia decaocto (assembly GCF_964273445.1). Taxonomy (NCBI): domain Eukaryota; kingdom Metazoa; phylum Chordata; class Aves; order Columbiformes; family Columbidae; genus Streptopelia; species Streptopelia decaocto. Next base: position 30,851,612 of record NC_138660.1, read on the forward strand.
TAAATGCTAAGAGGGGGATTTTGGAGTTAAAATCCTTTTTCTGTAAGATACATGCAAATCTGAAACTTGTGCTTTTCTAATTTGCTTTTTCCATTGATCCCTCTATTATCTGATTTGTATTTTGGCATTTTAAATAGGAGAGTATTAAAAGCACAGCAGGCAAAAGGTTTGGGACCTGGGTCCCTTGGGCTTTGTCGAGTATTCAGCTGTACAACCATAACACTTTCTCTCAACCTGAAAATGTGTTTTGTCATCTGGGCACTGAGTCCTGTAGCTAATTGGTGCTGTGACAACTGGAGCCGCTGGGGTTTCTGTCCCTTAGACAATGAGAGGGATGGAGGGAGGGTGGGCAGGGAGGTCACACCAAGTGCAGCTGGTCCCTAATGGAGGGTGCCATGGATATTCCGACGCCCTGATGAAAAGGAGCTTCGTATCGATTGGTGTGTGCAGAACCTGGTGGAAGATGCTTATTCCTGCTAAATGATTTTCCTTGATGGAACAAGTACTTGGAATTCTATATACAGTGTTGACGCTTTAACATGCTTTTGTGCATTTATGTTTACCAAGGGAGTGCGATGCGTTGTGAATATAATGTAACCGTCTTGTGGAAAGATAACTTTGTGGGTTGTCCTGCTATTAAGTAAGCTGAGCTCTTAAATACTTCCACAATGTGGTTGATAATGTGCCTTGGATTATTATTATTTCCCTTGTCCCACTTAGAGTGCAAATGGATTGAAGAAGGGCTCCAAAGGCAGCTTCAACACAAGGAATTTTCCCTGCCTGCTGTGGTATATATATATAGATATATATATATATACTTTGTTGTGGTGAAGGGGGGAGGTTTGGTGTTGGTATTTCATTCCTATTCAGAAGTGACTGTTGGTCCTGGTCCTGTTTTGTTAAACTGTTTTGCAGCAGTAAGTTCGTGTTACTCCGAAGAGGTGCACAGCTCCTGTGCTATGTTCTGTTCTTCTCATTCCTGCTGCTCTTCCCTCCCAAGTTGAAACTTGTTCAAAGTTTTGAAATACTTGCGGAAACCTCGTTTACGTGTCAGTAGCAGAAATAAATGACATTGTTATAAGCAATGACATCCGGAAATAAATGTTCTAGTTGAGAAAAATGAAATATCATTAAAATATTCAGAACTTTCTAGCGTGAGAATGTATTTGCTGTGCTGCCACCTCTGCAAGCCCTTGACTGACTCCATTCAGTGCTGGCTGCACGTGCACCACTTCTGGTTTTTGTGGTGGTTTTTGCTTTCAATGAAGCTGTTCGAGCTGTTTTCTTGCTGTTGTAGTGCTAGTAATCTGATTTGTGCTCTTTTACCTCAAAATCATTCGGACATTTAATTGCATCCTTGTTTTTTAAAGATTCTACTGAAAGTGGCTGTTTGAAGGAAAGAAAGTTAGTGATATTCCTTGATATTTAAAGGAAGGAAAGTTGATGATACTCCTCAGGTTTTAAAGGCATGCAGCTTTCAGGTTTTTGCCACATTATCTGAAAAGAAGAGATTCTGAGAATTGAGATGGGATGCCCGAGTCTGAAATTTATCTGACCATAAAAATGCCTGGTAAAGAAATGCTTGATAACTGTGGTTGAATCTTGGTGAGTAAAAAGTAGCCTTACTTCCTATGTGTTTAAAATACATTTGTCTTATGGTAGAAAAATGACAAGGAATGTCAATGGCAAAGAATATATGGCCAAGGGTAATTCTAAAAAGGTATTTTTTTAGAATTAATGAAGTTGACATATGGACACTTCAGCTTGGTTGGAGTCTTCATTTGTGGATGCTTTTTCTGTTGCATGTTGAAGATAAGCAATAGTCAAAACTTAAGATTAAAATGCATGGAACACTAGTCAATTATTAAGAAGTATGTGGATATCTGTTATGTGACTTCCTAGAACAGCAGAAAAACAGTACCTGGCCTTGTACTGCTGGTTTTGCAAAGCTGTATTTTTTCATGTGGCGTGTGTTTTCTTACTAATTGAAAGTGTCGAGGTTTAGATTGCGGGGTGACAATAAAACCCCGGCAGACATATTGTTAACCTCCTCTCCCCCCTTCCCACTCAGCACAGGCGATCGGAAGGGAAAGAAGGACAGAGAGAAAGGAGTTGGAAAAATTAAAAATGTTTTACTAATGCTACTGATAAGAATAGAGAAAATAATACAAACTATACAAAACCAATCTTGAAAGTCCCAGCAACTGCAGAGCCGGCACCCAAAGTCCTGGACTGGACTCTGCAGCCAACTGGAGCTGGATTCAGTCTGTCACTGGCCTCAGTTCGCAGGGACAACTCACAATGTCCTCTCCTAATGTCGGCCATAAGGAAAAGGGCCCAGATCCTCGTGATCTCCCACTTTTATATGAAATATCACGTGAATGGGATGTTATACACAGTTGGTCAGTTCCTTGGTCACCAGTTTCTCGTTGCCCCTCTCACGAGATGTCCATCCATGCTTATCAATAACTTCACATTCCATTGCTATGTTTACCAAAACATGTATCTGTTTCTCCAGGAAGATGCAGCTGATACGAAGCTTGAGCTGACAGGCAAATTCACTAACAGCGAAACTTGTTTTTTAACAAAACCAGGACAGAAAGTCACTAGTTTAAATGTATTTTTTTTGTTACTCCCTTTCTTTTAACAAAACAATTTCATGTCTTCCTTGCTTTTCAAATCAAGAGGTAACTTTTTGATGAACTCAAGTCCTACTCTTATATTATTTAGCAGGCTGTAGTAATTATTATAATTAGCGTGTTTTTCTAAAAAAAAAAAATACACTTTCTCTAGTGCATTTTTGACTTTAAGGTGTAATTTTCAAGAGGATAATAAAATACGCTCCGGTGGATCGTGCAGTCATGTTAATGCAGTCTTCTCTTGGCAGAACCTCCATTCAAGGAGGTGTAGACTCGCTCTTCTGCTGCTGCAGAAATGCCCCCATTTGATGTTGATTGAGTTCCTAAGCTTGAACTGCTCGGTTTAGCTTGACCCAGGTCATATTAGTGACACTTTCAAGTAGTGATTTCTTGCCTTCCTGGGACTACAGAGAGATTACTGACTGATAGGAAATCAAAAAACTGAATTTCCCAGTACTGAGATTTTCCTGATCTTAATGTTTCACGGGTTTAAAATCTGAGCAGTCTTTCATATGGTGCTAATGCATTTTCTATTAACACTTCAGAAAAGTTTTTTCTTAGATGGCATGTTTCTTCTTACATCGTTTCATGTTCAACCTTGAAGGAAGGTTTTCTTAAACTTTCATTTATATCTAATATCTAACCCATAAAAATCAAAGCTTTAAGGAAAAAACCTGTATGGTCAAGAAGTTCCTATAGCTCCGTATAGAATAATGATAGTGAGATGAACAAACAATACAGCAACAGGAACCAGGTGTCTTAAGATACTTTACTTTTGTGACCTTAAAGCTGAAGTGCTGACGGTGTGAGGAGCTTGATCACCATGTGTCGTGTATATAGTTTCAAGTTATCACATCTATAAAGCTAAAACTACCCACTGGCTTTATTTATAATCCCTATATAGAATGGTAGTTCTTATTTCCAGCCCCCATCCCTGCCAACTGGTTATAGTAACTGATGGATGAGGGATGAGGAATTTTAATTTCTCCTTTTAGATGTCACCTTCTGTTTTGTTACTCTGTGGGGTGGCAGTGCCATTCACTTAATGGCAATTCAGGTTTCACCTTCGTATCTAGAATTCCATTGAGTCTCGTGTGTAAAAGCAAAGTTGAAAAGTAAGTTCATTTGGAGACGGTAGCAATTAATCTAAGAAATCAAATATGTTTTCATTAATTTCCCCTCTAAAAGTTTGGTGGGTTTCTTTGTTTTTGTTGTTTTTCTCTTGTGAAGATGGAAGCCTACAAAGAGATGGCATTTTGGTGTTCAGAATCCCTTCTTCAGAAACCTTCCCTGCTTCTTCCAGCCCTCACAAATCTGCCCTTAGATACACGGAAGGGCTTGTTACTCTGTAGGGTCTCCTTACTGTCTTACTTGAGTGATTCATGTTCCCATTAACCAATTTGGAATGTTGTCTTCCCATGTGAAGGTGAAGATGTCAGCAGTTGTGTGCGGCTGTGCTTATATAGCCTGGTAGGTTGTCTGGATCTCTGGAAAAGAGGTTTCTACTTCAGTGTATGAAGGCTCCGCTTCCAGTAGCGACAATAAATGTTTTTTAGGCTTAGTTTTGCTTTGGTTCTGGCTTCCTGGCAGCCTTATGCTGGCCTAAGTGTGCATTTGTGTTGGAGGCCTCTTCCCATCCTGCCTCACAGCTACAGCCCATCAATGACGTTTTAGGATGAGGTTTTAGGATAGGTGTGGGCACTTTATTTTTAATTGAGTCTTTAAAATTCTATACTGCTTCATCTAAATGGAGATAAACACAAGCAAGTTTTTTTTCATGAAGCCAAAAGCGTTGCAGAGCAGTTGGTTTTCACCTCCTTGGACAAAAGAAATGAAGTGTGGGAAGGGCTGATGGTGCAGCACACAGGGTTTGTAATGATGCTGATTAGCCAGGCTGCTTCCAAGTTTAGAAAACATGATGGTTTGCCACATACAGGAGAGGAAAACCTAATAATTGCAACATTTGGAACCTCAGCTTTTCTTCATTAAAACTAATGAGGATATGAATAATTCTACAGTTTGGAGGGCTTATATAAGTGATAAAGCTGGGAATGGAGATTATAGGCTGACTGAGAAGAATGTCCTTGTGCTGTGATACTTAATTGATCAATGGCCGTTTCACAAACCAAAATTGTACATACCTGTGAGCAGGCGCTGGGAGAGTTATGTCAAAAGGTTCAGAATTATCTGCTCATTACAAGCACGAGCTGTGAGGTGTTTGTGGGCTGCTTGCTTGTCTGCTTTCATTAACTGTATTCTGGTAGTAGAACAGGGCTTGAAAGTGAACATGCGCAAATGTTGTAGCAGACCTGGCTGGTAACCCATAGTAGAAGAGAAGTGAGGATGATGGTGTCAAAGCATGGCGTGTAATTTAGTCCTAAATGTACATATAACATATAAACAACAAACATATAAAGCATGTGAATAAATGCTTCCAACGATTCCTTTTTCTGTTGGCTATTTAACTAGCAACACCAGCTACTCTGTGGAGGATAGCCGAGAATATAAATATACTTCAAATATCTTCAAATCTGACAAGGTAGAATTGAGGAAAAATAACAAACAGCATTTGAAGTATTTTTATCTTGTGTTAACATTTGATTGTACTGTAAACAGTGGGTGTGATTGGGACTTCCAGTACTTGGCTTTTTCCCCAGTACGTTCCTTACTCTTAAGAAACAAACCAAAAAAACTGCCCCAGAATTGTATCGTGACCATGTTATAAACACTGTCATAGTTGCCTGGTGAATGCATTCTGCAGTACAGTTCCAACTAGCGGAAAATAGTTTGATCCAGTTAATGGAAGACACTATATTAACTGCATCCGATAGAGAAAATCGAACTGTTAAAGGTGATGAACTGTTTATTTCTAATATATTGTTCTGAGAGTGCAAACACTTGAAAATTAAACCACTAGATTGCTCATCTCCCAGGAAATACAAAAGCATCTTTTAGCCCTCTGTGATTCTCCCGTGCTCTTGCTTGCTGTCCCTAATTGCCAGGCCTGCATGTTCCCTTCCCATCTGACCTAGCTCCCATTCCTTCTTTATTTAATTTATTTTTATCCTTTTCTCTGAATTGCTTAGGTAAGATCTTCTGGATCAAGTGAACTGGTTTGTTTAAAACACTACCGAAGGAAAAAATCAGCTGGAGATGCACTTAGATACTTAAAAAATATCACAGAAAGCCAAACCCTTATCCCAAGCAATTAAAACCTGTTGAAGGAATATGCAGCTTTTCTTAATGTTTTAATTTTTTAAGGTCTGAAGTTTCAGGCGGTTTTAATAGTTGGCAGTGCTGTGACTTCCACTTGCAAGCCAGCCAGTAGATAGACTAGAGCATATAGTATGTATATATTCTGTATGGAGTACGTAGGCTACTAGAAGTACTTCCACTTGATAGAAAGCATGATTGACATAAGTGCAGACAATATCAGCTCAAATTTAGGAAAATTAGAATGTAATGAAATAGGATGTATTCAGTGCTCTTCACTGCCAATACCTCCTCTGAAATGTCGAGAATTTAGTAAAAAGCTGTTTGAGTTAATGGGTAACAAGAGGTATTTAAGGTGAAGGGAAAGGAGTAAGCATACCCGGTGGTGGATGCCATGCCCGTGTGCACTTATCCTGAAGGCGCCTCTTGCTGGCTTTGGTGTAACATCTGTGGGTTTAGAGCTGTTACTTATAGGAGGAGGAAAAAAGAAATCCTAACAAAAGAAAACCTCAACCAAAAACCCCAAACCACTGCTGCATTGTGTAAGTAATAGTAGCACTTATTTAGCTGGCCTAGGGAGCAATGGCTTAGCAGATTTTGAGTGATTTTAGTGTGTTTCATCTCTTAATCATAACCTTAAAACCCTCAGAACTTGCTTTCCAATTCCCCCCTGCACCCCAGCGTTCAGTATTTTGTTCAGTATACGAGTAGCAGGCGATGTGCACGTTCTGGTTTGGAGGAGGATGTGTGATGCCGGGCAAAGGCCAGGGCACCTGCGCTTCTCAAAGTGAGTTTCTTGGCTGTCAGTTTGAATGTGCCCAGCACCAGCTTTCAGCACCGATTCTTGTTTGATAAAACCACGTTCTCTGAACCTTTGTGCTGAGAAAATACGTTTCTTAATGGCATCAGCTCTGAACTTTTGGAGAAGCTGAATGGGCTGAACTCCCCAGGTCACTCATTGGAACGTTTCCCTCCTCTCCAGCCTGCAACTGTTTTCTGTTCTTTCTTCATTCTGTGTGTGTGAATTTCCATATAGACTTACCCTTACATATTTTAATATGACACACAGAACTGTATGCATTATACTTATATTTATTTTAGTAACACTATAAATTATATTAATTGCATCATATACCTATTTTCTGCTCTTTTATTAAGCTAAAGGTCAAAAGATTAGATGTTCCTTATGATATGAACTACTAGCATGGAGAAGCTGTCATCTCTTTGACTGGTCTGTTATCCTTACTAAATCCCTCCGAATCATGCTTTCCAGAGAACTGCTCCCATTTTGAAGGTAAAAACTACATTCCTTATTCCTATTCATTGTTTTCATCTTAATTCCCTTGTTTCCAGCTGCTGTCTTGCCAGGAAAAAATAGATGCAGCATAGTTAGTTGGATGAACATATTGCAGACAAGACAATTTCTTTAATAAAGTCTAACACAAAGTCTGAGAGGCTCTGTCAGAGTGGCAAAGAACTGCTTATCCAAGCTGAGATTGCCAAAATAAAGCAATCTCCTCTGAAACTTGGCAAAGTACTGGCACACATAAGGAACATCTTAAATAGCTTTTTTTTTCTTTTTTGGCACTTCACAAACAACAGATTTATTAAACCTCGTCACCTGGGCTTTATGGAAGACTGTAGGGGTAGAGCGGAATGAATTGCAGGATGCGCACTGTATTTGAAAATGGCCACAGCCAGTTCAGATGTGTTTGTTATTCCCCACGCACACTATGTCGGCCACAAATTCAGCTGCAGGGCTCTGGGATCTGTATGCCAGGGCACTGCTTGTAGAGTTTTTTAGTTAGTGTTGTCTTTTTTTTTCTCTTTACTAGATTTCATAATGAGGTATTATCTCTTCATTTGTCTCTCTGGGTGAACTTGAGTATTTTGGAGAAAGCTATTCAGTCTGCCGTGGTTTGCAGTATAGTTCCTTTATAATTATATATTGTTTTGAGTTTGTGCTACACATTTCAATTGAAAGCTTCAACTAAATATGGAATGGAATGAACAGAAGTGACACACAAACAGATCATTTGTATTTGAAAACTACAGAAACACTTGGAGAAAGAAATCTGAAGTCAGTGTATGGTTCTTTTCAAAAGGGTGATTCTTTTTTTAAGGTGAATTGAAGTCTTTTGATTCCTAGATGCGATACCATTTGAACACGGAATCAGTGGGTCCTTGTTTGTCGAGCCTTCAGGCACTGTCTGTGCATTATTGGCCATTTGCAGCGTGCATTGGACCTCAGCACAGGCTCCTTTCCCCAAACATTTCAAATACCCTCGTGTTGAACACACACTGTTGATTCTGATGTTGTGGAGCAAGTTGTGAATTTGAAAGAAGTGGTGTGTGACATGACTTCCAAAGTTTTTAAGGATTGTGTTCTAACCAAAGGGCTTTATTAGCAAAGGCTCCTGAGGTATTTTTGGTGCTGAAGTAAGAAAGGATGAGGGTGGATTTTGAACAAAATATGAGTTTCTATTGTGCTGGTGATCCATAGCTGAAGAATGGACCCCCAAGTGCTCCAGCTTCCAGTCATTTGATCCTGGTCATTTAAGTGTTAAACAGCTGTGAAGATGCTCTTTCCATTTTCTACAACGTTGAGGCGATTTCAAAAGGTAGCGTAAGCTTATACGTACAAGGATACATGGCACGTGTATTTCGATTGTGGGGAAATGGATAATTAAACTGGTGAAGTCCATGTGGAATTCTCAAGGTACAAAGAACATAAGAATTTTGACATTCACAGGTTTGGCTCCATAGGGAGTCTAAAGCATGGATGTATAGCTTTCAAATCCCAGTTCTCAAGTGTCAGGCTCAACAACCCTCCTTTAAAAGCTCTGCTTTTTCTCTTTTAGCTTGGCCATTTTCTTCCTCTTTCCTCCTCTGTTGCTTGTTCCTTTCCCAGAATAAAACCAGGGAACACCCCCAGGTCCCTGTTGCTGAATGGTTCTGAAGATTTTTGGTCTTCTGACATTGGCTTTGTGAACGAGCGATGCCGTGTTGGGTACTGCAAGCAAAACTATGTCACTAGAAAAACAGTCTTTGAACACTTGTGTAAATAGAGGGTTTGGGTCTGTTTTGTAGCGTCCAGAAGCACTGAGGTTTCTGTGCACGCTGTGCAAACCAAACTTGGGCTTTTCTTCTTGTTTTATCTCAACCAGGGTGTTTGTTTCTATATTACTATTTATTGGAAGAAGGGAAAAGGACAGAAGGAAGGGAAGAGGAGGGTTTCATTATGCCTAAAACTACTTATTTTTACAGTGTTGCCCTCATAAACGAACGATTTTGAGTATGCTTTTTAGTTTTCTTTAAAAATCTGATGTAAAATGAAATAAGTGTTTAAGAAGCTAAATTTTAATTTGTTATCCACTTGATAGCTCTGTCCTGGACTGTTTCTGTCATTGATTTCACTTTTTAAACCACTGTTTTACAGCCTACTTAAAAATGATTTTCCTGCATGTGCGAAATAGTGAAGTAATTAAACACATTTGGGACTGTGCATAAATTTTCTAAAATTAACTGTCTCTTTCACACTAATCTTTCTTGTCTTTAATTGGGTTGAAATGTGTGAAAGGGAAAAAGGTTTGATAGGGAACTATTTTCCAGAGAGTGGTTTAACTACAGAACACATAAAGGAGTTGTTGGATATGCTTGAGTCAGGGGAGGCAAGAACCTTCTGTGAAAAGGGGAAATATTTTGGTATTGCTTTCTGCCGCATCGTTTTGGAGTAAATCACCTGCTATTTCTGTGCTTTTATAGCTTTCACTCCAGTGGAGAAATTCAGGTGTGCTGCAGTTAGGAACAAAATATCCTATCACGTCAAGAATTAAAAATCCTTTATCATGAAATTGCGCTTGTCACTTACTACATTATTATGGAGAGATTTAGTGCTGATCAGTTTACGTTTTCCTTTGTTTTCCCAGCAGAGTTTGTAACCTGTTCACTACCAGCAGTGCTGATCAACCCTTTCAGCCTTCAAACATGTCTAATAACTACACTAATGCATGACCCGCTTGCACAAAAGCTGAGAGATCCTTTGAAAAGGAGCCCAATGGTAGGACGTGTTCCAGGGAGGAATGGAAACGTGGTGGAGATGGCGGTGACAAATATTTAAGTGTATATTTGGCTCTAGTAGAGTTGAGGTAAAACAGTGGAATAAACAGCTGAAATATTTTGATTGTTGCTGTGACTTTTTTTCCCTCTTTATTTAAAGTTGAATTTTTACTCCTTTCTTTCTTTAGTAAATTGTTTCCTGTTTAGAGCTTCTTTTCCAGTGCTGAGTAGGGCACTAACTTGTTTCAGGTATATGTATATAAATTGTAACCCCAAAGCAAACATTCTTGCCCTAGGGAACTTTTTCCCTTCAACTCCATCGTCTTTGTTTTCAAAGTATCTTAGCTGTTACACTCTTAATTTTTTCAGTTAATTGGAATTTATGAAGCATATCTTGGGATCAGCACTTAGTCTTTCACCTGCGTAACAGATTTGAGGCCCGTGGTTATGCGTTTTGTATTGAACTTGTCACTTTCGAGTAAGTGATTAATCTTTCTTCTTGTCGTATTTGGTGTCACAGCAGCACTGTCATTTTCTCCCTCTGACAACCTGACACTCTGTAAACATCAGTCTCTGAACATCTTACTGGTATCTCTGTCTTTCAAGGGACGATGTCTGCTTGATGCTTTTAAGAATGACACTTTCCTTAATATGCTGTAGTTCTTGATACAAGTCGTGCCCCTCACCTTCAACATGTGAGTTTTCACCTTCCGAATGATGGTTAAATATGCTGATTTTACCCTGCAGTTTAAATTTACAGTAGGTCACCCAGAGGTTGTGTCTAAAATAGGAATAAGTGATCAGTCCGGAATGGTTTCTGTCTCCTATGTATGAAATCTTTCGTTTCTGTCCTCTAAGAACCAGCATTTAATGACAAAAATGGGAAAATAATACAGGTTTTTTTCCCTCTCACAAAAATCTATAAGCAAGATTTGCAATAGGTCAAAACTATAACTTTTATTTAAACAGTTTTCCTATGTAAGTGTGTAGAACCTCGGTATTCCCGGAGGTGTGTGAACATGCCTAGAAGAACGATACCCAACCAAAATACATGGTATTTAATGCTGCCCTAATCAGAGAACAGCTTCACAAGTGCCATTGTACCTGGACATTTCCATCAGGGTTTTCATGAGAGCAAGACAAGACAGAAAGAGCAGAAAGTCTTTCCCATAACTTTTGGTAAGGTAGAGTATTAAATGTTCTGTATATTTTGTAGCCACTTATCTCATCTTTAATCTGGTAAATAAGTTTTGTTTGCATTAAAGATGAGATAACTGGGTTACATGGGTCTCCTAGAATAGTGTCGGTGGAGTCTATGAAACACCTTAATAGGTCAAGGTTTTAACATAGGAACTTTTTTTAGAGTTTACGATGATCACAAACATAGTTTTTAGCTGTTTTCCCTGTGTCTGTCTTGTCTGTGCTTGAAGAGAGATCCTGAAAAAGGGTGTGTGTTCGGGAAGGAATTCACGGACCCAATTTTCCAAACATTTTTCAGGGTAGGTGTGGAAAACTCAATGCGGATTGGAGGATATTTGCAAAAAAACCTACTATGCTGTTAAATCTGACTGCAGGGAGGGCCTTCTACTGTGGGAATAATATATGTGAAAAATGAAACTCCTGGTGAATTCAGCAATTTTTTTTCCACAGGAGGGAGTGTATTATGTACATTATGTATATTATGTGCATTATCTAGAAACAAATATTCTTTATTTTCTAATGTAAGAATACATGACTGAGAGGTACCTCTCATTTAAAGGTTTTACTCTAGAAATTAAGTAGAAGGAAGCTTATTTTAATGTTTAGTCTGAATTCTATAATAGTGCAAGATTCTATTAATATTATTTCTAAGGAGAGGAGTGAGAAGAAGAGAATTGGGCGAGCAGTGCACATGGGGAATGGAAGAAACTTCATTTTTGAGAGGAAAATCTCTCTGCCATCTAAGTGTCAGCTGTTGTGTATACGGTTGCTTTGTGCTCCGTTTGGTTTTGGGGTGGTAACCTAGGCAAAGCAGTGAACTGTCACCTATGTTCTTTTCTCTTGGAATACAAAGGTTTAAGGCAAAATAACTTTGTGTCAAGGATCGCACTCCTTTTCCTTGAAATAAATTTTGCCCTCTGTGCTGAAGAAGGTCAAAATCCTCCTCCACTGGGAGCAGGAATTTGCAAAACTGGTGGTTTGTCTTGGCTCCTAAATTGTTGAAAACTTCCTTTCTGGCATAAAGGAGGCGCTTAGTTGTGATGAAGAGCTGTTGTCAGGTCCAGAGTTACGCTATGTTCTAGCAGTTCTGACTTCACTGGGAGGCAGGGGGTTACTAAACAACTTTTCCCTGATTTACTCAATTCCACTAAAGGAGGGAAAAAAGGAAAAGAAAATCACTTGGGTGTCTTCACCAGGTTGACGTATAGGGTAGGAGTGTTCACAACATCCAGGGGCTTATCGGTCTGCCATAGACCTTGCTATCTGTTTGTAGGATAATCACTTTCAGGCTTTTATGACTTTATTCTTCTCTCAGTAGTGGCACAAATGTGCACTTACTATGGAAATTACTTGCCCTATCCACTGTTAAGCAGCAATACCATTAAAGGCTGAGGATTGGGTCTTGGAGATAATTATTGCTCTGTCTACCTGAAGGACTCTTCCTGCACGAAAGTCATGATTTCAAATTTTATTTGGGGTTTTGGTATCTCAAAGAACATCTTTGGGACTCTGGGATATTTTCACCTTTCCTTCGCTCTTCCCCTGAACAGGGAAACCAAATGATCAGATAGAAATACTAAAATTGTGTTGAAATATTAAGTGAAGCATTCTTGTTTAAAAATATCGTCTCTTTTTGTTCTGTGTTCTCATGCTGTTCACAGTGTGTGAGACACCAGATTCTGCATTTCTCGGCCTGGCCTGTTCTCTGTGTCTCCCACCTTCTTGTTTCTTGTAGTTGGGCTTTCACAAGGTGTGTGGTGGTGTAAACGTCACTGCCTGCAAGATCAGAATGTGCAAGAATGTTTTTATTACACAGATGTAATAGAATGTCTATACAAATAAATGGTATTCAGTTACTGAGAGTCGCTTCGTCGCTCTTCCCTTCATCCTCAAGTAATGCAAATTTCAATGGGTAAACACCTCACAGGGAGCAAAATTCGGAGAGCCTGAAAACACTGTGTTCACGTGCCAGCTTGTGGGGTTCAGCCTCAGCTTCTGGATAGCCAAGGTTACCAACATGAAATAGCTTTTCTAATTCTCCTGCTTTTTGACAGGTGAGAAGTTGATGGAAACTTGAACATCTAAATGGTAGCTTACCTAGAGCACATCTTCCTGTATGTGAAATGAACAACACAATTAGCTGGAAGCAAATAGTAATACTTATTGTTCCATTAATTTGTAGACAAAGTAGTATGTACCAGAATTAGTACCGTCAGAGTTGAAGCCATTTGACGGCAGAGCACACTGTGCTGTAAGAGGCTTCTCAAGCCATTTATTCCTGTCCTGGAAATCATCAGATGCATTTCTCTCGTTAGCTGTGTAGCAGCGAGAGCCGTACATTGCATTGTTTTAGGGTGTCGGTGGGTGAATAGGAAAACGCTACTTCTTTACTAAGGTCTGTTGTATCAGTTGGTGTTCTCAGCAGTGAGCGCCTTGGTGCTGCTAGGAGGCATCACAGCACTGTGCTGTCTGGCCTCTCAACTTTTTCAATTTAAACAACAAAAACAACAACAAACCTAAACAAACAAACAAAACCCCACAACCAAAAACCAGCACAACCCAACACCAAAAACCCAAACCCAGCAACAACAGCTTTGATTTCTTTGGGCTGAAGTTTACCCTGGAGTGCATCACTGTCCTGTCAGGAGCAAGTTAAGCTTTTCTTCTGAGTTCAATCCAGTATTTTCCCTTTCTCATACAACAGAATGAGCACTTTTGTTTTAGAGTCGCCCTTATATGTTACCAGGCTTGGGGAATGGAGTAGTTTCTTGCAGAATTGTCTAATTCAAGCAAATGCTTGAAGATGCTTAAAGAAAATTGCGTATGTGGATGCAGTTTCCCCCCTTCCTTCTGGATTTCCCTTCCATATATACACTTTCCTTTTATCGGCAGATCAGAGGAAGAAAGTGTTGCCACTGAAAAGAAGGGCATGTCACACTGCTTTGAACCCTCCTTCTTTGAGACTCTGTAGAATTAGTCGATCTCTCTTCTTGCTGCTCCTTTGGGGTGTCAGGTGCTGTTGGCCCCATCCAGCCTGTTGCTCTGTCCCTCGACACTTGTAATTCAGCCCTAACTGAAAGTGTCGTCAGGAGGAACTTTTCACCCTGGAGTTTGTTACTAAAGTGTATTTGTAGTATGCTGAACTTGGGTTATTTGCCAGAGAGATTTCTTAAAAACTTTAAAGGAAAATGAGCAAGCTAATGAAGGTCTTTGATCTCTTCTGTACAGAAGCTAAGTGATGTTTGGGTTGCTCATAATTAATTTCATCCTTCAAATTAATTTTCACGAGCTTTAGAAATTACCAGTGAAGTAGTAGTCATACCTCTGGTCTTTCTAGTCGGCGTTTGGCTTAATTGTAGCTTTAGGAAATTCAGTTTATGCCGTACTGGCAGTGGGTGGAAGAGTTGACAGGCTTGTTAACAACACTTACATTCTTGGTCTTGTCTGCTCTTACCTGGTTAGTGTCCCTATCTCCTGGTAACTCCATTGAGCAGTTCACTATTTTCTCCTCATATCTGCTCACAAAGATACTGTCGAGCTGATTACAGCATGTATGCAGATACGTGTCTAAGGAACACTTGCTTAAAAAGGAGTTTTTGTTTTATACAGCCTTCACTGATTCAGTTTGTAGATGAGGTGGCTTAAAATGCTTTTGCAGAGAGATGGATGACAAGAGCATTGGACTCATTTAACTCTAAGACAATTATTACCATGCTGCAAGTCGTCAGTTCATTGCTGTAGAGCCTTACAGTAACGGCCAAAGATCCTGCAGCAGCCACGTCTGCTTCCTCTGTAAGAAAACCCAGCGGTGTCAAACTTTATGAAACTAGAAATTGCTGTTTCATTGCATTTCAGTGTGGGTGCTTGTAAAATCTGAAGATTCAGTCCTAGGTTCATATTTTAAATAACAAGATGAAATGAGTTGTAAAAGCTCTTGTGTGATACTGTTCTCATGTTGACTGTCCTGCTGAAGTCAGTATCTTAGGGTGCTGGACAAAGCTATTCGGTCACTTTTTGCTGTCCCCGAGGAGTTTTTTTTTCAGGATCTTAGTCCTCCTTGTATAAAATTGCCAAACTAGGAATTGTGCTCTTTGTTTTCTATACCTGTGTGTGTGCGCTCCGTATCAGAGTAATTTGGTTTGCTTACAACTAATTAAATTTAGGATAAATTTAAGCCTGGTAGGAACCTGTTTTAGACTGAGCCTCTTGCAATAGCAGACTAATTTTTAAGCATAAATGATGCTTTAAAATACTGTGCAGCAGTGTTGTTCTCCTTTATGTTTTCCCATTTTCCATAGACTCCCATTTCTGTTGAAAATAAAAGTGCTGAAAGGTTCCATTTACTTCTAGAAGAAGTAGTGAGATGTGGGAAGAACTCTTGACAGTTGTCCCGAGGCAGCAGAAAAACTAATAATGGAAGAAATAGTTCAGTGTCTGTCAAATAACTCATCCAAAATGAATACATCTCTCTGCCCTTCTGGAAGATAAGGTGGTTAACGGCATTTCAACAGGCTGGTGAGGATTGTGGTTGATATCTGTCATGTAAAAATTCTAGATATTACTCTGGTGTGAACAGTCTAAAATTAGTGTTATCCCTCGGCATCATTTACATACACAATAGATAATGAACTCAGGAGCAAAAAGACAAAGTATCTTAAGTGGTTTACATATAAAATACATACAATGTGCTGTCACACAGTGGCCCAGAACTTAGGCAGGTGGAAGAGATGATTTAGATGTAACAATGCAGCAGGACAGAGACTGCAGGGAGATAAACATTATTGGAATTTAGAATTGTGTCTGTATTTCTTTAGGAAAGTCTTCTGGATCTGTTCCTCTCTCCAAATTAGCAGACTAGAAATAATTTATCGGGTTGTATTTCAGTAACCATGTACATCTTCAGACAATAGTAAAACAGAAGGCAAGTTCATATTTGAAACAACGCATGTTAATGTTGGAAACAGCGCTATCTAGAACTGTCTGAGAGTAATGTGTTCTCAATATAATCAGGCAATAAACAATGTGGGTGTGATGTCTAATTCCACACTCTCTATAGCTCACTTTTCACAATTTATATAGTTTCGCCATTACCAGTCTGTAAAGCAAACACATACAGACTAATGAGGCAGGTAAATTTCCAAGAGCAGCCTGAGAATTTTTTAAGCTTCATGATGTCTGTGTTGATATAACACAAGCAGACATGAGGTGACATAGTTGGATTCTGACGTGCAGGGGGAAGGCTGAATTTTGGTGGAGCTGGTGACGCTCTGTTCAGATCAGAGGGCGGTTTGTTTGCAGGTAGCTGGGCGCAACCCCACCCTTGGATGGCTGATGGTGCCTATAATGCAACCTGGAGCTTACTGCAATATTTAGTTGTCCCTTGTTTTGTGTGCACATAGAAGCTGCACGTTCAGTCTGGGACCCGGCCCGACTGTGAATGCATGTCCGCTGAAAATCTGCCTTTCTACAGCCGAGTGGGAAAATACCCTTGGAATAAGAATGCAATGAAAGATGTTTTTAGCATTTTAGCAAAATTCCTTGTATATGTACAAGATGGTCTGTATTTGGGTTTATTTAATGCTTGTCGTAACGCTATTAGATGCTCCGTCCTCCAACTTTTTCCTAAGGTAATGACTATGATGATTTCATTAACACAGTCTACCATGAGAAGCAGTGCATGATGATTTTCCACTTCTTGAACTACGCTAATTAAAGCAAAAATGCATCACGGCAAACATGAAAATTCTAGCTTCAAAAAAGCAATTTTGCAGTTTTTGGTGCTGTGTAATTTTTGCACTTCATAAGATAGATGTGAACTGTAATGTTTCTGTTGAGGAATGGGGAGAACCCACAATAAAACAATACACGAAATGGCAGAGATTGATTTATTGTTAAGTAAATAACTAGAATTAGGTAGGATTTGTAGATGAGAGCAGCCATGGTGTCCTCAAGGAGTCAGAGAGTTGTGTGCCCCCTGGGTTCCATGTCTTTGCTGCAATGGCTATTGAAAGACTCCGCAGTATTTTATAAATGTCTTGCTTTAATTTCAAAATGAGCTCAATTTTTCCATCATCTCTTGTTTTCCATTTTCACATGGAAATGGTACCGATACTACTTTGCCTTTAGTAAGTTAACATAAGTGTATCTGATGTGTGTGGTGGTTTCTCTCACAGCCGCCTCCACGTTTCAGATGGAACCTCTAACTAATTTGGTTTTGTTCTTCGCCTCCCTCACTAGCTGGTCAAACAATTTTTGTTGTTTTATCACAGCTGTAAAGAAGAGAGAATTTTATATTTATGGCTGTTTTCTGAAAAAAAAAAAAGTATAATTTTATTGTATTTTGTAAGTATTGGAGAAAAAGTCAACCTGTGTGGGTTTTGGGATCATGAACCTTGTTTTTCTGAAATTGAATGAAATATGGGTCTGTAGTTTTGTGTGTATGTGTAAATACCAGTAGTAATTTGCTGTTTTCTGCAGGTTTTTCATTTGTATTTTGAGGGTTAAATAACATTTCTACTGTTTCTTGCTTCATCCCTGTAACCACAGTAACCATTTTAACTGTGGTTGATTTAGTCCCAGTAGGCCAGCAAAAATTAATATTTAGAGCAGTTCCCAGGCAAAGCAAATTTATCTCTTCATCCCAGAGAATTTAAGAAATGAATTAATTAACTATTGTTGGCTTCAAAATTGGTGTAGTATTGACAGGTTAGAAGTTGTTTTGTGTGTTCAGCTTTTTAAGTAGCTCCCTACTATTTCAGTTTAAGAAATAGATACCTGCCCCTGCTTTCCTGCCCCCATCTACCAGTCATTGAAGCCACTGTTGTCAAAATACCAAACTAAAAAAGCCAGCAAAGTCAGACTATGCAGCAACAGGTGAGTGTAACTTCACTGCAATGAGTATTCCTTTCTAAACCTGCCAGTTCTACATGTTGCAGATCAGGCGTGTATTTGAGCTTTTGTATTTTTGTTGTTTGCAGCTCTCTAATTTCATTTCTAGGATCAAAATACAAAAATGAAAGCATGCTTGACTTGCTGCACTTCCTCTTACAGTTATACGTATAATTTATATTGTATTAGATATAACACATATAATACCTATAAACACACATATGCAGTATATATAATATATAAACATATTATAGCTAATATATAACTACATCTAAAATACAGCTCTATATATAATACATTATACTACATATACTTCATAGCTCTGTGTATATCACAGACATATTGGAGACACTATTAGAGATAAAGTTTGTATCTAATAATATATAATTATACCTACTAAAATATATAATTATAATAATACATTATGTATCTCGGTGTGTATATATATATTAAAATTAATATCTATTTCTCTGTGTACATATCTGTCGTATATGTTCAGTGGTCAGATTGAGGCCCCAGAGGAAGGCAGGACAATGGAGGAGTTTGCCTGGGTTGGTGAGGACTGGGTTAGGGAGCAGTTAGG
This sequence comes from Streptopelia decaocto, assembly GCF_964273445.1. NCBI lineage: Eukaryota > Metazoa > Chordata > Aves > Columbiformes > Columbidae > Streptopelia > Streptopelia decaocto. Next base: position 30,870,194 of record NC_138660.1, read on the forward strand.
CAATCTGGACATCCATAAATCCATGGGTCCGGATGGGATGCACCCGCAGGTACTGAGGGAGCTGGCTGAGGCCATTGCTGGACCGCTCTCCACCATCTTTGCCAAGTCTTGGGAACGGGAGAGGTGCCTGAGGACTGGAGGAAAGCAAATGTCACTGCAGTCTTCAAAAAGGGCAAGAAGGAGGACCCCGGTAACTATAGACCGGTCAGCCTCACCTTCATCCCTGGGAAACTGATGGAACAACTTCTCCTTGGTGCTGTCTCAGGGATAAGAGGGTCATTAGTGGCAGTCAACATGGCTTCACCAAGGGGAAGTCGTGCTTGACCAACCTCATTGACTTTTATGAGGACATAACAAGATGGATGGATGATGGCAGAGCGGTGGACGTGGTCTACCTTGACTTGAGTAAGGCATTTGACACAGTCTCCACAGCATCCTCACAGCTAAACTGAGGGAGTGCGGTCTGGATGATCGGGTAGTGAGGTGACTGTGAACTGGCTGAAGGGACGAAGCCAGAGAGTCGTGGTCAATGGGGTCGAGTCCAGTGGGAGGCCTGTATCTAGTGCAGTGCCTCAGGGAGCAGTGCTGGGGCCTATATTATTCAATATATTCATCAATGATTTGGACAAGGGAACAGAGTGACTGTCAGCAAGTTTGCTGATGACACCAAGCTGGGAGGAGTGGCTGACATGCCAGAGGCTGTGCTGCCATCCAGAGACCTGGAATATTGTGTCCAGTTGTGGCCCCTCAGTTCCAGCAGGACAGGGAACTGCTGGAGAGAGTCCAGCGCAGCCACCAAGATGCTGAAGGGAATGGAGCATCTCCTGTGTGAGGAAAGGGTAAAGGAGCTGGGGCTCTGGAGCTGGACAAGAGGAGACTGAGGGGCTACACCTTCCTGTGTAACCTCATCTGGGTGTTCCTGCTCCATGGGGGGATTGCACTGGATGAGCTTTCCAGGTCCCTTCCAACCCCTGACATTCTGTGATCCTGTGGTTCTGTGATCCACATGCAGGCACAAGTCTGGTGTGTGTAACGCTAAAACCCTTTAAGTCAGGGGGAAGTTTGTAGCTCATGGATAAACAAGAGGCTTCATTTTCCACCAGTGACATTTGTCAAGACAAAACTAGGTTCAGTTATGTCACAAATGCAATTGTAAGTGGGAGTTTTGGAGATGAAAGTGGCTTCTTACTCATATGTGGCTTGGTGAAAACAAAGGAGTTAGTCACAAACATTCAAAGTAATGTCACTTCTTACACTGCATGGCTTGAAAATATTATTTTGTTAGATTTATAGCCTGAATTTGTTGTTGTTGTTCTTTTTGTTGTTTTTTTCCTTCCTGAAACTTCTTCCTTCTTAGATGTTTCCTACGACACTTCTACATTACTTTCCCAAGCGAATATCAACATATAATAACCATTAACCAGTCTTCAAGAAGGGCAAGAAGGAGGACCGGGGTAATTATAGACCGGTCAGCCTCACCTCTGTCCCTGGGAAAGTAATGGAACAGCTTGTCCTTGGTGCCATCTCAAGGCATATCAAGGATAAGAGGGTTATTAGGGGCAGTCAGCATGGCTTTACCAAGGGTAGGTCATGCTTGACCAACCTCATAGCCTTTTATGAGAATGTAACAAGGTGGATGGATGATGGCAGAGCGGTGGATGTGGTCTACCTTGACTTCAGTAAAGCCTTTGACACAGTCTCCCACAGCATCCTCACAGCTAAGTTGAGGAGGTGTGGTCTAGACAATAGAGTAGTGAGGTGGGTTGCAAACTGGCTTAGGGAGAGAAGCCAGAGAGTGGTAGTCAATGGTGCGGAGTCTAGTTGGAGGCCAGTATCTAGTGGAGTGCCTCAGGGGTCAGTGCTGGGGCCAATATTATTCAATATATTCATTAACGATTTGGACGAGGGAATTGAGTGTACTATCAGCAAGTTTGCTGATGACACCAAGCTGGGAGGAGTGGCTGACAAGCCAGAAGGCTGTGCTGCCATCAGAGACCTGGACAGGCTGGAGAGTTGGGCGGGGAATAACCTAATGAAATTTAACAAGGGCAAGTGTAGAGTCCTGCACCTGGGCAGGAACAACCCCAGGTTCCAGTATAGGTTGAGAGATCACATATTAGAGAGCAGTGTAGGGGAAAGGGACCTGGGGGTCCTGGTGGACAACAGGATGACCATGAGCCAGCACTGTGCCCTTGTGGCCAGGAAGGCCAATGGCATCCTGGGGTGTATTAGAAGGGGGGTGGTTAGTAGATCGAGAGAGGTCCTCCTTCCCCTCTACTCCGCCCTGGTGAGACCACATCTGGAATATTGTGTCCAGTTCTGGGCCCCTCAGTTCAAGAAGGACAGGGAACTGCTGGAGAGGGTCCAGCGTAGGGCAACCAAGATGATTAAGGGAGTGGAGCACCTCCCTTATGAAGAAAGGCTGAGGGAGCTGGGTCTCTTTAGTTTGGAGAAGAGGAGACTAAGGGGGGACCTTATTAATGTTTATAAATATATAAAGGGTGAGTGCCATGGGGATGGAGCCAGGCTCTTCTCGGTGGCAAACAATGATAGGACAAGGGGTAATGGGATCAAGCTGGAACACAAGAGGTTCCACTTAAATTTGAGAAGAAACTTCTTCTCAGTAAGGGTGACAGAGCACTGGAACAGGCTGCCCAGGGAAGTGGTGGAGTCTCCTTCTCTGGAGACATTCAAAACCCGCCTGGACATGTTCCTGTGCGACCTCACCTAGGTGTTCCTGCTCCAGCAGGGGGATTGGACTAGATGATCTTTTGAGGTCCCTTCCAATCCCAAACATACTGTGATACTGTGATACTGTGATTAATCACATCCAGATATTACCTTTCTGTATTATTCTGTGTTGTGCGGTTAAGAGCAAAGCAAAGAAAAATGTGCGAAAGAAACAGAAAATCAAAATGCCAAAATGAGAACAGTAATTCAGAGAGGTACCAATGCAGTGCATTTTGTTTTAATGCGTTGGGTCTTTTGACGGGTATTGTCCCAAACTTTGAGCTGCTGATGCACTTGGTTGTTTTGTTTGCTGTTCTGTACATGACAACTGTATTGTGGGATTCTGTACTTTACCAGGAACTTGGTCTTAGCCTAATTAATCATTAGTGGTTGTCAGCGTACTATGGTGGAGCTTTTTATTAAAGACTGCGTGCATTTTACAGAGCTGCAACCCTTTCGTGAGTAACTGTAGAAACGTTAGTAACAGTAGTTATTAGCTTAAATTATGGAGTCCATATTTTTTAAGAATATTGGCCAGAGTCAGCGGCTAATAATTTTGGTGTCTAAAATGATGAAGAAAGATTGTAAAACTAAAATTCTGGTTATTTAACTTTGAGTAACAAAGTGATAAATGGATTATTAGTTTTCACAAGGTCTCTCTCCTGCTTTTTAAGAATTACAGGATACTGTGTGAGTTACTAGACAGCACTAAAACCAATCAAAGAACTTGCACATCTTCTCAAGTCATTATATACAAACCATTTTATGCCTATGCCCTTTCTACGACATTCACAATTTCAGAGTGAGAGTTGCTGAAATAGCACATAAAATGTCTTTAGGTATTTGATGTATATTATCTCTTCATACTATTGATGTACATTGGCGTATGAAACACTGAAAAAACTTAATCTGCAAAACAGCATTAGGTGCAAGTGTCTCTGGCGAAATAAAAGGGAAAAAGCAGACATGTCAAATGTGGACGTTGCTGAAGAACATTAAGGCCGGTAGGTGTAGCAGACTTGAAAATGGGCATTGAGTATTTGTAGTGCTAATGAGATAATTGAGTTGATGCCAGCCCGTGTTTTGGAAGAGCATTTAAACTCAGTCCTTTGTGACTCAAATTGCTTTATAATTGTTTTGAAGAGTAGGAGGAAACCTGATTTGAAGGTCTGAGCGTATTCAGAGGTTCTCTTACCATTTAATGATACGTATGGCACTGGGCAGTGCAGGGAGGTGCAGGTTATGGGATTATATGGACAAAGCAAATGCGATATGGTAATCCTGATGTTTTCTGTGTTACTGGAGCGTGACACGCAGGGGAAAGTGTTCCATGATGCACTAATAAGAGATAAAGATACTGCTCAAACATGTAAGGATGGATTTTGCCACCGTCCAATAACCAGAATAGAATAACTATATCTTAAGCTTTTTTTAAAGTAAAAAGGTGGATACTGAGGTCAGTCTTGGATCTTGTTCTCTGAAGATGAAAACATAAAAAACAGATCAAGTTTGATAGATTTATGTGCTGTTTTTTTTCTGAAGAGATATTGAGGGGGTAGATACTGTATGTATGTGATCAATAGTCTTCAAAATAATTTCACCAGTGCCTTCATTAATCCTATTCAAAATGCAGTGGCGAGGGGAGAAAAAGAAAAAAAATATCACTATAGAATAATTAGCAGAATGAAATTGAGTTAGTAGGTGTGACATCCAATTATCTTCTGCCCTGGAGATAAATATCAAGTGAAGGCTGGAAATTACAGCTTCTTTGTAGCACCTCTGCTGCTTCTGAATCAGAGTGGGAAACAAGCGCGTTGGGTGAGATGAAGATCACACTCGTGTTCCAACACGGCACCGCGTTGCTACCACAGAATCACAGAATGTTAGGGATTGGAAGTCATGTTGACTGCCACTAATGTCCCTCTTATCCCTGAGATGCCTTGAGATGGCACCAAGGAGAAGTCGTTCCAGCAGTTTCCCAGGGATGGAGGTGAGGCTGACCGGCCTATAGTTGCCCGGGTCCTCCTTCCTGCCCTTTTTGAAGACTGGAGTAACGTTTGCTTTCCTCCACACCCCCAAAGATTTCTTCTAGGCTTTCCTTCTGCAATGGCAGCTTTAAATAGTTTAAAAATGTGACCGACTGGGCTATCAGAGCTACGTGGTAACTGGATTCCTTGGTCGTTGAAGGGTTGACATGGGGTGGAAAAGCTGGACGTGACAGATGAGGTGTAAGTGCGTAAACAGACCTTATCCCATGAGTTGTAAGCCAAAGCAGTCTTGGCAGTGCTTTAGGCTGTTGTAGACATGGTTTCATCTGGGAAATGCGAGAGCTTTTCTTTCCCCTTCGGTTAAAAAAAAGAAGAAAAAACATTGCATTTTAAAACCCTAGTGGGCTTTACTTGGACCTTGTTTGGAAATAGCGTCAGTGCCTCAAGTCGATATTATACTTACACTGTGTACATGCAGCGTTGTTTTAATTTCACTGCTACCTTGGGATATGTTTCATATGTGTAGTTTTTGCTAGGAAACTGCCCAGATTTTTTCTTTTTCTTTTCATGAGACTACAGGTATCATTTTTTCCTTTCTGGTTGTTTAGTGCAGTCCGGGTCGTTCTTGGACTTCTGACAAAATAAGCTCATGGTCTATTAAGAAAAACTCAACTGTTGAAATAGCTGTCAAAACCAATGTCACAAGTACCTTCATGTCCGTGTAGGTTACAGTTTATGGAAAACAGGTATTGTTAGGGAAAAGTTTCATTACTAAACAGATGTAGAACTGCATTAGACATTTTATATAGATTGTATAATTATCTGTTGTAAATAAATGAAAACCACTGTGAAGAGCTTTTTATGTTGTGTGAAAATGGTCTATTTATCACAACATAGTTATTCTTCCACTCTGCATTTTTAACTTTGTGTTGAATTTACCATTTTCCCCATGTACTAGTTGTCTATGAACTTCTACAGTATGTAACTTATGTAGCAAGCGCTTTTTTGGGTGAGAGGTGGTTTATTGATGCGTTTGTAAGAATTTAATGGTATTGATGAGATGCAGAAATCCTTACACGGTTTCTTAATGTATTTCTTTCGATAAAGTTCCCTACTGCTCAGACTTTGTCCTCAAATTGTGTTGTATCAAATGCAGATGTGTGACGCACACAAGTGTTTTTTTGGGTTGAGATTGGAGGTGATGAAACTTAGTTCGCTTGATTGCAGTGTAGACCTGAACAATGAAGAGACTTGATTCCCGTCAGGAAAACTGTAGATGTGAAGAGTTACTGATGCTGTGGCATCATTCATTTGAAGGAGAAAGCTCTTAGGTTAATGGAAAAAAAAACCTCCTCACACAAACAGTCTTGACAATGTGCAGATGATTCAATGAATTTTAAGGAAAGGATTTAATATTTGGTTGGTTTGGGGTGAAATTTTCAGTTCTTACAGCTTTTATTTTCCATATATTTGGGTCATTAGTTTTACTAGTAACTGTTTTAAGTGGCGTTTTATTTCTCGGAAATATACACAAGTTTAAAGAAGTAATTCTGTAGGACTTGAATAAATGTGAATGAAGCAACGAGCCATGCTTACCGATATTGAGATGTTACTGTATCTAGAACTAATGCAAGCAGTCTGATGTTAATGGTGTAGTAGTCAGTGCGTAGGTGGAATAAGCACATGGAGGGTGGGAAAATCAATAAGTGTGCATTGTCATGCAGGAGCTGAGGTTACTAAACACTTGTTAGTCTGTGGAAATGAAATTCAATGTGTATTTTAAAACTGGGTGTCATAAAACCTTTTTCTATAGCATATACATTTTTATATTTAGAATTGACATGTGAGAAATGACTTTTTTACTTCTTAGGAGGACATAAAAGGCAACTCTGACTAATATTAATGTTTGTCCCCAGTGTAAAATGTGGCGAATTGCATGCATTTGAATTTTTTTCCTAACAGGATACATGGCAAACAGCTGTATACAGGTACCTGTAGGAACAATGGGATTTCCTCTGGCCAAAATGCATGTGTATATTGGCTTCAGAACATAACAAACTTGTGCAAAATAGACTTCACTGTATTTGACTTGTTTGGACAGGTTATTATTTACTTATTTGTACCTGTAAGAGTAATTTTCAGCCGTCATTAGGCTAATGAGTTATGGGGTTTGTGTTGGAAGTGCTGCTCTGCTTTTAGGCCCTCTAAGTTTATGAAAACTAAGGAAAAATGCTGAGTCCTGTCTTGGGGTGAGAACACTGGATTCCATGTGTTTGCACAGATCCCGTTCTGAGCAGATTCTTAACTACAGCTCATTGTCACGTTAACTATAACTGTAGCTCATCACCACGTCACCTTTTGGTAAGGCCCGGCCAAAGTGAGGGCTTCAGGACGGTCCCGTCAATAGCTGGCATCTTGTTAACAGGGTTGTTGTTTTTACAAAGAAGGAAGAGGCGTTTTGCTTTTTCTGGGAGGATGCAAACTCCTGACACTTCATAATTACAGTGACTCTTTTCCCATACTGTGTAGTTTATTAAAAAACGGCAAAAAAGAGGCAAAGCGTTGCCTTAACAAGACAAATCAGCCAAAAGTAAAGGCCACATGACATAATTTCAAGCTTTGCCTGAAACTTTCGGTGTGGAACAGGGACATGCTGGGTTTATACATTTTCACACTTTGCCAGTAAAGTAAGCACTAACCAGCAGTTGTAAGGAAGACTGTAATTCATTAGTAATGCAGTTTTTCTGTCCAGTGACATTTTTGCCTGAGACAAAATGAGTTCAGGGTCCTGCTTACTTGCTATTTAAATAAAAGCAGTTCTTTGGTGTTAATGCTCTGATGTAGAAAAATATTCTCCTTGTAGTAAATGTATAGTCTGAAGAAAGGGGGAGGATGACTGAGTGGGCCCTTATCACATACACTTCATACTGTTTCATGTTCAAAGTACAACACACCTTAACATTTAAAAATATTAAGACTAATGACTAAAAATGTAATTACAGTGTGATATATAATGTGTAAGTATTGGCATAAAAATACTGATAAGTCACTGTGGAGCCATTTTACAAAATACAACATTGTCAAGAACCTGGAATGATTTTGGTAAGAGGTTCTCAGTGTAGCCAACAGACACTTTTCTTTTCTGGATTCAAGCAGTAACTCGGCTCTGGTTTTTAGTTAATTCTGAAATGATTGTTGAGAATATTATTACAACTTTTAAAAGGTTAAGAGCTTTATGTCATGTTGACCAAATAAGCCTATAATCAGCTTAAGAACAGGTTCATTTGAATAGCTGCTATAGTCTCCTAATTGGAGGCAGCCTTATTAGTGGGACATTGTTCCTTGTAGCCAGTTTCAGATGGAGCTTCAACTCCCAGGAAAAGCAGCGATGTAGGAGCTTAGGAACGCCTGGAAACAAGTTGAGCTTTTCTGTTCTTATAAATATAACCTGGAATTTCTAGTTAGACTTTGTGGGCTTTCCTTTCCCTCTCAATTGCCTTTAGCATTCATCTGAAAAAATCCAGCATAGTTCTTGTGTTCTGGACTGAAAATCCATGCTCTTCTCCCTTATGTTGCATTTAATTAAGTTCATACAAAACACTTCTACTAGTTTTTTAACATTACTGATGTTTATGGACTTTAATTAAATATATAATCTTAGCTCAAAAGCACCATTTTGCCAGTAAATTGTTATTGGACCCCAGTATGTTCAACATCATAGCTGGGCTATATAAAATGTGATAGTGATTAGCTGCTTGGTCCAATTCCTGCAAGGCTTGGCCATCCTTGCACACTATTGAGTTAGGAAATGAAATACCAGCTTCTTGTCTTTTTTTTTTTTTCCTTTTTTAAAGCTCTTCTTCCCAGTTGTAGTTAATAATTTGGTTAGTCCTTAGCATATGCAGATGTTATCTCTTAACATGTTGTTGTAAGGGGTGGGGAGAAAGCATAACAGATAGTGTGCTTTGATAAACCAGGCAAAGCATGATGTATGGTTACATTGTAATTTATTGTTTGGCTCTGCTCATTTTTAATATTCTGGCTTTTTATGCAATCCGCATCAGTTGTTGCAAATGGGCTACTTTAGGCTGCCAGTTTGACAAATGGTACATTTTAGTTCTTAAAGCTTCCTTGTAGCTTCATACTGTCTTTGAACAGATCTTTCTGTCATGCGTCTAAGGTGCCCCTTCAACATCATTTGAAATCTTTGAATATTCCCAAATATTTTTCTTCACTTTAGGTAGTTTCACTGGCCTTATTTTACATCTTAAGACAAAACCCTAACATGACAGAGCAGTATAGGCAATGTTGGGTTTTCTTATTTTTTTTTTCTTCCTATGGATTAGGTTTTAATGCATCCTTACAGAATTTTGAAGGACTTTCAATGCACTGTTCTTTGGCTTCTCCCTACAGTGGAATTGGTTATTGAAACACAAGTCGCTATTAAGACTGATCTTAGAGATATCTGCTTTAGTAGCAGAAAGGACGCTGCTCTCCTATTAGTTTCTAAAATCAGTTTAAAAGAAGAAAAGTGTCCGTCTTTAAGCAGTGGCCTTTTTTTGTGTTGAAAGCGGTTTCTATTTCTTCTCCAGATAAGTAACCCGGTGCTTTACCAGTGATACTTTCCTCAGCCGCCCCACTCCTTCTAGACCAGAGTTAACACTTGCACTGAATTAAATGCTTCAGTGAAGAGCATGAATTTAAGACTCAATGAGGAATAAAAATCGATTTAGAAAGAACAGCAGCACTGCCCAGGAGGCGGTTGGATCCCATTGCTGGTGGGCAAGTCCTTTACTGTTACACGAGGGAGTAAATAAAATTAAATATAGACATTTTGGTGAAATTTCTCCCCTAAATCTGTGTAATATTCATTACCTGTGGAGTTTTTTTTCCCTGCTTTTCACCTATATGTTAAATAGTTATATCAGTTTTCAACTAATTGGGTTAAGGCTTGTTACAAATGTGTCAAGCTTGGCAAGGGAAAAGTAAATCTTGGTCTCAAAATGTATCAGCTGTGCTTTCAAAAAATAATGAAAGATCAAAAAGTCATTTCTGTTCAACTTACTTGTGTTTCTGAATGTACCTCGAACATCTTACTGAAGCAATTAAATGATTTTTTTGAGTTAACTCAAAGCTTATGCTACAGAACAACTAGAAAAAGTCCAAAGCTGAACTGTGGAGTATTTTTTGCATAAGATTAAGTAAACCTCGTATGTTTGCTAGCAGCTCAAAAACTCATTCTAAACTTCAGTCTTTATCCAGCAAACATGTTTGTGGAGCGTTAAGCATGAATTAAGCCATGCTTAGAGCATCCTTGAGCCTCCAGTTACACAGACTCACAGAATGTCAGGGGTTGGAAGGGACCTGGAAAGCTCATCCAGTGCAACCCCCCCATGGAGCAGGAACACCCAGATGAGGTTACACAGGAAGGTGTCCAGGCAGGTTGGAATGTCTGCACAGAAGGAGACTCCACAACTCCCCTGGGCAGCCTGGGCCAGGCTCTGTCACCATCACCAGGAAGCAGTTTCTTCTCAAATTTAAGTGGAACCTTTTGTGTTCCAGTCTGAACCCATTACCCCTTGTCCTATCACTGGTTGTCACCGAGAAGAGCCTGGCTCCATCCTCCTGACACTCACCCTTTATATATCTGTAAACATTAATGAGGTCACCCCTCAGTGTCCTCTTGTCCAGCTCCAGAGCCCCAGCTCCCTCAGCCTTTCCTCACACGGGAGATGCTCCACTCCCCTGCACTGCTCTCTAATAGGTCATTCCCCAACTTATACTGGAACCTGGGGTTGTTCCTGCCCAGATGACAGACTCTACACTTGCCCTTGTTATATTTCATTAAATTTTTCCCTGCCCAACTCTCCAGCCTGTCCAGGTCTCTGGATGGCAGCACAGCCTCTGGCGTGTCAGCCACTGCTCCCAGCTTGGTGTCATCAGCAAACTTGCTGACAGTCACTCTATTCCCTCGTCCAAATCATTGATTAATATATTGAATAATATAGGCCCCGGTACTGCCCCCTGAGGCACTGCACTAGATACAGGCCTCAACTGGACTCTGCCCCATTGACCACGACTCTCTGGCTTCTTCCCTTCAGCCAGTTCACAGTCACCTCACTACCCGCTCATCCAGACCGCACTCCCTCAGTTCAGCTGTGGGGATGCTGTAGCAGTTCTAGTCACTCCTCAATTCATTATCGTGTAGCTTTTGCTCATTAGATTTCACTCTGCTTGGAAGCTTGGAAGACTCAGAATTGAGCAACAACACAGATTATTTTAATGTCTGCTGGTATTATAATTTTTACCTTGGGAAATGTAAGCAGGTTAACAGCACCATGGTACATTTTCCCAGGTAGTTTGTATGTGTGTTTAGGAGGAGGTGGGCTAATATTTCCCTTAATGCTTTTGACTAGTTAAAGGAAAAGGACCAGCCTTAGATTTCCTTTGTCAGCTGCGGTGCACTCAGGGAGTTGGAAAGCTGCAGAGAGAACCTTCTTTCCACTTAAATTCCTTTGATTTTAGTGGAGCAACATTAATAAGAAACCAGAGTAATTTTAGAAATTAACGGCCTAATATTCTGAAGCCGTTAGGAATAATGCATAAAGCATGGTGAGGTATATGGGATTTAAATAAGTGAAATAATATAATTTAAGATGCTGCGTTTTCAGAGGTCATGTTAATTTCATAGGAAATTTAATATCTGAGTAACTCACTGTGAAGACTGAAAATACTTAGAAATTATTACTTCAAAAAGTTTTATGGGATGTTGTGATACACTGAGGGATTCCTCGCTGTGATCATCGTAATTCAGGAATGTAAATAATAGAACTCAGAACTTGTGGGTGGCTACTCAATTTTTCAATTTGTCAACAAAGTCCCAGAAAGAGGCCTGAAACCTTCTATCTGTCTGGTTTGCATGCTATGGAATTAAAAGTAGATCAAGTTGTTTTGCCTTTTTTCCTTTAAAAACAAACCAAAGCGATATTCTTCTAAATGGCCAGAATTGAATTTCCGTGCTTGAGAGAGTGCAGTTTATTGATAACTTGTGTAGAAAGTTAAGATGTATGATAGAATGCTGATGAAATGTTTTTTTAAAAAAAGTCCAGCTAACAAACTCAAAATCAGGTGAAGAATGCAATAAGGGCTGCTTGTTTGGTTCCAGTATAAGTTGGGGAATGACCTATTAGAGAGCAGTGTAGGGAAAGGGACCTGGGGGTCCTGGGGACAGCAGGATGACCATGAGCCAGCACTGGGCCCTTGTGGCCAGGAAGCCAATGGTACCTGGGGTGGGTTAGAAGGGGGTGGTCAGTAGGTCAGAGAGGTTCTCCTGCCCCTCTGCTCTGCCCTGGGGAGACCACACCTGGAATCTTGTGTCCAGTTGTGGCCCCTCAGTTCCAGCAGGACAGGGAACTGCTGGAGAGAGTCCAGCGCAGGGCAATGAAGATGCTGAAGGGAGTGGAGCATCTCCCATGTGAGGAAAGGCTGAGGGAGCTGGGGCTCTGGAGCTGGACAAGAGGACACTGAGGGGTGACCTCATTAATGTTTACAGATACATAAAGGGTGAGTGTCAGGAGGATGGAGCCAGGCTCTTCTTGGTGACAACCAACAGTAGGACAAGGGGTGATGGGTTCAGACTGGAACACAAGAGGTTCCACTTTAATATGAAAAGAAGCTTCTTCATGGTGAGGGTCCAGGCTGCCCAGGGAGGTTGTGGAGTCTCCTTCTCTGCAGACATTCCAACCCGCCTGGACACCTTCCTGTGTAACCTCATCTGGGTGTTCCTGCTCCATGGGGGGATTGCACTGGACGAGCTTTTGAGGTCCCTTCCAATCCCTGACATTCTGTGCTTCTGTGATATTTCTTTGATAAATATGAGAGTAGTTGTTCACCAAACAAATAAATTATTCTTTTGAAAAAATGCCCTTTTTTTGTTTTTGTTGCATATGTGAGAATAACACAGCCTCATGATACCGGGATTCACCTGAGCAACTTTTAGCAATGCTGTGTATAGGCTGCTTGGTTTGCTGCTGCTTTTAGTTCTAGACTGTCCCAAACAAAACCCGATCCTTTTTTTTTTTTTTTTTTTTAGCTGGGACAAGCAATACTTTTAGGATTAATAATTTGGGCAGATCTAAAATGACCTATGATGGATATTGTAGATTTCAGATTTGTTTTTTATTTAAAAAATAATTAAATAGGTGGGGAAAGCCGGAGCTGCTGAATTGCCACAGAGACCAGGTGGGTTAAAAAGGGGAGGTGAGCTTTTTGAGCGTCATTACAATTTTTCTAATCTATCTGTAATTATGCTTTTAGCCTGATATAATCACCCTGCAGCTTCAAAAATGTCCCATGTCTAATTCAGATCTACTTAGCGCAAAATTAGAAGCGCGTTTCAGTGCTGAAGTTTGATGCAGAACTGAATTTTAAGATGGAACGGGAAAGTACAGTCTTATTTCAGTTATCTCCATAAAATGTGGTGCTAAGAGGCATGTCCAGCACCTTTCAAATATCTTTTTACATCTCATTTTCCAACTCCAAGTCAGAAAGGCAAGTTTTGGGTAGGATAAACATGAGTTCTGTGATCCTGGGTCGTGAAGAGAACGTTCATTTCCATCGAGGCTTTGTTGCCAGGTGATCCTGGTTATTTGTACCGTACAATCACTAGAAACAAACTACGAAATTACGTAATTCTTTATTTAAAGATATTGCTTTGATAAGTTGGAATAGAACCCGCAATCTTAAAATGTGCCACTAAGCTCAGTTTGAAATCGGTTTTGATTAGGTTGGCTTAGAATAAAAGGCTTCACGTGTGAAATGAATTGGAGATTCCAGTTGAGTTGCTCCCAGGTGAGCGTTCCGGGGGTGATTTCTGTCTCCCATTACGTTTGACACGCTTCTTGACAGTCTGACAGAAACACAGCTCAGCAGACAGCGAACCTGAACTAAATTGCTTGATTCTTCTAACCAGCGATAAAACAAAGTGGTTATGAAAATAATAAGCCGGCAACAACGAAGGAGAACGCAGCGCTCCCAATTTGAGCCGCATGGAAGCTGTGAACTCCTGAGCGTTCTGTTGAACCTGCTTTCCAAACTTAAAACGGGGTCTCTCCTCTTGCCCCCTATAGTTTACATAGTGTTTATATTCAGTTTGCAGAGCTTCGCTCAAACTGGGTCATTAATTTTTATGATGGCAATTCTTCAAAAGTTAAAGCAGAAGAGCTTTAGTTGCTGTTTCACAAACTGTGTGTTGTACCTTCTGCAGTCAAGTGCCATAAAACGAGACTTTTAATAGGAAATTGTTTGAACTTGGCAAATCTTTGTAGCACTCTGACCCACGTATGTTGTTTTTAAAAGGGAAATCTTGAGAATTAACTTGTCACCAAAGAATGGTAAGAGCAGAAGAGAAAAAGGTGAAGCTGGAGCAGAACCTCTTTTCAGGAATAAGGAATTAATGAATGACAATTGACTTTAAGCAGAGAATTTCTGGGGATCATTACGTTTCCCAGAAGGCGAAGTCAATTTGCCTTTGGCTTGTGCCTTAATGTAACAGGAACAAGTAGTAATTTTGCAGACAGGCAGTCCCCTAGAGGATCCTAATTCTTAATTGTATAAAAGTTGTAATTGTTCCATTTTTAAGTGCTAACTTATTTAAATAGTTCCTATAACTTAATTGTAGTGTGAACATCCTGGATGAATCCAAGTGAAGCAAGTCAGAATCACAGATATTACTTTAAAAACCAGAATTAAGGACATGATAAAAAAGCACGATGTGAAGGGCTTCATGTGCTGAAGTAGACATAATTTTTTTAAAAATTACCTAAATCCCTGAACTAGCTTTTATACAGCGTTTTTGTCTGGAGAAGGAAAAAGTCCTATATGAATTTTGCCATACTGTCTTGTTTTATGCTTCTTAGGCTAATGGGAAATTGCCAGCAATCGAAGTCTGTCTTACAGTCTAATTTCTTAAACTACTAACTGAAAAAAGTTACTGGATCCTAAATCAAATGTCAGCAGCAGAAGAAAGAGAAGCACCCAGGAGAAGTCTAGCAGGTTTTTATCAAATGGGTTATCTCATAAACCGAAGCTCTTTGACGTAATACGGACCTAACCAATTAGACAGGGGAAGTCACAAATACATAATTTGGTTAAAAACAAACGAAAACCCACCCCCAAAACCCCAAGAACAACCCCCAACCTCCCCTCTCCCCAAGTTATTTATTGTCCTGGGTATGTGACAGAAAACTGGTTCCTGTCACCCGCTGCAGCTGAACCTCAGACACATCACTTAGTAGAAATACATGTAATTTTATTGGTGGACACCAATTTCTTTCCTTCCCACCACTTCAACAACCATTCCTTTGTTTGCAATAGTTACAAACATCCTCTCTGGATGGCAGAACAAGGCAAGACAATTACTGATGGTGAGTTCACTAAATTGGACCCCTTCAAACAGCGATGGGATTGCTCATAAGGTGTCTCCGCTGTGTTAAACTATGCTCAGTTGTTTTGTTTACAAGCTTTTGAGAGCCTTCTCTGGTTGCTACTGAAATAAATGATTTTGGAGCTCTTTTTCAGTAACTCTAAGCTACAGGCTGTGACCTGCGCAGTTAAAAGGAAAGTTATGTTTAGTTTTATTTAGCAGTAGATTTGTATGTTAGTTTTCAGGTTCATTTGGAATTGCATATGTAGAGCATGTGTTAGTGCATTAACCATGTGTAGACACAGTTATCACGGATCCATTACACCAGATTACCACTTCTTTATAAGGGCTTTGGTTACGCTTTTGAGTATCTGTAATTTAGACAGATAAAACCGTTACTTCTCACAAATGAATCAGAGGCTTGACAGTCAGTTAAAACTTAATTTATGTGGGGGATATGGAGAGTGAACATGGCAGAATTCCAGATCTTCCTGTTAAGTAATTCTGTGACTCCTGATGAGCATCTCAGCTGATGAGCCCCCAAAAGGAGACGGGGCTGCTGATGCAGACACGAGATAAACTAGAACAAACTACCCTAGAGCATAATCCACAGCAAAGCCAAAAATTTGCTTGCTTTAAGGAATTTCCTGGTAGCCTTAGGGAGGGTATTAATAGAACTTCTCAAGCTTAACCTTGTTATAAGCCTGTAATGCAGCCCTTGTTCGTCCTTTATAGTCAGGAATTTTAAGCAGATTAATGTGAAGACTAACACAGCCCAGCCTGAATCAGGAGTCGTGGTGGTTTCAGTGTCTAGTTAATTCTGAAGTAAAAGTTACTTATTTTGGTAAAATGTACATTAAACCTCCACGGTAGTTTTACTGAAGCAAAGAGCGTGTGCTCTCCCAATGCATGGGACTTGCAAAGCGTCATGAGAATGGGAACAGAAATGAAGAGAACTGTTGAAGCAGAGAATGTTTATTTTAGATCTTGAATGCAAGTGTTTATAAATAAGAAGTACTGAATGGTGGTCGCATCATTTTTTTTTTCTTTTCCAAATTCTGAGGGGGAGACTGAGCTTTGTGGTGCTTTTTGAGTGGTATATGAAGTTACCCAATTGTGAGTCTCTTCATCTCCGAATTTTTCTCTGCAGCTCTTGTTTTGGTCCTTGCCCAGCTGGAACATGGGAAGGCTTTGGCAAATAAGACATTGTTTTGGGTAGTGACTCTGTTCTTCAAAGAACTTTCCTGGCGATTAAGAAAACAATATGATTGTGTGTTTGTCTTCCCTTATATCTTGTGTACCTTCTAGCTGGATCCTGTTAAGTTTTGCTGTACAGCAGATCCACAGTGACATTTTATATTACTGCAACTGATGTGTGTTCTTTTTTCTGTGCTAAGAAAAAAAAAGAGATCAGATATGACATGGAATAAATATCGACATTTTAATCAATGTATGATGCTTAACATTTCTAATGCTAAGCCGAAAAACATGTCGTCCTTAAAGCTCTGAGGCATTTTTCTAGAGCTTGGTATGGTGACAAGCAGTAGTTTAGCTAAGCCAGGTTGAAAAAGGCTGAAAGCCGGGTCTGGAGGTGTCATTGGAGACTCCCAGAAAAAAAAGGTGAAGATGAAGTATGGAAGGACTTCTTCACTCTGCAAGGTGAGAGCGTATGGTCATTGTCAGGTAGCTGCTTGTGTCTTTCAGCAACTGAATATGGAAGATTGAAAGCAAAGTTGTATTTGTGTTTGCAGTATCATTGACTATGGAAAATTGTATTTAATAAGAGTATTTCATGATTATTTTTAGAACTGGATGAACTGGGCTATAAAGATTTTGTGGGAGTGGTTTTCTATAGTTGCCTCTGGGATACATAATCAGAGATCACTATTTTTTTTAATAGTAGATTTTGGTTTCCTTTCTTTTGTGGTTTTGTTCCAAAGGATGCCAATAGTAACACGAAGTCAGGTTTCCCTGGTTCCTTGTCCTGTGGCTGAGAAAAACATCTTTACCAGTATCTTCTTCTAGAAGAATGGTTGCAGTTTTGTGAGTTTTAGTTTCCATTGCCCATGGAAAGAGGAGGTTTATTTTCTCAGTAATTTCCAGGCAAACAAGAAATAAAGCAAAACAAAACAAAAAAACCCCCAAAACAACAACTACAGAAAGCCACAAGACAACAAAACCCCAGCCCCACACTGTGTGGGCGTTCTGTCT
The DNA here is from genome assembly GCF_964273445.1 of Streptopelia decaocto. NCBI lineage: Eukaryota > Metazoa > Chordata > Aves > Columbiformes > Columbidae > Streptopelia > Streptopelia decaocto. The sequence goes on from NC_138660.1 coordinate 30,887,546, forward strand.
ACCTGCTTGCTCTGTATTTCCCGATGGACCTCAGAGAACAGCTGTAGTGCTGAAACCTGAGGTGGAAGTTCTGTGAAAAATCATTCGTTTTTTAGAAATCGAGCACTTAAATATTGAAGACTGGCAGTGGTTATTGAGGATATTAATAGCAGGCTCGGTTATTGTTGGAAACTTCGGTTGCCCTCTGTGTGGTGGCCTTGAAAAGACAAGCAAAATCCAGGCCTAGGCCCCAACTTAGGCCTGAACTCTTGGCAACTGCTTTTTTCTTCTAGTCACAGCATCTTGGAAACATGAGAAATATCCCAAAATGTAAGTACTCTAGAGAGCCTGATATATACTAAAAAGGCTTTTTTTTTTTTTTTTTCCTATGTGAAGATTACTAATTTTCAGTGTATCACTCTTAACATTTTATGTGTCATTCTAGCACAGCGGCCAGGTGGTGTCAGTTTAATCTGTGTGGAAAACCTTTCCACAAATGGGGATAGAGATACTGGGGGTTGTAACATGTAAGTTTGTTGCTCCAGCTATGAGGAAAATATGCTGAAGATTTGAAGAAGTCTTTGTCAAATTCAAAATGCTGCTGGAGATTTTCCTTCTTTAAAGGCAGGGAACTTTCTGAATAAAACTGGCAACATATTACTGTCTGCTGCTACTTTGCAATCATTCAGCAATCTGTTGGACAAGGGGGAGCTGGAGAAATATTGGAATTTACTACTGATGGAGAATACTGAAGAAATTGTAGTTGTAAGATGCTATAGAAACTCATTTTGGTCATGAAGGATGTTGCTGTTGTTCCAATAGTTGGGTTTCTTCAGCTTTCGTTAAGATTTAATAGCAGTTAAGAAGCAGCAGATCTTGCGAAGATTTGCTCAAAAAATGCAAAGCCTGCTCTTTTAAAAAGTAATTGAACTTACACATATCAATAAATGAAGAGATTTAATTTTGCATATGTACAGTCTCTGAAGCTTTTTTTTTGATGCATAGTTGGCAAATTCCAGTTACCTGCAACGTGTCCTACTGAAAATTAGCAGAGTTCTAGTCCTATTTTTTTAGCTGAGCTAATCTTATTTGGTATTTTATCTTGATCTCAAATTTGAGTTCTGGATTTGTAATGGATAGAGTTTTCCCAGTGGCACGAAGATTTGATCCAAATACACACTGTGATGACTTGTTGAAGAGTCTTTAACGGGAAAACTTAAATAGTTAATTTTACGCTGTTAATTAAATAAGCATCAACATAAATTGAGGAAAAATATTGGCAGAATGTATTTGATAAATACTCTTATTTGAAGTGTTGGAAGTGTTGCATGTGTTGTCACTGCAAAGAATCAAAATGATGCTACTTTAGATAAAGCACAGAGATTGTGAATTAGTTTAGCTATTAAAAAGTTCATCTTCTTTCACAGAGAGAGGGGACTAATGACCTAGTGTTTGCCTTACTAGTGTTTTATCCTGATACAAATAAGTATATCCTCCTTAGTTTCACAGTATTGATCAGGTATCCACTGAAGTCGTGTCCTCCTTGGGGTTTCGGTTGCAGTTTCTTAGATGTCCCAGTGATTTCCATTGTGCAGAGCTAGATGGAGCTATAAGATCTTATGAAAATAGGTGCAGCACTAGGGACGACTCTTCCAAGCCCTTTTGTTTCTGTGTTTCACTTTGGGCTTTGTTGAAGAGCTGGGATGAGTAAGCACATGTTACAACACATAAATGCTCAGTAAATGAAGAGGTTGGGGTATCTGACATGATTACCTGTGTCCTGCGCAAGTACAGGGATGTGATAACTAGTAGCCAATTTTTAGTAGCACCTGGGCGTGCTATCTTTTAAGTATGTTTTGCCCATTAGTTTCTCCTCTTGTCATAACTGTACTGTTGCTTCATGATGCCAAAGCATGAAATACAGGAAAATAACGTGAAATGCTAAATGTTTTGTTTATTGCTTAAATAAGAATACTGTGTATTGGTAAGATAGTTTAATAAAGGTCACCTTTGAAGTAGTTAATTGCAATAAATTACTGTGTTGGATACTCTAACTGGATTGCTCAGGTCCTTAGCTGTTAACGTATGCAGATAATCATGATGGTGAGCACCACAATTTGTTAAGTTTTCAAACACCACAGAGATCAAGTAGATATTTTGCAGAATGCTTAAGCTCTCAAAATATTCTTACTTCTCCTTATTTTTATTTTTCCTTCTATCTAGCTGTCATTTTGACTTTGGCAGGGGCAGGCATGTGGACTGCACATCCTTTGCAAAGGAATAGAAAAATAGTTTCTGCATTCCAAATTTATGTGGTTTGAATATTGCGAAAGATGCTATCTTGACAGGCCCAGAGGCTGAATGTCTATCTGTAGGAAACAGAGAGCACCCCCGGGAATGGTGGTGGAGAGTTGCGTCTTTTCCATGCGATGCTCATCAGCCGTGGATGGGACCATCCTGGACGAGGTGGCTCCAAGTCCCATCTTCAGTAGGTCTGCTGGCAGGAGACCGTCAGCATCGACATCCTTGTGTGTGTGCTGGTCTGGAACGTTAAATTGGCATCGTTAGTTGCTCAAGATAATAATTGCTCTTCTGGATCAGCTGTTCTTGTTTCACTGTTTCTTGATTTTTGGATAGTGTGTTCACATGAGTACAGTATCTAATGGATTTTCCCTGACAGTGCTACCCTGTGGCAACGTACTGCTTGTATTTTAGAGGCGTGAAATACCGGTGAGCAGGTGGTGCTTGGAGTTGCAGAAGACATCGTGTAATAGGACACTGAACAAAACCCAGCATTCTGGGATCCTGGCTTATATCCTGATCCCCAAATCCCTTCTCCCTAGTTTTGGATTAAGATGTTTGTAATATTATATAGGTAGTGATTGGTTTGTGTCATAGTGTATATAGTATTTATTACGTTTTCATTCTTTAACAGAACTACAGATGTTTTCATCTGTACAGATTTCATATCCCCATTTAAGGTTAGTCTGTTAAATTTCTAAGTATTTACAATAATGAATGGAGCATAAAATTATTTAAAAAGCCTTTAAAGAATATTTACAAACTTCTGTAGCACTATATTAAAACATTAGAGTGTTGTAGGTTATACATCATTGCTGTATACCGGTTGATTGTTGTATGCAGATGTTATAGTACTGTGCAAATTTATAAGTTTCTCTTGCTTGATCAATGCTCTGCTGCATTTGTTTGTGTATGTGCATATGTTTGCGTATGAGAAGTTTCAGCTTGTCTCATGTTTCCTGGCTCAGCTGTAAATTTCAACACTGCAATATATACCAGTGTGTCTTGGAAGATCTTTTGCAGCGGAGCTAAATCCATACCGCAAATAAAATTGGAATTTTCTGTGTTTGAAGCATCAGAAATCTGAGTGCTGTTCTAGGTTGTTGGAGGTTGGTGTGGCTGTCTCTGTGCTTCAGGGCTGTGTGCTCAGGTGATTCTGTGACTTTTTAGCTGAGATTTTAGTTGATCTGTTGTAGCTTTGGCTGACCAAGCGCAGTGGTAGGAACTAGGGCAGCAGGTACTTGGTGAGTCTGTGTGTCTTGAGTTGTAGACAGTCCGGGACCTCTGAAATGAATGGACAGCGTTTGCTGTTATTTAGAGTACGTAACTGCTTCAAAATGCACTTATGGTGGTGTTTCATCGGAACAAGTGTTTGCATCCATGGGAGAGCATTTAAAATGTGATACATGAAGCAGATGATGTGGATTGTCTGTAGCACTGATAGCTAAAGCTCTGTAAGATCCAATGATTGATTTTTATTTTTTAATTTAATATTATGAAGTACATAACTTGGTGCATGTATTGTTTTTTACATTTGAAGTACTCAGAAAAGTGCATCTTCCTTAGTTAGACCAACCAAGCCTTAGAACACGGCTAGCTGAAGTTAACCACCTGATTCCCTCTTTAAGCACCTAAATATGATTGTATATTTTTGTCAAGAAGGGAGCAGTGGTGGGGCTTTGGAAGCCAGTGTGTTCTTCAGACCCTTCAGTCTTTTGAGCTGAGGATTTGCCGGGTGTGGTTACAGGTAACTCACTTCAGCCCCTGATTTTTCAAAAGCTTGACACAGTCATTAAGACTCATCTTATGACCTCTTGTTCCTCCTTATTGAACGTGGCTCTGTGATGTCTTTCTGTCATAGGAAAGATATTATAAGGAAGTTATTATCAAAGAAATGTACAATGGGATGAGTGTTTTAAGAAAAGAAAAACATAGTCCTTTTTCCTTTCTAATAAATGAGCACTCTGATTAGAAAGGAGTAATTGGTGGGTGCCAAGTGGGTCTTCTGTTGTTCCCACCCTGTGCACATCTGTGTTTAAGAGCACGTGCTATAAACCCTCTATTCCTGTAATTTTCATTGCACCAAAAATGATAATTTAGTTGTTTGTAGAGAAGGAGGGGAAATGGTATCTGATAACACTACAAAATTACGTTCTCTCAAGTTAAAAACTAGCAAAACCTAGCAAACTTGAAAAGGATTTTTCTGATGTTGTTCAGAAAAGAGAGCATGTACACACCAGTAGAGATGATTTGAGTTCCAGAGTTTGTCAACAGAGTTTGCAGAGGTGTAGCTTTACCGTCAAGAGGTTTTGACAGGGTGACTTTTAGTAGCTTAGTGGACTTAAGCATGTTTGAATTTTAGCCTGGGGCTCTTTTGTTGGGCCTTGCAGTCCTGATGAACAGGCTTCTACTTGTGCTTTAAAGACAAGTTAGATTAAAACAAAACCAACCAAATAAAAATAATCTGTAAACTGTCTCAACTTCTATCAGCTACGCTGAATGCAGAAAGGGATCTTAAATGTTGTCAAGGCAAAAGTCTTCCAAAATTTCTTTTACTTTGCTTTTTCTTTGCTTCCTGTCATTAAAATTGAGATATCTCAGGTGTGTAAGCCAGCTTAATAGGCCCATGAGGCTCTGCCTGTTCACTTGTCATCCACACCGTAATGATATTTTCTGGTTTCCTTTCTGTACTAAACCAGAACTCTTGTGCTTTTATTTTATTTTTTTTTCTCCCCGATTGTTATTTTTTTCTCCCCGATTGTTCATTGCTGCAGTGTCCCTTTTAGATAATTTAGAGCTGAAAAGCTGCAATTTAGCAAATGTCTCTTGCAGAGGGTGGTTGTGTGTGGGGTGGAGCACTGGCACAAACCCAGCTCTGGAGGGGCAGCAGCCCTGTGCCATAAGGAAGCCCCAACCACTCTGTTTTCTAACAGCAGAATCTGGGCAGAAATGTGGTTTGGCCAAAAATACCACGATATCCTAAATGGCACTTGACTGAGAAAGAAGGAACATTAAGCCAGGTGTTTTATACATTTGTGCATATTTTGTCCGTGTATCCTGAAGTTTGTTTATTTGCAAGTTGTCTTCATGCTGGAGCAAACTTTGTGATAGGATATCAGGGAGCTTTCTAAGATATCTTAGAGGAGCACAGCTGGTCAGTGCATTGTCTGAAAAAGCAAGATGTTGGAGATGTTGGTAGGGGCTTGGGAGTAGGGTGGTGTATATAGAACCATAGAACCACAGAATGGTTTGGGTTGAAAGGGATCGTCAAAGCTCATCCAGTGCCACCCCTGCCATGAGCAGGGACATCTTCACCAGCTCAGGTTGCTCAGAGCCCCATCCAGCCTGGCCTGGGATGTCTCCAGGGATGGGGCATCCACCACCTCCCTGGGCACCCTGCTCCTATATTTTACTATCCTCATCGTAAAGAATTTATTCTTCACATCCAGCCTGAATCCCCCCTTTTCTAATTTAAAACTGTTACCCCTTGTCCTGGAACATTGCACTTGGCCTTGTTGAACCTCTTGAGGTTCACGTGGGCCCATTGCTCGAGCAGAGTGTGTAGGAGTGTAAGTGGGTAGTGGGTACTTTAATGTCTGTTGATGAAGGAAATTCTTTGTATTATTTTAACAAGACAATTAAGCTTGTTTTTCTTAAAGTACTAAGCCTAAAAAAAAAAGAAAATTGGAATTTGTTCATTGGTTATTTATTTCCATTATGGAAGAGAAATAATAGAGAACAGATAAAAATAGATAACCAGCAAAGTGATTTACTGCTGCATGAGTACTTGTAGATTAATGTAGTGATGATGTGCTGTCTAGAGTTGGGAAGATGCTCAGAGGAAGAGTTAATGAAACTTTATTAATAGTTAGCTTTTATTTTCTACATTCCTACTGTCAGGCTTCATTGTCACTGATTATTTGTGCTGTGTGTTTCTTTTAGAGATGGTGAAATCTGTTCAAGTCTTTCTAGTGCATGTGTGTGTCCGCATACATCTGTGTATCCGTCGCTCTGCCTTGACTTCCACACTCAGACAACGTTCTGTCATCTCTTAACAAAGTTTTGTTTTCAGCGATGAATCTCTCCTTGGTCATGAGATTGACTTGCATTTAAAAAAGAAGAAAGCAGCATCTTTATTTGCTTTTTAATTTTACTGCTTGATGAGGTGTACCCTCATGATTGGAAGCACTTCTCCAGATTGCGAAAAGCAACAAACTTCCTTCAAGTCGTAGCTGAACTCCTTGTCTCCCAAAATGCATCCCGCAGCTGCAGTTTGAAGATAAGATCAATTATTGTGAGATATGCATTAACGTGTTTTGAGAGCTGTCAACTCCTTGAGTAAAAGACTCCCTTCCGTCTCTTCTGACAGTTTGTAGTCGGAGCGAGGAACTGGGTGGGAATCTAAAAGATCTCCTGTCTTTGAAACATCCTAAAATGGAAAATAAAAACCGTGCAAATACATGTAGTTTTGAAAATCTCAAGTGTTGTCCCTTATTATTGGACTCTAGTTTCTGGTATTTGAATGTTAGCATGTTATTATTCTGATGCATATGGAAAAAAATCTGTTCTGGTTTCATAGTTTGCTTTAATGCATCTTTTGTGAGGGCACTGAAGACAGGCAGGTGGACAGAGATCTGTTGGAATGGATCAGCCCCGTTGCTGTAGGTAGGAAGCAGGTTTCTCCTTGCAGTGTTTCACTCCAGAAGGAAGCGTCACTGCCTTGTCCCATGGCTGGACGGACCATCTGGTGGGTGTCCAGGGGCACCAGGAGCTTCTCAGCCATGGGCCTCTAGTGCACTTCAGATTCTCTGGGTCTCTGTGCCGAAGAACTTTCCCTACTAATTTTTAGAGATGGAACACAGAAATATTCCTAGAGGCTGATGTGCATCCCGAGGCTTGGGAACCGAACTCTAGAGCGTGGCTGTCGCTGGGCTGCCAGTCCCAGCTGAGCTGGAGCACGATCTGTGCCAGCCATACAACCACCAGGCACCATGCATGTTTAATTGGACACATACTGATGTTGAGCAGGGATTTGGGTTTGCAGAGGCAGTGACAAGTCTGTACGCTTACAACAATCAGTTAAACTTCACAGCGTTTTCTTTGCCTTAATAGGAAAAGATGCGCTGATTGTGTAACTATTTGGATGCGTTTCACTTCTTATGTGCAGTAGAAAATCCCAGCTGGAGAGAAATTCTTCTCCCTGTAGAAAGGAAGGGTGTGGGCTATTGTCTCCCTTTCCCAAGCTGCTAGCTGCCTTTTCTCTCTAACTTCCAGCTGAGAGGGGTTTTGTTGTCATTGTTGTTTTTTGGGGGGTGTGTGTGTGGTTTTTCTTTTGTTGTTGTTGTTCTGAAGGCTCCCTTACTATTCAGAATGGTGTAAAAATGAAGGTTAGTGGTGTTAATGTGAGGTAGAGACTTAAAGGAGATTTTAAACATGTAATGTATCTGCAGGATGTCAATGTAGTTGTATCTTCTGTGCCTCTGTCTCCTTTTGACTTGTTACCTGAGTGTTCCATGCAACAATTTTGGGAGACAGCAAAGTGCACGTTTTACAACCAGTCAAATAAATCTAACTGTTATTTTTCAGAAACATACAACTGATGTGTAGCTGCACACCAATTACTTTCCCGTGGGCAACTTATCTTTAAAATAAATAAATAATTTTTGCATAACACTATAGGGAGTAGGATAACTGATGTAATAATTACTTAGGAGCAGAGCCAGCATCCTGCAATTACTTTAAAGCACATGTGCTGCAATGTCTCTCTGTATTGATATGCTTCTTGTGACATCCTTCTTCTGACACATTCAATTAATGTTTTATTATCTTCCTATTAAAAAAAAAAATACCCTGTGACTGAGCTAGAAGCAAAATAAGCTGTTCAGTTACTTAACAAGAATGGTTAAGTGGTGTTTTGAACCATACTGGAAGTATCTTTGCTGCACGAGTTGACCTCGTATCATTGCAAGCTATTGATTATACGTATGCGTGTGGTTGGCTGAGAGCAAACAGGTTGTGGAGTTTCCTTCAGTGGGGAAGACATAATGAGATGGATGCGATATTGATTTGAATGTTCCGATTTGTCAGGTATCATCATCTACATTCCCCATGCAGCCCATGTGGCAACGATCAGCCCAGAACGGGGCCGTTCCTTGTCTTCCCTTTGAACTCATTTTGTTTAAAATACTCTAAACAGATGACAGTGCAAAATATTGCTACTTTAATAGAATCTATATTTCCACGTGGACTGCATCTCTTGCTGATTCTCATTTATTATCCGCTCTAAAGGTGCGATTTCCTTCATTGTTTAAATTGTTCTTTGTTTCAGTTTAAAGAGCTTTATGTCACAAAAGAAGATGATGATGAAGCTGTAAAACTATGACACGAGGCAGTTTCCACTGGGTTTAGAACTGTGGCATCTGTAAAAAGTTAGCTTCTCTCCCAAAACATCTGTGTGAAGGATATGGTGGGCTGCTGGTGAGCTCTGACTGCCGCACTCGCTGTTGGGGGCCGTAACCACTGGCACGCTTGGAAACTTCATCCACGCTTCAAAACCCTACACACGAGCAACTGGAGCCAGCGAGAGCACTACGGCAATTCCAATACCGTGTTGTAGTTGTGGTAATTAATATTTAGAGTGGTATCTAGTAATTTTCAGCTCCAGTGCACTTTACAAACATTAATTAATTGTCATAGCACCCCTGTGCAGTAGGTAAATGCTTTCTACTCTGCCGTTCTATGGAGCAGCCTGGAGCCCGGAGACTCGCAGGCTCACTGCCTCTCACCCGGTCATCTGTAGCTTCATATTTCGAAAAGTTCTTAGTTAAATTAGGATAACTCATTATTAATTCTGGGTAAAAACAAAGTTGTCATCAGGTTATTATCGCATCAACTTTACAATGCTCTGTTCTAGATCCTACAGATTACATTAGAAAGTAAAAAATTAAGAGCCTAATTATTAATATTTCATCTGTGTTTTACTTGATCTTTGGATGCCATGCCGTCCTCATCTCACCCTTTTCCTTGTGGCGGTGGGAGAATTACTTGAAAGAATTTCGCTGGGACTTTTCTGTGACAGACTTGCCCTTGCTGTGCTCTAAGAGCGCAGTTACTTTCCTGTAGTTCCATCCTTATTTGTAAAGCTCTGCGCGTATGTTGGGAACGGGCTTTGGAAATGTGTTGCTCTCCGCTGTGTCTTGCAGAGCTTGGCAGCAGCAGCACAGGTGATGTGCAGGGATGAGACGTGTGCTCGCTGGATCGCTTTTGGAAATGCTCCCCCCGCCGCCCCCAGTTTATCCACTTTAATGGGAATAAAGCCGTTCATGCATGTTGCTTCTGTATAAATCGTGGCATGCAGACCGTGGTGGCTGTTTCTAGCTGTTACCTTTTGCTTTCCACTGTATTGGTCTCAAGTAGAACACTGGGGGGATTGGACTGGATGATCCTTGGAGGTCCCTTCCAATCCCTGACATCCTGTGATGTGACTGAAAACTTTGAGCTGCTCTGTAATACTTTACCCTGGTAACTGTTTCTGCTTAGAGCTGCTGACAACTCATGAAAGCATTTGAAAAACATTTTGCTTACAGGAACAATTCTGCTGACATATTTTTCTTCCTATCTTTTTATTACTAGTAAAATTTGCATGAAAACAGGTCTCTGTTTGTTAAGAGTTCACAATCCTCAGTTTGACAGCATAATTAGAGCAGCATTCAACTTGCACAATGGAGCCGGAAGAAACTCGCTTCATTTCCCTGTGAACCTGAAACTTCGGGCCCTGTTTAATGATCTTAAAACAAATTTGACTTAATCCACGCTTTGGAGTGTAACCAAGGCAAAGTTGGAGGTGCAGTGGGGTGGGCAGTGGAAGGCTTTGTACATGAGAAGACCCTCCCCACGTCTCCCTCCAGCGTCATGGGAAATGTCAGGTTGTGCCCAGTTCTATCCGAGTGACTGTGAACCCTAATTATGGTGCTGTGGTAGGCTGGGATATTGGGTGAGGAATGAGGAGGAGTAGATCAGCTCTTGAGTGGTAAATGTCTTGTTATGTTCAAGTGATTTGGATTAAAAATAAAGAGGAGGGTAGAAGCAGAAACACCCTGCTCAAGGCAGTCCTGAGTAGCAGAATTTCCCTGCATATATGTTTATTTCTAATTGTCTGTGTGAAGCACACGACTACCTTGACAGTGCAGCGTTTTCATCATTCCTTCCTCCCCTACAGGCTTTTTGGCAGCTCATCTGTCCAGCTGTTTACCTGGGAATCAGATGTGTGAGCTGGGCTGGGAATCCACAGCAGACCCGTGACCCTTCTCATTTTATGAAACAGATATTTGATGGTGTGCAACAGGGTTTCATCAGGTCTTTACTGAATTCAGGTCTTTATGAATTCAGACACATACATTGTCTTCATCTGAACAACTTCTCAATGTTACTGCTCTGGGAGGTCTGGGAGTATTCAGGAGTTTTTTGTTCCTCTGCCCCAAATGAAGAGCGCCTGGCTAGAGTTTGGTTGCTGCTCCAGCAATTTGGAAGCATTTATGTATAAAATTTAGAATGCAGTCTTTTTTTTTTTTTTAATTAAAAGTTTCTGTCGATGTGTTTTAAGAACTCAAGGTTAGCTTTTACAGCTTCTGAATAATCTTCTGGCTTTTCATTGCCATACTGTATTTAACTTAAGAAGCAGTGAAGCCAAACAATGTTTTTTTTCCTAAATTTTATTTTTGCTTGGAGGGTTTTTTTGAGAAGGTGATTCAGATTAACTAAGTCAAGTGCTTTGAAACCAGTAATAATACTTTTGCAACAGCACTAATGTTTACTTCTGAAAAACAGTCATATTTTATTTTCTTGAATGGTATCGAGTATTCAGTTCAGTAAACATATTAAATTTTTATGGCTCTCATCTATAGATAGTATGGTAGGGTTTTTAAGCAATATTTGAGAATATCTTTCCCCTGTTGCTGCGTTTTCATTTAAAGCAGCAGCTTTCGGTACACAGAGCACTTGCTGTGCTCTCCTTGCTGTCAACCAACCCAGACAAGTCACCCAGCGGGTGGTTTGTTCTTCGCTGTCCCAGGACTCGCGTGGGCTGCTCACCAGGCCACTTGTGCCGGCCGGTGAGGTCCTTCTGCTCTTTCCTATATGGTCACCATAGCCATTAAAAAAAGATGTTACTGATATTTCCAGGCACAGAAGAAAAAATTAAAGCTACATCAGAGACTGTTCAAAAACAATTTTACATTTACTTTTTCTGCTATCTGTATCAATCCATTTTGAGCCAATGAAAAGAATTTCCTAGGCTAGTTTTTGGTGCTGTGTATTAAGATGGAGTACGGCTTCATTAAATAATAGACCTGTAAATGAACTGGAATGCCTTTAACAGCTCTGTAATATATAAAGCATGCCTCGGTGATAGATATAGTTTATATCTAGGTTTACTAGCTGTAAATGAGATTAATAGAGCTCTAGAAATAATGTTAGCTGCTTCTAGAGATGAAAGAGAATTCAAAAGATAATGACTACTTGAAGTTAAATTTCTTTGTACAAGAATGCTATAGTAGACAGTGATTAACTGTGAAAGAGTCTTACTGTAATAAAACTGTGCGGAGCTGTAGTGTTTACAAAGACATTTTTAATTGTGAGGTTATATCTGTGCGTCTTTTGAGAAGGTTCTGTGAGCATGGACTCAGGCCAGTGGCTGTAACTGGTGTCCTGGGCTGTTCTCAGGCTGCTCCCGTTGCCTCTTAGAACTGAACCGCCACCACTAACCTCATTTTTTTTATTCAAGGCTGTTTTTGTTGTACTATCCTGGATTATATTCTCATTTGATGGCCCCTCACAAAACTGTCCAGCGCTCCTTGTGCAGTTCCTCTGATTTGCTGGTGGTTCTGTCGGTTCCTCTGGTGCCCACCAGCATTAAAAAACAAAAAAAGAAAGCAAGCAGTATGAATTACCTGTGTATCACCTTCGCCTCCCTGCAGCTGCATTTGTTTGATTAGTATTACAGTGCTGTGACAAGGCAATATATCAGAAGTAATCGATCTGATTAGCATGGAGATGATATAAACACAGATTGTATTGATGTTTAATAGTATGGGCACCCGGGTTCTGTAAACACAGATGTTGAACAGGCCATGTGAAAGGTCCCTATCATGAAAAGAGCAAATACAGCAGATTTTTGCACGCAGTTATTTTTCTGCCACGTTTCCCAGCGAGTTATGGATAGTTGGACTTTGCTGTGTTGGAGGTGGTGGTCGGATGGGCTGGTACAAATTGGCTTAATTGCTTTTTTGAAATATACATGGGTTTTTAAAATTGTTTTATTGTTTGTTTAGTTTTGTTTTCCCCAAGGCAGATATGAATCTTAGCTCCTTAGACTGCCTTACGTTGAGTTCAATTACAACACTGTGTTAAGTGTTACAATATTACTGGACATGAAAACAAACACTTCTAAAAATTCTGTTTTTGATAATAAGTTTATCTACATCTATTATTAAAAGCTTGGTGACTGTGTAGCTTGACCTGATGGAGAATTATTCCTTTTCTGTAACTTAACTTGAGAGGTATATAAATAGAATCCATGCTCTTGTGTAACCGATATTTGAGTGAATGGCTGGAAGGAAATGATGATGGAGGGAGCAGCATGTGCTGTACTGCAGTTATTGTAAGGAAGAAAGTACCTAGGCCAAGTTTCCCCTGTTTCAGAAATGATCCTTGTGCTGTATCGTTCTTGATGCAGGCCTTGGGATTGCTTAACCCTGTTGCTTTTATTCTCAGCCTGAATTTGCTCATTTAATCTGATCAGTTAAACAGCCAAGTGTTCTTCCCTCTCTGCTTGGTGTAGTTCAGCTATACTAACAAGTGCTGTTGGGAATTTTTTAATATGAAACATCTTGGATCAGATCACAACCTGATTTGTGTCAGGTATCATATTCAATTTGTGAGGGAGGAGAAGAGTTTGATTTACCCACCTGCCTTAATATCATGGAATATATTTCAGAAAATATGGAAAAATATGCAGTGCCGTGCACCTGTTTACACATGCGGTAGCAAGTGCTGATTGTAGGTGTTGCTGGGGATTAACAATGTGACAGTGCTGAATTCTCAATTCCATAGCAAAAGGATGAAACAATGTGCAAAGGAGTTTGTCATTCATGTGAACAGCAAATATTTTGTTTCTAAAATAGATATCCCGGTAGAAGAGTCTGCTCCTTTGATGGTTGTTTCATTCCTTTAGTCTTACAGGAGTGAAAATACATTTTGCGATGGTCTGATTGAAATACCCGTTGAAATGTAAAAATTTGTATAAAGCCGTAGTCAGCAGGATTCTTCTCAAATCGATCTTTAGTAATATAGTGTTGGTTTTTGTAATGTCAAATACTTGAAGGAGAGTGGGATGTGTTTGTGATCTGCTTACTAGTTCAGTATTGATTAGTCCATTAACTGTTAGTTAAGCAGTTTCTGTCCAATTCACTTATGATGCTGTGGTGGTTTTGCAAGTGCCCCTTTTCCCGTTTTCTCAACTTAAAGCAACTTGTTGACCTTTCTGAACAATCTAGAAGTTTTATTACATCATCAAAAGTGATTTTTTGGAAAAATCTACCTTGAAGAATTAATGCTGTAACACTCGCGGTTTCCCCAACGTGGTATTTAAAGAGGTGGTTGCAGCCGAGCGTGTGTTTCAATGCCCTGGCGGTGATAAGTAACTTGTGTGTCTGACTCCGCTGTTTTTCGCAGATCTCAGTAAATTGTTGTAAAACTGGGTGTGTGTCTGAGTGCGCTTCCAATCTAGTTCTCCTTCCAGCATTTGGCTGGGTGTTCACAACGCATCCCTGCTTCTTGCAGACTTTTTTTTCCTGACTAAACGCTAGACTTGTGGTGCTGGGAGTGGAATTGTTCAGCACTCACTTCCTCCTCCTTTCTTTAATTTGAGGGTTTGTTTTGACAGCTAAAATTCTGGTGGTTTTCTGCTTTTCTGCTGCAGTAGAACCTACGAACAGATGTCGTAGCAGAATGTTTGTGTCCCCTTTTAAATAGTGGAAATTCAGTTTCTCCATTAACTCACAGTTTTCCCACCCAGATATTGTAAATTTTTTTAGATGATTGTGGATCATCCCCATGACAAATTTTGGTCTTGTGGTTTAGAGGCTTACTTAAATACTTAATATGTTTTTATTTGCTGAACAATTACTCCCATTATGAAGAAGATAGTTGTGGTGATTGATCTAATGCATATTTTGTGGGTCTCTGATAGATTTTATTTTGTTTTTTTTGAATTGGTTTGGTTAGTCTTTGTTTCAGAGCAGATTTTTCTTCTGTGCAAAGAACTAATGAAATACTCCATGCTTGAAATACCGGCTTCACCTTACTTGTCATAGATTTGTCACCGATTCTGTTTCTAAACCAACATTTTCTATGCATGTTTGCTTTTAAATAATTCTGGTTGACCCTATCCATGTGCTAAAATGGAAACCTGAACATGGGGATAACTTTGCTGGGGACTTGCTGCTGGCTTTATTGACCATGTTCTCATGCCGCCAGCTCCTTTTTGGCCAACACATACACTGGACTGCAAATTTCTGATGTACAATCAAGTTGAGTTGTTGGGGTTTATCTCTAAAGGCGCGCTTGGTTAGTTTATTCAGTTTCAGCGGAAGGCAAAAGAAACTACTTTGATTTTGGCTTCTGTTTTGAGAAGTGATGATTTTTAGGACCCTGTTAAGTTTTTTTTAGAGAATTCTCACAGTATTTGTTTCTATAGAAAGAGCTGTTAACAGAATTCTTTATTATTTTTTGTTAACTCTTCCTAATTTCTCAGATCTCCAGTGAGTTCTGAAAGAACAATTCCTGAAACCCCTGAAATCAGGAACCTGTGATGGAACAGAAACGTGTGGCTTTCCTTAAGCACTACAGACTTGGAATATCTTATTAATAATTGATTGAGAAGTGGAATTATACTTGCTCAGAATATATAAGCAAATCTCCTTTAGATTTGAAAGTGATTCATCTGCATTACAATCTGTTCAGTGTGTTTTTCAACAATTTTGAAGACAGAAGGCTGTTAGAGTATCCACGTGGTTTTTATTTGATAATTTAATACATCTCAGGTGTTTTGTGTGATTTCTCAAGTGCATCTCAGCTCTGTCCTTAGTCTCTAGATATAAAATAACTGCTGCTTTGGCCAATGTTTTTTCTTGCTAAATTATAGCCAAGCTTTTCAAAGAGTATATAGCTAACTTTAAGAATTTCTACCATAATGGTTCCATTTAATCTGTGTGTGCCGTTGGCCAAGATGATGTGACTTCAGGGGACACTATTCTTAGAAGCATTAATGTTCTTTCTTGTGGGGAGAGGAGTGGGGAATTGTGTAGCGTGTGGTTTTATTTTTAAATAAGTGTTCTAAATGTCTCGGTATTAGGCACTGGAAGAATTTACTTAAATGTGTTTCATGTCAGCTGTATTTGTATTAGGATAACTTTTGATAGAGTTGTCCATTTAAAGGACTTTTAGTATCTAAATGTGTTTGGGAAATATTTCTGTAGTCCAGATTTGTGAAATTGAATTATTGATAAGATAATTCTTTTGAGGTTATATGTTGGATGATTATCATTATGAAGATACATCGTATTTGCTTCTGTATTGACAGAGTTGCTCCAAGCAGGTAAAAAAACAGGTTAAGAATTTTGCTTGCTGTAGAAGAACGGAATTACTTACCTTATTTGCTAAAAAATGCGTCGAGTTTTTAATTTTTTTTGGACTATTCAAACCTAATTTAAAAACAATTATGTCTGCCTTTTTCTGTATGTATTTGTTGCCGCTGCTTGACCCTTCTCTATTTTCAGTTGTCTTAATTGCTTCTCAAGAGACAGGACTTTCTTCTTCCCTCCTGAGGAGGCTGAGGGCAGGTGCTGTCCCATGGTACAGGAGCCTGGAAAGCACAAGGGTAGTCAATGAACAGCGAAATTCTGCTGTGATTTGGATACAAGCTGACAAAAGCAGAGAAACGCAAAGGTATTGGGGCCGCTTTGCTGTATTTACTGTGCCTGCTGACTGCAATGGAGAGCACTGCAACATCGCTTGCCGTTGGAAGTCTAGATGTATCATGAGAAGCCGAGATAGAAAGCCTCAACTTAGGATTTCCTTGCTCATTTTTTGTCAGCTAATGTTTCGCCTTTAATGCTGAATATTTGTTTGGGCTGCCATTTTGTCTGTCAGTTTGTATACATGTGCTTTCAATGAAAAATATAGCAGTCATTAGTTAGCTAATTCCTTATTTTATAGAAATAAATGTTTGCAAACGAGACAAGATAAACAATTTCTTAGTCATTAGTTTTGTATTAGTGCGTTTTTTTAAAAGGACCGTCAGGGTGTCTGTCTTCTGGAGAATAAATTTGAAATTCTGTTGCTGGAAGTGCATAAGAATTTGAAGGCATTTGCATTGAAGGCAAAATGATTTATCTATGCAGGTCACCCTTGATACTGTAATAGCAAAGGAAGTAAATAAATTGAGAAAAATGGGAAAAATTGGATGTCTAGTAGTGATGGAAGCCTCGTGTGATAAATAAGCACCTCCTTGGTGTAGTTTTTTTTCCTGGGATGTTTTTTTTGAGCCTGCGTTACATCTTTAACTTGAGTACAAGGCGTTTATTGGCCTCCAGACTTGCCTTGAAGCCTGAATGGTTTTGTTCTTTTAATCTTCCATGTAATGATCAGTGATTATGCTGAGTTATGGCTTCAGATATACACGTACTCTCCCTGCTCTGTTTTTCCCATCCCTCATCAATAGCATCTGTTATTATAATATCATTGCGACTGGAGGTGCTGAAGAAAATGTAGGGAAGATGGTGCTGTCAGTAATGGGTAAGGATGGGGTAAGTAGTGGCAGTTTTTCCTGCAGTTTTTGGTGTAGAGATTGGGACAGTTCCCCAAATTTAATTGAATGGGCCAAATACTGCAGGACCTGGGCCCTAGTCTGTGCCTAGTTGGACTTACATAAAAATTTTTCGTTTCATGAAGTTTTCAGATTTGAATATTTTGAAATATTGAGGTATGTGATGCAGTTACTCGAACTTGTGGATTAGGAGTGAAAATGAATGACCTAGACTGCAATTCAGTACTTGTTTGCACCTGAGCTTAATACCAGTGACTCTTGAATCTGAGAAAAGGATAAAGAGCTCACACCAGTTTCTTAATTAGTGAAACATACCAGGCAAGGAGTGAAATAGGTTTTAAAGGGACAGAAGGAGAAAGGAAGTGAAGAATTGTTAATTCAAGTCTTATCTTACCTGTTCCTGAGTGCTTGTTCCAGCGTTACCAGAGTGTCTCTGATCTGCTCCTTGTCTCAGCCTTGTGGGCTGAAGTTACTCTCTTGCAATTGTGCAGATGAGTAGATAAGAGGGAAATGCTTTACCAAAATCTGTTCTAATTGAGCAGCAAATGCTCAAACAAGATTTTACAACTGGCCGAAGCTTTGTGTCCTGAGCAGTTGTGAAATTCTCAGTGACGGTGGGACTGTGCAATTACCTGGTCTTTACCTTCTTGCAATTGTAGCCGTTAGTGTTTGAAGAAAAAGGCATTTTTTAACATACCTGTTCAGTTAGATGTTTAGTTTTCTTTAGCTGCCTACCGTAAAAGCAACAAAACCACACAAACTCTGCCCCAGGGTACAGTACAACAGGTTTAATCATAAGTCAGGCTTTTCTGGCCTGGTTGTGAGCTGTAATACACACTGCCACAGTGTAGCAGGTTGCGTCAAAATAAAAAGGTATTTATGCTGAAGAGTGTACTACTAACATGCTTTTTAAAGGGCAGTTAAGTGGTGTGAAGTAGCTTATCATTAACAGGAGTTATCTTGTATAGGGGTTTAGCCAGGCACTAAGTATTTCCTGTAACTGTCATGTCACACAGTTACATCAGGCATTTTTTTTTCCCCCCCCATATTTTATGACTTAAGGCTCAAAACTGGCTGAAAACTTGGGATTAGATGTTAAGATTTTAGATGCAGAGGCTATTTAATAATTCTGTTTTTTTCCTCTGGTTGTGTTGCCACTGGTGCATAGTATGCAGCCTTTTAAATTGCCTTCTAGAAGACTTGTAAAAATCGGATATGAAAGAATTAAAAATTAATTTGAGGTTCTGGTTGGACCATTTACAGGTTGAGTGGTTGGTTCATAATTGCCCTTTGGTAGCCTGACCTGTGGCTTCCCCAGGGTCGCTTTGCTGTGTAACGTACATGAAGATTCTTGTTACCTTCCCGTACAATCAGCAAGAAACCTGGATTTGGAGGGCTGGCTCCACAAATAAAAGGGTTGCATACTTAAGATGGGGGAAGAAAATCAGAATCTTGCAGAAATTCACAAATAAGCCTCAGCTGGCCTTGCAGCCCTTCTGATCTGCCCATTTGCAACAGAAGGTGTCAGACTGTAGTACTTGAATTGCATATATTGAAGTGAATACAAGGTAATTAATTTGTAGACCAACATGAAAATATTTTAGTTAAAATAATGCATATTAAAAGGTATGCATATTAAAGGTATGTGGCAATGGTACAAAATTCAGAATCTTCAGGGCTAAAATTTTTCTGAAAACAGGTTTATTGCAATTGCTTCTCCAAAGTGAATGAGAAAGTATCTGTTCTAAAGTATCTCACAGGTTTCAGAATAGCCCTGTAAAACGCTGGAGAATGCTGCTGGTGACTGTCCTGTCTTTTGATGGTGGCTTTTTTGGAGTAGGAATCAACTTTCAACCTATTTCTGGGGCACAAAGTCCGTCTGGTCTCCTGGAGTCTTCTAGGATGCTGCACAGTAAATGTCTGGCCAAGGGACAGGATCAGCTCTTCTCATTGGGTATTGGAATGATCTGTAATGACTGTACCTTAATGACTGTACCTTAAACACTTTATGGCCAAGGTGCGTATCTAAGGATAAATAGAATTTTATAAAATCTTCAGTGATCAGTCAAAATGTGAAATGCTGGAGGGTGCAAATCCAGCCTCTGAGCTGGTGCTGACAGTCTCCTTCTTGCTGCTCAGACATTTACATTTTCATGGTGCTGTTCCATGCTGTTCCGTTAAGATATGGGTAGTTTTTTCTTCCGTTACCAGGAAATTCATTATTTTCTGGTCTGAACTCACCTACTGACAATTGCCAGTCAGGGCGGTCATTGCAGTATTCCTCTAAAAGGCCAATATTTCTCTGATCTCCTTATTACAACAATGATTTCAGTTGAGCAAATTACTGTAGCCATTTTGGTATTGAGGTATAAGCTGCTGGGTCTACTCAGTGATCCCAGGAGAATGTCTTGGAAATGGCTTCGGAAACGGAGCTGCAGCTGATTTTCCCTGAGAAGGGTTTCCAAGGCAGAGGGCTGATACGTGAACATCTCCTTCTAGCGCCTGTTCTTGTTCCAGGGATTGCCCCTTTGAATTTACCCCCCCGGAGCTCTTCCTGTCATCCTTTTGATAAGACACACTCATAGCATCTCTTGCATGTAAAATTTTCATTTTGTTTTATATGGCTTCTGAGTGTTTGATCTCAACCTTCCTGTTGTTTTAACGCCGTGCGTCTCTGGTAAGCACAGTAACCACTGCTATAATGTATCCGTGCATTAGTCACTTGATAAAGGCTCAATCCGGTGTCATTTAATGTAAGAAATTATTCTGTTAGATTAAACGCAAAAATCTGTTTTTTCTTTCCCCTCTCTTTTGTTTCTTTTGCTTCCCTCCCACTGTGCATTGTATAGGCTTTTTATTTACTCTGCCAGATTGACAAGATTATAAATGAGAGCTGCGCATGGAAGCCTCTAATTTTTCATAAGTAAATGAATTAATTTATCATAGCTGTTGTGTTTTATTGCTGTCTCCATGCCAGACTGGCCAGCTTCTTTATTTCCCCTTTTGCCTTCTAAATACTGAATCCATGTCATTGTGTTTGACAGCTTTCTGATTCCCCTGTCAGATGCAATTTGGTGCTAATCACATTTTCTTTGCTTAGTGTCAATGATACGGGGCCATGCATAATATTCCTGTATGTCCACTTATTTACTTGAGACACAGCTGAAATGTCTTGGGCATTAATCTGATGGAGCTACTACATTGAAATGCAAAAATGCTGCTTGAGTAGTAAGATAATGTGGTGTGGCAGATGTGCAGTAGATAACACTGAGCCTAAACTACTGATCTTTACCAAGCTGTGATGCATTCTATTTGTTGCTTTTGCATACCTTTTCATTTAAAAAACAAAAAGAAATTATTATAACCAGTTCTGGTTCATTAGAATGGTGTCATTTATAGTTTAATTCCTTCTCTGTGATCAAAACATGGGAAATGCTTCTCCCTTCCAGCCCTCCCTCCACGCCCCCATCCAGGCTATATATGTTATATATTTTGAATGTGAGTATTCATGTATTTTAGTTCCTTGTGGTTTGTATTTCTTCACTGTCCCCTCCCCATCTCTGCAGTTTCCAAAACTTGTTCCTGAGTCCTAGATATTTAAAATATCTGTAGGTTCCATTAGTTTCTATTACTGAAAGCTAGAGCATGCTGGAGGTCTTCATCTCTTAATTCCTACAAAGGCTGGTTTGCAACACTTTCGCCTAAACTGTAGTGAAACTCTATTTCGTAGTATGTATTTTCTCTACTTGTGTATTGAAATGCTTTTTGTACAACGAAGAAAAGTGAATGTTTCTGGAGGATGTCAAGACCTTGAAACATGTGCCCCTGCAGTGCATATCAAGAATTCGGTCATGCATTTTTGTATTTACCAAATTATGCGTTTTCATTGATTTCTGCATGTTTTTGTCTGCCCTGAAATACCACTATCTATTTTTCTGCTACTTCATAGAAACCGTGATGATGGCTTGCGAAAGACCCAACTGCTTTATAGGCCATTCAAATTTATTCCCTATTTGTATAAAAGCACTTAAGTGGGAGATTTGGGAAAGGATAAAATGTTAATCTGTCATAAAATGGATGAATTTCGAGAAAAGTGTATTTTATGTAAAATAAATCAGATTATTGTATGCTTGTCAGCCATGTAGACGATTAAGGCTGTTTTTTTCTACCACCACATTCTATGTGTGAGCCAAGTGGGTGCTGCTGTTGGGAGGAAGAGCCGGTGCCTGTGAACCAGCAGTTTGAAACCCCTGTTTCTCGGGGTGGGAATTGTGTTTCCACACCAGCAAATCCCGTTTCCACATGAGGAAATCCCAGGCTGGAAACGCGCTTTACGCACAGCACATGGCTTCTGTTTAGTATTTGCACTATATATGCTCGCAGTGAAGCGTTTCAGCAAGTAATACAAGTGTGATAGTTACACAATGGGGTTTCTGGCAGTGTTATTTCTTACCGTTGTACAATTCTGTGCATTCCTTGACATCTCAGGGTTCTTGAAAACTCAAGGTTCACCTGAAACCTTGAAAAATGACTTTTGATTCAGAATACCTTTCTGTTCACGTGGGATCCGCTCACTTGTGCTTGAAACAAGCTGCATGGTGAAGTTCTTTTTCCTTTTCCAAAGGACAGGTTGAAATTCCTCCCCGTTCTGAGATGCCGGATGGGTTTTGGGGGCAGTCATGGGTAAGTGATTTGACACGGTGCGTCGCTTTTCCTGGATGTCAAATTAAGATCAATATTTTGTAAAGTGCTTGAACTATTGATGGAAAATGTTGGTGAGGAAAAAGATAATTACATGGTTGTAGCAGTAACCTGGGACTTGAGGAAGAGTGGGCTTCACTCCAGCCTTGTCTTCGATATGCTGGGTTATTTTAGATAAATCAGCTTCATGGAGCCCTTATGTGTGTTAATGAATTAGGAATGATAGTTCATAAGTGTTCCTTGAGGATATATATAGACACACAGCACACTGGTTGTACATGGTGATTTCTGTGGCTGTCCATTGTCAGTGTATTAGAATGTGCTGCTAGCAACAAATCCACTTAATGAAACTAATACAGTTTGTCTGCTGGAGAAGTAGGATTTAGGTACTTTACTTAAAATTAAGGGACTGGAATATAGCTGCTCTGTGTTTTTTGTTTGTGGAAATAGAAAATGTTTTACTCATGACACCAATATATCATCCACTAAGAATACGGAGAATTCATATTGTCTTCTGTAGTAGTTCTTTTTTTTGAAAGTGTTGAATTAAAAAAAGAAATCAAATGCTTTGAAATTCCTGTTTACTAGCAGAACTGCTGATTTTCAGTTCATGTTTCTTTTCAGACTAATGGTATTTATATATGCTTTAAGTTTCACAGATTATCCGCTTTGTTGTTAAACGCATCTATATAATGATAGTGGAGCTAGAACTGGGATGTTGTGATACCTTAAAACCAATTTATCTGTTGATTATATCCAATTCATAGCACTACATAATATATTTGAGTGTGGACATTATCAGTTAAAAGAATTAAGAATTATTTTGATTTTGTGTTGGAAGATGTTGAAAAGGTTCCAAAGAAAGATTGAAGTGAGCGTATCCAACCCTTATCCTCCGTGCCCAGGCTCCCTGTGCTGATGATTAATTGGAAATGTGAACATCTGTGTGGGAACAGTGGAAGTGCCAAACTTCTCAGGGGGCTGTAACTGCTTGGTGGGCTTCACATTCATCAGGTGTGAAAGAAAGTTCCTGTGAGGTAGGGAAATCTCCCTCCACTGATGACTCGGATGATGTAACTTGTGTTTTTTAACACTAGCTGAGGAAATATTAGTTGAGTGACTTACTGAATGTTGGTGAGCTGGCTGGATGTATGGTACGTCTTAGAGCAATTCTAATGATGTTTTGGGGGAGACTAACTCAAAAACTAATCAGGTTGGCCAACATGTGTCTAAGAGGAGGCAATGAATGGTAAACTGCTGCAGTGATGTGCTCTGAATTTACACCATTTTTGTTTTACTCATGGATTTGTAAAAGGGAGAATGTAAGTTGTGTTGCAAATGTATTTTGTGCACAGAATCGACCAGAAGCTCCACCTGAAACGTGCTCCTTCTGCTCAAAAATGCCTCTGTTCTTCTCCCCCACAAAGTGCTGTACTGTGGCTTTAAAAGGTCTTAAAGGAAACCATCTAGAGACTTGCTAAAAATGACTGGTTGGTTTTCAGAGCTTGCTAAAAATACTGAGGTGGAGGAAACCCTGTCAGGGTTGGCTGTCAGTAACACCTACTTACATACCTGCTTTGAAATGAAAGTTGAAACAATATGTGTTTGGTGCTCTTGGATACAGAAACTTTGAGAATGGGTGATGTGCATAATCACATCAGCGGTTGTTGCCTCTTTTGTTCACTTTTAATGGAGCTGCTAATGGATTTGTTATTTTTTTTTCTTTTTTTTTTTTAAATTTTTTAATGAAACATCAGTTAATGTGAGAATTAATATCTGATAATGGGGACCAAGAAAGCTTTGCCTCTTAATGGTATTATGCATGCACTCTCTACCCCTTTGTATTTGCATTCTAATAGGACCGGAATATTTTAATGGCATAAAAAAAACGTTGGGTAAAGAGACTGAATGTGGGTAAACCCACAGCACTGGACTTTTGGATGAGAAATTTGGGTCACAAATTGATTTCACTGTCAGCATAACAACTGTGTTGATTGCAGAAGGGAAAATATGTTTTCGTAGTTAGTGGGGTTATGTCCTGACGTCCCATTTCCTAACCAGAGAGTGAACCGACTGAATTCTAAGTGATTGAAAAGTAAACAAAAAAAAAGTATTTAATTGGATTTGAATTAAATATATTTTTACATATATTTAAAAGAATCATTGATTTTCAGTGATTGATCGCAGCGAAAATGTTGATGTGCAATTAAATGTCTTTACATTAAATTTAACACTTTTTATGAAGAGGAAAATGCATTATATGCATATTTATGCAATGATACTTAGCATACATTTATTCAGAGTCTTAATTTTTACATTTAGCTTAGGAAATGCTGAGTGACAGTTCTTATTTAGTAGAATATTAATTTCTTCTTCATGGCTTGTGTCAAGCTAGTTTTAGTAATTGAAGTTCAATTAAAGCTGCAGAGAACTAAAATGAATTCTGGTTAAGGAAAAGTGGGAAACCTTCTGGATGTGTGCTGGGAAGAGTTGAGCATTTAAAGCCCAACAGCAGCAGTTTGCAGGTGGTGGGTGATGAGACCAGGATGAGTCCTTCAGCGTCCTGCATTTGGTTTTTATTCAGAGGCTGTAAGCAAATAGGACCAGTGAACTTCCCTGCTTTTCAGTTCTTGTTTTGAATGAACTTATTGCTGAATTGAATTGCCTAGATAGGAGAATATACTCTTTGCTAAGTGGTGGCTTACGGCTCTCAGGAGCTCATAATTTTCTCTCCATGTGGTCAGCTCCAGGCTTTCCCCTCTCCAATAGTTTGAGTTTCCTTAAAGTGCTTCACAGGAATATACTACTTGTGAGCAATCCTAAGGAATCAGCTGTGGAATTACTAAGAGCTCTGCTGGGTCAACAGCAGCTGTACAGATTCTTGGTGGAGTCTGCAAGCGTGGAAGGAGAGGAGGAGCTCCCAGGCCAGCAGAAGCCTTCTCGTAATTATTGCATTGACTTTGGACTGGACCCAGGGCAGAGGGTGGAACCGTCTTTTGTGCCTCGTCCCTGTGCTGTAGCCCTGAAGGTCAAGAGGCCAAGGGCTGATTAGTTATTAGTAGCCTGCTGGCATGGGGAAGGATCAGCAGACTGGAGACACAGCTCTGCAACCTTCATTTGGATTAAAAACTATGTATTTTTTCCCATGTAACATCAACAGCATGTGCAGGAGAAGGCAGAGAGCAAAAAACAGATTTACACCACAAACTTAGCCAAAACTGCTGTTTAGAGTGCATACCTATTGTCACGTATGTTATAATGTCTTTGTGTTTGTCTTGTGTTAGCGTAACTTACTTAAAATTCTAAGTTCAGATACAACTGTGAGGCAAAATACCCCCAGTCTTTTATTCATCCGGAATGGTCAGTTGCTTCTGTTTTGATATCATGTGCAATAGATATTGGGCAAATTCTCCTCTGCCTCTTAATGTGTCTTAAGAGTAGGTGAACTTCTGTTATTTTCTGTTCCTCAGCTTTTCGTGAGTCTGTGCAGAGAATGCTTGGAGGTTGCACTTCTTTCGTTCTTAAACATCTCTCTCTTCAGTTGGTGGCAAAGTGAATAGTGGACATCATGGGGTTTGCCAGCTCTGTGTGTGTTGTGTTTTATTTTGTGGGTTTTTTTAACTGATCTTTAAATCAGGAGCACCTGATCTTTAAATCAGGAGCACCTGGTTTGTGCACCTGATCTTTAAATCAGGAGCAAAGTTATTTTTGGGGACCTTCCCAAAGACCAGCATCAAGTTCTGCAGTGTGTGTGCTTGCTGAATTACTAATAGAAAAGCTGTTCAACTGGACGGGAACCCCCAAGAGCTGATTTCAGCCAAGTGTGAAAAAACGCTCTTGGTCTCTTGGAAAGAAAATCATTTGCCTGGAGGATAAGGATCCAAGGCGGCATGAAGCAGTAAAGCTGGGAAAGCACGAGTTCCCTTTTCCAGTGTCTGATAAAGTGGTTTGGTAAAGGTAGGTGCTCATTGTGTGGCTTCAGTTTTGTTGATTCTTCATGATATTGAAGATATTTGAAGATTCAGGACAAGTGAAACATTTTGGGAGAGTTTTCTGTTAGCTGAAAGTGTTTTACTTCTCTCCCATTGCTTTGTTTATTGGGTAGTTTAACTTACTTTTGGAAGTGGAGCTTGGTACATCATTCACTTTAAGGTTTTTTATTAAAAATGCTTTGCCTTATGAATTGATCCCTTTATCATTTGTAATGAGGAGTGGAAAATGGATGAACAAGCTTCTCTCTGAAAAATCACATTTGAAATTTCTGAGTAATGATCTGAACGGTCTGAAGTCATTTATTCCCAAGACATATCGCTGTTCTGCAGAATATTCAAACTACTGTCATCAACATTAAACTATGCCCTAAGCATGAAGATATTTTTCCAAAAAGAAGGCTTCAGATCACATTAAAACAATATTTTAGAGTAATAGGAATCTGTTAATTGAATTCAACTTCTTAGTTAAATATATTCTTCAGTGTTTTTTATTATCTAATAAAAAGCTTTAGTTTAATTAGTGTAGGTAAGAAACCATGGCCTGTATTTTGCGATATATTCAATAGAGCAGAAAAGTTTCCTTTTCTTGCAGAAGATCATCTCCTTAAGAAATGTTAAGATAATTCTAATCAGTCTTCAGAGGTCAGACTTGCACTCCACATTTTTATAGCTAAATGCTACAAAACTCTGCATTAAGTAAATGTTCAACAGTATACTTATTAGGGCATTGAAACTCAGCCTTGTGTCAAAATCCATCTAATAAGCAATTACAATATCACAGAAAACGTACTTCAGTTTTATTTTTTGGCTCCTATGCTGTTGTGGAAGGACAAGAACATTCCTGCTGCTGTAAGTTTTTGAATGATTGTTATTTTTTCTTGTGTATTTCATCTTAATAGGATGTGTTTGTATCTGAATAACAAGTACCAATGAGTGGGTAGTCGAATGGTATGTGAGATCTTTTGCGCAGACACATTCATGTCCAAGGGATGCAAAACATACCTGTGTACATACATAGGTGCTACTAACTTTGCAAACACCGTTTTCCTAGTTGTATTCTGAATTCTATCAGTTGGAACACCTTAAAATACTATGTTTAATTTTGATGTGGATCTTGTGCATGTTGTCAGTATTTATTTTGTTTACTAAGAAGCTAAGAAACTTTGCTATGAAATGATGCTGTGGGCAGCTAATGCTAGGGTAAAAAACCACTGAAATTTGAAACATGTAGATCATTCTTTTAAGGAGTATAATGAGCAAGGCAGCAGTAGGATGTCTGTTAGGAACTGATTGCTGAAATGAGTAATCGTCACTGAAAGGTTTTTTGTTATTGCCAGAGCTCCGACTATCTCTGCAAATTTGACTTCTAGTTTCATTGTTTTCGCAGTAATGGTGCATTAAGATGTCAAGTCCAAATATTTTTTTTCTAGTCCTTCTGTTCCGGTGGCTCATTTGGGTACATGTATTTCTGGAGCTGCAGCGTTTGGAACCATCACGCTGCTTTTAAAGGTTCTGAACGTTGCACAATTTTGCATGTTACTGATCTTCTGAGGGAGCATAACTTCAGAGGTTTCTTCTTTAGTTGTTGTAGACTTCTTAAACTGGTTTGCCTTTAAAAAAAAAACAAAACAACAAAAAAAACAGACCTTCTGTGAGTGACAATGATTGACTTTGTCGTCTTGTATTAATGAGTATGACAAAACAAGCCATTTGTACCAGCCAGTTACTAAATACATTCTGAGGATTTTGGTGACACTCCCATTGCATTTCTGCTGAACTTCCCTCCCCTCCCCTCTTCTTCTGTTCTTCTCTGGCTCAAATTTTATGCGTAACAGGATTATGACATTTAGGAGGTTTCTTTAGTGACGGGGTTGCTCCAGGTCAAAGCTGATTGATGCTGTGGAAGCGTAAAGGGCCATGACTTCTGAAAATGAGGTCACCGCCTGAAAGGCAAAAGGTGTTCTGTATTTTTCCAAAGGGGTGTGTATGCATTATCATAATGCGCTAGAAACCCCCTTGGAATACTGTTTATTGACAGAATTAAGAACGAACTAGTAGAGACTGCTAGCATTAGTTTGTCATTAGGGACAGACCTTTCCTCATCAAGGTGACAACTAGTTTTGTAAGCTTACTTTGCCTTTCTGGAGCCTGCTGCGTAAACTGTCAGAGACAGGGCAAATAGCGCCGGCTCCCTGCGCCAGGCAGCAGTAAGAATAGGACTCTTGGCAGTTGGAAATACTGAAATGTTTCTCTGCACAGGCAGAAACACAGTGCGAGAACTGTATGACGTGTGGCAACATCCCAAGATTCATCAAGCCCGATGCTACTAATGAAAGTTGTTGTGTGTGTTATGCTGTACAAATGGTTTTACGCTTTCTGATGGCTTTTACAATTCAAGTATTTTTTTGTGCTGCATTTTTTTTAATTATTTATTTTTTACTTTGAAGTTCTATTCCTCCATCACATAATGTCCTCTAAAAAGATCAAAGGCATTTAAAAACAAACAAACAACTAATTCATATGCTGTCGTTGAGGAATTGTGGCCAAAGCAAAAACTTATTTTTGCACTTGATGCATACTGTCAAATTAGTGAGAGAGAGGGAAAAAAAGTGTGACTTGCTAGAAGTTGATCTGGGTTTTCGTCGCTTTCCAGCTAAGGCGGCTAAATGCACATGCAGGTGGTTAGAGGGAGTGTAGCCATCGAGGGAAGCAATTCTCCTCCTCTCTTTGGCACTTGAGAGGCCACAGCCAGACTATGGTGTCTAGTTTTGATAAGCTTTGTGCAAGAAAGACATTGTCCCTTGAGCACAGCGTCACCAACACGGGCAGGGTGGATGAGTGAACTTCATAGATCTTATTGCTGTCTACAACTACTTAATGGGAGGGTGTGGATTCCCCGCGGCCTTCTTGAAAGTCTGCAGTGGGAAAACAAGAAGTAGTGGACATTAATTGGTCATGAGGAAGACTCCAGTAAGAGAAACTTTTCTTGCGCCATGAGGGTGGTCAAGCACTGGAACAGGTGCCCGGAGACTTGTGAAATCTTCATCCTTAGAGATGCCGAAGCTGGGTTGGGCTCTGAGCACACTGACCTAAGTGCCAGCGTGGCTTTGAGTGAAGGTTTCGACCAGTGA
Source organism: Streptopelia decaocto (assembly GCF_964273445.1). NCBI lineage: Eukaryota > Metazoa > Chordata > Aves > Columbiformes > Columbidae > Streptopelia > Streptopelia decaocto. Next base: position 30,916,534 of record NC_138660.1, read on the forward strand.
CTTCCAGAGGGCCCTTCCAGCCTAAATGCTTTTGTGGGGCCTACTCATTAAACTGGAATCAGGAAAAGACGGAAGTTGAAGTGCTTAGTTACGAATACAAAGTGCTTTTTAAAATCATGATTGCCTAGGATATGAAGAGCCATGCAGATTCCTAAGAATTTCAATCATACCCTCTGATCTTACGCTAATGGTATAATGTCTCTTCATCACAATTTCCTTTGCTTTAGATTTCTGAGGATTTTCACGTGTCTATATAATCTGAAGGTTAACAAGCTCTGCTTCCTTAAATTTTGTATTAATTATATGCAGTTGAGAGACGAGAAAAGAGAGAACAAGTAAAAATTATTGGTACTGCAAGTACATCTGGCCAGTATTTCCTTCAAGCGTTGGTAGCTAAGGAGGGTCATAAGCAGAGCAGGTAGGAGAAATGGCGATGAGCTCCCAAAATTCATTTTTCCCAGCTCACTTCCAACCCCATGAGCTCCCATATCCAGATCAGATGTGACTGGAACAGGGACAGCAAGCGAGGAGCAGGAGAGGCTCTCTGGTCTGCCTTCCCACCCCTCTGCCTCATTTCTGCAGGTATGGGTTGGAGAATCCCGTGTGACTGTGGGTTCTCTGTTCAACAAGATGCTCCTTCTATCAGGAACTGGGGTTTGTGATGTTACTGGCTTATTTTATAGTGCCTTCCCCGGGAGGCTTACCAATAGAATTGGAATAAGCTGTTGATTTAGCATCAAAGGCAGGCTAATTCATATTATGGAATTACTTTAATTCATCTTATACTAGAGAACCTTTTATTGATGCTTACCTACAATATAGTAACTAAGATCTTACTTTTATTTCTAAGGAAAAGCTGTCTTATTTCAGATTCCATGTCACAGGAAATATTACCTTTTTGATGGCTGATTAAAATAAGTGCATTTGACAAGCAGAGTTCTAATAAGTAATGCAGTCTTTGATATTAGTATCTACATTTTTGTAGTGCCATTTCAAATGGACTCTCCAAAATGAGCTCATCTTCTCTAAGTCCATAAAGGTGACAGTTCTCAGCTTCAAGGTAAACAGAAAGGAAATAATCAGTCTTGCATTTTACAGTTCTCCTTCCATTTGTTTTTTTCACTTGGACAGAGGAAGAAGAAAAACAAAGGGCATTTGTTATCTAGCAAAACTCAGAAGCTATTTCACATGAAAACATAATGAGTGTGACAGGCTACAAATAGCATTGAACATGAATCTTTTACAGAAGAAAGGAGGAATGTCCTTTGGTCTGTTTACTTCAATCAACCCTAATAAGGCTTGTTTTATGTGTTTTATGCATCCGCCATCATAATTATAAATCCTTGACATTTTAGCACTAGCATTTATATCTGCTAGGGAAGCAACCCAGAGTCAACCCTCAAGGAATGTCTGTATTGTTACTCTGGGTCTCCAGAACAGCTCTCAAGTAGTTACTAAGTGGCTTAAAAAATTACATCTCAGTCGTGCTTGAAGGGCTCATCAAACTTTGCCACAAATACCAGTGTTAAGTACCCAATCAGCTGCATTGTTTGAAGTACAGTCACGAGTGCCCGTGAAGGAATAGGCTGGACAGGAAGATGTACATAAGGTCTCATCAATTAGGTAGATTTTATTTTATTCTAATGTTTTTTTTGCCATGACCTTTCAAGAAAAGAAACAACCCCAAAGCCTGCTAGTTCAGCTACAGGGAAATAACAGGGAGATAAGGATATCTTTTGATTTGATCACACACACAAAAACAACAGCTAGGCTTGCTGAAAAGCATACACAAAAGGGCTTTCTCAGACATGATTTCTTAATACAGGTCTTTTTTAATCTTTGTAGAATAACTGAGGACCTTCCCGAAATAACGATTGGGGGAAAAAAACCACAAACAAAACCAACAGAAAACCCACAACAAACCAAACAAATCCAAACCAAAAACAAAACAAAAATCCACAACAACCAGCCAGCAGATAAATTATAGCGGGATGTTAAAAACACCCTCAGAGATCTGGAAACTCAGGTTGATAAATTTAGGTAGTTACCCCAATACAGTGACAAGACCGAGATCTTAATGTAAGGCTTGTAGTGACAAAGTGGTCCAGGAGCTTTGATCTCCCAGAAGTGATGGAGAGTTCCAACCCCTTCCCGTGGCTGTGACATCCGTCAGCTCAAACCTAGTAAATCCAAGTCACTGGAGCTCTTCAGCAAACAAAACCCCAGTGGGTCACTGGCAGTAGCAGGAGGGCTGGGGAAGGAGCTTCACAGGCTTCACACACAGGCCTTCCTTTACATCCTGCTGCCTCCAGTTAGTTGTCTTTTAGATGTAGTAAGTGATGGGCAAGAAGAGGAACTCCGTATTTCTTGGGAAGGGGATCTGATGATGAAAATGTGAAGACAGGAAGCAATTGGTGTCTTGCTGTTTGAGCAAACTTTTACAGCTTAGTGATAATTTGAAAATCTCAGGTTAATTAATGAAGAAAAAGATTGTTTAAAAGTATTGCCTCTGGCCTTGATTCCTGTAAATCACAGCCTGGTTGGGTTGAAGGGACCTCTGGAGATGATTGAGTCCAACCCCCCTGCTAACGCAGGGTCACCAGAGCAGATCACACAGGTCGGTCCAGGCGGGTTTGAATGTCTCCAAAGGAGACTCCACAACCTCTCTGGGCAGCCTGGGTCAGGCTCTGGCACCTCACAGCAAAGAAGTTTCTCCTCATGTTCAGATTTGAAGCATCCTGATGAGACCACACCTGGAATATTGTGTCCAGTTGTGGCCCCTCAGTTCCAGCAGGACAGGGAACTGCTGGAGAGAGTCCAGCGCAGGGCAACAAAGATGCTGAAGGGAGTGGAGCATCTCCCGTGTGAGGAAAGGCTGAGGGAGCTGGGGCTGTGGAGCTTGGAGAAGAGGAGACTGAGGGGTGACCTGATTAATGTTTACAGATATATAAAGGGTGAGTGTCAGGAGGGTGGAGCCAGGCTCTTCTCGGTGACAACCAATGGTAGGACAAGGGGTAATGGGTTCAAACTGGAACACAGGAGGTTCCATTTAAATTTGAGAAGAAACTTCTTCATGGTGAGGGTGGCAGAGCCTGGCCCAGGCTGTCCAGGGAGGTTGTGGAGTCTCCTTCTCTGCAGACATTCCAACCCGCCTGGACACCTTCCTGTGTAACCTCATCTGGGTGTTCCTGCTCCATGGGGGGATTGCACTGGATGAGCTTTCCAGGTCCCTTCCAATCCCTGACATTCTGGGATTCATTTGGCAGTATTGAGGACCTCCAGTGTCTACGTGCATTTAAACTGAAATAAATCCTGCAGGGATCCACCATTCCTGGCCTCAGATATTCCACCCTTGGTTCTTCATTTTGTCCCCTGCTCTGTCCCTTGGCTTGTGCCAAAACAACCGCACTGTCCCTTGGGTGAAGGAGCCCTCCCTGCCCCCAGAAAGAGCTGGGAACTTGGGCTGGGTTTGGTCCCTCTTTTTCAGGCCTGCTGCTTCTCTTCTTATTTCTTATTCTCATTGTATCCTTGAAAAGTTTAGAGAGCAGAGCCTTCCAGTGTTTGTGCTGTGTGCAGCAGGATTCTGTTCTTGGCTTTCAGACAGCACCAAAAGAAATCTGAATAATAAGGGTAGGAAAAGTGTTAGGTGGTCTTTGGGGAGATACGTTGGTGGATGTCGTTTTGGCATGTAGGTAAACAAGATGAGCTAATCACCGTAGCTTCCATGTAATGGAGCTCTAAGCTGTTTTCATATGGAGGTGTGAAGGAAGGCTGCCATATGGTGTGTATGTTGGGATTTTTCCTTGACAGCCTTTATTTTAAATTAAAGGAATTCCAAGGCAAACTATTATGCAAGAATACCATTTCAAATACTTATCAGTATGTGCCAGAAGAATACCTTGAAAGAACATTGAAGAAAGGCTGTAGAGCTTCAGGAAAGTTTTAAATTGAAAAATTAAATAACACTTTCATCCATTTTTCAGGTACCCTAATTACCTCAGTTCTGTCTATGTTGCACTATTACTAGGCTTTCATCTTTTAACCATTTGAACAGGAGTCTTTCATAAGTAATATATAAAATCTGATTTTACATTAATGAGTTTGTGGAGTTCTGAGAAAACTTCCACAGTGGCTTTATGAAGCTTTTTTGTTCGACATATGGTACAATTCACTCTCAGTATTCTTGCCTTGATCTAAAGTGTTCTTGTCCTCCTGTGGGCATAAGTTACAAGTATATCCCATGGCCATAGAACAGCTTCTGGATGGTTAAAAAAACCACAGGCTTTTCTCTTAAATGAGCATTTGAAGTCACGGTCAGGGAGCATCGGAACAGGAAACAAATGTCTTGAAGAAACAGACAATTTTACTACCTTTTGTTGTCCATAGTGAGAAAAGGCCATCAATAAAGTTTTGAATGTGGAAAAGCTAAGACTGAAAATTGCCATCCAACTTGAATGAAAAATTTAATGCAAGTTGAGGATTTAATTCCCTGTTATGCCTTTGAATATATCATTCAAGCTGTTGAAAATTGCATCTTTTCAATCATGTCCTGATGCCAGCCTATGACTGAGAACTTCTCTTAGTGATTTTATCCTGACAGTAATTGAAAGCTGATTAATTTAATTGCGAGTAAGCTTTTATTTTGCCATTTCTTCCTTAGTGCCTTGTGTACATGTCTGGTGTTTGGGGTCAGAAAGGAAATAGTGGTGTTGATTTTTCTAATTCAGTACAGAAAAGCCAGTTAAATATACAGATTTTAACCTTATTAACAGTAATCAGTTGTCAAAATTGTAGTATGAAGAGAGGAATAATTACAAAACCTTTTATTTAAAGCGTTGCAATTGAATTATCAGTAAAACGTTGGAAGAGCTGTACCATAGGACACCATACAAAGGTAAGACACAATGTAAGTAGGGAGGAGTTTAGCAGTAAAAATGTCAGAGAAGGGCTAAGTTTTGATAATTTATTGTCTAGGTAGCTGGTAGGTTGTTAATAGAGATTACACCAATACTGAAGTTAGAACCATTTTACCTACAGATCTTTTACATGTTCTTCAAATCCCCTTTAAAAAAATGAAGATGCTTAAGTATAGCAAGTGTACAAAACTGCAACAGGGTATTAGTGTAACTTCTACAGTTTACAAGTGTCTGAGTGATAATTTGTGTTTAAAAATAAAAAGCAGCTCACCCACCCACTGAACTCTCAATATTTATAAATATTGAACTGGTAAAGAAAAAACTGGTGTTGCAAATAATGTTGTTGTTTTCATTATACGTTTGTAGGGGATTCCTTAATGTGTCCTGAAGTTTTTCTTCATCAGAAGACATTTGCAGTCTGTTCCAATTAATGAATTTTCCATACTGGAAATGAGGAGTCAATTACTACAATTATTTTTGAATAGTTAATTTGCATAACCTTAATTATATTCATTCCCTTTGAAAGGCTGAAGCTGATATTTATTATGCATTGATTGATTAGCAGCGTATTTGTAGTGTTAAGGGCAAGTGTAGAGTCTGTCATCTGGGCAGGAACAACCCCAGGTTCCAGTATAAGTTGGGGAATGACCTATTAGAGAGCAGCGTAGGGGAAAGAGACCTGGGGGTCCTGGGGACGGCAGGGTGACCATGAGCCAGCACTGGGCCCTTGTGGCCAGGAAGGCCAATGGTACCTGGGGTGGGTTAGAAGGGGGGTGGTCAGTAGGTCAGAGAGGTTCTCCTGCCCCTCTAGTCTGCCCTGTGGAGACCACACCTGGAATATTGTGTCCAGTTTTGGCCCCTCAGTTCCAGCAGGACAGGGAACTGCTGGAGAGAGTCCAGCGCAGCCACCAAGATGCTGAAGGGAGTGGAGCATCTCCCATGTGAGGAAAGGCTGAGGGAGCTGGGGCTCTGGAGCTGGACAAGAGGGCACTGAGGGGGGACTCATTCATGGGGATCTATATGGAAAGGGGGAGTGTCAGGAGGATGGAGCCAGGCTCTTCTCGATGACAGACAATGATAAGACAAGGGGTAATGGGTACAAACTGGAACACAAAAGGTTCCACTTAAATACGAGAAGAAACTTCTTCACGGTGAGGGTGACAGAGCCTGGCCCAGGCTGCCCAGGGAGGTTGTGGAGTCTCCTTCTCTGCAGACAGAAGACAGGTTTGGGAGGTCTGTCTGGGACCTTGTTCCTCTCATAAAATAATTTTATATTACCATTTCAGCTAAAATTCCATTCAAACTTCAGGGGAATAAAGGAAACTGAGTGTGTGGTTTTTAGAAACCTAAGTGTGTGATAATGCAGGGTCAGACTGCTGCTCTGCGGACCACTGCAAAATACGTGAAGAAAGCAGATGGTGAAACGGAGAAATAAGCTTAACAGCAGAGTCAGTTATACTGTTAAGTGGCATTTTTTATTTTATCAGCGCTGGGGAACACTGGGGATCATCCTCCATAAGTGCTCCAAAGACTGGATGCTCTTGCGTTGCTTATATTCACATAATTACTACATATGCATTGCAACTTTCGAAAATCTTGACATACAATACATCTATACTAAGAAATGATTGATGATGTTAGTTATAATTGTTTAGTTTCTTACAATATATCTATTAATTATTAGGTGAATATAAAGTAAGCACTCTGCTTTTAAACAATATATCACTTAATCTTCTGTCTCCCTCTTGTCATGCAGAAGTATCTAAAACTTGAAAAACATCCCCTTCTTTTGGAGTTGGTCAGAAGGCATTGATCATGTCAATTGGTTAATGATGGATACGTCTTTTGTAACTTAATCACAGTAGGCATTAATTTAGCAGCTTCTCTTCGATAGAAATAGAGTAACTACAAGGTCAATATCCTCCTGGTTTACTCTCCTGGTTTTTACTGCTGTGTGTTTTGAGGGCTTTTGAATCCAGAGTGGTGCTTGTGTGTTTCTATTGAACAGTTCTTGCTTGTCTTTTCTATCCGTTTGTCTTGACCATGGGGAAACTTGGCTTGGTCCAGCTGAGAAATTCACCTGTTTATTCTGATCCAGTCACAGCCGAGCTCCGTTTACTCTTCTACATTGCAAATGCTCAAGTGAGCTTCATATCCCACTATTATTTCAAGTGTTTTTGGCCGTGTGTGGTTGTGGGTCATAGCAATGGCCTGATGGTAAATGCCATGTGAACACCTGGGTGGTTGCCCTGCAATGCAGGAGGAAGGTACAAAGGGAGTTGTCTTTCTTACTGGAATCAGTCTTTCCTATACGCTTTGGACAAAGAAAAGCCAAATTGTATGTTGTAAGAGCTATTTGTGTGGCAATGAAAAGGAAACAGGCTCCACCTGGAGAAGGAGAGCAAGTTTTCTGTCTAATTATTTAAGGGGCTTTGTGTGCCTCTGCAATATGCATTGCTAAATATGAGCTGACACATTTCTAGCAACCAAATTATAAATGAGTGGAAGACCTGAAAATGCCAGTTTCTTTCTTAGAAGCACTTCAGTGTTTTTCTTTTTTTTTATCTTCTTTTTCCTCTCATACATTCATTTCTTCCCTTAGGCAAATGAGGTCCTTTAAATGTTTATCTCTTTGTTTCAGTCTACTGCTTATCATAGGATAATATTTTTGCCACATCTTGAAAGTGTCAGGAGATTTGATGTACTTACGTTTTTGTATAGTGTGTATGCATACCTTAAAACAACACAGCGAAAGAAAGTACTACATCAATCCTTTAAACTTGTTTCTGTGCACATCTTGACATTGCCTAACTTGGTGTGGATGTTGTCACCTTTTCCAGCATTAGCAAAGTAAAACTTAAGATAATCCTATGAAGTTCAGAGAAAGTGAAGTAAATAAATCAATGCACGCCTTAAGATGAAGATATCTCATCCAACACCTGTTGGTTCTCTTGGAACTGTAACACAATTTACACCCAGCCACACATATCCAAGTCGCTTGTTGATGAAGCTGTATTGTGATCACTTTGTAGTGGTGGGGACCAAAGGGAAGATCCCTGTGAAAGGCCAGGTTAGCAGAGACGAAAATGCATTTTTATGGTGTCTTTTGATCATTTTCATGTCAGCATCAACGTGAGTTTGGGCAGCAGGCTTTGCAGGCTGTTGTTGCTTACCTCGACCTTCCTGTGTGCCTGAAGTTGTGGCGGAATCAGTGACTGTGGGACAGTTTGCAGAAGCAATGTATAGTTATTATGTATTTATAAAGGAAACGTGCATCTGCTCGCTCAGTACAGCTTCCATGGGCATGTTACCTTTGTGCAGTGTGTCATTCAGTAGCATTAAATTTGTGTTTGTTTTTTTGTTTGTTTTTAATATTAACATTAATACCCTCCACCCCGAATAATTAAATGCCGTTCTGTGGTTTTAAGCGTGTTCAGCCCTAAGTATTTTGCAACAATGTAAAATGAGCACCGATGGTAGACTATGGGAAAAGCATTTCAACACGGGACAGTGCTGAAACATACACTTAAGGCATTTGAAATCAATGTATTTAAGCACAAATCTACGTGCTTTCCTGAATCTGTGTGTTTATTGTTAGCTGTTCTGAACATTGTACACGCAATGAATAATAAATTTTGCCTTTAAAAAAAATGAAGTTTGGGAATACTTTATAGCTACAAAGTGTATTATCTTTTTGTTTTGATAGCTGATTGCTGTTTATGATGAGGAAGAAACTCACCGTAAGACTGATGGCACCAATGGCAACTTGACAGACAGAAACAGCCCTGACTCTTTTGAGACGGAGGTGGCGGCTCAGCTGGCTGCTTTTCAGCCCATTGGTGGTGAGATCGAAGTTACTCCTTCTGCCCTAAAACTCGGTATGTATGTCTCGCTCATTTTTTTTTATTATTTTAACCAGTATATGTCTGTTAACCAATGTATGTCCGTAGTTTGATTTTATGTATTTAGAGATTTTTTTTTTTTTTTATTGCTGCCTTTTTGGCCTTGAGGTTCAGTGAAGACAACTGTAATGACAAAAGTAGATTTTATTTTTTCTTTGAACAGTTGATGCTGAAGACTGCAATTGAGCATTGCAAATTTGCCTTGTATCTTGCTGTATGTTATGCTCATCCATACAGCTGGGGTTTCTTTTTTCCTCCTTTCCCTCATCAGGTGGATTGCTGATAATCCTCCATTGTAATCTTCATACAGTGGAAGAGATGAAACCTACGCAAAGTATTTTCAAATAACAAAGTCATTAAACGAAACCTCAGCATTTTTGTTGAGGAACGTGGGTTCAGTGAGTGTCAAACTGCTGTGTGCAAATACTTCAACTCATTATCTGAGCTCATGCCCTGGTTTGGGTGTGGGAGGTAGAAAGGAGGAGATACTGGTTGCAGACAGTTCAGCTCTTTGCTTTGCACAGCAGAGTCTGTTTGCCTGTCGGACTTGGAGGTGAGCAGACTGATTAGGAGAAGCTTGTGCTTAATTGCCTCTTATATCAGAGGGTACTGTGGGAAGTGCCTCTGGTCCCCTGTGTTGTTTCAGCGCACCTGGAAGGCCAAGAGTGTAGGTGCCGGTTTCCAGTTATAAAGAGCTAAAGTCTTATACATTGAACACAAAGCAGTTTGAAATACTTTTCTTGGATTGAGAGCAGGCTAAGCTGTCACGTAGGCATAGAAGCTTTCACAAACAGATTGAAGGTGAATCCCCTTCTGAGCAATAATACACTGATAGCATTTAGCAAATGAATAATGCTCAGGAAAGGCTTCTCTGCATTCCCCCAGAGCTCATCATGCACTTCACCCTGTGTTCCTGAGTATTCCTGGTAGCCTCCTAATGGTGTGCAATGAAATTTCAGAGTGTGAGCAGGTGGGTAAGGATAGAAATACTACCTCTGGTTTTGCTGCTCTCATGGAGCAGTCTGGTTAGGACTTCAGAAATCGAATGTTCACTTGTCTGTTTATTTTAATTGCATTTTTAAAGTGAAAGGCTGATAGCAAAACCAAGCTAAAATAGAATTTCTAACAAAGTTCACTGGATGAAGCTGTTCAACTTCTCACAGAAATCTCTGCTCTTTTTTGTGCCTGATGTAGAAAATACTGAAATTCAACCTGCATGAAAATGTTTATATTCAAATTTCTGTGTTAATGGCTCACTTCTATTTTTTCTATAATCTAGAATATAGGAAAAAGTCTTTTTTCTGTATTTAATGACACACAGGAATTTCTCATACCTAAATATATTGGGAAAATACTTACTCTTGCCGTAACTTGTCTGTATTTGAGCTGTGGTTTTGGTAAGCATGAGGTATAGAAAAGTTTGGGGCTAAAGGTCCAATGGTTAAATGGTTTTCCACTTCATTTATTGCGCTTTTAAAAATAACACTGTGTAAACACATCTTAGCGTGTTTCAGAAGCAGAGATTGTTCTCCATACGCTTCCAAGTCATATTTAAAAATAAATAGATGAAAGCAGTTTGTGTAGCACACTGTTGTAACTAAGGTGAGGGTTGGAGGGAAGAATATTTCAGCCTCACCTAATTTTATGTAAAGCAGTTAAATGCTGGAGCTCTTGAGCTCACCAGGAACCTACCAGGTAGTTCAGTTTTCACGGTATTTAAGAAATCCTTCTACTATAGAGTGTAAAGCAGATGAAATATAACATGAGAAGAGCAGCCAAATAGGGTTCGATTTCGTATTCAGTGCAATACTAATATATATTTGGAGTTTAAATGGATGTTTACTTCCTAAAATAGAGAACATAATGTGTTTGTTTCAATGTTTGCTTTATTTTCCAAGGTAAATGAAGGATTTTTCTACCTGTCAGTCTTATAAGCTCAGTCTGCACTCTGAAATGTATTTATTTCTGGATTTTACATCATGGATTACAGTTCTTTAGACTTAATTTTTGCCTTTATGTTTCCTGTACAAGTCCCCGGACCTTAAATTATGTCCCTATTTCCACTAGAGGCAAATTGAAAAGTAGATGAAGAAATAAAAGGACAATTTGGTTGCGTCAATATCATTGATGCATGAACCACAGTAGTCTGGCTCCCTGTCTCATTATTGAATTGACTCACACTTGCTAGTAGAAGTAAAGAATAGTATTTTTAAAAGCTATTCTGACTTTGGGAGCAAGGATGTGATGAAATAGATATGTAGTGAGCAAGTGCTGCTTCCCATGGTAGGGCTGTGTTTGAAGAACTGTGGTGTGCTTGCCTTTTAGAGCATTTTTGCCGAATGCAGTGTTAGATAAATTGTCAGACTGCGCAACAATTTTCCTTGTTAATTTCTGTTGGATGTTTTGTATTTTATGAAACCAGATCCATGGTTCATGCAGAAACAATGTTCATTTAATGATCTGCTCAGAGAATACTTAGAACTTGATGCTTAATCAGTATGTGAAACTAAATCTTGTTCTTGAACAGGAGAGAATCAGCACTGATTTTGGAAAAGGCACTTGAGATACTGCCGTCAAACTTTTTTCTTTTTTTTTTTATTAATGGTGTATTTGATCCAGTTCAGTTAATCATATGTTTCCCTGGGGTTAAAGCCTTTCCTGGCTAGATAGAGATGTTGATGATGGGAGAAATATTTTTTCATATTGTATGGTTACTTCTTCCACGTGTTTTGTGTCTGATACTCTTCACAACACTGATCAGCTTGACTGTCTGAAACGGTAGGTTTTCCATTATGTGGTTAGTTACCCTTATTTTGCCCTTTGTCACCTGCAACTTTGAAAGTGAGCCACAATAAAAACAATCTTATATTTGGCTTGAAAGCTAAAAGTACCTTGTATCTTACATCGCTTTCACGTACCGGCAGAGTTTTAGGGCAGAAAGAAAGCTTGTTATTTTACTTACTCTCAAATTACTTTCATAGCACTTGGTATGTATCTCTTTAAAAAAGTTCTGGAAATTACTCAGCTATTTTTTTTTTCCCCTGAAATTAATGCATCTCTACTTTTACAGCTAACTTAGTGTTCTCAGGTGAAATTGTGGGGTCTTCTGTTTAATTTAAGAAAAATGGAGGAAGCTTTTAACTGTTTGTGAACACAGTATCTGCTATGTCCACAACATAGGTGGGTTGCAAACCACTCGAGTGCTGCCCCCTCCTCTTGCAGCACCTGAGTTTGGACTGCAAAGTTAGCAACACCTGGTAGTTTCTTATGTTCCATTTCTAGTCTGTGTTGTTCTTGCACCTCCTTTGGTCTGAGCTTAGAGAAAATGATTTTGAATGGATAAATTGTGATGCCATAACATTTCTTTAAACTGCTGTATCAAAATCATTTAAGAAACACTTATTTCCTGTATTCTGCACAGGTAGTGGGTTTTACTTTCTAATCCAATGCCGTTTAGATGAATACATATTGTCTACTCACTGTTGATCATTTATCTTCATAGCAGCAAAATGTATTATGTTGGCTTTCTGGCAAATGATGTGTGAATGTATTCGTGATGCAGTAACTAGTAAACTAACAAGTGTTTGGAGTGATGGAACATTGGTACATCCTTGTCTGTAGGTGGTAATTACTAGGTTAGCTAGCACTATTTTCTATTGGCATTGGTTTGGGGTGTGTTTTGGCTTTTTTGTTATTTTTTTAGTATAGCGTGTCCTAAAATTTCTCTGTGACAAGAGCTGGTAGCTGAGAAGACTTTGCAGAGTAAGGACGTACCTCTGCAGACCTTTTCGACTGATTGCCTTTATTCCCTGTTCCAAAGTGCTGTTTTGTTGCTGCTGTGTGATTGAACAGTCATTCTCTCACCTCAAAGATGGCTTTGCTGGGGCAGTGGATGCCATTCTTGCATAGCGTGTTAAGATCTTTAAAGAGCCCATGATGGATGGAGTTATGTATATTAGGGAAACTAGCAGTGCATGCAAATAGTCCTGTCTGGGGTTCTCTGGCTAATAGTTCAAGGGTTTTTGAATATATACATGTTACAATTATTAAAAATGAACTAGCAATGTAGAGTGGTAAACCACAACTTTATGGTAGCACCTAATGGGCTGTATGTAAATTGATGTGATTTCCTAGAATATTTTCAAACTATTTTTAGATTTTTAGCAACTTCAGACTAGAGGTTTTTTATAAACCTGCTCCTAAATAAGCTTACGAATGGCAGTGGTAGTTGAAGTTGAAGCTATATTGAGGCACTAGTGCTTCTGAACAGTCAGTTCTTTCAGTTCTGGACATTTTATGTAGTGTCTCACAGTGGACATTTGTTTCCTGAAAAGATGATGTTGCTACCTGGGAAGGTTCCAACCCTTAGTAGGTCTAGTACAGCACTGGCCTGGAAAGCTTGGATTTCATGTTTTGCATTTGTTGGTGCTTTGGCCATGTGTCTCTTGAACATTTGGGAAAGGTTACTTGCACTCTTACGGAATTGCCTTGAATGTGTTTTGGGGCTTCAGACAGAGAATATACTCAGCTGAATACGTTCCTGTGGTTTGGGACTTGCTCTAACTCAAATCATGCTTTATAGGATTGTTCAAAACACTTATTTAGTTAGAATGGCCCTTTGTGGTGCTCAGTCAGTCGGCAGAGCTGCTTCCATTGGCATGTCTTAGTTTAAAGTCCAAGGAATTGAAGGCAAGGTTTCTTCCAGGAGCTGTTGGAAGTTTCTGCTTTGATAGGCCTTAAATTGTTACCTCCAGGGTATGGATGTTGCCTGTTTCTGTGTGAGCTCAGAGCTCAAAAAGAGTTCCTTCTCTTTCTCATCTGCTTTGAAGTGGAAGCATTCTCGGCAGGCTCGGGGGCATTTTAAACAGCATATATTTGGTTAGCCCTCTTTCAAGTTGGTTTTGAGATACCATGGATGTACCGACAGCATATTTTTAAATACAGGGGAAACCACACAATTATGGTTTTTTATAAAAGTTATGAAAACATATATGAACTAAAACTATTCATTTGATAAATAAAACGTTGCTAATTCTTATATACAGCAGGCATGCTGTGTCCAAGTAAGAAAGACACTTTTTCTTACGTAAAAGCTACCCTGTTAATCCTAATCTTGCAATGTCAGTTTATTGGCTAAGCATTCCAATGTTTGTCAGCACAGTGTTCTACATGCATATTATAATTCTCATCTGTATGATTCAGGGAAGATGAACATTTTAGAATTGCTAAGTTTCAAAAGAAATGCATGATAGAAGCATGTGCTGCTTTCTGTGGTTTGATGCAATCCCACTCATTTCCTTAAGCAAATATGACTTTATTCTTTCTCAGCAATGAAACGCTGCTCTCATAGTGGTGATATCAAATGTGCTGTTTGTCATAGGTGTTGGGAGGATGACACTGCCACCGTACTTGATAGATTTCTCCCCTCTGCAGCATTCAGTTTGATCTGGTTTTAAAGAATTGTGATGATCAATTAAAGTCTACTCGTGTTTCTAAAACAAATGATTTCTGTTCTCAGGCAAGCTAAAGGTTTGAAGATAACTTTTCATTTCAGTCAGAGTGCAGGCTTGCTATATTTTGACCTCATGACTTAAGCTTGGTATTATTTAGTTGTCCTTGATTCATGGAAATGAGCTTTGCACCAGCATAGCTAAAGTTTATCTTTGTATTGCAGCCAAAGAAGACAGTAATGCTTTCTGTAAAGATATATTAAATTTCTATGTGTTTCTCTGTCTTTGTGTCGCCTCTTTCGAAAACAAGCCAGTCTTCCTTTCCTCGTACCCAAGAATTTAATACTAGTGTAGGTAATAAATGTATGTGTATAGTTGGTTACCAAAGAACCCCCTTTTAATAGCCCCTCTGCCTCTGGTTTCCCCAAGATTGCTTCTCGTCCATTATTCCCCTTGTCTCTGTTCCCTTTGCACTTGGGTTAATATGGCTTATCTGGGGCAGGGGGGTATCTGCATAAAAATATGATAAGTAGAGAGAAAAATCTTTTCCATCACAAGCTACACATATTCCTGCAGCAGCTTTCTAGCTGAGATATTTATTTCCAGCCTTTTATTGCCTCAGAGAAGGTGGCGAATGATGGAATAAATTCTATTAGAAAAGCCTGTGCCGCTTTTCGAGATACTTTATTTGATGTCACTGTTTTTCCTAAGATTTTTCTCTATTTTACTAATTTTGTGATGTTGCTGGTTTTGTGAGTATTTCTTTATTGTTATGAGGGATAGCTAGTTTCAGGGTAACATCTCTCAAAAAGACGAGCTCACTAAGCTGAATATTGCATCTGAAAGCTTTGAAAGGCTATAGTATAATATAATATAGTAGTGGGAGGCTATAGTGCAATCTCTGTCAGCGCACTCTAATGCTACGTAAGACAAAGGAGTGTTTGTGTGTTTGTAAATATCTACAGTATCATGTGCTGTATTAGCTCTGAGGAAATATGGCGAAATAGGTATTTTGGGTTGAAAATGAGCCTGCTAAGCTTGGCTGATTGGTAGCTTGAAATTGTTCAAGTTAAAGACGACGACTTCAACTAAAGATCTTGGGGTAGTAGATAACTTTTTCTTTTTTTCCTTAAGAAACTAAATTAATATCATTTTACACATTTTTTTGCAATGTTTGTTCACTAATGATCCTTAACTGTTTGCTTCCATATGAACATATTCAGTACACAGATGAACCCATCTTTATGAAAGTCATCATTAGAGACGTTACAAATAGCAATTAAATGATTCAGTCAGTTTGCCCATTGCCATATAGTTCTTTCTCATTGCTTTCTATTTAATTTACCCTTTCAAGAGCCTTAGTTGGTAGTTAATTTTTTGTCTCTTTACTTTGAAGTGCCACTTCAGATTTTGATTGTTTCTCACAGCAAATATCTAGAATCTCAGCCAAGTAAAATGGAGAGTTGTGTATTTCCTACTCCTGACTGTAGCTGGCAAAAGATGCATCTCCCTCTCAATATACTGCACAATTTTCCCATAGACACTCTGGCTGTTGATTTATGTTTCGCTTTCTTCATAACTCAGTGCTTCATTAGAGGGAAGTCTGTTTACTGCAGACATTAAATAAAAGAATTATGTAGTGTGTTCACTAGAAAGATGAATCCTGCGGGATGTTTGGTCATCTCTTTTTAACCCTCCCCCAAAAAGGGACAAATGAGCCTCCGTGATTGATAATGGGTGAGGTGTACCCATTGTAGCTACTCTCATGTTCTTATCATTCCTTGAAAACCCCCAGAGCATTTCAAGTTCAGGAGGTTTCACTGTCTTAAAGTCTTTTAAATTGACGAGAAAATTTTGGAAATTAAGACTAAAACCAATTTACCATGATTAGAATAGAAAATAATCCCAATAGGACTTCTTTTTTTCAGGAAAGGTCAAAACAAAAAAGTTCCCTTTATTTAAACATAGGTCATATTTAAACATTACCCAAATCTATACCGATGCTGTTATTTGTGGTACTCCTTTTAAATACCATTAAAACATTTAAAAAATACATTTTACTGTTCTGTTCCTAGCAATAAAATGCTACCAAAGTGCTATTCAAGCCGTACAGTTTTGCTGCCAAAGTTTTAAAGAAAATTAAAGGGTTGAACTGTGGAAAAGCGTCTGCATAAGCACCTGTAACTGATGTTTGCTGAAGTGCTAAACCAGCTTTTGGCAGCGTGGCCTCTTTTGCAGGTGCACAGAATATTTTCTTTGTGTCAGTTTATTCAACTAGTGCAGTTCATTAAGTGTTTCATTTGAAGTTGAGAAATGGGCTGGGAATTGAAATAGAAGAAATGCTTATTTTCACCTTTCAATCTGTGAAGAAAAATGAAGTGTGAAAGTTCAAGATCTATTAGTTTTAAAATCTTATAGGATATATTAGCCTAAAATGATTGATTTAAATTCAATAACTACAGATAACATGCTGCTCAAAAACCCAGTCTGTTTAATAAGATGAATGCTTTGTAATGTGCACAGCAAGCTAGATGACTAAGACAACTGGTGTTTTAAGTGTAGCTAAAGCTTAGTTTCCGTTGACATCTGAATGCCATTTGAAAGAGATTACATTTTAAAAAACCAAAATCAAACAAAACTCAAACAAAAAAAACTTGGTGCATCTGTGTAGGGAAATTCTAATGTAACACACATTATTTTTTTGCCCCAAATTATAATTAAAAAAAACCACAAACCATAAAATGTTGGAAGGTGCTTTGATTTTTAGTGCTGTGCCTGAACTGCATCGCGACAGGACCCGTTTAAAAGTCATTCTGAGTGTGGGGGTCTTTTTCGTGTGTTAGTTGTTGTGTCTGCTCAGAGATCTTCTAACCAGGAGTTGTCCATGAAGTGCAATTTCAGATTTGTGTGTATGTGTATATTGTGCTTATGGGGTTTTGTTTCAACTCTGACTTCAAATTTTGTTGTGATTTACTCACAAGGACCTCTAAAAAAATATTTTGAGGCACATGCAGGTGAGAAAATTATCTGTTGTCTGTCCATCCAGGCAGGTGTAATTTGGAAGCACACAGCAGACTAATTGTCATTGGTGTGGCCTTTAACAGTTGACAGTTTGTTATACACTGGATGGACAGCTCTTTTCTTATCATAGTCAGCATTTTTATATACAGGAGCAGAATTTAAAATTATTACTTAAACTTTGTAGATGCTTTATTGTAAATCTCTACCTACTTATAGTACTTTGTCCAAGTGTATCTTTTTTTTTTCTCCTCTAAGATAGTTCTTCCCTGTTACCTGGAAGAAACAAACCTCATAATATGTTGGTTGTCACTGATGCAGTGCGAACTCACATACTTGCATTTCCTATGTTCCTTGATTTATTGGCTTACCCAAAAGTCATCTGAGAGCGTTTGCACCCAAAGCAATGCTAAAATCAGTTTTTAGTACATAATTTGACTGCATTATAGATTGCACAGCCTACCAAAAATGCTCGTGGGTGATAAACCCTGGTTTGGTCCTGTAACAGCAACCGGTAACCTAAATCCCAAGGAATCAAAGGATTTCAGCCTGGAGGTGAATTGTGCTTTCCTGAGCAAAATGAAGGAAGGTCTGGAATAATTGGGGTTTTTGTGTGATAATGATCACCCTGAGCAATACACAGCTGTCTAAATTTAGGCATAGGATTTAATGCCAGAACTCAGAGCCGAGAGACCCTGAAGAGTTCAGGGGGACCCCAAGTGGGGCATCTGGAGCCACAGAGTTCCCCGACCACATTTGTATCCTCAACTCCAAACCTTACGTTACTTATCTGACGTTCGACAAAGTCCTTAAACCCATCACTTCTTGTTAGTCAGCCCCCTCCTTAACCTTACATGATGAGTTTTGGTCCGCCAAAGGGCTGAAGTGAAGCGGAGTGCAGTCCTGCTCAGGGTAAGTGTTAATGGCTGGGTACAGCTCTTTGGTGAAGTTTCTATATTAAAGACAAACAAAACCAAAAAAACGAACACAACACCAAAACAACCCCCCCAACAAAACCAAAAATCCTCTACCAAACAAACCCCAAACCAACCCAACAAACAACAAAAAAGCCCCAACCCACACAAAAACACAACCAAACCACAACCCCCCCGCCGCACAAAATAAGAAAATGCAGAGACTTTTCTTTTGCCATTGTGTTGGTGCATGTTTTCCGTTTTTAATTGTGCACAAACAACAGAACTTCTCTCTCCTTTTTTTTGTTTTTCTCTTTTTCTAGTGTAACCAATTTAAATCTAAGTGTGTTTCTACCATATGCTTGTTTCAACCATATTTGCAGTTAAAAAAGATATTGCCAAAACATAAGAGCTCCGGGAAAATACACTGTTAACCATGAATCTGTAGATAGTAATATTTGAGGGTGGTTCTAGCAAAAGGAAAAGCTTAGTCTACCTGGCTTTAGACTAAACAATACAGAGTTTACTTCAAGGACTCCAAGACTTTTTCTCACTGGCTTTGTTAAAGAGTATTTACTGTGCATAAGGCTGAGACATCCATGTGTGTTTAGGAGATGCGAGGGTACCATAGCAGAAGGTACGCTGTGCATTTTGGAAGGAGGGGAAACACATCCAAGGTATTGTCATAATGAGAAAAACCCCCTAGTTTTAGGCATGTGTTTGTATTTTTGCTGCCTGTAAGTTACTGATGCAATGCAGCAAGATGAGGATAACTAGTTTTTTAAACTGAGTTTAAAATACAAAGTGCTACTCTCGCACAAAACGGCAGTGCTTGTAAATAACATGTTATTGTGATCACCTTGGCATCCCGAAAAGAGTTTTTCTATGTGTTATTCAGGGGCAAGATGAACTTAGTGTTTGAACTTACACTGGGTTATTTCAAATGTAAACCACAGTGCAAGACCATGAGTAGAATAGCGTAGAAATAGCACGACAAAAGGAAAGTCATAAGGAAAAAGGCAACATTCTGTTTCCTGGCAGAAGCAAGTAGGTGGCAGAATCTCTTAGGTAAACATGTATAATTGTCTATAGTATGTCTGCAATAAATGGCATTAGTGATGGTCTTTCAGTACATTTTCTCCATTCCTAAGGAAGGTGGTGAACAAACTCAAGGTATGTATGTGTAAGGGCTGTGGGTTGAGTGCTGCTTCTTCTCAAGCCTTTAATCTCATCTTTCTGCTTGCCATTTGTTTTCCCCATTTAGAGAGGGCGTTTTGGTTCCATTTTATCTAATAAAAGGTGATTTTCACGCTCCAGTGTCTTTGTGGTGTACACGTGTGAAAGAACAAGGGCCACAGGGACTGTTTTGGATAGATTTCAGCTTACTTGGTTCACAGGGATGTCACAATTTGTGACATATGTCAGTACATATATTTTAAAAAATTAAGGAAATAGGCTCTGGTTTTCTCGTCAATAAGAAAATGTTCTATAGGGTCCTAAAACTTAGAACAAATAGGGAGAAGAGAGAAAACATTGTTGACAATGTTTAAAAAGTACAGATGTTTTTTATGTGAGTAGAGAAGCATTCTGGACGAGCACCATCAATTTCAGAGCCTCAAGGCAATAAGCAAAAACTTACAGGAATAAAAGCAAGCAAATAACTGCCCGGCCATCTTCCCAAATCGGAAAGTGGGATTCTCCATAATCCCGCTGCTCCTGCAAACTTTGGTTTCAAAGTTTAGGCAGCTGTAAACTGAGAATAGGATAATGTCATTTTGCTCCAGTTTCTCTGGAAACAGAGGCAGGAAGCGACTGAAAGGGTGGTTTTCAAAATTGAGGGCAGGGGTGGGACGTGGTAACAACAGGACCTTGCAGCAGTCCAGACAAAATGAGAAAAGGCGCTGGGATGATGACCTTGAAGAGTATGTTTGAATTTGAATTTGGAATATGGCTCGTTGAGATGTGGAAGCTACAAAAATGTACCAGTGCAAAGGGCTTTCTGGTCGTTTAGCAAGAGCATTTCTCTGTACTGCTCATGTTTATGTCAAAAGGAGCTGGAGACTGAATCATGCTGAATCATATAAAAGTGTCTCAGCATCTGTTTTCAAACTGTTGGATTGAAGAGAGACTGAAAGTTGGATACAGGGCATCCAGAAACACTTTGGTCATACATGGAAAAAAATATTTTAATGAATCTTACAGGGAGTAACTTAAAAATCCAACACTTCTTCACTTTAACTTTTATATACCTTCTAATTAATTGTGCTTAGAGGGAAACATTTTCTCTTCAGCACCATGTGAAGAACAGGAATATTTGGGCAAAGAGATGTGGTTCATTTTGACCTACTGACACCTCTGGAAAAATCAAACAAAACTGCTAAATTTGGTGATCAATCCCTTCTTTAGAATCTCCTTGTAAAAACATGCATAGCTCTTGATATCAAGATGATAATCAGTTGGAACAAAAAACAATATTTGCCTTTCGATTTTTTAAGCATTCCCTCAATACCAGGACACGAATTTAAGTCTTTCTTTTGCTTATTGGTTTCCTGCGTAAGTGGAGGTAGAAGGGATTACCCGCATCTAAAGACTGTTGCTCACCATGGGGAAGGGTAAGAGCATTAGATTCTCCGTGGTTGTTCCTGCATCAGGTGCTGGTATTTATTTCAGCTGTAATGACAAAGTTGTGCTGCAAGTGAATGTGATACAGTCACCCCAGCTTTGTTAGCATCTCTCTAATGAGGAAACTGTTGCATGTTCAAACTTCTATTATAGATCTAGTAATTATGGCTGCCATCAGTCCCAACCACTATAATTAATATTATAACTGAAAGTTATAATCTTGTTTTCACTTACTTGCAACATTTGAAAAATTGTTGTCTTAGACCAATGTTCTCATCTCTTTTTTTTGCATACGGATAAATTGTTTTGGAAAGACTTGGGGAAAAAAAAACCCTCATTTTTATTTCATTTTGGATTACGTGAGAAATGCCTTTCTTACGTTACTGAAGATACTTTCCCTCTCACCCCACCTGGAAGTTTTTCAGGGAGGTTTTACATCACCTGTTTATTCTGCTCACTGGTTGATTGTTTCTACAAGCTCCTGACTGGTCTTTGGCTTATAATCCTTATTTAGGCCAGCCCAAAGCATTTTAGATACTAAATGAAGTTAATGTAGGGAGTTATCTATTTATCCTTCAGCTGCCTCTGTACCCAAACCCCTGTGCCTAATCTGTCATTTACATGCCTCAGGTTGGGACAGCACAGTAGCGGTGATGGATTATTGCATTTTGTGAGCTTATGGAAATAAAATAGATGACCATATAGGTATGGTCACGCCATTGTATTCAAAGTCACCTTCCATAGAGGTTAAATGTGGGCTTGTCTATTTGGTATGGGAGAGGCACGCAGTTGCTCAGGATGGCTTTTGGATGTTCACCGGGAGAAATAAGGAGCAGTTGAGGATGAGATGGTGAGGTCCTGGTTTGGTGCAAACAGCACGATGAGAGCTGTTCGTGTGGTGTGAACGGCCGTGTTCTGCTGTAGGTAACTAACCACTACCAGTTGTAGGAGCTAACAACAGCAGTCTACTTCTTCCTGTGTTCACAGTCATTCCTTAGATCAAGGGTATGATTTCCCTGTTAGAACTTGATGGTACAAGTGCTCACAGGTATCTGCAACTACTCATTTGTTTTTCCAAGGAGGTGGCTTTTTCTTCTTTTTGTCAGCAGTTTTCACCTAATTTAGCAGCTCATGGTCAAAGTTTGTATCACTGAGCTTAAAATATTCTCATTTCTTTAGCTTAGCAAATACTAAATGACACCGTCTTACCAAGTCTAGTCATTTCCTAGGTGGATACTACCACAGATAAACTTATATTTAAGTGCTGTACATCCGTCTTGGTTAAATCACACGAAGCTTGACCTTGTGTTCTCGTAACACCGTTGAAGCATTGCTCTTTATTTTATCTCTTAGGCACACCACTCCTGGTACGAAGGAGCAGCGATCCAGCTTTGGGCCCACCTGTGGACTTCCACCCCAGCACCTCCCAGCCCAGCGACCACAGCCTCAAGCATGTTGTGGCAGTAGGTGTCATCTAACTCACCTTTTTCTTAAGGGCAAAAGCTGTTGGTACATAGCAGTTTTATAAGCTATATATGAATTTGGATCTAAAATGAAGTGCATCATACTGATTTTGGGTAAAGGAGAGAATTTCCCCTGGACAAAATGGTAATTTTAGGTGGTACAGTTAGTTAACAGTGTTTCT
This sequence comes from Streptopelia decaocto, assembly GCF_964273445.1. NCBI lineage: Eukaryota > Metazoa > Chordata > Aves > Columbiformes > Columbidae > Streptopelia > Streptopelia decaocto. The sequence goes on from NC_138660.1 coordinate 30,939,001, forward strand.
GGAATATGAACTGAACTTTTAGCAATTGTTCATTTGTTCAATATTGTCCAGTTTACCCTTGCTTAGTGGAAAAAAATGTACATCCCCTTTAATATACTTCATTGGTCTCACACCCTTTTTCATTTATCTCTTTTTTGGTGGCATTTGTGTCTTCCTTTGGCACCGTGCTCCTATCCTGTATGATCTTTCTCTCACTTTTCTGTTTTACAACCTGACTCTTTCCTTTTGAGGGTGAATTTGTTTTCAACATAGTTATTACTAAATACTAGTACAAAGACACAATTAGTGAGGATGCAGTAACTCTTAATCATACTGTTTTTGCAGGCTGTCTTTAGTCTTCTGAAAGTGATGCTGACTTGGTCACGCTTGGACCATGTGTCTTACTTGGTGATTGTAAGGCTTTGTGTTTTTGTATGGGAAAGGTGTTCCTATATTACTAATGAAGAGAGAAAATTCTTTAGGATCTCTGAATGACAGCTGGGATGTATAAATATATCAAGCAGCAAAACACTGGCTTAGATGATGATGCAGTTGCACCTGCTTTCCTTTGCTTGTGAAGTTTATGCCTTTTCCCCTTCAGCTTTGCTGCACAGTGGTGCAGTTCACTGCCTGTCCCCAGTTGTGTAAACCAATCCATCACTGTTTTGCTTCAAAACAAACAAACAAAACCCACTCAGAAGCCCCAGCCGCTTAGTTTGGCCTGAGAGGGACATTTGAGCCTAGATCACAACTAGGCTATAGCAAGATTCACAATGGGGCACAATAGGCAGCAGGAAGAAAGAACTGGGGTTCAGCAACACATGCTGGAAATGCAAACATTTTCAGCTGAAGATATTGTATTTCAGACTATACTTCCAGCTAAGTTTGCGCAATTGAGGTAAGTAAATAGAAAAATGACTTGCATATGAACAATCTTTTATGGGTCTCAGTCCTAACTCTCTAATTCTGAAGGGCACACTCTTGATTGTTAATGGTTTCTCTTTGCATGGCCAGATGTGTGTGCATCTAAATATGTAGTGTCCATCTTATTTTGCAATGTCTTGTGTTATTTGCTAAGCGGTGCAATTTTAAAAGCGCTAGTGAACCTCCAAGTGCATTATGGTGTTACAGGGGGCTGAACTTTGTCTAAGTCCTGTGTCATTTGTCAGACCTGTTTGAGCTGAGAGGTTTTTATTGATGCTTGCTGCAAGCACTTGTATGTTAATGACATACTGACTTAGTCTGATAAATGAAAGCACAAAGAAGAATTCTTGGTTAACAGTGCAGATCTTACTCTCTAGGCAAAGCTGATAAATGTGTAAAGTGAGTAAGTCAGTATACAATGCTAATCTCTGGTATTTTATAGCCATGAAAACTGGAAAAAAAAAGTGGAAAAATCATTGAAATTTGTTGCATGTTTTGAATGCTTTATTTTTGACCATCAAGGAGAGAAATATAGGTGGTGGTGGTGGTTGTTGTTGTTTTTTAATATAATGTTGGTAGTGACAAGAGCATTTTATGTCATCATATGAGGACTGCAGTTACATTTGGAGGCCAAACCTCACCATGCCTCACTGGCTTACATCAGTACACATAAATCCTCTAGGCCTAGAGGAGTTCGCTATGTCAGAAATACAGAGCATCCCTCTGTCAGCTCTAGGGATAACAGTCAAAGCTGGGCAGATAACAACAGTGTAGAAGGTTCTCAGAGTGTTTTAAGATGTCCTGTGAGTGAGGGGAAAAAGTCCCAGAAGGTTGAAAGTTGTTATTGTTAAAGTGAAAATCTGTTAGAGCAAAATACATTACACCAGCTCTTATTTCTGCAACAGTACAATTTCTAAAACTCTCATCGTCAATCATACTGAAAGATGCTTTGGCATAATGTTTTGGGAAGCATAGAAAGCTTAAATAACAGGTAAAATTATGTACAGAGTGTTTTAAAACACGGGGAAGAATCGATACCTGACAAATGAGAAAACATGGCACAAACAACTGAACGCTGCATTTTGAATATATCTGTGCTCTTTCATGCAAGTGTTAAAGCAGTAAAGAGAGAATTCATTTGTTCTCTATATTGCTGCTGGAAGTTTACATTTAATACTGCATTTTCTTTGCCACAAACACGTATTTTTTTCACATTGAACTGCGTCCTCGCAGTCAAATGCCAGTTAGAAATAAAGGGGCTTTTGGTAGATGAAACAATTGCCAGTGCACGTAGTAGAAATTAGGTATCTGTATTTATGCCACAATTATCTTAGTAACCATTTTGTAATTGAAATTGACTTCCATAATTAGCTTAATTGTTTTGGCACTTCTGGCATTTTGCTGTTTGGCACGTGTAGAACTGGTGGTTTGATTCTACGTAGAAATACTTGTAATTACACTGTATGCTGTGTTGTACGCCGTGTACTGATGTACCAGTAGTTGATCAGATTTTTGCGATATGTTTATTACATGGAACTCTGAAGATAGCACTGATTTCTCGCTAGGAGAGTGCAGGACAGATGTTTGATAAGTAATGCATAAAGTAAAACAGCGAACATGCAGTAAGTTTATATAAGAAAATTACTGTCTAGTTCAGGTGAGCTGGATGGACCTGGTGAAGCATTTGAGCCATTCATAGTATTTACAGAATCTAAGCAGAGCATACATTGTTTTTTAGATGTCCAATTCATTCAAAAGAAGATTATTTTTTTCACGCCATATGATGATTTCCAAAATTATAAAATCTTTTTTGACTGACCAGGTAGTTTGAGAAAGAATAACTCAAATTCTTCATGTTTTCTCTAACACTTATTTTGTCTTAGCTGTTGTTTTAGCCCCAATTAACAAAACACTTCTAGATCAATCAAAAACTGATAGTGAAGTCCAGCATCTGTTCTCTCAGACTGGAAGTCATTTAACAGATGGCACAGAATTTGAGTTTCTTTTTTCATCCAAACCTCTCCTTCCTTATTGTGATAGCTGCCACTGAAGAATTTAGAGTCTCTGATCGGGGAAAAACAGGGCTAACAAACCTCTGAATTTGTTATTGAAGAAAAGGTATTTGTTAGTGAATTGGTTAATTTATGAAGGCAACTGTTAAGCTCTTCTATGCAATGGCAATAGGCAAGTGCTGGTCCAGCTGGTTTTTGGCTGGGTTGTTAACTTGTCGATTCTTACGGGGATACTGTGTTCTGCGTTACTTTCTGTTCTTTTATAGTTGCGTGTTTCCTCGATAAATACTTAAGTAAGCTTGGAGTTAATCAATGGGAATGGCTGATTAAATTGCATTTATCCATATTTAAAGATACAGTGAGATGCGGGATCAATTGAAGAGCTGCTCCAGTGGCTCAATGCAGTTTTTACCTAGAAGTGACTTGAAATTGGCTGTATTTTATGCAGTGTGGACATATAATTTTCAATTTTGGATGAGGTTCATATATAATCAGAACACTTTTATGTTTCAAGACCTCGTTAAGAAGGGTCAAAACCTCCTCTGGTTCTTCTGGCCATTAATTGTGTTTGTAATGTATTAGCCTTCCTGATTAAGTGTCTGCAGATTAGCATAATGTGAGCATGTATGAGGATGCAGCTCCATGATTTGTTCCTTTTACATGCTATTTTGTGTATATACGTAAACATAAAGGTATGCTACAATCGGAGCTTGGCTTTGGGTATTTTATGATAGAAATATTACTTCATCTAATGAGGCTTTTTAAAAGCAGAGCAAGGCAGACAAGGTCTTTTGTGGCCCAGCGATGGAATAATGCTGTAGTGTCTGTTATGTGGGTTGATGTGGTGGGTTTCTGCTAAGGTTCGAGCTAATAGACTGTGCTACCACAAGAGTTGTATTGTCTGTCTGATTTTAGATGAGAAGACTTTAATCCGGTGTGTTTACTCACCCTGACTAGGTCAGGTAGTTTTAATCTCTGGTCCCTTTGCGTGTATTAGAATTTCAGTTTGAAATTCTCCCATAGTTGATGTGATTCCAGGAGGTGGGCAATGAGAAGGAGACCAGAGAGTGGGAGCAATGCAGTAATCCCTCAGTGCTGGCAGTATGGTGCACTTGCAATGCTTTACACCCAGTGCTTATCAATCTATAATAATTAGACAACAAATAAAATAGAGATGGAAACACACCTTACGTATTACAGTGTGTGTTGTGGGATGGAGGCAGGACTGCGTCCCTTAGGTGGTGTCATCTCAGGCTGTCATTCAGAATAGCAAGGTTTTGAAATTCTGGCATGCATTTACTTGTTTCTGGTAAAAGTTTTCCTATTAATAATTTAACTCCTGCTCTTGAAATAGAGCGGTGTGGAACTGCACAGAAGAACTTGGGAGATTTAAAAGAATTTTCTGTCATTCCGCCAGGGAGTTCCAAACAGTTTTTTTAAAGGGAATCCTGATGTGGGTGAATCAGTTTCTAAAGCAACTACTGTGCGTCTGTTTACGCTGTGGAACATATATAGAACACTCCTAATCAGCACGGGAGCTTGTCAGTGTGTTGCTTTTGATGTGTGATTAGATGATCATAGGGACATCTGCAGCGAGTTAGTTCTGAAGGTGCTGGTGCGCGGCGCTGCAGGAACCAGAGCTGTGTGGCACCCTTACACCGTCACAAACCTTCGAGAAATCCAGCTCTGCGCTACCTGAGGGCTGTCAAATTAACAAAAAAACATTCCTTCTCCGTTCTTTCTGTTGTTTTTCAACCCTCCACTGCTTTATTCCCTGCCCCCTTCCTTATACTGTGGCATTCTGCATCAAAAAGAAATTATATTGTAGGGGAAAACCTAAGAAATATTTGTAATACTTGAGAATACTGAATCGATCATCAGAAAAAGAAGTGCCCTGTGGTAATTTCCTCTTTCGAGGGTTCAGAGAGGTGCGCGTTTGTGGGGATAAAGTTGTCTTTATGTTCCGCGCACAACCTGCATTTCAGAAACCTGTATTGTTTTACCCGTATTGGTTGAGATGAGCTGTGGGTGTGATTTACCTGTGTTTATTTGAGAAGGATAAGCAGACTTTCTGTGATTTATTTTAATAAGAACTAATAATGAACGTTCTGTGATGCTGATATATCAATCGTCAGTACAAATGGTACAATCAGTAAAATAAGTTATTCATTGTTAATGTGTTGCTTTCTAAAGGCTGTTTCCAGTGAGAGGAGTGAAGGCTTCTTACTTGGCTATTAATGAAGGTACCTGTTATGAAAACCATCAGAGTCCTCCATCGTTCTGGAACTTATGTTAGTAGGGGCCTGGGGTTTGTTTCCTTTTTAAAATAAAGTTTTGGCTCTGTCTGTCATTTTGAAGATACCCGATCATTTAATAAACCTTCCTCCTTTGTCCTCTGCCTTGTGTAGTCAGGTCGATGTGACTGGAGGTGATGGAAGATGGCTGAGAGCCTTAAACTCTTTCTTATTCCCATGTGGCCTATCTTATAAAGAATGTGGAAAAATTATAGGGTGGAAATGAGAACTGCTGACAATAAAAAGAAGTCACGCTTTCAATGCTGTTGACACATATTCGTCTCTGTAGCTGCATCTTTGGGGTCCTACAAAATCCTGTCATTCCATCTGGAGCAGCTTTTAGCAGGCAGCTTACGCAACGGGCTCGTGGCGCTGAAATTGGAATGAAATATTAGCAAGTTACTTGTATGTCTGACAGTCAAATTAAAAGTGGAAAATGACAGTCAACATGGCTCATGCATATCGTTTACTGTCAAGATCTAGAAACATTTAGCTAAAATAAAATAGGTTCTCAGTCAGCGTCGTACTAAAATGCCTTCCACTAAATAAATAACGTTTTCCATGATCATAGCAATCCAGTGGGTAACTGGGAATCGTGGCAGAGATCTTTGATACCTACTTAGACCCAAATGTTGCTGTGATATTAGGAAAAGAATGTAATTTGGGGTTTTTAATACACCCTCTTGCAGTGCACTGGTGTGCGAGACTCTGCTCGTGTTCTGGTTAATGTTTCTGTGTCTCTGAAAGTGAGATGGGTGGCTTTGTTTCTCTTTCAGGATTGATAGTTTTTCACACTCAAAGGAGGTGCAAATATCTTTTTTTTTTTCCCTTCCTTTTTTTCTTTCCTTTTTTTTCCTTTTTTTTTTCCTTTTTTTTTTCCCTTTTTTTCTTTCCTTTGCCTCTTTCCTTTGCCTCTTTCCTTTGCCTCTTTCCTTTGCCTCTTTCCTTTGCCTCTTTCCTTTGCCTCTTTCCTTTGCCTCTTTCCTTTGCCTCTTTCCTTTGCCTCTTTCCTTTGCCTCTTTCCTTTGCCTCTTTCCTTTGCCTCTTTCCTTTGCCTCTTTCCTTTGCCTCTTTCCTTTGCCTCTTTCCTTTGCCTCTTTCCTTTGCCTCTTTCCTTTGCCTCTTTCCTTTGCCTCTTTCCTTTGCCTCTTTCCTTTGCCTCTTTCCTTTGCCTCTTTCCTTTGCCTCTTTCCTTTGCCTCTTTCCTTTGCCTCTTTCCTTTGCCTCTTTCCTTTGCCTCTTTCCTTTGCCTCTTTCCTTTGCCTCTTTCCTTTGCCTCTTTCCTTTGCCTCTTTCCTTTGCCTCTTTCCTTTGCCTCTTTCCTTTGCCTCTTTCCTTTGCCTCTTTCCTTTGCCTCTTTCCTTTGCCTCTTTCCTTTGCCTCTTTCCTTTGCCTCTTTCCTTTGCCTCTTTCCTTTGCCTCTTTCCTTTGCCTCTTTCCTTTGCCTCTTTCCTTTGCCTCTTTCCTTTGCCTCTTTCCTTTGCCTCTTTCCTTTGCCTCTTTCCTTTGCCTCTTTCCTTTGCCTCCTTTTAAAGGAGACACCCCTTGGACACTAAATTACCCATCCCATTGGAGAGACCGTATCTGAGGATTTGTTATTGTCCTGTGTAGTTGCTGTCTTAGCTAATCTGCATTTACAGGTTTTCAAGTTGTGATAATAACATAGTGCTCTTTGAAACGTGCACATTTGTGTGGTGGTGTTGGTGGCTTTGGGTTTTTTATTATGGCAGCAGGTCCTGATTTATACTCCATCCATATCAAGCAATTTCTTACAATGACAACTGGAATGAAGGGAGGAATATTTTAGTGCTTCTGTGTCCTGTGTGCTTTTGGTGTTGCGGGTGTTTGACATGTTGGAGTTGGGAATAATAGACTGAGACCACTGTGAATATAGACTAAAATGGTAAGGGTGATCCCGTGAGATTCAGGAGTTTGAATGAACATCTCAGCTTTAATTTTTATCCGTAATTGCAATGGTTTCTTCTGGCCTGCAAGTCTAATACAACCTTTTGTCATAACCTGGACAGTAGAACTCCTTTGAAATAAATTTAAATAAATAAAACCTAATAAATAAACAATTTAGTAAATAAATAAACCTTCTGTTAAAAAAGAAGTGACTAGACTCTAGAATAATGGAGTGGATGCAAGAGCAAGGTGTTGTCACTGTTCCTCTGTACTGTGAGGGACAATAATTACCTGTTTGTGATAATTACCAGACATTCCAGTCCTGAACAGAGGTGGACATACCTGTGGTCTGATCTGGCACAGTTTTCTGATGACTTATTTCAGATCCTAAAGAAGCCAATTTGCCAATTCAAAGTTTTACACATCCCAAGCAGCATCATAGAAAAGAGAATCCATAAGATTTTTTTCTTGACAATCAAGTTTAGTAGTGGCTTGTGCTTTAAAAAACCCTCATGTCACTCTAAGGAATATGGTGAAATCTCCTCAAATCTGGAGTTCACTTCCACACCTCCCTTTCTTTCATAATCTGCCTAAATCTTTCTGTCCTTCGAGCAGCAGAAAGAGAATCAAACAGAAATACATTGTTTTGGGGTAAAGGAAGTTCTGCAAGGAGCACTACTGAGCAAGGGCCGGTGATTCTTCATCATCTCATCTTTTGACACTTTCCATAGAAGCCCAAATGAATTCTATTTCTGATGCAGAAGAGGCAAATTCCATGGTGGATTTTATAAAACACTTCTGTGAGAAGCTGCAAGCGTGTTAAAAGGAGGAGAGGCCAGGGAACAAAAATCTCCACAGATTAAATGGATTTTAAGTCACAAAGAAGAAAAAAAATCTATTTATCAGCAGGAAGAAAGATATATATATTCCCCCTTCAATTTGGTTTCAAAAGGCATAGCCAAAGTATGGATGTTTCATCTTAAAAATAAACACATGAATAGTGTGAAATGCTGCAGTTCTTAGTGAAAAATCTGTTTGGTTTTCAGAAGTTCCTGTACTGATATTCTTTTTAGCCAAAGAATTAGTGTCTTGGTGCAAATTCTGCGGCACAGAGATCATCTGCCGGACCGGTGTGGTTAATGTACACTAAACCCATCAGTGCACCCACATCTCCTTCATGCATGGTACGTGCTGCATTGGCTGCTCTCAGGTTTCCATTTGACAAGAGTGAGCTGGGTGATGTTGTATATTGGAGAGAAGAATATTCTACAGAAGAGATCCTGAAAATATTGGTCACTGAACTGATCTGCTGTAAGGTGTTAAGAACAGCTAAAATCCCAAAGTTGCTCCTTGTGGAAAAAGTGCAAGTCTATATTAGGCTCACATTACAAGTCCTACTTGAGTTCCTACCAGGGGGGCTTGACGGAATAGAGAGAGTCAGAATGGGCTAGAAAATGTTTATACAGTATTTTTATTATTCAGAAATCACTCTGTATATTTGTAACCAGCAGAATTAACTCTTGGGGTGAAAGAAGTCCGTTCTGCTTCAGTCTTCAGGCTGTTCCTTGTTGTTAAGCATGGGCAAACACTCCATCCTGGCATGTGGAGACAATAAGGGAAATTGTCTGGATGACTTTTCATAGATAGATCCAAACGTTGCCAGCCAGGATGCTCACAGATGGATACTCTGTTATGGTCAAATTGATAGTGTAGTTAATACACAAAAGAGAATCTCCAGTGTGTTTTTCTCTTTAAAGCCCCATCGAACATAGCAAGAAATTGTCAACAGCAGAACTACTTTTACGTGTGGGATTATTCCCATGTTAATGACAAAGCCATCCCTGGGTTTACAAAACACTGAACCAAATGATCGCTTAATGCCCGGCTGTGATTTTTCTGCCTTTTTACCTTTCAATGTCTAGTTTGTGTGTAGTTGTCACTTTCAAATGGCTGTTTTGACAGGCACATTGATGATGCTATTGTGTTAATGTCATCAATCATACAAACACTGATATTACCAGGTAAAGTTAGTTCATTAGAACCAGATGCATGCAGTCGTAAATAAAAGTAATTTTTTTAAAGTATGGCACTATGCCAGCGGATTATAACACTGTTGGGAAATTAATCTGCTGCCAATTATATATTTATAATACTATGCAAGTGTATAAAACATCAAATTATTGATGTTAGTTCTGTTAAAATTACTTTTATATAGTGTCTGATGCTGGTTACCTATTGAGCATAGGTCTAACATGCAGATTATAGGTTTGTAGTGATTTATTGTTTTATTAAAATGGTACAGTATTTAGAAGTCATTACATATTATTATATGCTCATATGGTGATGGTGATGACTACCACAGAAATACTTCTTTTTTATTTAATTAGTAAGATTACTTCAGGTCTTTCTGTTCCACTGCTGCTAGTATTTCATTCTGTAACAACGAAATATGCATGTTTACGGCTATTTGGCAATTCTGTTTAGTTTGCACTGAAAAAATCAAATGAGAAAACACTCTTTGATATGTGCAATTTATAACTTGCTTATTTTGCCTTTTAAGTAGTTGAAAGAATCAATCTAGGCTTTTGATAAATGTGTATTAAGTAAAATGGTACAAATAAAAGGTGGAAAGCGAGTTTACAGCTTCACCAGCTCTTAAAGGAGGAAATAAAAAAAACCCCAACAAACAAGAACCAAACAACAAACACCACACACAACCCCCCCAAAAAAACAACCAAAACCCAACCAACCAACCAACAAACCACAAACCAAAACCACAACCAACCAACCTTTTTTTTCTTTAAGCAGAAGGTAGAAAAATGTCTCTGCTTTGAGCCTACCAGAAGCTCTTTTTAGCAGGAAAGCAATATAAAATAATGCTATCCACTTATTGGCATATATAGCATGGATGTTCATGTGGCGCCTTTTGCTGTCAATGTATTTGAAGAGAATTGAGATCGTGACTCTGATCCATTGCTGTGAAAACAACAGGAACTAGAGAAATTGCAGTTCACAGGTAATGTCTGAGAATGCAGCTCGCTGGAGAGTCCAAGTTATTTTCCAGCAACACTGAAATTTGAGAAAGACTCAGCTACCTCAGCACCTACACTGATTTTTACTGATCCTGTTGGGATCAGAGCCTTAACCCTCTCTAACCTCCCGCTTAAGTAGGACCACATTTAGTACCGCGCTTGTGCTCTGCCGTGAGATTTGGCCTTTTTGGAGCTGGGGAATTTTCCCTTCCTTTTGGATTTAGATTTGACTGGGGAACAGGAGGCACCTGTTGAGAAAACGAGATCATGTCAGGAGTGCTCAGCCTCTAATGGAATATATTTTTCCTTCTGCAGCTAGCACTTCTTGGTTCATTATAGCCCGCTCTCATAAGTCGTCATTTCTGTCTCAAGGCCGTTGTGCTTTCCAGTGTAAAGCAGATTGATGCTGGCACAGTTTTTCTATTTTAATTTCGCGAAGTTGTCACACTGAAACGGTGCCTCGTTTTGGAAGGGCTTTGAAGTGAGGAGATAAACAAAGAGCTAAAATAAAATTAAAAAGGAGCACGAAAAACATTTCATCTTTGTCTTTTTCCAAAATAAGCGGAATGGTTGTAGCACCCTTGTGCCGCTGCAGTCAGGCTGCAAACGTTCGCTGATCAATCTAAATTGAGTTAGTGTATATGCAGTAAGCAGAAACAGGTGAAAATTGGGTTATGTGTGCCCAACTCTTTCTATTTGCTGTGAGCAGTGAGATATATACTAGTTTTTTTAGACATGATTAGTTTTGTTTATTTTCAGAGGGGGGCAGAGGCAGAACATGTGCTATATCTACCAGAGTTATTAAACCAAGAAACTATATACTGAGTTGTGACATTTGCAGATAAAGGTGGAAAGCCTTGCTATAAATAAATCTGTAATGAATCCAAGAGGAAAACCAGCAGCAATCCATGGTACATTTCAGTTTTATCTCTATGAAAAACAAAAAACTCAAGAATTTTCTGTCCTTTCGCTAACAAAAAAAAAGGCGACGTCGTTGCCTCTGCCAGTTGCAGAAATGCCTGCTAATTTATAATCTGAAGTGTGGTTTATGACTTCACTTTGTTTGGTTTGTGGACTCCCAAAATTTTTCAGATGAACACAGTAAGTTGGATCTTGACAGTTCCTTGAAATGAAGCTCTAATAGTAGTCAAGGAATTTAGAGGTCTGTTGACCACAGATTGAAGCTGTTGTCTGCAGCAATAATATACGAAATACCAGTGGCAAATAGACTCTTACTGCTACAATTCTTGGGTGCGTAGTTACTATTAATCTTTGCTTTAAAGGCGAATGACAAGTCTTTGTCCCTAGACCAGCTTTGAAAACATGTAATGTATAACAGATTTTACACCCCTATAGAAGCCTTTTATACATGTTTATGCACCTCCTTACTGGTGAGACACAAAAACTGCAAAAAAGAGCATGGCAGTTTGAACAGGTCCATGAGCAGTAGTCTTAATGTATGGATATTGTAAAATGTCTATACCTGCTCAGCCTGGATGCTAAAGAATCAAAGGATCCTCTTACTAGAGACAGCCACTGTTTTCCCTGACACAGATTCTCTGTCATGCGTGTTTAGCAGAGAATTATTTTTAAAAATGGAAGTTAATTAGTTTACAAAACATTAACAGCTTCTACCCTCTCTGCAAGCTGAGAACCTGATAAAAATCATCCGCAGAGCCCTGAAGCCCAATGGACGGAGCTGCTGGTGGCCTTGGCTTTTTCCTTAGAGGAGGGCTTGGTTGGGAAGAGCATTTTGCCCTGAAGTTTTCTGTCATTTAGCACCATTGCTCATCAAATGTGCGTATTCTGCCATCAAGAGGGTTACAAGGAAGAATGAAATATCCTCTGAAGAGTTCATGTTCTTTCCATCAGACTGAACTTCAAGGTCTGCTAGCGGTTCTGTGTTGTATCTCACTTCAAAGGTATCTGCCCTTTGGCTTTTGAGTTGAGCTGTTATTGTTGGGGCCTCTCTGGGTTACCTGAGGTTATCAGATGTCCAAATAGCCAGAACAACAGAAATAATATTTGCTTTCATATGGTAAACAGTTCCTGTTTGATTGTTACAAAGAAGTGAGGCAGCACAGGCTTGAGGAAAAAAAAACACAACCAAACAAAACGAAACAAAAACCTGTTCAGACATTATTTCAGTTTGCATTCAGCTTGCTGGGTCCTTGCATTTGTGGCTTCGGACTTGTTGGTTGGTGCTTGTAGGTGTTGGGATTTGATAAGCAATGGAGACTCTTGCACAAAGGAAACAAACACGGTTTCAGTCCAGATCAACTGTGGTCACCCCTGCAGTTGTTCTGCTTGGGTTCCCATTTAAGTTCCAGTGAAGGTTCGCTAACTAAACTTGTTGCTATTGACATTTATAAACATTTAAACAGGAAAGGGTCGTTTGCTGGGAGGGGATTTAGCAGATAGAAAGCCTCATCTCTATTCCCTTTAGAACCTGGCCTCCTCTTGTGCTTGCAACACTCTTCTGTGGGCAGTTCCCGCTTGAGGGAAACAAACTGTTTGGACTGGTTTTTGAGTCGGAGTTCAGATCCCCAGACCTCTGTATTTATTGGTATTTGTGCTCTCCAGGCCTGGCTGCTCATCACTGCTCTACTGGAGTCAATGTGTGTTGGGGAAGCCCTGAGTAGCTTAAAATGCACATCGATATAACCACACGGATCAGTGTGATCATGTTATTGCACCATTTTGTTTCATGCATCCAGTACCTCCTATTAGAATATTAAGCCACATTCACCGGGCTTTTTTTTTTTCTGAAATTTAAAGCCCTGCATGATATGCCACAAGGCTGTGCTGCCATCCAGAGACCTGGACAGGCTGGAGAGTTGGGCAGGGAAAAATTTAATGAAATATAACAAGGGAAAGTGTAGAGTCTGTCATCTGGGCAGGAACAACCCCAGGTTCCAGTATAAGTTGGGGAATGACCTATTAGAGAGCAGCGTAGCGGAAAGGGACCTGGGGGTCCTGGTGGACAGCAGGATGACCATGAGCCAGCACTGGGCCCCTGTGGCCAGGAAGCCAATGGTACCTGGGGTGGGTTAGAAGGGGGTGGTCAGTAGGTCAGAGAGGTTCTCCTGCCCCTCTGCTCTGCCCTGGGGAGACCACACCTGGAGTATTGTGTCCAGTTGTGGCCCCTCAGTTCCAGCAGGACAGGGAACTGCTGGAGAGAGTCCAGCACAGGGCAACAAAGATGCTGAAGGGAGTGGAGCATCTCCCGTGTGAGGAAAGGCTGAGGGAGCTGGGGCTCTGGAGCTGGACAAGAGGAGACTGAGGGGTGACCTCATTAATGTTTATAAATATATAAGGGGTGAGTGTCATGAGGATGGAGCCAGGCTCTTTTCGGTGACAACCAGTGGTAGGACAAGGGGTAATGGGTTAAAACTGGAACACAAGAGGTTCCACTTAAATTTGAGAAGAAACTTCTTCTCAGTGAGGGTAATAGACACTGGAACAGGCTGCCTGATGGGGGTTGTGGAGTCTCCTTCTCTGCAGACATTCCAACCCGCCTGGACACCTTCCTGTGTAACCTCATCTGGGTGTTCCTGCTCCATGGGGGGATTGCACTGGATGAGCTTTTGAGGTCCCTTACAACCCCTGACAGTCTGTGATTATGCACAGATACTTGGAAAAATGGCATTACCTCCATGATCTTCTTTTCTCGTGGGAGGTGTTTTATCCGGGGTGTATCACACATACCTGCAGGATGTCCTGTGTTTCAGGGTCCTAGACTAGTAGGCTTATTCTCAGAATAAAACAGTGAATGTTTCCTTTGGTTGCTTTTGAGGTTGGTAATGCTCATCTCAGAATGAGACACCTTTCTTTAGGAAGCCTACCTTGTTCTTTCCTGCACAAAGTTACCCATTGAAGCTATTTCTACCTTTTTTTTTTCTTAGAAGAATCACTAACATCTTTACTTCTGAGTACCTAGAACTGCATTATAGTGATCTGGAGCCATTAAATACACTTAGTCATGCTCAATATAAGAGAGATGCAAGCAAAGTCTAGCAGCTTGCAGTGCTTTGGGGTTTTATAAAGTCGGCAAAAAAAGCCTTGCTTTTCTATGTGGTAGCATAAGAAACTCTACAAAATATTTTATGAATTTGCTTTTGTAAATAATAAATTCAGCAAAGTTGGTGTAGGTAATCTTGTCATCTTAGAGGCAGACAAAAAAAATAAACTACAAATAATGACCCACCTTGTTCCCCCCAACATGCTGCCGGTGTTCGTCATTCCTGCTTGTGGAGTATTTCTAATTATAAATCAGACCTGGATAATTCATGGTGGGTTTATTTATAAGTAATAATATTTAACTGGTAAATAAAACTGCACTGTGCTTTGTATCTGAGCATATTATACTGAAGTCTTAAAGCCTGAATAATTCACGTACATAGAAACTTTAACTTACTGTTAAGGTCGCTCAGATTTCTTAAAATCAAGGAAGTTGTAAGTTAAGGAAATACTTGACATGCCTGTCTTTACTCAGATATACTGAACCCTGTCACTCCTTTGTGCCTCTGTCACCTTCTTCACTTTCTGTCACAAGCACAGTCTTAAGTGACCTCGGCCCTCCCAGGTAGTAGCTTTAAAATAGGGCAGAATTGTTAAAAATAAATCTGAAGAAGGGTGATTTGCAGTTTGGGAAGCATTAAGTGCAGGAGAGCTGTATTCTATTCTAGAAGTCAGGGGAGAGGTCTGGATGGTCTTGTCACTTGCACAAAGAATTTTTTTTTAATAGGCTACTCGTGTTTTATGTATAAAACAGATCTCTTAGCCACATCATTTCCAAGAGCATCGTCACTGTGTTGCCTCTGGGTCGGCTCATGAAACAGCTTTTCATTACAGTTTGCTTCACTTTCTTCTATTTTGCATTATTATCCAAAACAAACTGACTCAGGTAATGGAGCAAACAGCTCAGTCCGAGGCAGTTATGGAGTATGATGCTAATTAGATACTTTCATTTAGTGAACCATAATAAAATGGCAGTCTTGGACATAGTGGTGCAGCTGAAACTAGAGGTTTGTAAAACAAGCTTTCAGTTGTCCAGTCTTGCTGAACATGATTGAGTATCCTCTGAATACAAAGAGTGTAAATTTGGAGTTTCTTGGCCTAAAAAGAAGAAAGAAAACATTGCCTTTTATATCTACTCAAAATGTTTTTAGATATCTTTAGAACTGAATAGAATACTGAGATAAAAGCGCTGTATCTGCAACCATGAGCAGCATCCTTGTGTCTCGCTGGGTTAATTATTGTGAAGAGCAGTTTGTAACTTGGAGTGCTCCGGTGTGATTTGCTTTGCTTCAGACCTGGCTGTGAAAGGAGCAGTAGTTAGGCATGAAATTGACAGATACTAAATGCAGTTTGTGACTTGATTTGCTTGCTTTTTGGTGCTATGCTTTTGGCATCTGAGTTCTGAAGGGCTGGAAACAGGGGAGCTGTTTTGTCCCAGCGTGTAGTTTTTCTATGTATCAGAAACCAGGTTGAGCATCTTCTGTGCTTAGGAGATGATGGAGCTCCGTAAAGCCAGGCAAGGAGGTAGGTTAGCTATTTCCCTCCCCTTTGTGGCAAACGCGTACTAAACATGCCTCTAGGATATTTTGTTTCTAGGAAATAATTTCTATAAGAGAGAATGCTTATTTAAAAATGGGAATAAACAAAAAAATGGGGAATTTCTACTGGGAGACCATTTATTACCAGTGCTTCTCTTGCCACACTTTTCTCCTGTTTTTCTCTGAAGCAAAGAAACAGGCATTGGATTGAAACAGGCATGTTTGTCCAGGGACACATGCAAGAAATAAGAGAATTGATAACTCATTCTGTTTTCTTTCTTTTGGAGAATTACTCGTTTGTTTGTGTCACTCTGTTGTGCTCACCAAAGCGACAGCAATGTGTTCTCTGACCTTTGTTCTTGGAATTAAAGACACTGCTGTTAGTCCACAACTGTAGTGCAATTAAGTCCACCTGTAGCCTTAAAGAAGCAATTTCTGTCAATAAACATGACTTTATAGTGTGAAAATGAAGTTAGGCCATGTCATTTCCTTTGCTTACTTTCTTTAAATGGTAAAAGAAATCATGGTTGTGACGAGAGGTATAACAGCAAAAGATTGTCTCCTTCATAATCTGATCCGTAGGTAAAGCTGTGCTTGGTATAATATCCTGAGCTTAACTCATCTATATGGCTCTATTATTGCTGTTCTGTTTTATTCCCAATGAATATGCTGATACATCCTTAAGATATTTTGCTCACCTCACTTTCTACCATGTGATAAATCCTGTTTTCTTCCACTGCCATTTTTAGTACCATCAAATTATTTACAAACCAGTGCTGTTATTTCAAGATGTAGTTAATAATTAACAGGAAACCAAATCATTTTATGAAAGGTTATTTTCTGATGACTTTTACAAATCCTAGGAGAGGTTGAAAATACCATTATGATTCATAAGGATTTGTTGGAAATAACAATATACTCTCAGGTGATCCGTCTCTAGTTTAAATTGCCTGCTAGGTTTAAGATAAGCCAGTGATAGTCATGTCTTGGCTCACAGGAGTCAACTCAGATTTATTAATAATATCCACTCATATATTCAGGGTATCACTGTGCCTGCAATTTCAGATCCTAAAATAAGATTTTGTATACAGTTGCACAGAATTAAAATGCTACACAGTTGCCTTAATTTCCATTGAGAATTGGGATCAAGATCAAGGGCTTTATGTAGGGCAGTGTGTTTTTTTCCATTTGGATGCAGGCAACACTCAATTCCTTGAAGAGCTTCAGTCAACATTTTAACCCTTATTCACTTGTTTGATGCTCTCTAGGTTGAGCTGTTCTAATGGTCCCTTAGAAACATCTTCAAGACTGATGACCTGGTTTTCCTCTGACAAGTTCTTTGTTAGAGTTAGGTTTAAAGTATGCCAGAAGAGAACTTTAGGACCATCTCTAGTCTGGGATTTACCTGTCAGATAGAGGCCTGGCAGGAACAATTTGTGTTGTGGTTTTCTTTTTCCTTTTCTTAGGTCGTCACAATGGTTCTGTGGCCACAGGGTTGGGAAGGTTTTGTTGAGAAAGAGGTTGATGGTTTGGTTTGGTGAATGCCCAAGGAGAGGATAGGATTGCTAAGAAAAGTAATTCCTTCTTGTACTAAGGTATGTTGTGAGGCTTCTGTAGTGTCTTTGTGACCAGATACGATTTTGGAAGAGCTTCCCCTGCAACTCATGTATATATATACACAGATATACGTATGTACACACACATTTATATGAATATATATATATATATAATAAAAGCATTTTAAAATGTTTTGAGAATTTAACATCTCTTAAAGTATGGAGAAAATAGTTAAAGATGAGGTGTCGACAGGATGATGCTCAGACTGTTACCAGTAAGCCATTTAGACTGAAGCAAGCTGATAAGCCTTTGACTAACTCAAGGCCTGAATCTTCTGAAAAGTAAATAAATTTTGAGCCCACAAAGTTAGGGGGGAGATACTTAACTCCCAGCAGGAATGAAAGTGCCTTTAATCTGAACAGACAATGTAATCTTTAGTATCTGGTGTTCAAGGGCTGCATTCCAAGCTGAGGGAGCTCCACACTAATCACAGACTGTGATTCCTTGGCACGTTGTGGAATTGTCTTGGGAAAAGGCTGGATGAGCAGGTCTCTGAGAGCATTCAGGTCCTTGTCACGCCATAGATTGGGTCTCTCATGAGACCCTAAGCTGTGATTTATGTGAAGATTTCTGATTTCATGGAATATGGTAGGCATGTTCTCTACCTTAGTTTTTTAGCAAAGCATGTCCTCTGTAACCTTTTGCATTCTTGTTTAGTCTTCATCCTTTTAAACAGAGTGCAGCAGAAGCTGTGTTTCCGTACCTCTCGACTGCTCCATATTTTCAAGAAATTTATTCTTGTCTCATCTCTTGATATCCACATGTGCTACTGGCTGGTCTGTGTACCAGCATCCCACGGAGAAGGGCTGTTTGGCTATTGCTTTGGTGCCTAAAGGCGATCACACATTGAGACACACATATTGAAACACGAGATGGGCCTTTGGTATTCATGTTCAGTGTCCAGCCTTTGACAAGGGCAAGCGGTGAAGGGTGTGCATCTTGGACACCTGGAGAAAAACCTTCTAAGCTTCTCTGTGTGCTTTTTATTTCATAGCGAGTGGGCTCTGTCTTGTTTAAGTAGAAAAGCAAGCTGGTTTTTGTCATATTCTTCTGCTTCTCATGGCTTGGTGACTTTTTCTTTGACTGTTGACACTGTTGGCCACTATATTGTGCAAACGCACCTGTGCATACTGAGCAATAGGAAGTGATGCAGTTGTTCTACAAAGATTTAGTCAAAGCTAAAACATTCCTCTGACTTCAGCATCTGTCGTGTGCTTTTTACACATTCCTCAGGTCCCAGCATTACTTGCATAAGCGGAGTCACATCTCGAGTTCTGCAGTGAGAATGTTCTAAATATTCATTATGTTATGTATATATCGTGCTAGGTGGCTGCGTATTATTAGAAATCCTGGGCTTTAAGCACACTGTCATCCATTGTTCAGTAAACACAATTACATTGCCCTATCTTTCATCTCTCCTCTAATGAATCCATGCTAATTGATTAATCAGTGCTGTTTCTTCACTATGATAATCCAATCCCATATGAGGAATAGTGGTAACATAACTAGTAATTACTACTGTATGTTGCACGCTGAGGAAAACCTGGTGTAATGCAGTGTGAGTGGCAAAGGCAGCTCAGGAGGAGCAGAGGAGAGCTGGGCCAGCACTGCTGGGTCGAGGGGGATCCCCTGGTACAGGGAATGGCTCAGGCTGTCACTCATTCATGGTGTGTCACAAAAACAAGTGTCTGAGAAGATGTGGGAAATGGAATCAGCTCTGTCTTTTCTCAAAGGCTCAGCTGGTGTTAGTTACTGAAGTGACTGTCGTCTTGACCTAAATGTGGCTATGACAGTGACTTCTAAATTGAGATAAAAGAATTCTTCTGCCATGACAGCGTCTTACTGAAGTTGCTGTTTGATTTCCAAAGCAGTGAGTTGCGATTTCTGATCCAAGACAAAGCTTAAGCTCGGCTCTGGCAGGCTGTGCGTGATGCTTACCAGGCCAATGGACACTGACTATTTGGTTTTCCTTGCTGTTACCGAATCAATAGAACCATGGATTGATGGTGACAGACCCAGCTTGTTGGAGGCATCACGTTATGCACTCTGTTCGTGCAGACAGCAGCAAAGTATCAGATACAATCATTAGCGAAGTCCCTTGAAAATGGGTGTGGTTTTAAAATTTTGGAAACCATTGTTCACTCCCACTGCCATTGGTTGCAGTGATTAAGATATAAATGATTTCCATTTGGGTGAAAAAGACAGCTAAATTCGATAAAGAATTCATTGCAAAGAATAAAAATGCAAGGCTAAAATATCATTTGCACGTTCAGCTTTTAGATAATACACGTTCTTTAGAAACCTTTCAGATAATATTGAGGGCGTATTGGTGTGTAGGAAAAGCAGAAAGTTTTGATTTGGTAGTGCAATTATATTTGTAAAGCTTTTATTTTGTTTTGTATTATGTGTTAGTGGGTGTGGGTTTTTTTAAGTGTTCAGAGTTAGTAGTTTTGGGTGGTGTGAATAAAATCCAGATTGTTTTTCTGGGGGAAATTGTGATGTGGTGTCATACGTAAGACTGTCTAGATAAGATTCAGATGTTCACCGAGTAATAGTTTCATGAAGAGATCACCCTGATGTAATATGTAGTGGTTTCAGAGCTATTTTTCTTCTTTTCTAAAGGAGTACAACCAGTACCTCTTTGCACAAATAAGAAGAGAGGCAAAATACAGGTTTGTACTTTGCAGATCTCTTGTAAAAGGTTCTGTTAATTAAAGATCTTGGGAGGCATAAAAAAGTGAGTCAGGCTCAGGAAGATAATGCTGATGTTCTTTTGGTGTGAGAAAAATTGCTGGGTTTACTTGTAGAAATATGAATTTCTTTCCCTGTTTTTGCAGCGTTAATTGCCCAATGGTGGTTTTCAACCAAGAGAAGGGATTAGTGTGCATTTGTAGAGCTAATGATAGTGAACTTTTAAAATGCTGCTTGTTGCCATGGGAATGCTTACAGATAACTTCCATAGTAACTCAAATGTCCAAAGGTTGTGCGCTTGCTTTGAACACAGATTTTTGTCTCCGAGTGGATGGTACAAAAGAAATCACAGTTTTTAGCTTGGAAACACCTGCTTCTGTACTTAGTTGCGTTGCTGATAGCTCAAATTAATAATCCTGCTCAGATGCAAATCCATTGGTAGTTGAGAGGGGAAGATGTTGCTGTTGTGGTTCCTGAAACTGCCATGTCGTTGTTAAAAGCCGTACTATATTATGGCTTTTCTTTGTGCTGTGCTAATTAAACATGAATCCACTTGTATAGTATTAAAAATATCTGAAGATGTACAGCTATTTTAATGTTGAAAAATATCATTGCCAGTCCAGGAGAATATGTTTCAATTGGCAGCATTGAAAGAAGCTGGATGATTCTTTCTTATTTGTTGCTTGCCTGAAAGTCAGCTTTAGCAAGTGATTAATTGCATCTGTAGATACTGCACAATTACATCAATTATCCATTTCAAATGAATTTCATTCGGAATAGTTGAGAGGATGATGTGGTTTAATCAGTAAGTGAAATGGAACTATTGTAAGCTGTTGAAAAATACCATGTTTTGTGGAGGCAGAGTGGTTTAAAACAAGCAGACCTCTGGAAAAGCAAGAAATGTAGCAAACAGTATTATATTTTCCTTCAGTTTAGCGCTGTTTTGTTAGCTTGCTTTGCATTGGTTTCCATCCTTGATGTATTGATGGTGATCATAGCTTGGAGATGTTAGATGGTCAGGAATTTTTGAATGGAGGTAATGTAGTTGTATTTATAAAGAAACTTGTTTAAGCGTGACAACTTGCACGTCTGATCAATATCTTCTCTTTTGGACAAGCTCAGTAGTGTTTAAGATCATACCGAACAACTGAATTTTCTGTCATTGGTTTTAAAACTATATGTTTGATGCATCATTGCACTTATTTAGAAAGAAAAAAGGGAAGTGAATTAATCTGGAATTGTTTCGAGGTGTTGTTACGCATGCTTTTGCAATGCTAAACCGTTCCTAACTTTATTTCTAGACTTGGGTTTGGGTGTTACGTGAAGCCATGTGGGCAGAAAGACGCTAGTTCGGCAGTAAAAGGTTAACTAAGCAGATGACACGCAGATATTGACACCACGTTTGTTGTGATATCTGATATTGGAATGACTGAGAGTTTTGTGTAACTCATTGAAAGGTGGTATTTTACATTGCGTAATGTTTGAGCTATGCAGAGCCTTTGATTTTAATGCTTTTCCTCAATTAAAAAATTTAAGAACATGTTTCTGCTGGTAACTTGTTACATATTTCGCTTGTCAGTGTGTTCCTGGCCTTGAGGTACCTTTATTACTTACAAGGTGCAGAATTAGGCTAAAATAACTGTTTTCTTAAGGTAGGGCTTTAGGGCCACAGCTTTGATTAAGCCCATTATGGATTTAAGGCCAAATGGGGCAACCTGCATGCTGATTTTAAGTCTAAAACACTTTAAAAACTGATTAGGTTATCATATTTTAACCTGTGCATGGTTATATTATTACTGAAAAGGACCTTTACTGTGTTCCTTGAGCTTCATGGTCTTGGGGATCTTCTGTATGCAACGTCAGCTGTTGCATTTGTTGCTGTAACTAAAGGTAAACACCTTTACTTTGTAATGCAGACTAATTGGTTTGGGAATATTTATGAAAGTGCTGATTTTTAAAGCTAAAAATAGTGCAATAGCTTTTAAAACTCATTCTGGCTGTCAGAAATGCTCATGTGATCCTGGAAGCGTTGCTAAAAATGTTCAGTTTTGAAATACGGTAATTAAAATTGTTGTGAGAGCACTCGATGAGACGTTTCCTGCATTTGTAGACTGAGCGTCCCTTGCACCCCAGGTTTCCTTACATCTGACGGCTCGTTAGCTTGGTGGGACCTGCACTTCCACTGAACCCTGTTGGAAGAGGGTTTATTGTTGGCCAGGCAGGGAGAGCGAGTGATGCAGCCCCTGCTCCTGCTGCCCGACCTCCCGCTCCAGGCTTGGGATGCCTTTCCTGCCTTTTGAAAAGCTGATGCCCTCAGGGGATACAGCACTGTAAGCTGGAACTTCAGACATACCTTTTCACTTTTAACTTTGTCGTTAAAAGAAAGTTTCAGAGAAAGATACTTTCCCTTGGGTAAACCAAGCTGTTTCAGTCCTAATTTGAGTAGGTACCATGTGTATTTCTTATTATTAGCTTTTATTTATTTCCTTCAAGTGTAGTGTTAGTGTTTGATGGTTGTTTAATACTCCAAATATACCCTGCATTCAGGATTTTCTCCAGTTGTTTGTGTAGACTTCTTATTCTCTAAATTTATCTAGTTCTGAGATTTCTCATGTTGGTTATTGTTTAATAAGATTGTTTTTTCCAAGTAGAAGATGATGCTTTTGCTGCATAGCTTTTCTAAGAGTGATATATTTGGAGTTTTGTACTACCTGTAAATTTACTTCTTCTCTTAAGAACAGGACTCTGAGCCTGCCAGGGAGAATTAAGGTGATTTCGGGCCCTTTTATGGTCAGTGGTGGCCCGTGAATACTTTTAAAGCTGCCTTACTGGGCTAGGTGGTATCGTCTACTCTTGGATGTGCTCAGTTTTGCTGCAGAAAAAAGGTTTGTGTTTTAGCTCAAATGCAATGCAAAACTAACCAGAGTTTAGTTAGAAAACAGATCTGGTGCAGTTTTTTTTTAAGATCTGCAAATCCAGGTTTTCTGGGTTGCAGGAAACAGAGCAAGGGGGCTGGTGGGTTTGCTGTGGTCGCTGCTCAGGGCTGTGCCGTTGGATATGAAAGCAGCTGTTTGGATGGGTTTCAGTTTATTCAGTATCCCCCTCTCTCTTTTTCTATCCAGAAACCAGTACTTTCACATCTCTGCCCAAAACTGTCAATGTGCTTTTTTTTCCCCCCAGACTTCGTGTTTTTATGAAATCAACATTTTCAAAAAATAAAGAAAAAAATAGAGAATTTCTCATATTCCCTGTTCTCTCTAAGAACCAGGGCTGATTCCAGTGTATTAGTTGTTGGGGCTGATATATATCCATACTGACTGCTGAATTGAGAAGGCTGTGCACGTTTACAGTGTAGAAAACGTTACTGGTATGTACTGTGTCTTTGTACTGTTACACGTACACGTTTACCTCATTTGAGAGCTGTCACATAGTGAATATCAGACTCTTTCTGTAATTTGGGTTCCAGTTGTTTGCAGGGGGCTCTTATTAAATAGGGTCCCCCTTTTCTGCTTCAGTCCTAATTTGAAGAACATGCTTGTTGCAGCACTAAGAAAAACTGCCTAATTCAAATTATCCCTATGTAAATAAGTTAGAAAACTTCCACTGTTCTTAAATGTGTATGATTTCTTGGCTTTTGTTTCTACCACACCTTTTTGCAGTTTAGTCCTGTTACCTAAATGAAAACTGCAGTTCTCTCACTGTGAATCTGTTACACACTCAGCTGTATCTGAGTCAGATTTGGAGAGTCAGTGTCATTAATTCTGCTACTATCGAAAAAACAACAGTCTTTAAAATACCAACAAGAGATTGAGAATTTTTGTGTGTGTTTCGGATCATTGTCTTCTAATAGTGTCTTGTGCGTTGTTGCTTTGCTGTCATTCTGCTAGTTGGGCAGCAGATGATCTGTTTAAATTTACTGATCTTCTAATTAAATCCTGAGGTATGAAATGCATTTGTAGTGATTGTAGCGTAGTGTAGTGATTGTTACATGACAGAAGCTCTAATATCATTCTCGGAGAGCTCAGTTATCATTTCAATGTTATGATTCATGTTTCTCCGATCATTTAAGACTTTAAATGTATCTGGCTTTGTGTTTACTGACTTGAGCATGTGATAATCTCTGATATGTGGGAGCACTGTATGGCTTCAAATCAAACCAGGGGGTGCTGTGCAGGATGGGGCTGTGACGCCGAAATTCCTGCTGTGGAATAAAAAGGTAAGCTGGCTGTGATTGCAGTTATGGACTCCAGACTCCAGCTTCATCTTCTCAATTCTTCACAGAAGTTTCATCTTGTGGAATGACGAAAATGTGGGGCTGTCAGGCACCTCACAAGGCTGAACCATTATTTTCTGGCATGGGAATGAACGTGCCTTGAAACGTTTGTGCTGTGTTTTAAAATCTGTTCTTGAAGACCTTTGCTGAAGGTCTGAGACCCCTAATATCTGTAATAACCCCATTAACCAGCTTCAAGACACTTTTTGCTGGTCTGATCTTTAGTGGAAAACAAAGCTGTTGGTTGCCATCTTTTTATAAGAACCTCTTACTGATTTTGGAATGTAGCTGTGCCTTTACCAACCTTGTGCTGTTTTACTGAACAAACCTAATTCCCAGTATGATGTGAGACTTCTTGATCAAGTCTTCAACTTCTTCAACTTCTTCAAGTCTTCTGCTCTGCCCTGGTGAGACCCCATCTAGAATATTGTGTCCAGTTGTGGCCCCTCAGTTCCAGCAGGACAGGGAACTGCTGGAGAGAGTCCAGCACAGCCACCAAGATGCTGAAGGGAGTGGAGCATCTCCCGTGTGAGGAAAGGCTGAGGGAGCTGGGGCTGTGGAGCTGGAGAAGAGGAGACTGAGGGGTGACCTCATTAATGTTTATAAATATATAAGGGGTGAGTGTCACGAGGATGGAGCCAGGCTCTTCTCGGTGGCAAACAATGATAGGACAAGGGGTAATGGGATCAAGCTGGAACACAAGATGTTCCACTTAAATTTGAGAAGAAACTTCTTCATGGTGAGGGTGCCAGAGCGTGGCCCAGGCTGCCCAGGGAGGTTGTGGAGTCTCCTTCTCTGCAGACATTCCAACCCGCCTGGACACCTTCCTGTGTAACCTCATCTGGGTGTTCCTGCTCCATGGGGGGATTGCACTGGATGAGCTTTTGAGGTCCCTTCCAATCCCAAACATACTGTGATACTGTGATCAAAAAATGGTTCTTTGTAGTTTAACACCTGTGAATCAGTCAACAGAAACATGAGATTTGTGTTGATAACATTAGTATTTGTCATTACTGTGCAATCTGTTTCGCAAGAAAGTGGAGATAGAGGACAAGTATGCACGTAACCTCACTACAGCAAGGATAACAGTAACCAAAAGCCCAGAAATAAAGAAATAACATAGTTTATGCAGACTTGTGTACACTGCAGAGGAGGCTTTAAATAGCCAACGGTTCTGAGGTGTGAGTAGCAAGTTCTGTCGTGCACTGAGCAGAAAGAAAAGAGGGTCTAGTTAATTCACAACCCAACATCTGCTCATGGCTTGGCTATTTTCAACCTTCCAAGGAGAGCCTTTGCGGCACCAGTGTTTTCAGTGGTGAGCTTTGTTGGGTGCGTTATTGTTAACAGGTTTATCTGGTCCTGGCATCTGTTGCTATCAAGGTGCTGCCTTCTTTCCCGATGAAGTCAGCACATGGAGGCTGTGTGGCGGTTTTCTGCTGCTAACGCGCTGCTCGAGATCGAGTTCCTCATTTATGAGGTTACTATGGAATACGCTTCATCTAACAAGAACTGCTCCTTGACATGCGGTTCCACTGTGGAAAGTGATGGGAAGAGATGGCACACACTCAATACACATTTTTTAAAGTAGTTCTTCCATTGGTGACAGAAGTTTGCTCTCGGTGAGGTATCGTGGTCTTGCAGTGGAATCCAAGTCTGTTGGCTTGTGCTCTAACTAGCACACAAAGAGAATCTCTACCTAAAATGGTGTCTCAACCAAAAGGGGATCCAGCTTGATATATATATATGACAAAGGCTTGCTTGAAAGGCTGGCCATGCTTATTTTTTAAAATGCAACGCAACTCACACTCATACCAGCTCTCTTGATACTTACAAACTGAAAATAAGTTCTACAAATCTTTGAGGGACCGAAAACACCAAACTTTTAAAGCCATCTTTCTGAGTACAGCCATCTTTTGAGAGCAGTTGAAACTTTTAATAGAGCTTTTATTGAAAATTAAATTACCTATCTAGTTGGCTTTGTTCTTTGGAATGAATTTATAACATTGGTACTGTTTGCCTTGAGACAACTTCATATGGCAAGTGTACACACTGGAAAACTGTACCAGTGCAACAAGGAATGAATAATTATTGACTTCAGGCTTTATCTAGTTAAGATCAAGCTCTGAATTGAATTCTCTTAGTGTGTTGACAGCTGAAGATTTATGTCTTCCAGCTCTATTCCTGTTGCAGAGTTGGCAGAAGTGACCTCTCCAAATAAAGTCTTTGTTACAGATCTTGCTCTGTTTACATTATTGCCATAAGGGTCGCAATGAAGTACAGTGCATTAAAGCTAATACATCACCTGCTGACAGTGGTCTTATCTCATTGGTACCTCTTTCCCTCTCCCAGTATGGAAAAAATGCAAACATTAAGAGTCTGAGGATCACAAAAAGAAAGTTAAATAATAGTTTTCAAGAGCTTTAGCATTAATGTCAGGTCCCTGTGTGCACTGCACTATTGTGTCTGGCCAAATACTTACACAATTTCATTTTTTGTGAAGCTACTGTGAAAATATGGCTTTACCAGATAAATGCTACTAAGGGATAGAAGGAGCAGGAAGAAAGAGTAGTTGGGTTTCTCCAGGGTCTGTGGATTCCATTGTGAGAAAGGAGGCGGCGCAGGGTGGGAAAGCGTGACATTCAGCTTGGACGGGTTGACAAGGAAGCAGCACCACCAGTTTCTCCAGTGGAATCACAGTGGGACTGGTGTGAGGACTGGGACTTTACATACCAAATGCTGCATAAAGTGGGGCTTTCAGTCCTCCCCATCACTGACATGGTGTTACTTACGATGTGTTTTCTCTTCCAAATATTCACTCAAAAATACAAATGCAGCTATTGTTCTATATGCATAAATGCGTATGTTGTTTCAAAATGTGCTTTGAAATCTCTCAACAGGCTGCGTCCCAGGTGTCCGTTCAGGCTGGGGAGATGAACCTCACTGGCCCTCCAGAACTGCTGTTGGCTCCGCGGGCCCGGCTCCCCGTCAGGTAGGAACATCTGCTCCGTGTTGCCTCGAGTGTGGTTTATCCACGGGCAAGAAGAGGCTGATTCTCCTTCCTGCTGCACCTGGGAATCCCTATTGCGCTCATCACTGTCAGCATCTCTGCCTCCTTGTCCATTCCCATCCTAAAAACACGCTTGGTTCACGTACTACAGCACATATTTGCACATGACAGTTCTACTCTCGCTCATGAATGATTTTATTGTGGTGTTTGTAGTATAAGGCTAAGGGGAAACATGGTACTGTTGTGTACTCGCTGCTTTTGCTTTCTGCTCAGTTCTTCAAGTATTTAATGTCTTACAATAGAGGATGTTCTTAGGTATTATATGATATCTCAATAAATAACTGATTAGCTGAACCATATAACGCTAAAGTTATCATTTTCAGTTAAAACATCACCTCTGTCTTTGAGTGGTAACATTATTACTTCACTACCTCCTGCAGCAGATTTTACATCTATGTTTATACACTGAAAATTATAGCCAGTATTTCCCCCTGCATTGCCTCACTAGTGTACTCAAATGGAATGCATCCTTTTCTTCTCTCAGTTTATAACAAACCAGAGATGGACAGTGCTGTTACAACTGAAGGTGCTAGTGGTCACATTGCTAATTTGGAAAATTACTTTTATTTTGGCCAGTCTAAAATTTGAGTGAAACCTGGGTAAATACATAATCTGCATTGGAAGCCAATACAGTACAATTTGAGAGCTGCATAGCTGAAACAAGAGGAAACTAGGTGTTCTCAAGAGGTTTCATAAAGCTTCAGGGTTTATTGTTCCTGAAATCACAGGGAAGTTTCTAAATGGCTGAAATGAAACAAAAAGAATAATTTTTGCAGGTTGCATTTGTTACAGTAAAATGAAGAAGTCAGGCTGCAATACAGTGTCACAAAGTAGGTCAGTCAGATCCTCAGTGGTAATAGAGGGCAATGGAATTCAGTCCTTGGTCCAGTATGTTGTGGTTGTTGTAGAACTGTAGCAGTATCACAGCACATTGTATAATGAAATCAAGAAGTCTTACATGGTGGACTTCTGTGTGCCAGCTAAAAGGTCAGAAATTCATTTGTTTCCATTTTGATGATAGCAAATAGTAATTTGCTATAATTTTGCAGTTTGTAGTTGTTTGTCAAAACAGTACAAACAACAACCAATAAATGAGCAGTATCTCAATTCCTTAATCTTCAGCATTGATCCTCACAGACATCTGAGAAAAACCAAGTGTTAATATTCCTTTTTTACCTATGAACTTATATCCCCACAGCATGTGGGGAAGGTTACAAGAGCAGGGACTAAAACCTCAGTGATCTTCTGGGCCATGCCAGGATTTTAGCAAAGGTTCACCTTTTAGAGCATCTCAACAATAAGGATTTTCCATGCAAGAGAGTTAATTTCTTCGTTTTTCTTGTTCTTCGAGGTGAATTATTATGCATCACCAAAGATACGTGCTCATTTGTCTCTTGATCTGTTAATTTGTAATGGGGATTAATCAAGCTTTGTGCATGCTATGCTCATATATATTGTCCTTATGCTTTTACTAGGGTGGTTTAGATATCGAACTCTTCTCAGGAATCTTCTGAGAGCATATTATTGTTTATCGATTTAAATACCTCATTGCTTACATATGGGATTCTTCAGAAGGTTGTGATTTGCATTTAATCTTCAAAACCTGATTTCAATGACTATTGGCAATGTTGACAACGAGGAAGCCCTCTGTGATACTTTATACAGATATTCAGTTTTCTGAAGTAGCTGGGTCTTCTCTGGCATGTTGCAAAACAGTCACTAACAAGTCTGGGTTTCTGTACATCGCTTAGGATTTGTGTTGAATTCTGCAAACTGTCTTGATTTATGGAGGAGTATGGAAGGAAAAGTGATAAAGAATGTAGATAGGGGACCACTCAATTGATGCCTGAACATCAAAGTGTTGAATGTACAGGGTGCTGGCCAGAACGAACCTTTCTGCATTGGTTGTAGTTTTTTTGGAGATGAGTTGGGATGTATGCATTTAGAAGAGAAACCTTGGGGATCGGGGAGGAAGGTTTGAGATGGGTAGTATGACGATTTTTTTTCCCTCAAAATCATGAATTATATTAAAGTATTTGTAATATATTCCAATTTTTTCAAACAGTGAACTTAGGAGGAAATCAGAACATGTTATTTGTAAATCGAAGTTGGTAAATCCGTGACATTCACTGAAATTTCAAAAGTCAAAGAATTTAAATTTCAAGGTAATTTTGATTCTTTGATGGCTTTTTCCTTAAAAGTGAAGAGGGTTTTTTTTAAACTATTGTTAACAAAAATGTTTTTTCACTAGGCACAATAGATTTATGATGGAAAATAAGGAGTCACTAGCAACCTCATCCGTCCGTCCGTCCGTCTGTCTATCTGTCTGTCTGTCTTATTCTGGTATCTTAACTTGATCAGATATAAGTAAAGAAGGTTTTATTAATAAAGTAGTAATTAATAGTAAAACTGTTTCTTTTTCCCCACAAAACTAGCATCTTAATATCTAATTTTACTCCTTTTACACTGTTATTTCCGAAAGGAAGTATTGTTTGTGATTTGTGTAGATCTCTTTCTTGGTATATTTAGATAATCTTAGGGCCTTGAAGGACCCACCAAGTCATGAAACCTTAAGCTTTCATTGAAATAAGCTGTGTTGAGTAAACCACTATTGTCCCTGCTGCTTTCATTAGAAAATATTCCTTAGAATATAGTTAGAAAGTGGTCAGAGCACCAACCTGTCTGAGGTCAGTGTCCCCTCACTAACTGCAGCCCATAATGGGTGTTCCAGAGGGAAGCAGAATAAAAGGATACCAGGATGAATATGTTATGATTGTGAAGCCCAGTGAGTTGAAGTTAAAGGCTTCAGGCTTGGTGTATATTGCTCACTCAATAGGAAAACTGTTCCACGCAAAGAAAACCAGTTCACTGATTGATTTAAGTAGGCAAAATTAGTGGCACGTTGGGTAAATGAAATGAGTGGCAGTGCTGGAGGACTTTTAGCTCCTCTATTAGAAGCTAATGGAAAGGCAAGTTTTTGGCCAGGATTTCTTAAAGCGTTTCAGTGTAAAAGTACTGGGAAACTTTTCGGACCTGTATCTCTCAGGAGCCTGAAAATTTTGACCTTTTGAGAGTTGAACTTTGCTAGGAGAGAGACTTGAAATATTGGGTCCTTAGCACATACTTACATTAAATAAATACAGGACTAATGACAGTCCTTTTGTAATTTCTGAAGGTGGATTTTTTTTTTTATTTTATTTTGGATTTCTATTGAAAACGATGTTCAGAGTAAAGGAAGCCAAGCTAATGCCATCATTGTATAAAATTCCATATTTTTCCTTTCTTCCCTTCATGTTCTGGACTAGGACTGAAAGATATTTAAACTAACAGCAGAAGTCATGGAGAAATTTGTCACAACCTTTAACATGGGATCCCTTAGCACACTGTACATAGTAATACTGGTTTGAAAACCTTGCTTTTCTTTCCTTAGTAAAAATGATTGTGTTAAGGAACAGTAAACATGAATCTGCTGGATGCTGAGCTTAATAGCAGTGGATTAGTTAGAACTCAAAGGGTAATTTTTGCATAGATAATTCATTAGGTGTTTTATGTTCTGTTTTGCTGTCTTCCCACTTCTTTCTAGCAGGGGTCAGGGTCAGTTCCCTGCTTTAAGCACTGTAGATACATAATTAAAGCATAACTGCAGCTTGTTTTTCTTCTTAGAATTTTATATATTTTTTTAAATCTTCTGTGCCTTTCATTAGTCTAACAACACAGAAATGGAACAACTCGATTTAAAGGAAAAAGACACAAAAACCTGGTGCCTGCAGGCTGTCTGGTTTCTCTCTAAACCTTTAGACAGCTGATCTCGTGAGAACTAACTGATTTTAGGGGGGGAAAAATGTCTCTATTATAGTAGCATCTTTACTAGATCAATGTATTTTATTAGGAGAGGGTGATTGGTTACCTCTTCAAACCCGAAACTGGAAGATTCTGGCATTATCTCATAGTAAATATTGAAACTAGTGTGGATAGTTTTAGCTCTGTGTAGAGTGGAGCAGCTGAAATGGGGAATTGAACGATGGATTCAAAGGCTGTTGCTTGGTGACGTTGTGCCTGGCTTGAAGACTTACATGCAAGTGTTGAATAAGACTAAAATGGCAAAAGAATATGCCACTGGAATGATAAATACTTGATCTGTGTTTATTCAGGCAGTAGATTCTTGTGACAAGTACTGGATCACAAGTTTTGCCCAGTAACCCATGCAGAAAGCAGCTTTTTTCACGGTACTATCTTCAATATGTTGGAAAATAATTAATCCACTGTAGGCTGCGTCTACCGCATTATCCTACCATGATTCTCCTAGCACTTCTGATTCGAGAAGGTCAAAGCATCTCAGCAAAACAGGCTCTGCTGCAAAACTCCATTTTATTTCTGGAGAGCGGTCCCTTTGAAGCATCTGTGTGCTCAGTAGCTGAGATTGGTTCTTCCGCATCATGGGATAGTTTGCAGAGGAGTTTTCAACCAACAAATCTTTTCCTATTGCATAACTAACAAACTGCTAATTCTTGATATGGTTTTTGGGAGAAGGAGTTATAGTATTTGACAGCAATGGCACTGCCAATCTGAAAATCAGACCAATTTACCACTGAATACGTCTGAACGTGCAGCACTCCATTGAAATTTTGTTTTCATGTTAGAAATGGAATACTATGCATACTCACTACACGCTTGCGTGCGTCTTTTCTGTCTCTCTCTTTGCTAGACTGTACTCATCAACATTTTTAATAATATGTATGGCAAACCTTCCCGACAAATGTGATAGACTATAAAGAATCTGGCAGAAATCAAGAAACATCAAGCAGTGAAGAATTTAAATAGTAAATGATGACGGCTTCTTCAGGTTAAAAGTCAATAGCACAATGTCGAATGTGGCCTGGGGTGCCCAGGCGGGTGATGCCAGGCGGGTGTTCTCTGTCCAGCGAGGGGACGGGAGATGCCACCACGCACTGGAAACACCGGAGCGCACTGTGGCACTGGAAAATTCCACTGACATAAATGCTTTTTAAGAGTTTGCTTATTGTGATTGCTGTGAGAATATATCTGTGCGTATTCCATAGAAACCGGGTTAACACACTGAGCAAGGAGAGCGTTTTGTGAGGTTGGAGCTCGGTGTGCTCCCTGGAGAACACCCAGGGGACACTGGCCATGTAGCGCCCTGAGGCACTCGCTGCATTGCTCACCAGTATTCCCAGCCTACCTGGCAATTGGATTCCTCGTCTTTTATGCTTACTTGAGAGACCAGACTTGTTTTTTCTTTTACTGTAAATTGTATTTTAGATTTATAGCTACTTTGAGGACTTTTATATTTTTAATGTGTTGAATATTGCAGAAACTCCATAACTTACCCTCTCTGTTAATATCACAGCTATCAACCAGCAGTTGAAAGCCATTCTGCATAGCCCCCTCTTTCAGTTTTTTAACTGGACCATCAAACTGAAGAGTCCCAATAATGAGTATTTTAAAAACTCATCCTTTTGAGGATCTCATTCATCCCTGCCCTATTGTTGAGCACTCCGTCCAGGTTACACCCGCTGGAAGATGGACAGCATGAGTGTCTAATGAGTCTCTAATCTTTCGGGTACCTAAACCAAAAAAAGCAGAATCCCAGGTATCCTGCTTTTTTACCTGTCAGGCTTTCATAGGTATAATGTAAATATATGTCCTCAAAGATGTGTGGAAGTTGTTGTGAAGAGCAGTTGTCTTTTTAGGTGTAACTAAGAGTCACGTTGAATGAAAAGTCTATTTTGATTAATTTCTGATTAAAATTATGGTTCTAAAGTAGGTCTTAGATACATATGTAGAGTGTGCTCTTATTCTGGATATTTAGTACATACATAACTTTTAGGATGTTCCACACTTTTAAAAAGTAACACACAGTTTACACATGGGCTATTTTGTTTTCACAAACCTATTTTTCTTAGTGTGTGGATTTCATGTTAGATTTAAAAATACACGTGTATGTTTTATTTGGCTTTGAGCCTACTTAGAGCTGTAAATGCCTTGATGTAAGCTGACAGCTCACCTGGCCGTCGTGACAGCCCTCCCAACAATTCCTGCTCTGTTCTCCAGTTGCTCTTCCCCGGGGTGTTTGAGCAGCGAGGGGTTATCTGGGGACAACTCCAACCTATTTCAATTTTCACTCTACAAATGAAAGCCCATTCACTGCTTTTGATTATTTGCTGGGTTTCTAGGATTTGGCTGCTTAATTTTCTTGTATGTTTTGAATCTGTAGAAGTTCAAAAGGCAATAGAAGTAGCCCTTCAATTGATTTTTTTTTTCCTCTGTTAAGAGAATTGAAAGAAGTAGAAAATGGAACTGAGAGAAGAGTTGATTTCCTATGCATTCATTTTTGAGGTTTTAGTAACCACCCTGATTAGCTTTTCTGACCATTTTCACTAGAAAAAAAAATGTTTTCTAAAAAAATTTACAGGAAGATTTTGTCAGGATTTCCCTGTTTGATTTTTGAAGAGAGAGGAATACAGGAAACAAGATATCAGCAAATAGAAATGCTTGTTGATCAGGCCTGTCTTACAAATATAGTAACATGGAAATCTGATGTTGGGATCAGTAGTGATTTGTTATTCAGGGTCTATCCATTCCATTTTTATGGAATATAATTTAATTCAAGTGTTACCTTCTTTGGTAGAATAATTAACAAATAAAACCCTCCACAAAACTCCCAAGTAACCAACCCCACTTAGCCCATCAAACTCCAAAACAGAAAGAAAATGGTGTAAACTTATTTTCTAGTCTTATTCCAGAACGTGTATTGAATGTGTTAGCGCGCTCTAATGAAAATGGAAATACCCAGTAGGTGTCAACTGGGAACTAATTCTCAAATCAGTGTGATTTGAGAGGAGGGGTGTTACAGGAGATGTAGACTGGTGTAGAAAAAGGGAACACAAATACAGACGGTGCATTTCTCCATCTTTTTAACCTTCTAGCCAATTCACATACCTTCCTTTTCGTATTATGGTCACCCAGAATAGAGTTCAGGTCACCGTAAGGCTGACAGTGTAAAATACTCAATAGGAAATGAAACAGCACTTAGCTATGAAGCAGCAAAAATCTGTCCGAGATAACAGAGAGGTTTTTGATAGGGGTGTTTGAGGAAGGAAACTGAGTTGCACTTCTGATTACAATGGGGTTTGTCCTTTGTTTGTCAGTGAGCTTGTATGCAACTAAGGACAGAAATCAAGATAGTTAAATATTACTTGACTGATTTATTTATCAACTTTGATGTCATTAATGCATCATCTTCATTTTTTATAATGTGTCCACATGGGGAAATTTACTGAAGAAGCTCATGTGGAGCTTAAATTAAGAACACATAGAACACCTGTAACGGAGGCACCCCAAGGTTAGTTTAAGGGACAACAGGGTCCAAAACAACTTTTATTAAACCGGTGAGAAACAGGGTTTTAGCACTCCAGAAGTGACTTGAATACAGGTTCAGATATCAGTTGAAGAAAATTATTAAGGGGCAGCAACTAATACAACAGGAGTTCCACAGTGTGCATGCACAGGGCTTCACCAAAACAATGCCGGAGCCGGCCTGAGTCCGGGCAGAGTCCACACTGGCCTGAACACAGCGTGGGGTTATTTTAAAGGGACACATGTACTCCTATTGAGGACGGAAGGTGTACACTCCTGATTCTGCCAGGGTAAATTTATAACACACTCGCAATCCTGCAAGGAGAAATACACGTGCAAACGTGCACGGAATATTACACGTGCTTGTGTGGAAGCACGGGAGGAAAATACACTCGCGATTATGTGAGGAAATAATCTATACACGTGCTCGTATTGAGCACGGAAAGTACGCGTGCAAATGTGCACGGAAAGTATAAATACACGTGCAAATGCGCACGGAAAGTAGATACACTCGCAATCCTGTGAGGGCTGATTTTCCTCACAGCCGCGGCAGCAGGCCAGGGGGAGTTTCCGTCCCTGAGGGGCTCTCAGCGGCAGCATCTCGCGCGTGCTCCAAGAGACTCGCGACAAGGGGCGGAGTCTCGACGAGAGTCCCGTTTTTTATTGGCTGATCAGATCTGACTGGCATTCCAGAAGCTTCTCTGCTCCCCCACCCTGGCTGTGGGTGCCCCGAAGCCTCCAAACATCCCCCACACTGGCCGCCGGCGCCCAGCGGCTCCCTGGCCCTTTCCTCTGTGTTCGTCTCTCTCTTAACGACCCTGGCCAGTGGGCTCTGGGGCCGAACAAAAGAAGCTGTCGGCCTCAAGCAGCAGAGAGAGAGGGAGATATGTCTGCTCCTTCCGTGTTGAAGGAGGGAGGGGGAGAGAGGGGGCTTGCATTCTGCCACGATGCCTTTTTTTTTTTTTTTTTTTTTTTAAATGATGAGGTCTCTCCTGACTTAAAAGCTTATTCTTTAATATTCTGGTTAATTTATTTAAGGGTTGATTAAGGAGAATGTCTACTACTTGGTGTTTTTCCGTTTCGAAGTACACAAATGCTCATCTAAAAACGAAAAAAAAAAAAGAATGATAGCCATTTTGCATTTAGTTGTATTTTTATATATTAGTGTTCTCTCACTTGAATATTTTTCCTATAATTTCAGCCGTCTGATCAGTCAGGAGTTTGTTTTTAACATAGAATGGTGTGAAGCAGCGTGTGAGATGTGTTTCCCTGTGCTCTTTTCTAGTGACATGACAAAAACAGTGGAGATTTCTGGGGAAGGTGGACCCTTGGGAATCCATGTAGTGCCCTTTTTTTCATCTTTGAGTGGAAGGTAAGAGATTTTCTGCATTGCCCCGGAAGTTTAGTAATGAAACTTAGTTGTGGTTTTCTGAAAACACCTACTATTTAACCATAAGGAAAAGAAAAGCTCGAAAGAAAATTGGTCTGTGACACTTTTCTTCCATTACCAATATCTATTTACTAGTCTAAGGTATGTAGGAGACAATACCACTCTCTTTGGTCATGTATGTTGTTTTAATTGCTTCTGGTTTTATTCTCTTTTTCTGGTGTTGGTTTGGCTTTGTGTAGGTGGCTGGTTTGAGTTTGTTGTGGTGTTTTCTGGTTTGTGGTTTGTTTTGTGTTAGTTTGTTTTGGGGGGGTATGTGGTGTGTTTGTTTGGTTTCCTTTTGTTTTTCCCCAGTTGGTTCCCTCTGCATCGGCCTTTCCTTAGTGACATACCAGACAAGAACAGTAACAAAAACTTGGTCATGCCTCTTAATTTTCAAGCCACCTTTCAAATTCGGTTGTATAGCGTTTAGAAAATGTGCACTATACCATGAACTTTTCTTTGTCACAATACAATTACTTTAATTATAAATGATTTAACATAGTCTCTTGAGATCACAAAAGCCTGTTATAGCAGCATGCTCATATTGATGTACTGTAGTTAAGACTGTGTCAGCGTTTTCATAATAGCTGTTTTCCAAGCTATGGAACTCAGATGTAAAAATAATAATAATAAAAAAAATCTAGGCTGAAATTTGACATACAGAGGCTTAACCAGAGAGTTAATATGATACTGGCAGCCCTGAATAAGAAATGGGAAATTGCCAATGCCATAAATGATGCTACTTCGTAATATGGCTTCCTGTAACACAAAGACAATTATTGCAAAAGTAAAAATTGTCTTTTCTTAAATGTTTCTTGTCAGTTTTCCTGTAGGACAGAGAATGCAGAGGATTAAACGGCCTTGCGAAGGTCTGTGTGCATAAATGTTTTCTCAGCAAGATCTGAGTTTGCAAGTGGGCCCAAATTCATTCAGAATGTTTTATTTGCCAAAAGGGAAAAGAGATATGCACCGACTGCTGGGAAAAATGGCATGATGGGCTTTGCAGGCTGGAGAAAGGCTCTTGCGTTTGTTATCCCATTGTGAGATGCAGATAAGGGTTGTAGCATGTACTCTCTGTTTCAAGACCATTAGGTAAAAAAATGTGCTGAAACTGCAAGTTAATAAAATCAGGAATCATTGTGACTCTGATCTAGTTCTGTACTGACATATCACTGTGGTGGGTGCAGCTTTGAAAGAACCTCACGAAGAAAAAGTCTGGTGCCTTGGTCTACACTGCGTGCGTGTTCATGTGTCCTTACTTGCAAGTGCTTTTGGGGATCCCTCAGGGTAAAGGGGGTTCTGACAGGTGAACTACTTGTTTAGACACTTGTCTTGAAATTTTAATGACCCTTGGCAGAACCATACCAACGTCTTTGTAAAACCACTAGAGTGACTTACGTTGCTTGTCCCTATTATTTGATCAAGCCTGAGACTAGTGTATAAATTTTAACTCATTATAACATGAGAAAGTACAGAAGAGCATCTCTCATTTCTGTTAATGACAAGATACAATTTATGAGGGTGCTCTGGCCATGACTACCTTGGTCTGGTATTTCAGTTGTAAAGTTATCTTTTAATAAGGTAGTCCTGGCTTTAGCCTAGTGCTGCTGCACAGCAGCATTTTTCTAGAAGTGGTTAAAACATTGTATTAATTTACAAAATCTTAGTTTATACAGGGACTACAAAACTAACGGGAATAACTTTCCCCTTTATTTTGCATTTATAATTTTAAAAAATGGAATTAAGATTTAATAATGCATTGAAATAATGCGAAAATGGAGGCTGTGGAAAAAAGTAATGGGGCAATGACTTTAAGCTGCTACAGCATATGCAGCTCAAGCCACTCATTCGGGTTCTACAGCACATGAGTTTCAGACAAGTGAGAAATCCCACTGCATTAGATGGATTAGTGAGCAACCTTCTTAATTCTTTTATTCCTCTACATTTATTGATTTGCATCTGAATGTAATTATGTTTGGTTAGTTCTTAGCTATCATTATGATTTTGTGAGTGTTTAGTTATTTGATAGCCACTGGTTGGATGCTTGCCCCTTCGAATCCATTAGTGAAGGGTAACGCAGGTTGCAAGAGAATGTTTATGCAGTAGATGTTACATATTTTGAAGGATGTTCAATAGGAACCAAGTTTTAACTTGAAAGTACATTGATTTGGCATAAATATACATGTTTAAATTTTATTATACAATAAAATGGAAATCAGATGCATGGTGAATATAGTGTCATTTGACATAGCTAATAGCATTCTTTGGAGCAAGGTAATCTTAGTGGCAGACAAATATTGAGTAAGCTAGATTCAGATTTTCAAGTGGATGGGGAGATCTAGGTGTTTTCCTCTGTTTCTCCAAGTATGACTTACAGGACTTTATATTCATTTCCAGCAGTTTTTCTTGGTGTTTCTTGTGATCCCCTTCTTTTTAGTCAGTGGGAGCTGGAAATCATTCTCTAGGTTAATCACTCATAATGGCCCATTCTATCTCATCTCATCTCATCTCATACATAGGAGGGATTAATATCTATTTTTGGTTGCTATAGATCCATATGAGCAGAATAAGGATAGTTTTCACTTACTTTCTTTTTCCCTTTTAGGATGCTGGGACTCTTCATCCGCGGTATTGAAGAAAACAGCAGATCCAGGCGTGATGGGCTTTTCCACGAAAATGAATGCATTGTGAAAATTAACCACGTGGACCTTACAGATAAAACCTTTGCACAGTAAGTGCTGCTTTACTGGTGCTTTTACCTAGTCAGGATTTTATACAGTACTGTGTTTATTCACTGATTCATGCAAAGGGATTCATATTTATGCCTGTAAAATTGAGACCCGGCAGAAACTTTTTTATTTTCTTTATTTTCTTAATAATTCTTCTGTTTTTTTTTTTTTCCGTATTCTTGTTGTTATTTGTTCCACATAAGACCTTCAGAATGCATTAACATCACAGCATGTTTTTAATGTTCTTTTGCAAATGAAAGAATATGTTTTTAGTTTGGTGCTGCAACTTTTTGAGCATTTAATTTTTAAAAAATAATATTACTGTCAAACCATGATTAGTTGAGCTAAATGGTAAGTCTCACCTCTTATGACTTCTGTTAAAAATCTGTTGGCATTTATTATCTATCTCAAATTACTTTAAGTAACAGGTTGCTTTGATCAGCTGTTCATTAGTGTGACATTGTTGCGTAAAAGAATAGCCTCTCAAATTTTGTAGATATTTGCTGTAGTAATTAAATAGTAGTTTGTTTTTACTTTTAATCCATATGTTTAGACAGCTGAGTGATTGTTTATGATATAACAAAAACCTATTGAGATCTCAAGGGATTTGAGGCTTAACATTCTAAACAGGAAGCCAAATGTTCCAGGTTTCTAGACTAAAATCAAATAAGTAATTTCACTGTTAGGGATAAATATTTGCAAAGTAGGTTTTAATAAAACCAGCGTAGTTCTGTATTGTAGGTATCACCTTCTTTCCGAGGCTGTACTTCCTAATAGCTTTCCAAGTTACTGCTTTCTGCGTATTTGGTGTTACATGTATTCTGCTGTGATACAGTAACTTCCATTCTCTTCCTACTTAAATTATCAACTCTATCAGAAGTGTTGGTATCATATTAAAATGTTAATTGCCTCACCTATGGGGCTATGTAATGAAGATGTATCCTTGAATGATATTTTGCCTGAATCAAAACCTCTCTTTTCAAAATTGTATGTGATGTTTTTCTGTACAGATTTATTCTCCCTTTTTTTTCTGTTCAGAATGTAACTACATCTCCAGGGGCTTTAAGATCGTGAGATGTGGAGTGGAGGACTCCATGTATTTTTCCCTAAGGTTACTACGTTTTCGGACAGTTAGAAATACTGCAGTTAACTTTGCGGTTCTCCATCAGGCTTCCCTTCAAAATGAGAAGCGCGGGACACTTCGCATTCTCCACGTTTATATAAAGTTTTTGGAATTGAAAGGGATATTTACAAAGACAGTTGTTAGTTTAGAGAGGCCAGTTTTGTTAGACAATCTCTGTCATTAGGTGAGTTAGAGAAGTGACTAAAAGGTGACGCGGAGCCGTATTTAGTTGGTCTGAGTCACCTTATGTTACAGCAACGGGCAGTGTGGTTGCAGCAGTGTTGGATCAGAAGAGAAAAAGTGTGGGCAAAAAAGGCCTTGACGCCCGTTTGAGAACTGGGGGAGTCTTTTGGATAAGCTCCAGCCTGGCCCCATGTCCTGTTACGTTGTTCTGCTGAATTGCCTTCCAGAATAGCCTTCTGCATCATCTCTTCCCCGGCTGTGGAGAATGGCTAAAGAAAGCAGCTTTCTGTGTTGAAACTAATCTCAGTGAATAGGCCTTTCCGTTTTCATCTGGCGTGACATAACTATATAGCCCAAGTTACAGAGATGTTGTAATTGTAAAGGATGTGATGAAGTATTGTCCCGGTGACTGTTGACCCAGAAATAGTCTTCAGATTGTCCTTTGAGAGGAAAATCTGTTTGCTAGTTTCAAATTGACATTTCTTCATAACCCTTGTAAAAGCTGTTCTAACACGTAGCAGAAACGGTTCCTCTCTTCCCATTTTCAGCAGAGACCGATGATTGCTGCTTCTGCGGCTGGAACAGCAGCAGCCTACTTTCCATATTCCCGTGTTCATAACACTTCTATATATTGGGCCTGGGCGACTTTTTCTTTTGCTGGTAATCTATTCAATTACATTGTGTTGTGTTGCAGAGTTTGTAGCACCTCTTTTAATTGACTCCCTTATTTCTTTAAAGTATGCATTTGGGGTCTCGAGAAATGGAAATTTTTCCATCCATTATTTTTTCCGCTTTGAAGTGCAGCCAGTTATTTTGCCCCTGAAGACTGCATTTAAGCTTTCCCATAGGATGCCTTGTGTTATTTCCACTATTTTTTGTTTGAAGGAGATCTTAAATTTTCCCTTTCATATATTTAAAATATTCATATCCTGAAACTGAGTTATTAAATTACCTTGTAACATCTGACCAAGTGGTTGCTTGCAAGGATGAAGATGGGGCGTGAAAGAAACCTGGATAAGACTTTACATCGTTATTCTGGGAGCGTGTGTCATGGTTTGTGTGGTCAGGGTAAGATCTGTCCTTGATAACCTTCCCAGGCTGTAGGTGAGCAGGCAGCCTATAACTGGGAAGGCCATAGGTGTGTTTTCAAGATGTGAACATCTGTGGTGGCTTCCATTCTGGATCAGTGTAGAAAGTGTTTATTTTGGAAGTACTTTCACCGTTGACTCCTGAGTGTGAATCCAAAGCCAAGACCTGAGCGAAATACTTACTTGGCCTGACTGACAAACACACTACAGAAAAGCAGGAGATGTGCAAATTGTTCTCAAAGGGATGCTGTGATTTATTTAAAAGTTAATGTAGCTGTTACTTGCCCTTTCAACCTGGTTGTGCAAAGCAGAAGTTCTTGATTTTTCATTCTCAAGATGGGCTTCAGCTATTACCTTTATTTGAACTCTAGTTGACTTCTGCAGTATGGAATAAAGTCAGCCCGTTTCATCAGAAGGTAGGTGAGGAAAGCACAGAAAGAGAGAAGTCTTCTTTGTTTCTTTAGAATCCAAGGTGTGTAAAATGTCTTGGTTGACTGAATCCACAGGTTATTCAAAATCCAGGGAAGGCCTTGTGAACAGTTGCTTGGGCCAACTTGTCTTAAGTGCCTTGCAATGCATGAAACCCAAACACTGTTGTTAACCGTGTTATCAGGTCAAGGGGAGTAGTTTCATTAAATCCTCTAACAGTTACTGATGTTGCACTTGAGCACATCTACAAAGACATCGATAAAGTCAAGTCCACATGTCCACTTTAGCAAGGGGTTACTGCTTGAAATACATGAGTGATACCTACCCAATTATTTATTGGTTTATGTAGAAAGATACAAATAGTTGGACCATCATCCTTTTCTATTGGACCACTTGCAGTCACAGTATTTCTTCTGAAGATGTCTATTTATCTCACACCCTCATCCTTTTTTATTACTGTGGCATCAGCCAGGAGTTGGATCAGGGATGATGAAGGAATCCGAGGGGCAGTTAGGCTGGACTCGGAAAAAGTGGAGTCTTGAGCTTGCTCAGAGTAGATGGATCCAGCAGAACCGTTGCTCCTACGTGCTCAGCGTGTCTCTGTGCCAGCAAGAATATATGTAACACAGGAACACTTGAAAAAAGCAGCAAGCTATAACTTTGGGAGCCTTTTGATGAGCATTTGCTATCAGAACTTCCCTTCCTGATCCTCCAGGTTAAGAACAGTGTTCATTAGTTTATTCTGGCTGGTATTTCATAGCAGCCTAGGAATCCTGACAGATGTGCTATTCCAACTTGAAGTGTAAGGAAATACTGTCGTTTAGAAATCCCATCTAATGTGTACTTTTTATAAAGAGGACCCTGCAGGTGGGAAGATAACATTACTGCTTTACATCTAAGATAAATTTTTGTCTTATTCTCTGTAAACAACTCCAAACTTTACCCAAATTTTCCAGTTTGTTATGTGAATTTTCATATTTTTCTTTTAAAGGGCTCAGGACGTTTTCCGTCAGGCAATGAAATTTCAAAGCGTTACCTTGGAAGTCCTTCCTCCATATAATCGAGAACAATATGAGAAGGCTGCTATTGCCCCTCTTTGTTTTCTGGATAGTGAAGAAGGAGTGCCAAAAACAAAGATTCCACCTCCTGTTCATCCCAAACCTGCTCTGAAAACCATGAATCTTTCTGGAGCAAACAGCTTGGACACGGGTGTACAGGCAACGCTGCAACAAGCCAAGAGCCCGAACCTCCCCCGGCTGGTGAGAAAGTCGTCGTCTCCATCACTATCTCCCCTTATGGGCTTTGGCAATAAAAAAAATGCAAAGAAAATAAAGATAGACCTGAAGAAAGGTAAGCGTTTGGAGATTATATGATTAGTTCTGTATCATGTTCTCTATATTGATACCTAAACTTTCAACTAAGCTAGTGACATTAAAAACACAAGCAAGTTATTTATGGTTAGAAGTTCCAAAAGTTCAAAAAGGTAAAGGAACTGTAATGTTCTCTACAGCCACCTTTCTTGTTGTCCAGGTTTTTAAAGCATCTCAGTTTCTGACTATGTGCAAGGTATTTCATTAGCACCACATGACATAAAGATCCTTCATCCTTCTTCCAAGTTACAGAAGAAAAATTCGAACAGTCTGCTGGTGACCTGTGTTGTTTTTATTAATATCTGCCGATTGACTAGCGCTGTTACAACATTCTTTTAAAGATGTGTTTAAAAAGAGAATCTGCTCTGTTTCATGTTATCCGAGAAGCTGACTGGAGATTTACCTGTCTCTGCCTTATTTTATGTTTTCTACCAACCTTTTCTTTCCACCTGTATTTATTCAGCTTTTTTGTGTGTACTTTGCATTGATGCTGCATGCAGATGTCTGTCTTTACATGGAGCAGCAGGTTTATGCACAGGTAGTAAAATGTGCCTAAGCAGATCCCAATTAGCAGTTACGTTTTCTGTTTAATTTCTGTCTTTGGTTTGGCTGAGAGTTAAATTTGATGCTAGAAGTGGCCCTTTTAAAAACCGTCTGTAACTTTGTTCTTTTAACACATAATGTAATCAAGCTGTCATTTCTTAATTTTTGTTATTTCTTAAATCACTCATCTTTACTTCTGAACTCTTCAGCCTGGCATTAACAAAACCTGCTTCAGAATTTTCCCCGTTTTAGACGTAATGCTTTTGATTTTGAAACACTTATTTATATTTTTAGAAATGATAGGAATGTGATACGTGTTGACATCTCAGAGAACTATCACAGGGGTAGCAGTCCTGCTCAATAGAAAAAGATGTTTATGAACCCTGCTATTCCTGGGTGCTTTTGGTGGCTTGTAAGCAATAAGCCACCTGCTAATACTGATTTTACTCTCTAATTCTTTGTTAAAACATTGAGCTATTAACACTTGAGGTTGTTTATTTCCAGGCAACAAACAGCTTTGAAATATCACTTGTCCTTTCTTAACCGCATGTCGACAGCAGTTTTTATATTCAAATCGCCACATTCTCCACTTTTCAACAGGTTTCGGTAAAATTATATTATATATATTTTATATTGTAAATTATATTTATGCCACTAAACAATTCTGATTGCTCTGACTTGTTTCAAAGACTGTTGACATTCATGTGAAGGCTCTGATACTAAAACCACCTTGAGAAAAGGTAAAGACTCCAAAATGAGAGTTCTCCCCTTGGTTTGCGTTATTGCGGGCTCTCCAAAAGTATTCCCATCTGTAGCAGGTGTTTTGTCATGGGTAGAATTCTTCTCTAGACCATGCAGAAAATAGGTGTATGTTTAAAGTTTTTTCTTTGCTTTATTTTTGAATTGGTAACCTGAATGAGTGTCTGTGATATGTTGCTGACATTCTCTACTTCATTTTCATGATCACCATTTGCATGTTGAAACTGATGTTGGGGGTTCCATATCTGACCTTCTAGGTCCAGAAGGACTTGGTTTCACTGTGGTTACCAGAGACTCTTCAGTGCATGGTCCCGGTCCGATTTTTGTGAAGAATATTTTACCTAAAGGTGCAGCAGTAAAAGATGGTCGTTTGCAGTCTGGAGACAGAATCCTGGAGGTTAGGAGAAACACATTTTATTTTCTTACACAAGCTACTGATGTATGAAATTAAAATACTTGGCCTTGGTTATTTAAAAGGGAAAAAAAAAGCCTCATGGCTTTTGTACTGTTTATCAACAAGTATTTTTCACCGGGATGTGGAAAAAGGTGCTTTTCACAAGGGTCCGTGGGAT
The DNA here is from genome assembly GCF_964273445.1 of Streptopelia decaocto. Classification (NCBI taxonomy): domain Eukaryota; kingdom Metazoa; phylum Chordata; class Aves; order Columbiformes; family Columbidae; genus Streptopelia; species Streptopelia decaocto. The sequence continues at coordinate 30,983,955 of NC_138660.1, forward strand.
GTTTGAACAAGGGGGATCTGATAACATCTTGGGTCTTAAAGCATATAAATGTATAAGCTTAGAAACAAAACATCTTGCCTCTTTAGCCATGGCCAAAAATCCCTGATTAATATCAGAGTGGTTAAGTGCTCATTTTAAGGCAGTTTTGCTCAAATTAGTCTGTTTAAAATGTTCATATATCTCGTGACGTAGAATCTCATTATCTAATGGGTTATTTCTACTTACTAACTTGAAAAAGCTCTTCAGGTAAACATTTTTAGTAATTCTTAGGTCTTGTTTCTGTACTTTTCATCATCAAAGTTCTTTACAAACTAATTAAGCTTCACAAACCCCCTGCGAGGTGGGTAGGTACTGCAGACCTTCTTTAACAGATGGTGAAAATGAGAGGAAAAAAGGTTAAGTGGTTTGTGCAGGGCCCGAGGGGGAGACGGTGTGGGAGCTCTTGCTCATTCTTTGCTCTCAGTCCCTAATGACACCTGTGTTAGGTGAGGGGAGAATGACATGAGACAGTTTTACTGATAGATTTGACATCTTCTGGTCTTTTGTGCCTGATAGGTGAATGGACGGGACATCACCAGCAGGACCCAGGAGGAGCTGGTGGCCATGCTGCGGAGCACCAAGCAGGGGGAGTCCGTCTGTCTGGTCGTGGCTCGTCAGGACGAGGCCTTTCTACCTCGAGAGCTGGTAAGCTTGTGGTTTTTTTGTCCTGAAGAGTAATATAGAAACAGTTCCATGTTTTAAAACTAGCGCAAGAAATGGAAAAGAACTGTAGCTGGTTGAGAAAGCCAGTGAAGGTGTCGAGGTTTTGATTGCGGGGTGACAAACCAGATGTATTGTTAACCTCCTCTCCCACCCTTTCCCCTTCAGCCCCTCCTTCTCCCCCCTTCCCACTCAGGACAGGGGATCGGGAGGGACAGAAGGACAGAGAGAAGAGAGTTGGAAAAATTAAGAATATTTTACTAATGCTACTAATAAAAATAGAGAAAATAATACAAACTATACAAAACCAATCTTGAAAGTCCCAGCAACTGCTGGGCCGGCACCCAAAGTCCTGGACTGGACTGTGCAGCCAACCGGAGCTGGATTCAGTCTGTCACTGGGCCTCAGTTCGCAGGGACAACTCGCAAGGTCCTCTCCTAATGTCGGCCATAAGGAAAAGGGACGAGATCCTCATGATCTCCTACTTTTACATGAAGTATCACATGAATGGGATGGAATACTTCAGTTGGTCAGTTTAAACTACCAAAACATGTATCTGGCTTTCAGGAAAATGCAGCTGATATGAAGCTTTATCTGACAGGCAAATTCACTAAAAGAGAAACTTGGTTTTAACAAAACCAGGACAGAAGGGTACCTGTGTAAGGCTGGCTTTTGGAAGTATTTGTACTTGCACTTGATTTTGATGGATATTTGATTTTATCTACTTCAGATGCAATTCCACGCGATCTGGTTTCTCATTCCCAAAATGACATCATAAGCATAACTCACGGGAGTACTGGAAATGAATTTTGTAACTGTGACATCAAGCATGACCAAAAATGGATTATTCTCTTTCAGTAAAGCAACAAACTTTTAACCAGAAGTTTGAAGTGCATGTAATGAGTCCTGCAGTAACGAACTGGTGAGGGCGGCTGCTCCCAGGAGATGTATCTCCTAAGCCAAACTGCATGAGTGTTGTGGAATAACATCCCATTGCACTCCGCACAGATTTTGGAAGCAGGCTCTCCCTTGGCTACTGATCTTTGACTTAATAGGCTCTTGCATGTCTGATTTTGTTCTATCTCAACTGCGTAATTTTTACTATTTTTTTACAATGCTGGCATGAAGCTCCATTCTCTTTTCTCTCATGTAGACAGAGCAGGGCCGCATCAGTGTAAAAGTGCTATCTGATGCATACTTGTTTCCCCTCAAAGAAGGTCATGTCTTTGGTAGCCTCTTCCTTATCTTGATTGATGGCTATACTTGACCTTCCATTTAGAAGTTCTCAGGATAAAGGAAGGACAGCATTTCCTGCTTTTGTCTCATTTTATCTCCTTTAAAGAACACAAACTGCCTTCATTCTTTTCTTACCATGCCACCTTCTTGCTTTGCCTTTTGCTTTAGAGTGTTAGCAGGCTCTTGTGCAGAAATCCTCCATTATGTTTCCTCCCCAAACCGTTTTCCTCGTGTCTCCTTGTTACCAGTAGGAGCTGGTTGAGTTTGGGGTATCTGTTGCCTGTGGTAGGATGCGAAGCTGGAGGGAGTTCAGATTCTCCCACATGAGCCTTTCCTGTTCCGCTGCTGGTGCCCACTTTTTCCTGTAGTAGAGCGATTTTGAAATGTCCTAACAAGGCTTATTTTGTTTTCGTTTTCCTTTTTTATTGAGTAATCTTCAAGGAGGATAATGGCAGAGTATTTTCAGCCCTGTAATTGGGCATTCATTGTCAGTGATTCCCAAAGCACCCAAGTCACTCATTGTAATGCTGTTTAGTAAGCCCTGAGCTATAGAGTCAGTGGATTGGAGGGAAATTTCTGAGTCTGAAAATGCTAAATTATCCATTATGTTAAGGATTTCTTTTCATCCACCAGCTCTTCTAAAGAAGAGCTTATTTTTTGAAAAGGCATCAACAGTTTTTTCTTGTGGGCTTTTTTAAGTTATAAAAACACATTACTTGGAAAATGTACTTTTAAAAAGTATGTATTCTTCTTTTCTCTCCCCTGTTCCCACAATATTATACATTATTTTTTTATTGTCGTAGTACAAATTATCTCAGAAATCACTGTAACAGTGTGTGGGCATAAAAGAGTGGAAGAATCTAAAAGCTGTTTATAATTTTTACCTGTCACAATTGCTTGCTATTAAACTCCAGCCCCTACAGGAAAGGATTGACTACCTTTCAAAAGGTGACTTACTTAGGACTGGCAAGACTGAAATCCAGAAAGCAGCCACATTTATCCTGGTGGTTTGACCTTCGACTGGATTGCTTTCAGTGCAAAGGAATGCTGCACAAGTGATGGCCCTCACTGTAATGGGAGTGATATGTGAATTCTAATGCTGTTCTGTGTTTCTTGTTATCCCAATCAAGTACAATATAATACAAATGTGAGTTACTGAAATACATTAGATAATTTTGTGGAACCAGCCCTTCTGAATTTAAAAAGCCTTTTGGCAACATCTGTTCGGTAGCTCACAGCCGAAGTGTGAGTTACCATTCCGCTGAGCTACCACATGTTGATAGGAACATGGTGCTTGTTAGAATTCATCAGATGTCTCAGAAAAGATTAAAAAAAAAATAAATTAAAATTGGTTTAGCTTTTTGTTTGTTTTTAGCTTTAGCCATGATATTACATTGGGCTAATCCTCCGCTACCTCAAAAGTTACAGTGCTGTTTTGATCAAAGAGGAGAAAAAAGCCAGCACTTGAAATGTTTGTTTTTGGAAGGAAAGGCAGTGGATAATCCAATATTTTTCAAGGACAGCTGTAACTGAATGCTTTGACTACATAACATGCATGCAGAGTTTACCTAAATACTTGGGGGTTTTGTTAATGCCTGGCAATAATAGGATAATTGCTTTATATCAGACGACTCCTTGATTTGAGCAGTTCTGCAGGGGCTGCAATCTGAGAAGCTGTTTTCTTTGGATTCCCTGTAACCTGTTGAAAGGAGAAGGATCCTGGTTACGGTGCCCACTGACAGCAGGTCCTGTGGCAAAGATGCCTCTGGAACTTAAACCCACTAGAGACCATGCACAAAAACATTCGGGCTTGTTGCTCCACTAGAACTGAGTTCCTACATTAATTTCTGGAAAGAATTTGATAGCTGCAGGGGCACGAAGCAAATAATGTAATAAAGCAACAGTGGGTGGCATTTGGTTGCCTGGGTCTGTAATATAATTTGAGTTTACCTTGTAACAAAGCTGCAGTTTGGTCTAAGCTTGGTCTCACAAATGTTTTATCTTCAGTAAGCTGAACGGGAGCAGAGTTTGGGGTTTTGTTACTGTGATCAATGCTGCTGAATTGCTAGCGAGCGGAAAATACATTCCGAGTAGCAAACCTTTGCCACACCAGCCGAGAGAGATGTGATGCGGGTGAGGATGAATCAGTCTTGCAAACAGACATTATTAAATTATAGGGAATTGGGCCTTCAGTTCCACTTAGCCCAATGCAACATCTGAGAGTTGTACAGTTACATTGTTTGTACATAATGAGGGAATAAAATAGAAAAGCCGGTCTTTGTAGTGTTGTTTAAAGAAAGAAAAGGAGAATCTAATGATATTTTTTTTTCTTTTGAGCAGATCAGTGATGTAGAATTTGGCCCAGCCACAGGCTGTCCTCCTTATTATCTGCTTAGCCACATGTTCCCAGTCATTCATGCCAGCTGTTGACAACGTAGCAGCTGAGTTAGGAGCTGATTCCAAAACTCAGGGGAAGATCTTGGATTCACTTAATTACCGCAGTCTACAGAATGACCAGTGATTAGTGCATCCTTTAAGGTGCATTGGGGTTTTAAACTGTGTAACACTAATTGTTTTCTGAAGGATGGTGAATATTACAGAGGCAAACTGCCTTAGCTGAACAGGTTTGGATTTTCCAGCTCTTATCAAAGGAAATGAAATACATACCAAACTGTGGCTATCGCTCGGTTGTGTTTTGAAAAGACAAGGTTTTGATCATGTGTATTTGTTGCATTTTGTTTTTTTTCTCCAGGAAAAAACATGTGAACTGAAGGTGCCATTTATTTTAATAATGTTATAAAGGTCACTTACTCCCTCTGCTCCTTCTTTTTTCCCACATTGGTAAAACAAGCAAAGCTCCTTGAATGAGAACAGCCCTGGCGTAAACCATTGCACCATGACCCTATGTGATTCTTTATTGTCATTTTTCATGAGCCTTCAGGATAGTGATGTGATGCACATTAGCAGAGCAACGTGCCTGTTCTGCAATTGCTAGAAATAGTAGAGCACTGAAAACATTTCGATGCATTTTTCTTCAAGTTGGAGCACATACATGGTGTGAGTTTTGCATACGCTTTATTTTTTTGTTTTAAAGATAGCTCTGACTTACCAGTTTCAACTATATTCAGTATTTCTGTGGTTTCTTGGCATATTCACTGATCCCTGATGAATGGAGGGGGAAAGGGAACGAACCAGCATTTTTACAGCAAAAGCTGAAGGAACAGCAATGTATATAATGTAGCTGTTGTCTTTAACTCTGCGGGTTTTGACACGTGTACTATACAGGGTAGAAGGGAGCAGGATCAGAGGCAAGTTCAATTAAGCTTTTTTTCTGCTTACCGTGTCATTAACTTGCATGTTTCAGTCTGCCCCATGTTAATTCCTTCCACTGCCTTGAACTTCTGTGCCTGAAGGGGATCTGCTTGTTTGCCTGAAGTGTTGTCCTTTTGTCTTTAATATTCAAAGCTTAATTTCTATTATTTCCTTTTAATTGTTCCTTGCCTTGTTATGTGCAGGAAATAAAAGGTGACGTTTCAGCCTGGACTTAACCATTCTTGCACCTGTTTTTGTTGGTCAGACTAGTGATTCTAATGCCCAGTTAACCAGAAATGGTCAAGAATTTCAGTCACCAAATGATTCTAGCAAGTACCTATTATCTGTTGTGTTATCGCTATTCAAAGGGAGAAGAGTCTGACAGAAGAAAAAAGTCAATATACATGTATCGGATTTTAATAACATAGACAAGATTCACGTTTCTCATTGTTCGGCGTAATGAAGGCTATTATGGATACACATGGCACCTTTCATCTTGAATAACTTTATAAACTAGGTAGAATTTAAGAAATTGTGGGGTTTTTTCCCAAGAACTTTTGAAGGAAAGTGCCGAATCTTGGGCCTGTAGATTCTCCTCCTCTAGAATAGTTGAGAAATGAGTGTAGGTTGTGTTTACACAAATATATCTTTTTAGAGTGAAAACATTGCATGGTGCTGCCCTTCAAAGGTTCCCAGCACTTGTTATGTGTTTCAGAAGATGGTTACTAGTTCATTATGGCTTAGAGAACTGGAAACTATGCACTGAGGTTTGTTGATTAGTTACTGTGCTTATTATAAGAATCAGTAAGGGATCACTGTTTAGAAAGAACGTGACAGTCTTTCTTGTCACAGTGAACAGAAGGTTTGGCAAAAAGCATCCCTTTATTTATCCTGGCTTGGGTGGGACTCCCTAACTTACCAAAGAGGGGAATAAATTGCTTGACTAATTCATGGAATGTGTTTCCTGTGCTTTTCCTTGCAATGGTGGTTCTCAGCCTTTTGGAGACCTTGTACCATGAGGTACTTGCTTACAGGATTACTGCCCAAAACTCCCACCTCAGAGCACTGGGAAATGAGAAGCATTTGCTTCATAGCATCAGTTTCAGCTCTGGCGTTGTCCACTTTTTGGCAGCCCACTTAAATCTATGAAATGAGAAGTACGTATACATCAGAATAGACTCTCATAAAATCTAGCTCTTAACAGAAATTGAGTCTTTATACATGTTAGGTGAGTTTATCCAGTATTTAGTTTAGTAAAACCAAAGTATTTGGGCAGTTCTTAAATCTTGCTGGCAACTGCAGTACCTTGTCACTTATGAAGGTCACCAGATTTATTCCATTTACTATATGAAAATGTTTAAAAGTCTCTCTTAGAATCCACAGAAAAAGTTTTCATAGGGTGACTTAATGTAGAACGTGTGTATGTGATATTTGAAGTAGACATAAAAGAATTACGCACTGCTTATTGCTTTGTTTACTGTCCGTTTCAAAAAGTAACCAGTAAACCGAGTAGAGGGTTGGATTTGTACATCGCAGTGTTGTGACCTTTTTGCCTGGAATATATTTGGAAAGGATACACTAACAGCAATCCTAAATTCACCCTGAATATACCACACAGTGGGGCATACCTTGCTTGTTAATTTTTCTCCGTTTCCTACAGTTGTGTAACTTAAAAGGTTAAGCGAGATTGCGTTTTTAAAACTTGAAGCGCAACGCCAAACTGAATCACAAAGCTCTTTAGCAAGGACAAACCATTTCCTTGGGTAAAACTTACTATGAGATCACGAATAGGCTCGTCAAGCAAACTGGAGAATTTCCCATCTTGAAGCGTCTTGTGACATCAAATGGTAAACTGTGAAATGTGATGGATCTGCCTTGGGTGAAGAGCTGAATCTAATTTTGCTAGTTTTCAAAGCTATCGTTCCAGAAGTCTGCATAATTCAAACCAGAACCATTCTATCTAATCTGACACAAATTTGTAGTGTACTGTGTTAATGTAAAAACTATACAAGTCTAATTTATTTCTGCGGATTTGCTGTTGCCTTTTTGTCTTGGCAGGGTGTGCCATTAGTGACCATTTAGTTTTTATTGCAGTATGGAATACAGATGATTTTAAATAAGCCAATATGAGAGCATCTGTCAGAAATACTAAAGATGAATACATACAGCAATGACTTCAGTTATTTACTAGATTGTGACAAGATTACAGCAGTACATTACCTTTGAGTATTATTTTCAAGAGCATTACTGTATATCAGTTGCAAAATACAGCGTAGATTTGATAGTGAGTGAATGAGCTGTCAGCAAAGTATTTCTTAATTGTGGCCAAGCTCTTGGAAAGAACACAGAGAACACTGCAAATAAGGAGGTATCTCCTTTTCAAGCTTTTCTGCCAATAATTGTTATGCGGTGCCACAATTGAAATGCTGCTCTTCAGCTGCTACAGGTTTTTGCAGCAAATAATTGCAAAAGCATGTAAATGTCTTATTTCCTTCATAAGCCTTTGAAAAGAACCCTCCTGGGTCTCTTGCCTTTTGCTCTGGGTTCTGAATGGCACTCCAGGGAGTTGGCATCTCTTATCAGAAACGAGCAGCCAGGCAAGGGGCAGCCAGCACATTGAGAGACCATAATAGGCCTTGGTCAAGGGCATCAGACAGGTACTGAAAGGTCTCTTGTGTTAAACAAATGCTATTTCCTTCCTGGCTTAAGTGCGAGCTAATTTTCTTTGTAAGCTTCTCTTTTGGCAAAAGAACAATAGGGATAAATAAGGCAACCTTTCCAGTGAGAGATATGCGTTAGATTCTCATAAATCCGCAGATCAAAAGTGCCGTGGTCAATGAGAGCAGGCGTCGTAAGATTAAATAAAAGGACTAATTGAAAGTGGTGTCCCATGGTAGACAGAGGATTGACACAATATCGAGTAGATACAACCCTGGACTAAGTAAAACGGGCAGAACACAATGCATGGTACTTCTTTTAAAGGTTACGGTTCTGTCTGTGCTGCCGGCTGAGCAGTTTTTGTGTGTTGTGGGAATAAAAGAAGGCTAAAAGTGTTTCCTATCTGTTCTTCAAAATACCGAGAATTCATTGGTGAGACTTAATTATACACGAGTACAATTTTAGGTTGTTTTAGGAATCCTTTGTTACAGCTTTTTAATTAAGAAATTGTAGACCTGAAGTATAGATGTGCTTCTAGAAATTAAGTGAAATCATTGGCAGAACGTCAATTAATCAAATGTATCCTGAGACTCTTAGATAAAGGTTTTCAGTCTGCAGTGCTCAGTGTTTAGTACATACATATTAGAGGAGCTTTCTGCGCTCAAATCTAGCAAACTCTGTATTCTCTTCATACTCTGTATTCTCTTCCTCTGAACTTTTCTGTCTGGTTTGTGATGATTCAGTAAATATCAGAATTGATTTTACTGAAGTTCCGTGCGGGTATCTCAGGAGATGAAAACATTGCTGCCCTGAATTTCGTCTCCTGGGGTCCCTCAGAGGGGAAATCAGCCCCTCCTGTGAACAGCAGGGAACAAACATCACCAAGCCATTGAACAGGCTAAAATGTAGCTCAGCTGAAGGAAGGACCTGTCTGGCAAGGAAATAGCAAGCAGCAGAGTTTGATTTTATTTTTTTGTTTTAAATGTAACCTGTTTCGCTGTAAAGTATGTTTTATTAGCACTTAAGAGTTTAAAATCCCTTTTGCTGTCTCCAGTGTACCCATTGTAAAGGAGGAGTACGTGCCAGGCCATCTCAAATCTGTGGCCACCTTAAAGTCTCGTCACTTGGCTACCTGGACTTTGATTTATATGAAGATTTCTTGTTTATCACAGTACCATTGGGTTAGCTATGTAACTTCAGTGATACACTTTCATTTAATTCCTGAAGTGGTGAGTTATGATACGTTTCTCATTGAAAATACACTACGTAATTGTAGACTGGGTAATTTATAACATTTTTAAGTTTTTTCCGGACTAGAAGCGTATTTGTGTTGCAGCTCAATTCATTCGTTCTGTGTTTGAATGAATACGGGTTTAAAGATGATCTCGAGGTAAGATCTATTTCTAATAGAATTCAAGGTTTAGTGCATTGCAGAGGGTTTCCTTTGCCAGACCATAATTCAGCTGATGGCGGTTGCGCTCTAAGAAAGTATCGGCGTCTTGGGATAATGTTTTAGCAAAGTCAGGGAAATAGAGGCAGCGGGAATCCAGCTCTGAGTCACTGGCAGCATTTAATATTCATACCTGCGTATTCTAGGAACAGGGACCATCACTCATGAAAGTAGTTGCCCAAGTGAAATGGTTAATTGATGAGCAGTTAATTTAAGGAAGGCTGGAGCTCTTTTTGGTCAGCAGTGAAAAGAGCACTGTTGTCAGGACAAGAATCTGAAATTATTTAGCAAGTGCAGGATGAAATCGAGGTTCTAGGTTATATTCATCCCTTTTTATTTCTCTTCTGGTTATCTTCTTTCTGCTTCTCCTTCCCTTCTCCCACAAAGACAAGTTTTCAATCTTGTGTTTGCACCAAAGGGTCTTGATGTTACAGACTGACTACCAGGCATTTGCCATCAGGTGCCATACAACAAATAGCAAGTGAAAATTTTAAGGGAATAAAGACAGAGTTAACTTGGTTTTGTAATGAATTAATGATTGATTTATAGATGTGCATCTTTTTTTTACTATTACCCATCCCTGTGAAGTCATTGAAATGTCATTCACCCTCCCTCATGGGAAATAATTTTTTGATAGAACAATTAAAGAAAGTTCAGCATTATTTTAAAACCAGCTTTTGCTGGATCTTGGGGTAAGGCTGAATATAAGTAACAAAAAGGGGAGATCTTTAGGATAATGGGACTATGTTGAACAAGAAATGCTTGTTGAAGGACTTAAAGGGAGATTAGAGCATTCTTCAGTAACAGGTAAAAGCAGCTGGTTGTTAAACTGGAATTAAATTTACTAAGGCTTTTGTATGATGAAATGATCTTTTTCCCAGAGAACCGTAGCAAGGAAAATGGTAGTCAAATGTTACGGCTTCCAAATGAGGTACTAAGGCGAGCAGAGGAAAAGAAATACTGACAGAAATGTACTGTGCTTCTCTAATGTCCTGCTGAATACGTTGCAATGTTTGCTAGATAACACATTAAGCATGCAGATCTGGTAGGTTACTTACCAAAGCTAATGCACAGCATAGTTATGTTAAAGGAAGTTGGGAAATATTGCCGAACATTGAACAACAGTGTTACTGTTTTTAATTGCTCTGCTTTTAGCAATTTATTTATATCAGAATCTAAAATTTGCCGAAGTTATGCTGAAAAATTACATGTGATACTATAAACTTAGTATGTTTGTAGTGGGAGAGTTCTAGTAACCACCTGGTCAGTCTTTTTTCTCCAGTGACAGTGAAGATTTTCTTTGAGCCTCACTGACATCTTGGCTGCTTTTTAAGTGAGATATGTCTGGTATCCAAAAATCACCTCCATAGGAAAGGGGGAAACACTGTAGAGTGTTTTGAAGACTATTATTATGTCCCCTTTTAGACTTTCTTTGTTTGTTAAGGCCTGGGGCATGGCCGGGGGGGCTGCAGCCTTGTCACCACTGTCCCAGGTGGGGCAGTGACAGGAGTGATAGTGCAAATGAGAATCGTATTGATTAGATTGCTGGACTCCAAATTCAAGCAGACTTATCCGCCTAGTTGATTTTCATGTATTGGCTTGAGGGATGTGCATAGATCCTCTTGTCTTTGGTTCTTCACAAGTTTGTGTTAACAAATGCGTGAAGTCCTTAGCGTGAAATTAATGTACAAGTTGGGGTGCTCCTTGAGAAAGTCAAATACAAAATGCTTATGTTAAGAGGCCAGTAATAGGGGGATTTTTCTTACACTGATTCTATTGAAGGAATTCAGAGCTGGAGTGTTTGCAAATTATGATTCTATATTGTTTACAGTATTGAGTTTGTAGGTTTTGGGGAATTATGTTCAGGATGTCTCTATATCCACAGCTAAGGAATAAAAGTGACAGATTTGTAACGGAGCATTGTCTGTGTCTGGTGGACAAAGACAAAAGCACTAATGAGTAACACAGGTACTGGAGATTCATGCTGGCGTCACAACAATTGTCACTCTTGGTGCTCCATCATTTTTATATTTGACAGTTAGGCAAATTGTGTTGACTTAATTTCATATCATTACATTCCAGGACAAATTTGAGCATGGTGTATATTAGAATTGAGGTTTATAGTCCTGTCTCTGGCTCACAAGTTTCGTTTCTAGCCACTCGCTGCTTCTCAGCAGTGAAAGGGCATCTGAAATAAATGAAATTTAGTGGTGGTTGTTTCTGATTTTGTTAATCCAGGATATTAACTTCTGCTCTTAGTTCTGTGATTGTTCTTGTTGATCAGACAGCATAATAGATGAATTTATGAGATTGCTCTGGCTGCTGAGAAAACATCTGTATTGCTGGCAACTTTGCTGACAGTTGCATTGCTGCTGTATGTACTGGAAACGGTGGTTAAATAAAAGGAGGATTGGCCCGGCTACTGCACGCCTTGTGTGTGGCCTCTACTTGATAATTTAATATAAGAGTTTGACACCCTTGAAAGCAGCCCCCAGTCACCCTTTTCAGCTTGTACCTGTCTGTGTGTTTCCTTTTTGTAGGTTTTTTTCCTATTACTTTTTTAACTCTACTGTAGAATAGAAAACATCCAAAAGATGAGAAACATAACTGATTGTCATAGGGTTATATGGAGAAGGAAGAGTGGGGTGAAATCGGACGTGATGCATGAGGCCTTTCCCTGTAATACTTTACATGAACAGTTCATTCCACAGCAGGTCTCCTTGTCCTGGTTTTATTAGAGTACCAGTATGAATATTTCAGGCAAGAATTTTATTTTGTTTAATTTTATGATCCTAAGACACAACATACAACCCTGCAAAACTGCAGATAAGTAAAAGAAAGCTCTTCCTGATCTTCCCCAGCGATGGATACTTGACGTAACAGTCTTGTAAACAGCAATCTAATCTGGGAAAAAAGTTGGGATCATCCTATACCAGGAGGAGAAAAAACCACCTCTATGGAATAAAAATAGGTACAAAGGGAGTTAGTGCAGAATAAGTGACTGCGTTTTCAATTCTCACCCTTGCTTTTGTTATACCAACTGCTCTCTGTAGGCAGGTTTAAGGGAAGGATAATTTTTTAAGGATGAAACTCAATTTTCAGAGGGGAATGGGATTTAACAGTACAACTATCATTACAGTTTGTGAGCTGCATGTAAAGATGTTGAGAGTTTTATGGCTTACATTTTTAATGCAGCTGTGTTTAAAATAAATGTCTTTTTTATATTCTGCTGCAACATCGGTTTTATATCATGTGGAACTAAACTATTTTACCTTCCATTTAGGCATATTCCTAGGTATCATTAAAAATAATATTTAAAGCCCGATCATGTGACAGAACGCCAGCTAAATGCACTGTTGGTTATAAGGCCGTTTCTTCAAACTACTTTATAGAAAAAGGACTATTGATTGTCATATGAACCTACGGATGCCACTAGTTTATACATTGCCTCTGCCCCCTTTTCACCCAGATTTCCATCCTTGTTTTCCCCAACAGAAAGGAGAGCCAAACTGCAGTATTCTGTCTCCAGAAACCACAGAGCAGCTGACCTTTGAGATTCCTCTGAATGATTCTGGCTCTGCTGGACTTGGTGTGAGCTTAAAAGGCAACAAATCTCGGGAGACCGGAGCCGATCTTGGGATTTTCATCAAATCCGTTATTCACGGAGGTGCCGCTTTTAAGGTATGGAAGAAACCCATCAGATAGCTGCTGTGTTACAGTGCTGATGTTTCCATGATGACTACTGAAGCTCATGTCATAAGCATTCTGGAAACAAATCCTTTTTGTCACTCGTTCCTTTAGGTGAGCTGCAAATCTACTCAGGTTTTGTACCAAGATTCTGGTGTCATGTCTGTTAGGGTTTACCACAAGGAAAGTGAATTTCTCTTTTTTAATTCAGAATATTGTTTGTTGTTGTAGTAGAAATTCAACTTGGCTGAGCCTGGCATCAGTTATGCAGAAGTTAACAATTGTTCCTGAGGTGGATTGAGTTGGTAAATGACAGGATTATGGATTGTTCTGCTCCCTCTAAGGACTATACAAGGAGTTTTGTACATTTTTATTATTAAGAAGTATTTGAATTATTTTCTAATCTCTAGGCAATCCATTGGCTGCATTCTTTTTCCCCACATAAAACTTGAAGAAGGTAACTTTCTTGAAATTAGAAACAAAGGTATTTCTTTTCGAGCTGCTATGTCTAACTGGTTTTGATCCATAATGTAAGTTGTTTTTCTTTTATTATCTCAGCAATTCCTTGCAGTTCTCTTTCCTGTAAAAACACCTTTTTAATTCAGCGTATGTAAATTCCTCAGCTGAGATCAACCTGCTGAGTAAGACAGTTCACAGCATTAAAACTTTCATGATCGTCTATTTACAACAGCTGGTAAATAGCAATAATCAAGGATTTAGCTTTGATGTGGATGTTTGATAGTTCCCTGTGTCTATCATTTACCTGTCCTAGTCCCAGAGTTATTAGAAAGCTGGGATGTTCTCCAGCGTGGCCAAGCCTGGTACCCGTGGTTCAGAACCCCAGCTGGGCTGTGTGACAAGTGAGGCTGCTCGCCCACTTGGTGTGCATCATAAAAGAGTTAAGGCATGATCGGCTAAATTAAGACGGGATAAACTCAATTTATGTGCCTGTGAGCTACAGAGTACGACCCATTTTACTGTGAAAATGAGGCTGCCCCCATTGCTTTCCCAGCTCTGTGTTCCCTGAGTAATTTTCCACACCAGTTGCAGTGACAGTGTGTATTGCCATGGATAAACTCCTGGTTCTGAACAGCCACGCTTGTGGAGCCACAGCGCAGCATTAGTGGGCTGACTGCCTCACTTGTCACATCATAAACACTAAGACAACCTTTTCTAGCTCTCCATGTTTACCACTCTCTGTTCTCTCATTGTTGCTCTCTCTAGAGCACTTAATTTTGGCTTGAGGGGTCTGCAGACTAATGAAGCGGGACTTCTGCGCTCACACCTGAGTAAATGGGCAACTGGCACAGTCACTGTGATGGGAGGGAGATTATTTTGTCCTGTGATAACATGTGGTCCTGTGACCCGTTCCCTATTCTACCTTCTTATAGCCCTTTCACCAATTGGAAGTGCTCGGTTACAGCTCTGAGTGTTGGCTCCAGAGCAGATGAGGCTCAAGCTTCAGCCAGAGCTGCTCAGGAATCTTTCCTATGTGTTTTATACAAGTACTCGCACAATGCAGTCGTTTGGTTCTTAAGAACCACAGTTTACTGTTGCATATATGTATGGAGAACCAGCCTTCTCCTGTCTGATGGCCTTTATATAGAACAAAACGTAATCAGTGAGTATTAACAATTAATAAAATCTCTTGTATCGTTGAAAAGCGTGCACACATTTGTGCATAAATATTTAAAGATGTCCTTGTCCTGATTTTAAATGTCTTCTTGTGGCAAGTTTTTAAGTAAAAAGCCTTTCTTTCCAGCTGGTGGTTGTCCAGAGCATTTTCCCATGCGATTCATTGCAACTCTGCTCACGAAACAGACTATTATGGATTTAGACATGTGCATTTGCTTTTCAGTGCACAAAGTTTTCTTGGGAAACTCTCAGAGGAGGAAATCATAATGCCCACTGACATCAGAATTCTCTCACTATTTCTCACTTCTGCATTCGGAGTTGAAAATTTGTTCAGATTTTGTGATATCAGGCTATTAAAAGGGGGAGCTTTAGCCCCTTGTCTGTGAAGTCACCACTTGTCTTCAAAAGACGACATAATACATTGAATACATTTGTTTCACTGCTGGAGTATATGCTCAGCCCTTCTAATGCTGAGTAAAGGTTTTGATAAATTAAATTTCTTTCCTGACTGTGTTTTTAGAATGAGATGCAGACAATTTTCATTGGTTATTGTAAACCGGTATTGGTCTGAACCAAATTCCAAAGAGAGTCCAATATTCTTAAGGTGTTTTTTTAAACACTAAAACATTAATCTAGCTGTAGTGTGTTACTTGCATTGTACGTGCTACAGTAAGACCTGGTGCTTATTTACCCCTCTTGCTACAAAACCAAACAAAAATGTCTTAGTGTTGTTAGTTGGTATTCTAACACTGTATCCTGCAGGAATAAAAACAGTTGCTTTTGCTGATTGAACCATTATGTCCCCTCTTACCACCTTATGTCATTTTTGAAGTGTCTATTTTTTATCATCCCTATGATAAAAAAGAGGTTACTAGAATACTTGATATTTGTAATCACGCAGAACCTTTCATGTGAAGAAAACGAACGTTTGACTCTGTTTAAATGCATCATCTTTCCCCATAACTTTAGGGATTTCAGCCTTGTTCATCTCAAGACATCCTGGCTCTTTCGCTTGCGATGCGTTCCTGATGATCAGGTATTTGCTGTGCACTGCAGTGCTAATGCAGCAGAGCTGTCAGTAGAAACGATGGGATATTTTCTACGTGTGCATTAGTTCAAATCAAACATGATGGAGCTTGGACCTCCTTGGGGCTTCTGTGTGCTGTGCTGTTGCAGCAAACATTGCTCGTTGTGTGCTGTGGATGGGGAAATTCCAATAAATGCCATCAAGGAATTCTTTCTGAGAGAACTGTTGTTGATGTGGTAAAGGAAATAACTAGGTATGCTTTGGTTAAAAAGATACGTCCATGAAGGACGCATTGTATATCCCTACTGTAAAAAGCATGAGAGTCTTGTGACTGAATGTGGTCGCCGTGTGGTGGAAGATTCTACTGCTTGCTATGAGTCTCTATGAAAAAAGCAACATTTTTTGCATAAGAAAGGGAGCAGTAACTTCAGCCTTTATTAGAATAGCTCACTTGCAGCTTCAGATACGGCATTTGAAGACTGCTGAAATACCAAATGCCGTTTTTCTCCTCAGAAGCCACAAAGAGCCCTACCTTTCGGAGATGAAAGAAACGTGTTAAAACAACATTGAGCTTGTTTTGAGCCAAGCAGATTGTCTTGCAGTTAAGGCTTCTAAACCAGGCCCTAACACCAGTGGTGTGAAAATCTGTGTTTGGAAAACGAAGTTGGGATTTTCATATTGTTGTTGTTTTCTTCAGTCTTTAAAATAGCAAAAGGTTTTCCTGTGAAGTAACTTCTACCTGCCTTGTACTGGTGACTTAGCAAGCGGAGTTGATCAGCACGTATAAAGCACGCACGTGTTTTTTAATCTGATCGCATTTGAAGTGCTGACTTCAAGTTGTACTTTGCATTTATGTGGAGCATGTAAAAGAGTGGAAAGAAGAAAGACGAATCAAAAGAAGTTCTTTAAGAACAGATATTATTAAAATATGAATAAATACAAAGTCTCATACAAAAGGATTACAAGGCAAATTAAAAATCAGGCCAATTCTGAGCTAAGGCTGTAATGATTCCTTTAAAAATATGCATTGTCTTCAGGACAGTTGCATAGTCAACAGATGTAGTTGTGCCAATATGTATTTGACAGTGTATTTGGATATACGTTAGTAAGAAGCTTTAACGGATATTTATACATCTCTGTTTGTCGACAGAAAGGAAAATAAGCAATTTAAGCACCTGTGGGACCATAGGAGGAGAACATGAGGACCTGTAAAATTTTCAGTCTTACAGAAACTCAAAAAAATAAAACCTTTTCTCCTCAAACTCCTGTTGCTGTGAATGGCTCCATTCATTTCAGCAAATTTTGATAGAACACAAAGGAATTGCAACATGTGCAAATAATAAAACTTGCTGTTCAGCAACATTAACTCGTCTCTCCCTAAACTTCGGCATGTGCGATGGCATCATTTTGGACGTAGAGAAAGGGTGGGATTAACCTATTGGCTTTGGCTGTACGTAAATTTTTGTTGGCATGAAATATTCAGCAGCGAGGTGGGAGAGGTTTCAGGATCTTTTCCGAATAGCGTTGCTGTTTCTTATCCTTCTATTCCCATACCTCCCCAGAAAAGTTCTCTGTCTTTTCCTTTTCCTTCACTGACTCTTCTCCCAATTCTATCTTTTTGTCTTACTATCAGATAGATTTTCACCAAGCATTGCATTTCTAGGCAAGTTTTTCTTCTGCTTTCTTCTCTGTACTTCAGTTTCTTACTCTTAGTCTTCTTTCTTTGAGGTCTGATGCCAGCCTGATAACTGTGAACGTGACAACTCATGTCTCTTAATTAAATAGACCTTATTTTCTCCTTAAAGAGAGAAAAGTTCATTGCACATGCTTTGATGAAAAGAAATAGGACCCCTAAATCACAAACAAGCATCCACAACTTTATCGCACCCACAATGTCAGTTAACCTTGGCAATGAAACTGAATTATTTTTTTCAAAGCACAGGCTACTTGCTCTGGCTCAGCCCTAATTTTCTTATTGGCAGCAGGTTTGGATGTTAAAACACATGGATGGCATTAATTATAATCAGGATGCTGAAGGCTTAATGACCATTCTGAACTGACAACACTATCGCATATGGTGGCATGGTAATTGTGACAAGATAGACACTAGTGAGGCTGTTAAGACAAATTTTTTGGAGCTGTTTCTTACCAGATTAATAGCAGATGATAATGCATGGAAAATATGTTGCAGTACTCCCCTGCAGTTGCACTGCAAATGCTAACAGCTATGCTGTGGGTCCTTTTAACTAACAGAAAGTTCCTTTGCCTGTTTTCTTTTTAGAACTGACACAAATTAAACTGTACATGCAAGAAAAACAGCAGTATGTGTGTGTATGCTTCTGTGTTTGTAGTCGCCCTATGAACTTTTCCTCAAATGTAATAAATAGAGGAAAAAAAATGGCCTGTTAACAGACGCACAGATTTTTTTCTTTTTAAAGATGGTACTATATGGTCTCTTGTTTCTTAAATTTTAGAAAGCAATGTCTAATTGTCTGCATCTTGCTTTCCTGTATGTAATACCTCTGGTTAATAATTCTTGATTATTTTTTTGAAGGAAAAATATTGTGTTTTTATTTTTTGCTTGTAGGATGGTCGTTTGCGAGTGAATGATCAGCTCGTTGCAGTAAATGGGGAGTCACTCCTGGGCAAATCAAACCACGAGGCGATGGAAACGCTGAGGCGGTCCATGTCCATGGAGGGGAACATTCGGGGGAGGATCCAGCTGGTCGTTCTGCGAAGACTAGAGATGCAGCCAGAGGTGAAGCAGCACGTGTATTTATTAGATATATGTCTTTCCAGTCCCGGTCTTTTTACATAAAAGAGATGGTAACTAAAGCCTTGGTCACAGAGACCGGGCAGAACAAGTTCTTCCCAGAGTTGGGATTCACACGGTGTTAATGGTTGATATCTCCTGGTCCTGCTGTTGCTGTTTAGACCAGACTAAAAGTTGTATCTCATTTTAATTTGACAAATATTAGAACAAAAGCAGATGTGGTCCCAAAAAGTGTTACCTTAGGATCAAGGCATTCATGTGGTTTGGACCGTTTGCTGTCTCTTCAAGGCAATAACTGGGTTATAGATTATTTGAATTCTTCTGATTTTATTTGATGTCATGATGTTAATGTCTTAGTGTGACTTGGATTTTACTTCACTCTTGTTTTTTCCATTTTGTTAGTACTTCAGGTTGGATTTCGGAGTAGATAAAAATAAAACTTGCTTAAGTACAGTAACAAAATAAGAGAAGAAAGACATTTTAACGCTTATGTTTTCAAGACCTCATATAAATTGATATTTGCCTAATCACCTCTCATTTTGAAAAGGGTTGTTTTTGTGATATCTCTTGCTCCCTCTCATTTCTACATGCATGCACATACGCACACTCTTTCTTCATCTTTACACAGATAATATGTATGGATATATACTGCTGTCCTTATTACTCACCCCAGTTTTAATTTTGACCCTTGAGTAAATATTTTAATAGTTTTTCAACATCTGTACCATTCCTTAGAATAAAAATACATACAAGTGGATTTGCAGTATAAAAGGTTGTAGTAAATCCCATTACAGAATTCCAGATGATTTCAAGCTTCTTATGTAATAAGCATTGCTGGAACATTTTAAAATGTTAAGAGCAATCATGTTTGTGAGTGTATTTCCATAAAATATCAGAGGTGGGGAGAGAAAGCTGGTATCTTCTAGTATAATTAACTCTTCATATTTTCCTGATAGTTTTCTATTTGATTTACTACTGGCATTGATTGATTGAGAAACAGATTGAGAAGTTTATTACTTTCCAAACACTTTGCTCTAACTGTGTTGGGAGGAGACTTTGCAAAAGCCTCACTGATGTCAGTTGTCCCAGGAATATATAAAAAACAGGTATTCATTAGCAGTTCTGGATTATGTTAGAGGACAAGACATTTTTGCTTTCCTTTTCTATGTGACATAGCATTAGGCTGTAAGGAAGAGCGATAAAGTATATGTTGAATTTATTGCATGCTCTAGTGATATTAGAAAGATAGCTCGCCTTCAAATAAAACTGACTCCTGCAAGTTTTCTTCAATTAACAAAAGCCAAAATTTAAAACCAAAACAAAACCAACAACTTCTGATCAAACATCAGATTGACCTAATAAAAGTATGAGTCTGCTTTCTACGGGTAGATGTATAGTTTTGTATATTACCCAGATGTATGAAAGAGGTAAATAATCTTGACTCATACCCTATAAAGAATGCATAATGAGGTCTTGATTGAATCAAATGCATTTTAGACAGGAATTAATTTTTATAGGGTAGTCGTTAGGTTCGATTGTAATTCCATTTGAGTCTGGAGACCATCGCAGAAACGGGTTGTTGCCCATTCCTTCCTTTCCCCAAAGCAGATTCCCCAGTGCTGCGTCTCAGCCTGGGAGAAGGAGAATACGTTTCGAAATGCATTATTGTTTTTATTACTCGGGACACTAATGGAGGTCTGCCATGACAGCTGTGTTTTATAAGCTGAATACTCTAATTAAGCTGGTTACTGATCAATTGTTGGGATATTGATTGTGTCATTTCTCAAAGAACTGGGAAAGCAGATTTGTTGTTGCTGTTAATTTAAGGCTCCCTATCACACCGGGTGCAAGTCTCCAATGGAGCAGTAGTTGGGATGTTCCAAGGCTCAATGTTTAGCAGTATCTGTGAGAAAGTACTAAGTGTGGACCTTGCAACATATGGAATCTTAAATAAACTGAAGAATTTCCAGTTATGAGAAGAAATGTAATTGTCAGTGGCTGTGTGGTGCGTGTGTTTCTGTACAGAGGTTCAAAATAGCCTCTTGGAATGGTTCCTGCTGCACTTACAGAATATTTTTCACTTTTTTTGTTGTTGTTATTTTATTTTTATTATTATTAAACTTGAAAGGCAGGTTGCCAGGTGATGAAACACGCTGTTCTTTCTTACGCACTGGTTTGCAGGCAATCACTTGCCAGTGCATTAAGCCTCTTGCATAATTTTACAAATGAATTATATGGGGTAGATACGTGCATTTCTTCTGTAGATGCAACTATGAAATTTAAGGAATGGTATATTTCACATAACATTTGCTGGCATAACAAACATGCACTTTAAAAATAGAAGCTAGTTGGAGAGCCCTTCAAAAATCAGATGTAAAATCACAGAAACTATAAAGGTTGTTTTGAAAACTAGCCATAATATTCCCCTGTGTGGGTTTTCTAATTTCCTAGAATAACAAGCACAGAAACATTTTTTCTGGGTCTGTCCCAGTTTTAGAGACTGTGATATTACTATTATTATTATTTTTTTTTTTTTTCCTGCGTTTTTCTTTTGGGAAACTGCTCAGGAGAATAAATGGGGCGACACGGCACGTGCTGGGGGAGGAGAAACGTCTGCAAAGAGGAGCTGCCTGGAGGTGTGACAGGGTTTGTTTAGCTGCTAGCCACAAGACCTGCGCTGGGAGTTTGCTGTAACTCCTTCCTTGCAAAACTGCGCTAGCGTGTGATCGGCAGAACATATGCACCGAGTCGCTGAGCGAAGGGAACCAGCTGGCTGGCAGAAAAATACCATTGGCATGGCCCGTGTTCGTGTGTTGACAGTGTCACAAGCTGCCCTCCCAGATGGAGAATTTGAATGAAGCCAGTTGTAGGTCATAAAAAAAAAAAAAACCAAGTTGTCTTTTTTGGGCATCGTTCTTGATGATTGTTTTTGCTTAGATATTGTCTTATTTCATGGTCAGCAAAAACTCTCAAGTTTCTAATTTGAAAGGAAGCGATGCACAGCGAACACGTTACATTACACTGTATTTGTGCAGTGTCTGTAGTGATGGCTGGACGTATAATTGTTTTGTTCCAATGCGTGGTTCTGTTTTTCCCTTAGGAACGCTCTGACCAGGGAGTCTTTCAAAAATCAGCCTTTGACGGGAGTCATAACTTGGCAGCTGCTTCCCGACGCAATGACACTATTCCTCCGCAGTTTGTAACTCAGGAAAGAATCAAAGGTAATCTCTAGATATCCTTCTTTGTACTGAAAGAAGGTACTTTGTGGTTTTGATTTAAAAATCCACAACCGCTAGAAAAGCAGTTAATTAGAGTAAGTGCGCACTGTGTTACTTTGAGGCTTGAAAATCCAGCGAGGGTGGGAGAGCTGACTCACAAGTTGTGAATTAGATTCCTGGCACAAGTTCCAGTTTGAGTAACAGTTTCTAGCTCGCTGCCCCAACACGTAAGGTTGGATAAAAAACAAATGATGAGTGCAAAATATATGTTGTCAAAATGTTTATTTTCTATATATCTTTAATGAGCACAGTGATTTTTGCATTGGATTCTTAGATTATGTCCTAGATTATTTTAAACTAATTCATACAAAAGCATTGTATTCATAAAGTATAGTTGCTTATTTTAGGCTTCAAGGTAAAATCTGTTGAAACGTTAGAAATGTGCCCTTAATTTACAAATTGGAATCATATTAATGAACTCAGTAAATGTAATTAGGTAGTCATGGACATCGGACAGAGAAAACCTACATGTATGAGCATATGCAAGCAAATAAGAGCTTTTAAGACCACTTGCTTTCCTGTTGTCTTTCATTTCTGATGGCAGACAGTAATATGTCCCATTTTCCCCTGACTCAGCAAGGTACTAGTTATTTGCAAAGTTTAAGTATTTGGGATGGTCTTGACCCCTGTCCTTCTAACTGTGCTCTTATCCTTCAAGCCAAGCACGTACTTAAATACCTTCCAGTATTTTCTTCAATGTAGTTGGATTATTCAGGGTTTTTCCCACTTCCCCAGACAACTGTGGAATCTGAGTGGCCTGCAAAAAGTGATTTCCTAGGCTGCTGTGGTGATCGTGTGAGCTACTTTTAACCAAAACCAAAGAGCTCATATCGGTAAAGCTCAGGAGAAACACCCATATAATTTAGGGATAAATAATTTGTGTTGACTTCAATGTTTAGACAGTGTGACTCCAGGCAAAGAATTAAATAAAGACTCAAGCCTTGGAAATATTCAAAGGTCAGATCCTTTTGTTTAGATCTACTTTGTATTTTTCTTATATGGAATTTAGGCTGATTCTGTAGATACAGGAGAAAAGGGTCATCCTTGGAGCTGTAGAGTTAGTAATTCCCAAAGGATCAGAAAGCAAATATCTTTTAACAATTCCTTCAAAAACATGCAAGCATGTCTGGAGACATTGAACATTCACACAGGTGAATGGTGACAGGTAACTTGTCACTTAAAGTTCAAAACATGTGGAAGAGCCATACTTTCAGATAAGGATTCCCAACTTGCCATTAAAGAAAGATGAGAATAAGAAGACATTATAGCAAAAAGAAGTGGTGGGATGTGGAGAGGGTGCTCCGAGTGCTGCTGCTGTCGGGGTTTGGCCTGGCTGGGCCTTTCCAGCCATGGCCTGGCCAGAGTAGCTTGGAGTTGGAGTCAGTGGGCAACAGATGATGGAGATATTTCTAGTGCTTACCAGAAGTGTCATTGTATTGAGATTTCTGTTAGAGATTCCGTATGTGATGAGTCAAATGTCAGTGTTTTTAATGCAGAATTGCACAGGCCATTTCAGCAGCGAGCAGGGTGTCTGCAGGGAGGCTCCCATCTGGAATTGTCATGGTGAAAGACACTTCGGCTTGCAGTAGTCCTGCCCATTGTAGAAATATTTCTCTAATTTTGAAGTCATAGTGTTATTGTTGAGCACATTCTGCTTTCACAGAATGTCAGGGATTGGAAGGGACCTCAAAAGCCCATCCAGTCCAATCCCCCCGCTGGAGCAGGAACACACAGATGTTTCCATACGGGCCTCTCATTGGTTCACCTTGTAAAATTTTATCCTCAGTCCTTCAAGGCATCTGTAAAGGCAAAATGCTCCACCTGTACAGTCCTCATTTAACCTCCGTTAGGAGGTTAGGATTACGTGTCTGTTTAGGAGTGTGATTTCGACATGGTGAACTTGTTGTGACAGGCAGGAACAGTCCCTTGTTCAGTGCACCTGATGGTGCACTATCTACATCTTGGATGTAGAAATCTGGATAGCACATTTTTACTAAGGATAATAAGAGATTTTTAACATAACACAGAATCTAATGTAAGAATTTAATGACAGGAGCTGTATTAAATGTCACTTTCTCAATTAATGTTTTCCAATAAGTTATTTCCAGTACCATTTACTGCTCTTACCAATAAAATTATTATAAAAGCTCAGCAAAAATACACTGAAGCTTGGCGTCCTAATATTACTGTCTGTTTTAAGAGTCTTCTTTATTATACATGAGCAGGAGAAACTAATGTCTGGGGAAAAAGTGCTTATAGCCAAAACATTACATTTTGTCTTGCCTGTGGATATTTAAATAAAGGGGGAGGGGATGATGATCCACTATTGCAATGCCAGTGTTTGTTCTATTTTTGCATGAATATTACTTGCTGCCTTCAGGTCCTCACTTCTTTTGCTGCCAAGCTGTTGCACAGATTCAGTGTTTTTTAGAACATCCTCTTTGAGAAACGATACTTCAGCGCCAGCAGCTTTACATTTCTGGTGTTGAAAGATTGCTGGAATGTGTTTCATTAGTGGTTCTTATATATTTCTTATAACCCTACGTTATATATGGTTATAGGGGAAATGCTGTCATCTTTCTAGTTAAATCGGAGAATAATCATAAGCTCTACTACCACAGGCTGCCGAGTCTTCGTGGGTGTACAAGCGTCTCTGTTTTCATGCATGTGTGATAATGTTGAGATAGAGAACGAAGAAGTGAAATTTTAAGTTAATGTTTAAATTTTGCTTGTAAACATTACGTGTATCTTACAAACAGACTCAACTCTTTGTTCTGCTAAACTGTTTAATATCTGTATTTTGTTTAGTGGCTTAGCTGCTCCTCTGATCACTCTGGATCTGTTAAGATCATTTCCTGAGGTCTTGACCAGCCAGCGACTGCCTCTTGGGTTAAATGCTCTCACTCTTTGCTGCTGCTCTCATTTTACTGGGAGCTGTAGTCACTTGTGATTATTTCTGGTTCACTCAGGAAGTCTGACTTTTTCTCTATGTACCATTTGTGTGCTGCAAGAAAAACCCGAGTGACCAAACAGCCACCAAACAGCCTTTGCGAAATGACGTATCGGTTACTGGGATTTGTAATGATATGACTACATAATGTGTTCAGTCTCTCCAGCTATGGCAAACGGAGGCTGCTCAGAGAGGGTGAGGCATAGTGTAGGGTGTGGTGTGATTTCTTCTTTTTTCTTTTAATAAAATTTTTTATTTTTTCTTCCATGAGGCATCTGTTTCCTGCTTTGGGTAGCAAGTGGTTTAGAGATTTTGTAAATCAGAGGTTCTGTCTGTACTCTTGTGTCATTGACACCTCTCTAAGTTCAGTCCATTTCTTGATTTGATTTTTTTTTTTTTAAAGGTTCCCAAAAGATGCTCATGGCAAGGAGTTCAATTATTTAATTGTGCAGAAAAGAATACTGATTTTTGTTTGTTGCAACTATCAAGTTACACTATGTGCCTTCTGGTTCCTGTGTATGTGACAGTCAGTGAGAGCTTCTTCTACACTTTATGCATACAATTCATAGCCTCCTCTTGTGTCCCCTTTTATTGCTTCTAATTCTAAACCAAAGAATCCTAGTCTGTGTTCCTTGTAAAGAAGTTGCTACGTGTGTCCAACTACCCTTTCCACCTTTTCAATGTGTTTCTGAGTGACATTACATCCTCTTTCAGATGGGAAGAAGGAAACCTTAAGGACTAGGCACACCGTTAACTCTGAGTTCTAGTTTGACTGTTTGGATTGTTCTTAAGGCTCCAGCTGTCTGTTTGCTCTTGACTTCACTAAAGATACATTCAAATAATTCCAGTGCACTTCTGTTGTCTTCTGTTCCCTTTTTGCTCCTTGTCTTTTTCCTGTCCTTAAATTGCAAGCTGCAGGACTGTGATCATAATGCAAAAAGCCATTGTGCATATGTAGGTAGCAAACCTGTTTTCTGCATCAGACCGGTAATCTGTATTTATGGTCTTATTAGAACTTTTCTCCTCATCTACTCACCTTCACTTTCTTCTGATGACATTCTCACTGCTCCTGAGATCCAGGGTTTGAACTATTTCTTATCTTTCTGACCTTTAGGAGCCAATAGGAGTTTTATAGCATTCTTGAGCTCATAGTGGAGTTTCGTTGGGGTTATTTGTTTGTTTGTTTGCATTTAGGGAACTATCTCAGTGCTCTTACCTAATAAACATAATCTGTTGCTGTCTGGCTTGATCCCCTCCCTGTAAACAGTTTTTCTTTCGAGTTAGATTAGTACTTTTCATGCAGGATTCTGCAAAAAGACTAGAGATGTTGAGTGCAACAGAACAGCTCACATGGAAGTATTGTATGTCAGTATTGTTAAATCACTTGTCTGCCCATTGAAACCTAAGAATTATTAAGTGTCCACATTTCCTCTTAAGCTTTGGAGGGGTGAAGACGTCCTACAATGAAAAATATAGGGACTTCTTTTATAAGATTAGACCTTGAGATTAAGGGGTGAAATTACAAGATGATAATGAACTGACCTACGGCAGGCACAGCAGTCATATTAAATACTGCAGGTATGTAGGTGTTGTTGCTTAGCAAACCACTGAATGGTTTAATTGAGTAGTTCATGTTTTTCTTGGTCCCAAGTAATTTTCTGGTGCGAGCTGAATGCCTTTTGTAAGGTAAAAGAAGGGATGTTTGAAAATGAAGACTGTAATTTAGAAATGCATCTTTCTTCTCTTGCCATGGGATGACAGAAAAGCTTCTTCTTCTGAACTCTTTGCTCAGAATGTGGTTCTGTTCTGCACAGGAAAGGTGGTAAATGCCCCCATCAACGGGGATGAAAGCGTGAACCTAACAGTCAGTTAGGATGCAGCTATGTAGAAATGAAAATCCACTCACATGGAGTAATTTGTGCCTTGCACTCAACTTCACTATAAGCACAAAGTTTCCCTATATTTACCTTTAATTATGCATGTGCAAATCTGAAAATCAGCTCTTCAGGAAATCCCAAGGGGCATATTTTCTGCTTGGTGTGATTTTAATTCTAGTTTAGTTAGTTTAGGGATTTGAATAATTTGTGACTCACTTCAGGATCACTTGAGGCCTTCCAGTCCGGTCATTGATCAGTGAACTGGTGTAATGTACTTGTTTCTGTGGCTTATTTAACCCCTTTGTAAATTTGATTTCAGAGTTGCCAGTGTCTGATCGTGGCAATGGTGAGAATGAAACCCCTCCACCTCTCCCACCACATCCCAGTGAGGATCTGCTGAATGAGGATTATAATAATAGGTTGGACTTCAGCTTTTCTTAATAGTTACAGTCCTGATCGTTTGTGAGTGGTTGTGATAGTAGTTCCAATTGATTTTTAAATCATTTTTATTTTGTAAAAAATTGTACCACTGTTTTTGCAATCACCTGAACAACCCTGTAATATAAGCTGGGAATTATATTTTAGCATTTTAGTATGTTGTTCATTTAAGTTGTTCATGAGCTACAATATGCCTCCTATCCATAATTTATGGGCCTTGATACCCAGCATGTGTTCATTAAAGCAAAAAGAACCCCAAAACCTAATCTCACTCTAAAACAACAAAAAAGTGGATTTAGGCCTATACCAATAGGTACATGTGACATGGTACATGTGGCATGGTATACAGATGAAAGTCTGCATAGACTAAAGGAACTCTGCTTTAAATTCTCAACTGCAGATGTTTGCTAGAATCCATTCCTAATTTTTCAACAAGCTGGGGGCAAAAACGTTCTCTTAAAGAATAACAAAGAGACACAGATGATTTCAGATGCATTGCAGTGAGGTGTTTTGACTCCTCACAGGGGAAAGTTACTTGGAGTTTCACTCAGGTGGAATTTTGAAATGTTTAGATATTTGCATAATTTGAAGAAAAATAATTTAAGAATCACAGGCTGTCAGGGATTGGAAGGGACCTGGAAAGCTCATCCAGTGCAATCCCCTCATGGAGCAGGAACACCCAGAGGAGGTTACACAGGAAGGTGTCCAGGCGGGTTGGAATGTCTACAGAGAAGGAGACTCCACAACCTCCCTGGGCAGCCTGGTCCAGTGTTCTGTTACCCTTACTGAGAAGAAGTTTCTTCTCATATTTAAGTGGAACCTCCTGTGTTCAGTTTATACGCATTGCCCCTTGTCCTACCATTGGTTGTCACCGAGAAGAGCCTGGCTCCATCCTCCTGACACTCACCCCTTATATATTTATAAACATTAATAAGGTCACCCCTCAGTCTCCTCTTGTCCAGCTCCAGAGCCCCAGCTCCCTCAGCCTTTCCTCACACGGGAGATGCTCCACTCCCTTCAGCATCTTCATTGCCCTGTGCTGGACTCTCTCCAGCAGTTCCCTGTCCTGCTGGAACTGAGGGGCCACAACTGGACACAATATTCCAGGTGTGGTCTCCCCAGGGCAGAGCACAGGGGCAGGAGAACCTCTCTGACCTACTGACCACCCCCCTTCTAACCCACCCCAGGTACCATTGGCCTTCCTGGCCACAAGGGCCCAGTGCTGGCTCATGGTCATCCTGCTGTCCACCAGGACCCCCAGGTCCCTTTCCCCTACGCTGCTCTCTAATAGGTCATTCCCCAACTTATACTGGAACCTGGGGTTGTTCCTGCCCAGATGACAGACTCTACACTTGCCCCTGTTATATTTCATTAAATTTCTCCCCGCCCAACTCTCCAGCCTGTCCAGGTCTCTGGATGGCAGCACAGCCTCTGGCGTGTCAGCCACTGCTCCCAGCTTGGTGTCATCAGCAAACTTGCTGACAGTCACTCTATTCCCTCGTCCAAATCATTGATGAATATGTTGAATAATATAGGCCCCAGTACTGCCCCCTGAGGCACTGCACTAGATACAGGCCTCCCACTGGACTCTGCCCGAAAAAAGACGACAAACAAACAAACAACCAAACCACAATACCGTCGCATTCTCCAGGGTGTTATGGCACCCTCCATGAGACCTACAGGCTCCAGCCTCTGCAGAGATATGGTCCAGGGTTCTAAAATAACTTTATATTATTAGATGAAGTTGACTTGAGCCAGCTACATTGGCAGCATTTTTCCAGCTTTCAGTGGTTAAATAGAAGTAGTGTGATGCAAAAAAAATACTAGCAGGTAGTAGTATATTCCTCTTCTGCTAAATAAAATATTAATTGTTTAAAAGCAATTATTACTAAGCATCTGTGATGAAAAACAAACAACTGGAAGTGTTAAGTTTCACAAATGAAAGTTGAGGATCAATAACGGATTTTAAAATGCATGGCTGCAGGCAACTGGAGGAAGAAACACATGTATATTGTGCATGCTTTAATTAGTTCACTGGTGTTTTGAACGGATGCCTAAATATTTTACGTGTGTTGTGGCTTTTTTTCCCTGCAGCCCTGTCATAAATTCAGCAGTGTATTTAGCAGATCAGCACATCAACTTCAGATCTTTGACACCAGCCAAGCAGTCTGAACCAATTAATCTGAAAGCCTCCAAAAGCATGGATCTGGGTAAGAAGGGCTGGGGTGGCATGGGGGTCAGCTTTTTAACCCATCTTCACCATCCCTGGTTCTTGCTTTTGTTTCTTAAAACACAACCATCAGGCAGTAAGTTCTGCAGAGGAGCTGCAGTGGTGGGGACAGTGCTCTGCCTCCTGTAGCATCTCATTGCAAGTACCCCTTTTATTGAAGCTGATGAAAGGTTTTTTGGTGTTTTTTTTTTTTTTTTTCTTCTTAAAGGCCATTCTATCCACTGTATTGAAATCTTACCTGAGGAGAAGAGGGTGCTTTTGTCAAAATGAGCAGAAAGAATTGCTGTACAGGTTTTATATATCTAAAGAATACAGCAAAACAGCCATAACAAAAGTCATTTTCCTATAGAATATAAATGATTGGCAAAGTACACTGGACAAAAGCTAACTTTCCTATGGCAAGTTGTGTATGGCAACCAAAGTGTATTGGATCTTTATAAGTGCTCGAAGAGTGGTGAGGTTCTGGTCCTCCACCCAACAGCGCTGTGCAGAAAATCTTGCAGGGTGGGTGAAGCAGAAAGTAAATAGTTCTGTCAGTGCTGGGGAAGCGTCTGCAGGTGGATGATTGAACGGTTATTGCAGTTAAAAACTGAGTCATATTTAATGAGAGTTGAAGGAAAATTCACAAAGTTCTTAAGCCTCAAAGAAAGCCAAATGAGCTTTTCTTTTTTATTTTAATTCTTCTTTGCGGTACATGTTCTTTATCTGTTATTTTCAAATTCAAGTGTTGATGGAGTAATTTTGAGACCTACCATTAGGACGCCTGTAATCATAGATTTGTATGTTGGATCACACTTTGTACACCGTTAACAGAAAATGATTGTTTTCATATATAGTTTCAAGGTAGTTTTTTGGTGATGCTGACTATTTTTTCCTGAAATGCTGTAGATTGATCTTAGTTTTTGTACTGTTGATTTTTATTGTGGTCTTGATATTTTAATGTAACATAAAATGATAATGAACAGAATTGGAGTCTAGGAGGAGAGCTCTGAGGCCCTACAAAACATGATTTAGGTGCAGCTTCTTTCCTTTTAAAACCAAGTTATCTAATGCCTAATTATAAGAATACAAGGGCATGGGTTAGATAATGGCATCACCATCAGAAGGATCATCAAAGGCAAATAACATAATGTTAAACATGACAAACCCAAGAATCCAGATCTTGGTAGGGACTGTGAACCTTACAGGAAAATAGTAAGCTCATTAAGTTAGGGAGGTAATTAAATTGTGTAGTTAGGGTCTTTCTGGCTTTGATGAGGGTTGATGTACCCAGAAGAAGCAAATCTGTTAAGTAAAGACTAGCCTATAATTACATAGATTCACAATGGAAACCCGTTTAACACTGAATAATATGGGGAAATAAGAATACGTGATCAAAAAGCTTTTGGCCATGCTAACGCGTTGCATCTATTTGTCATTGTCACTCTGCAGATCAAATCTTGCAATGAAAGCCTCTTGGCACATGCAGCACAAGCTGTAGGTTATTTGCCAGAGGGGTAGGAGCGGTTTAGTTTCTTGATTCTTGGTGTATTTCTGTCTTGTTGTTAGGACAGCAGGACAGGAGCATGAGCCACCAGTACCTGGGTGTTTAGGCAGGGATTTCTGCTGCCCTGCAAGTGCCAAGAGTCCTCGGAACCGGCACAAATTGTAAATGCTAAATTAATGAATAGCATGAATCTGAAAAGTGCGTTGTCTGGAGTTGGTGTATTTGAAGAACTCAAGTTATTTGCACATGAGTTAGTTTTTGCTTTAATCTGCTTTAAGGAAATAAAATAAAAATCGGTGACACGTATGAGTTACTGAGTTACTGTTGTAGAAATTAAGAAATAAAATACAAAAAGGCAAGTGTAGCGGTACTGTGATAACTTCTTTGGTTTTAGAGGCACGGGCAGAATCCTGCCTTCTGCATACAGGCGTCCTTTGCAAAGTGTGTGGAAGCAGGGAGACTGCTTTGCTGCTTTAGCATCCATCATTTACAAAGTGGGCAAAGGCTTCTGAAAACTTACAGCTTTATTCCGAGTAACAGGGTACGGGTTAGTTCCATAGCAGCTCTAAGTCCTTATGTTCTTCCCTGCTCCTGTGTTGAGATAATGGCAGCACTTTCTGGATCACTGGCAGAGTTCATAGCCTGTGTCTTATGTGTCTTTGCCTTGTCTACTTATGTTTTGAACTGGTAGTGCCAAAAGAGCACAGCCACCCCTTTCTTTCTGCTAATCCTGGCACCTGACACATCCCCTCATTCACATAATTTTGGTGTGTTTTAGAGATGAATATGTTCGCAAAGAAAAGATTCTTCTTATACCGTGATTTCAAGAATTTGTGTAGGGCCAGCCTAAGCCTGACTTAGAGTGCAGGCCTGTGCTGACTAAAGCGGGACTGCGTGCCAACTTTGGACTTGTGCTCGTAGCTTAGTGTTAAAAATAAGTAAAACAAATTCAGAAATGCTAGAAATTGAATGTTATGTTGTCCTTCTGACTTAAGTGGTACAGA
Organism: Streptopelia decaocto; assembly: GCF_964273445.1. NCBI lineage: Eukaryota > Metazoa > Chordata > Aves > Columbiformes > Columbidae > Streptopelia > Streptopelia decaocto. The sequence goes on from NC_138660.1 coordinate 31,015,695, forward strand.
TTTTGAGACCTAACAGCAGATTCAAAATGAAGAAGAAATCGGTGGCTTCTATACAAGTCGTAGAAAGGATGATTTTCCTTTTCCTTTAACAACCTTCTGTACACTCACATTTTTCCCTACTGTCTAGAGAAGAATTTCTATGTAGTGATTCATTAGAATCTATTTTCAGTAGTGTTTTTTATTTCTTTTAACTGTATTAAAAAGGTAATTTTTATGGAGAAGAAGTGGGTATATGATTTTTTTTTTTTTATGTTGTATTGGAAGTTGAAAATCTCTGTGCTCTAAGAAAAAGGAAGGAAATAATGCTTATTATTATTTACCTCCAATACCCTTATTTTCCAGAAATCTTTATGCACAGGAGTGACTTATTCTATGCATAAATGTACCGTAAAAACTACAACCATGGGAATTGCATTCAAACACGTGAAAATATGGCTTGTCTTAACCTGAAGCAACATGAACTTGAATCATATGTGTATATAGCAATTTTGTTATGTATCAATTCAAACAAAGTACTGTGTAGATTTATATTTGAGGATGCTGGTATAATAATCCATGACCGCTATCCCAAAATACTGCTCAGCTCACCCTTCTTTTCCTCATAAAAAGCAAAACCCAATAGATTTTAACTGATTAGAGTGTGAAACAAATTGAAATGTCTGTACTTGATTTTAAATATGAGTCAAATCTTCTTATACTCAGAGTCCCTTAACTTTAGGGCATATTTATTAAAGGTATCAACCAACTTATGTATTTAGGAATCATTAGCAAGTGAATGCATAAGGTGTAAGGTATGGAGTATTCTGCAAGGAATCCAATATTTAATGAAATGCAAATTTCTTTGCTAGTGAAAAGATGTATTTGATTACAGTTCATATTTTTAAAACACCTTGAAACAAAGACAAACCAGTGTTTCACACCAGAAGGATTTCTAAAATGCAATCAAGATGCTGTGAGCTGTTTTCTGCTTTTGTGGTTTTCTCTGAACCAGATTATTCTGGTTCCAAGTGTAATTTTGGATATTGAAATAGATATCACAAAACGTAACCAAATGAGGACCAGGCAGAGCTAATGGGGGTTACTCTTCAATCTAAACAAGGTTTTGGTTCAGATGCAATTAAAAGAACACATTTTGGGAGGTCACCAGTGAGAGTTAAAGTATTAGTGGGACAAAAAGTGGTTTGTTATTTTAAAATTATTATTTTGTTACCTGTGTTGTATGTACAGAATACATTTGTCCAGTTGCCGTGGGCGGAAACCAACTTCAGAATTGCATTTAGGAGCCAGTTAAGTTCATTAGTACACTAATGAGGAAATGGAGAAGGTGGCGGCTCAGAATTCTATCGGACTTTTCAATGTTTTTGAATTTAACTAAAATTTAACAAATCATCTCTTGAAGAGAAGGACTTTTCAAACCCCAAAATGTCACCGGTTTAGGAGAAACTGTATCGCTTATGGCTGTGATTGTCTTTGGGGTCAAGAGCCAGGAGTAACTTGTTAGTTCTGTCAGATGAGGTGTGTGTTTTCTGCAGGATAAATTTTTAGAAATGACCACAACGTCGTTTTCTTAGTTTAAATGACTTTCAGATTTCAGTTTGTAAGATCTGTAAGTAGGGAATGAAACAAAATGATTTTTTAAGTGATAGGGCCACTGTGAGTTGAATTGCAGTGAGACTGAGTTGGGATTATTCTGTATAAAAAGAAAGGCCAATTCCGTTACTCAGTTTCACAATCTGCGTTGGTGCCGTTGAGGGGAATGTGGACTGTGGCATAAAGGCAGAAGTGGGCAGGAGAACATATCAACCTTTTGAACCCATTTTGTCGAATTCTCCTCAGATTCAAGGAACGGCAACACATGCTTGAGGTGGGAGCTTCTTACCCTGCTTTAGTGTACGTTTGAAATCAGTTGATCTGTGAATGCACTTAGATTATTAAAGTGTTAGAGGGAGAAAATAGCAATTAAGTTAATGTATAGCTAGTATGAGAAAGAAAGTACTGATGATAATGAAGTAACTTTTAAGAACACTTTGTCTTAGATCTGTTCCCTATCAAGCAGTGGATGACAGATGAGATGAGGAACTTGTGGTTTAACCCAAGAAGCGTTAATGACGTGCGGGAGATGTGTGGCGGGGGCTTGGATCAGTTTAGCCTGGTACAGTCACTTTGGAACAGAGGTGAGAGAGGATTAGAGAAGACAACAGAAGTGTAAAAAAAGCCGCGATGGCCTCAATTAGCGGCGTAACCCTAAAGAATGAGTAGGTGTTTGCCAGTCGAAGAAAGTGAAGAAATTTATATCTTGCTGGCTGGGAAATTGTAAAACAATGTTATTTTCTATGATGAAAATCCTTTGATTTAAAGGTAAATGCATCCACTGTCCAGCATCAGCTGTACTGCTGGTTCTTCAGCAAGAAGTAGCAGAACAGTGACTGCCAGCTGAGGCATTTTCATTCTCAAGTGCTGACACACAAGATATATCCCTTGGGGACCTTCTCTGAATTCAACTGCATTGAAATATTAAATCAGTTCTAACAAAATTGTTCTGAAAAATCTAATTAGAGAAAACGCTTTTATAGGCGAGAAAAAGAATCCAGAATCTTGGTTTGGATGTGATTTATTCCTGTCTTTGAATGTGCTGAACAAGGCATCCCAGGCATTGTGTTAGATGCCATTTTGGAAAAGATTTATGGTTTTTACCGCATCGGGATAATTTATCCTTAGCTCTTGTGTAAGCTTTTTGGTAGTCTCGCTACCTTTCAGCTTTGAAGTGACCAAGAATCTCTCCAGGACTCATAATCCTTCAAGAATGAGCCACTCGTCGGTGAGCGGGTGACCCCAGCACAACCCTTATGGGAAGTTTCGCTGTCACTAGAAGGGAGAAGAGGGAGAATTACTGAAGGGAAATACTTTCAGACAGTGCAATTCTACCCTTCCTAATCCACACTTTTTATTGCTCCTGTAGATTTTAGTATAAAGGCCTTTGGTCTTTGCATGCGGTACCGCAGGGCAAACCCAGAGCAGCACCAGCGTTTTCTAAGTGGTGGTTGGGAGCCAACATTTGACACCATTTCTCTGAGTGATTTGTGCTGCTCCTAGATGGGGAAACGCTTCACCAGGAAAATAGAAGTGGCAGGAGAATTATGTTATTGGCACTATCACTGACTAAAATTAATTGATGATGCAGAGCTTTCATAATGATGAAAGGAAAAGGATACAGTTCATCACAAAAAACCAGAAACTGATTTGTAGCTTTGCTTTATTTTCATGTGTTTATACCATAGAAACCAATGGATACCAAAAAACATCTTTTGTATATGTGGTTTGGGAATACAGCCTTCGTTAATTAACGCATAATAAAAAATTTATATCGGACTTCCCGTAGACTAATCAAGATATCAGGAAATTTATTTTCGAGGAAATTCTTTGATGTTTTGGTCTCTCTTCTTCTTATTTCTCATTAATTGTAATTTTACCCCTTGTTTGCTTCCTTTCCGAGCGCAGAACTGCAGCTGGCCTTCAAAGGTACGTGTCAGTTTGTCCAGCAGAAAGTAACTTGCACGCGTTTACAAGATGTTAAGTAGCTCTTAGTCAATGTGCAAAACGGATCCTTCACCCTGGATCTTCGGAATAGTAGGGGGGAAAAATAACATAATGGCACAGCAATTGCACTTAGTAAAAGGAGGGAAATCGGTTATTGCAACTGGCAGCAGCATTGATTTGTGTTTCTCAGCACCGCAGTTGGGCTGTAGTTTGAGCTTTAAGTAAAGCTGGACTGTGTTTTGACACCAATGTTGAGGCAGTACGGAAGGCTTGTTGTGTACTAAACCATGGAAAATCGCACCATTCAAATGAAATGGCTACACTGGGTATCCTGAGGAGGGCATGGAAGTGCGGGAGATGGATGTTACGTGCAAGGACATGGATGCATCGTTGGGGGCTTTTACTGTTGTGGAACAATGCTACTTATTTCCGTAAAGCAAAACAGTACTCCAGAATATTACTGTAGGAAATCCTAATAAATCTGATTATTCATGGCGTAGAGATTTGGGGTATGTGCAATTAATTGTACTTGTTGGCATAGTTTTTAAATTATCAGTTATTTGCTATCAGCTGGAAAGATTTATTTATTTCATCTTTCACAATCTGTGGTCTTGCTAGTCCCCCAAATGTCCATGCTTGTATTAAATAGCTCTAGAACTTCTGTCACTTGGTTTCAGCAACAAGTTTGAGCACTGACAATGAATACCTGACCGGCTTCTGTGGTGAAAATGGATTCCTAAATTACAGATGGTACTTTAAAAGAGCTGCTGGTGTGTTTTATACTGACAAACATTAATAACTTCATGAACTAACAGCCCCTGGAGTTCCCGGGACATTTCAAAATGTGAAGTGTTTGATTGACTTACAAGTTAAAGTGAAGCTTCTTTTTTATCAATGTATTTTACTCCCTTGCATTGATCCTTCTCAGATGGACGTTTGAGTTTTGTGTTTATAGTCCCCAAATTTAGGTGGTTTCATTTTTTTGAAGTGTTTTACATTAACAATTCTAGCTCAAGAATACAGGGTATTTCTAGTGTCCTCAGAAAAATAGCTACAGTTAAGATTTTATTGCAAATGTTGTGCTGATATATTCCAGCCTGGCACTTCACGTTCCCAAGTGGGATCCTCTTGAGCTGAATTTTTTCGTAGTTAGTTGCAATGTAATTACTTTTTGATGTTGCGATGTAAAAATAACACAGAATTTATTTTTCCTTGGGTTTCAAGAGCAGGCCGTATTTTTTTGCTGTGTAAAATCTTCCAGGTGCCTTCCTGCAAAGATAGGTTAACACTGGGAGAAAATAAATTTCCCCTTAGGTCTTGTTTTTTGCAAAAGGCGAGGAAGATAGCCAGAGAAATCCTATTTTTGTCATAACAGAGGGATTGTGTGAGTTTTGAACACCTTGCAGAGCGGTGTTTTCAAATGCTGTTTTGTAGAGCAGGACATCTTACGTGCTTCCTAAATGAAACCTTCAGTTACAAAGCTTCCAGCTTTGGCCTACAAAATATTCATGTCCTGTTGGCCTTTTCTTTCTTTCCTGTCATCTTTTCCTTGGAAACAAAGGCAGGAATAGAATTATTTTCCAGTGGCCTCATCTGTGCCATTCCTGTTCAGTCTAATGAAACATGGCCAGCCTAGAAGTTGCTGCCTTAGCATAATACCCCATGAAATGAACATTACCCCATGAAGGGATACACGTATTTAGCTCAAACTTCAATATAAAACTTCAGTTTTTGCATTTTCCATTATTTTGTGTGTGCACGCTTGAACTCATAATGCTAACCTTGTATTCTGATAACGTGATTTTTCATTTTCTAATCATTTTGTGCTTCATTTTTCCCTCCAGTATAAAAATCTAATTTTTGTGTGTGAAGCCGGTCTGTAAAGTATGATTAAGTTAAATGGATTTAGCTCTTTTAATAATGTAAAACTTAGTTGCAGGCAAACCGAGTCATAAGCATTGTTTTAAAAAATGCTGTGAACCTTAGTATCTGTTTTTTTTTTAAGCTCCTATGTACTGTAACATAACCTACTCTAAGTATTAATAATTATCATACATTATAGTGGTTGCCATTAGTGACTGCTATAATTAAGGTTGCAAATCAGTTTCCCATTATAATCCCTTGTTTTCACACAATCATAACTTGTCAAAACACTAACGTTTGGGATTAAAGTTTTTCATGGTTGTGCTGCTTAGAACCAAATTTGAGGGGAGGAGGGAGGAAAAGGAGTTTAAACCATCTTCATAGCAAATCCCTGCCTGGTCACTGTGTGTTATAGGATCAAACCGCATAGCAAGGAGGTAAATAGTTGTCATTTCCAGGGACTAGAAAAGCCTAGAAGAAAGCTTAAAGGACAGGCATATTCTGTTTTGCAGTATCCGCTTGCGTAAGTTCCCTTTTATAGTATTTTGGGTACGACGTGACATTTTATCATATAAAGAGATCAGGTTTTAAGGCAGAATATGAGGGAGTGCTTGGGCAGGCAGAGTTGAAGGATAAGCTTTCAACCGTAACCTTCATTTCCTGTGCTTGTTTTATCATCCCTAACATGACATTAGCAACATTTCTTTGCATAGGATTCATTTTAAGAAATGGTGATTGGTTCTTCCCCTCAGCCCTCTGGGAGAGTGTTTTAATTAGTTTCTTGAGATATATGATAATAAACTGAAGTACAATTGCCGAATAAATAGTACAATTTTTGTTACATTTAGAATTTGCTCCTCCACTAGTCTGTCTGCAAACGGTTGCTACTGTAAACATCTTTCTTTATAAGATGTCGTGAAATACTACGCAGGTTTTTACAGGTAAAATAAAATAAGTCATAACATAGGAAAAACCATAAAGATCAGTTTTTGGGAGCCCTCGTCTGCAGAGGGTCCTGTGAGTCAACGAGATGTCTTGCAGATGGGAATCTTTCCACATCTGGATTCTTTTTACCCGTTGAGCTCTTTGATCTGAAAACGTTACAGCTCTCCTATGCCCCGTGATTTGTCTGGCAAGATGAGTTATTTCCAAATGCAATTGCTCTTCTGACAACTCAGTTTCGAGCGTGTAAGTGCCGAGGTCCTGATCTGTAACCCACGAGGACGGCAGGTAGTCCTTTTATTGGTTTCACTGGGCTTTGATTCAGATATGTGGGCTTTGAAGCACCCCACGTGCATTAGCTAAAAAAAGGCTTTTTACAAACAATTATAATTTAAAGATTTAGGATGCTGTGTGTCTGAAATCATTTGACAGGATTTCAAAGGCTTGTTAATTTAAATACGTTTCTGATCTCTGTGTCTTTTCTTTTATTCCTCCAGTGGCAGATGAAAGCAAAGTTGGTTTATTGGCCGGACACAAATCGGGTAAGCCGTTCGCCTGTTTTGGAGGACAAATCAGCAGCTTGAAAGTACTATGGGCAGTTAATGAAATGAGCTTACAGAAACCGTGGTGGCTAAAAGAGTTGCAAATGAAGCCGTTACTGTGTCTGCGCTGACTCCAGGTTGTACAGTGATGAATTGGGGGCTGTTCTTTGGGCAGTGGATGGAGCTGAGACGTTTGCAGGAAGAGCTGTAACTTTTTGGTGCAGATGTTGTGAGCTGAAGATCCCCTTTCAAATAAGGGCAAGTGCGCTGTGTCTCGTGGAGTGTGGCGGCTTAATACGCATTTTGAAAAATAGAAATATTTCTTGCTTTTTCTCTTTACTCTGACTTCCACTTCCATTACCAGGAATATTGAAGATAACACTAAAAAAATTCTACAGTTAAAAAAAGTCAAAGCTTTTCCTTTCATTGTGCTTGTGCAGAAGAAATAATGCATTTTTTTCTTAAACTTTTCAGGCCATAGTAAGAAAAACATTTAGTCCATATTGCTGTTGTTACTATACCTGGTTACCAAATGAGTTGCACAAAGCATGAGGCAGTGCTGTGCAACTTGCAGTTCCTGTATTGTAAGAACTTCCAAGCAAATGTCACCTAAGATTGTGATTTTTCACAAGTCACGGAGGAGCTGACATAAGAAACCTTCAACTTTCTAGAAAACTCCAGTTATTCAGCAGCCTCTTCTGATGTTGGAAAACCCTGAAGTTTGAGGCTGCCCCTTTGTACGGTGCCTTTTTCCACTCCTTTGACAGAACTAAAAAGCTGAATTCATGTAAAGGAAGGTCAGCTCTGAGATTCCTGCTTGTTTATGGTATTCCTTCTCCGTGCAGCTGGGTGTCCTCCTTCAGTTCTCTACTGTGGATGTTCCTTATCTGAAGACCCTTTCCTGAACTTAGGAGACAAATTCTTCTTCAATTTTTCTGGCATCTTTCCTAAGTCTGTGAACTTCTTGGTTTCTCTTTCTGGATCAGGGGGTAGTTCATACGTCTTGTAATGTTATCACTCCTGGGGAGAAGAAATTCTTTCAATGTTTTGTTTTGGGAATGTGAAAGCTTCAAAGAAATCATCTTGTCAGCTTGAAGAAGCGAGGAGTGTTGCCCTTGAGATTTTGCCTGTGCAGAAAAATTACTACAAACATTGCAACATCATGCAATTTTCCAAAGATCAGTGGAATTCGCTGCTATCAAAGAATATTGGAAGGAAACCTGGTGAGATCTTAACTCTTTTGCAATCTGTTATTATAGGTACGTTAAGCTTTATAGTAGCACTTTTAGCAGCATTTGATCTTTCTTCTGTGCACTTCTTCAGATTCTTCGAAACAGGGGCTTTGAAAATTCTTCTATTTGAAGAAACCTACAAATTTTATATGAAAATGGGGACCTGTGCTTATTGAACTATCGCTTGTTTGCTTTACTTGTCCTTCACAGACGTCTTACATGTACCCAGGATCTTTTTCCTTGACTAAAATATGTGGTCAACAGATGACCTAAGGAATAGATACAAAGGTCCTACAGCTTGTTTCTTTTTTACCCCTTCAGAATAAAAGGAGCTAGATAACTTTGGAGAAGGTTGGAGTGTAAAGGATTTTTCTTGATTCTGTCCACTTTACTCTTCAGTTACTGTTGAAAAATCCTCTATGTTCCATTTCCTAACTCTTCATAAATAGAAATCAAGCAGCAGTTTCATTTTTCTCATTGTTCCAGTCAAATATTTATGTTAAAGGTTCATTCAAGAACATAGCATTCTTTGTCTCTGGTCCCTTTTTCCTATATGCTTTTTGGAATTCTGTATCATCTATGCATCTTGCTGGCATTCAGTCGCATCACACGACATTTGTTTTAACATTGTTCATTGTGCTGCCATCCTCTAGGTACCTTTTTTAGGAACATGCTGAGGGAGACGTTGCAGCTTCTTGTGCTGGGAGCAAAACACTGATATTTTCTCATTACAGAATGAAGAGTTTCCATCCTATTCTAGACCTCAGGAAATTAAACATATTTCTCTACAGAATTAATTATCAGCTGCTAACAATCCGTGCAATTATCCCGTCTCTCCTTCAATACAACTTTTTCTCTGAAATACTCAGTTGAGTAATTCTCTCTAGGGAAATATCCTTGCTGTTCCTTCTGGGGCAGTGGCTCTTCAAGCATTTAGTCTCAGCTTTTGGTATAGCTACTGTATCCCTCGCATGTTCCATGTTACCGAGCAGCAGCAGGAGTTAGTAGTGTGTATTCATTTCCAAAAGCTCCATCACCGTTCTGCAGAAGACCAAGGCATTAGAAGGATCTGTAGCTGTAGCCCCATCTCTCTGTCTTTCTATATATTGCACCCACAAACACCAGTTCCTTTATTTTATTTTCCTTAGGAAGTAGATTTGATTTTTTAGAAGCATTTTTAGAGGGTTTTTTTTTTTTTTTTTTTCTGAAATGCTTCTTTTTGTATTGTGATTTACTGCTTAGAACACTTTTAGTATGTATTGACTGTCTGCCGAGGTCTCTGCTGACACAGCTCTTTCGGATGATGCAGTGCTGGAGAAAACCTGATGAGTCTTTCTTTATGAGCTCTGACATATTAATTAGCAAAATGGGCAAAAAAAGCTTTCCTATTTTTATTTTAATGTCACTAGACCATACTTTTGGCTGGGGTTGTGTTTCAAGACAGCTTTGAGATGAGATGAAGATCTTATTTTCTTGCTGGCTGCTCTGTGAGGAATATGTGACTGGGCTGTGGGTTAGTACTGGCAACACTGAATGATACAGGGGTAGCTCTCTAACCAAGCTGAACTTGAATTAATTCTACATGGCATGAGATAGGATTAGGACCTGAGTAGGAAAAAGCCCACTGGGATAGTTTCTAGGATGCTTCTGCCCCTTACTGTTAATTTTGCTGACAGTGTGGATACCAGGTTCAACCTGTGAGTATTACTAGTGTTCTGGGAAGAAGGCTTGAAGAGGCAGGTGTACAGCTGAATCCTACAAGGTCAGGGCTGTACTGAGGTCTGAATGCCGACGTGTCTGGTAGATCTCCAGTTTGTACTGATTTGGGGTTAAACTGGGATTCAGGTTGGCACTGGAGATCGTTTGGAACAAGGCAGGTTAAAGGTCTTGGTGTATCTCTGTATCCTCTGGTGCCAGAACATTAAAAAAATTTTACTGAGATTTCATTAAGGCTAGGATAAGGATCAAGGTTATGGTTTAGGACTCAGGAGTGGTTGAAAAGTTAGGCCCATTGGTAGATTTTATATGACCCACTGGAATAGGGTATGGAAATTGCAACAGATGAAGCCACTTCCTCACCATCAGGAAAGGCTCTCCAGCCTGCTGCGGAAGCCATGGGTGCATCGGTAGCTGAAAGAAGTCTACAAGATGCCAAGGTTGCATCCACACCAGTGTAAGCTGAGTGTCCCCTTTCATGCTGAGCCTCTGCTGTAAGATGGCTACAGGTTCCCTCAGAAGCTGTGCCTGGCATGTTCTAATTCCTCAACCACTTCTAGGAAGTGTTTGTGGGAGCAGAAGAACTGTTATAACACTTTATAGTGTAGAAGATTACATTCTGGTAAGCTCATGTGCCCAGCTACTGCTAAATTTGCAAATATAAACATAACTTGTGACTTGAAGAACTCAGGTTAGTTTTTTTCCAGGGACAAGACAGGAACTGGTGCAAGGAGAATCCAGTGTGTTAATGTTTGTTCTGGTGAAAGTGGAAATAAGGGCTAGGCCGAGCTTATTGCTGCTGCAATTTGAGTTCAGACTTGCACGGACAACACTGGAGAACATTTCTTAAGGTTTTTTTGTTTGGTTGTGGTTTTTTAAACTGGAAGAATCATGCAAAGGTTGAGCTATTGTAACACCAGCACAATCCAGTACCTGTGCATGCTTATGTGGCACAAAAGGCTTTCTGTTAATCGAGGATCTTGTTGGGGGTTAATAGTGGGGTTAGGAAGGACTGCAGAACGCTTAGTGGATGCTGCTGGGCTTGTTTGAGAATGAGACCGGTGCCGCTGTAGCATGTTTGGCTTCTTTTTTTGCTTTTGATTTGCAGGTTATGTCAAGGAGGTGTGTAGGGAAGTGGTGTTCTCTTTGTATCATGCCAGATCTCATAATTCTATCAAACAAGCCTTCTCACTGCTGTAGATGTCATTAAAGCTGAGCTTTTTAAAGGGGGCATTGGGTTTAGTGCTGAGTTCATAAGGATTTATATAGTAACTAGATCTACAGTCAAAAAGCCCCATGTAAATGGCTGAGCTGCCTGGCTTGTCCAAACAAGGACCTTGCCACTGTCTAACTGAAAGCATGTGCCATACAGAATCTGACACTTGTCTTGGCATTTGTGAGAGGAGAAAAAGGTTGATCTCAGTTCATTTTATTTCTCTTTGATAATAAGAATGTAATACTTGGCCGTGTCAATCATTCTCGCAAGCACAAAGAGGAATTGCCTACTCTGCAGGCTGCAGTGTACATTGGCAATACCACTGTAACCCAGCCCAACCTGTGGATCTTGGCCTGGGTTCTGGGGGCGAGCAAACCATGGCAGAACTGGCAGCCGTGCAGCATCATTTTCCTTTCGTTTAGACACTGGTGTTATTTCAGTTTGAGTGACACAAAACCAAATGCAAGCATCTTTGTACGATGCTTCAATACACCGCATGACCTGTGCCTCTTTAGCCTTTGAATCATTAAGCTACGGGTTAAGTTTGATGCTTTATTGCTGGGAATATTTTTGCAAGATTTTCATTCTTTTCCCTTCACTTTGTGCTTCTCTCCATGGATGATTCTTTTGTTGTGGTGGTGTTACTATTATCATCAACTTTGGTTATGATTCTCCAAGCAAAATGTTATTTTGACCATATAGTTGCAAATAAATTGTTGTCATCCAAGAATCTGTATCTTGGATTATATGATATATGATATATATAGATATATGATATATATGTGATATATATATTATATATATATACACACACATACATAATTATATGAGATATATATATATATATATATGATATACATGCAGCTAAGAAACAAAAAACAAGATTCCTTTTTCCTGCAGGTCACTTACAGAAATCATTTTCTTCTATACTGAAGTTTGCTAAGGTCTAAAGTCAAAGATGTTACTATTATATTGTTGGGTTTATTGGAATTTCTAGTCCAGAAGTTAAAACGCTTGGCTTTCATTCAGTCTCTGCCTACTGTTGTGATCTTTTGTTGGTTGTTTTTCTCTTTTTAACACGTGTAATGGTTTCCATGTTACATATTGTTCTAACGGTTGGTTAGAGTGTTGTCTAACACTGCCTAGTTGCACAAGAACCAACCTGTGCTGTGCCCAAGATTATTTCATGTCTTAGTGGTGAAAGGAATCTGTAGGAATAAACCCGGAGCCTCCAGCTTTCATGAGCAGACTCTTAAGAGCTAGTGTTGAGAAAAACGCTCTTTTGATTTCATCTGGTATTTAGAGCGCTGAATATCAAGTATAACTGGTTAGTTGGAAAAGCTTTCATTTGTCTGTTGGAACTTCATGTATTTTAACCCGTCTGAGATAGGAAAGTGTATTAAAACAAACACCTTGTTCTTTCTTTTTGCAAGAGAAGCTCAAACTGGACATTCCAGATATTGATTATTTTTAAGGGAGTATTAAAAATGGGGCCAGTGCAACAATCTCTGCCCTGGCCTCTTCTCCCCCAGTTGTATGTGTTTTCTGCTGTAGAAACTGGATTTTTCACTGACTAAGGAAAAAGAAGACCAGGCACTTATCAGTCCTGTGCTTCAGACAATTATTCTAAATTAACAGAACTTGCTGTATTGTTGAATTTGAGTGAAAAGCAATTTGTTCATCAAAACCTCTTTGGAATGCCAGGCTGGCAGTCTCTCCCTTCCCCGTGCCTGCCAGGCCTGCGAGGCTGATCCCCAGCTCTCCTATAGAACCCAGTTAGAGGTGGTTCTTCTCTGTGCAGAGAAACACTCTCTCATTTTTACTCTGAGAAGCATCACTTCATGCCCCCAGTAACTCACCAGCTGTAACTATTCCTTTGACAGCTTCTTTTTTCTTGGTTTTGAAGACTTTATTAGCTGTGTGATGATGATTGTCGTGACCCCTTTTTTGTTAGGTCCTGAGAAAGTCATCTGTTGGTAAAACCCCCTCGCTTGAGGGTGTGGTTTGATGTTACCACACTGATCTGAAAGCTCGCTGCTGCCAAAAGGGGCAGCCTCGGTCCCCACACCTCCTACCCACAGCTGCCTGCTTCCCATTACTGCTTGTATTCCAGTCCCACAGCTTCGCTGGTGACATGGTGTAGAGCTGAACCAGCCGAAAACTCCAGCGAGACAGACAGAAGTGAATAGTGCTGGGTTTAAGACAAGCTTGCATGACAGTGGAAGGGAAACTCAGCAACTGGAGACAGCTGTCTATTAAATCACCTTATCAAACCATACCCTTATTAAATTCAGATGGCAAACATTGATTTATTTTCTTTATTTTTTTAAGACTATTTTATTTGCCATATATTAAATTACTTTCCCAGTGGCAGGAGCAGGGAATTAAAAATGGCAATAAACCTCTGCAAACTGAAGAAGAGCATCCCTGCTGCCTCATCCTTGAATTGCAAGAATCTTCTCTTAAATCACTTATTCACTTTGATTTTATGAATTCTTTGTGTTCTGCGACTGACTCTTAGTGCGCATTGTATTCCGATGTGGCAGAGCAGTGCCCATTGATCTTTCTTTCAACTACAGTCATTAAAGTGAGCAGATCTGATCTGCTGAGGACAAAAACAAACTTGCAGGAGAAACCCTTTCCCTCGGCGTTCTTGTGTGAGATGGAGGATCTAGAGCAGAGCTCAACACAGCCCAACTGCAGCGCAGATGGAAATTCAAGAGTTTGCAATTGAGGTTTGCGTAGTTGATTTAGTGTCTTCCTGTCACCTGAAGAGGATCCCACGATACCCTCTTGTTCATAAACGCCTCGCCACATGTTTCTGCCCCCCTTCTCTCTGTGCCAGCGTGATTGTTCCTGTAATTCTGTGATGAGCTGTTGCGGGGAGCTAACCTGGCAGAAAAGATAATTCTACAACAAAAAAGAATAGTATTCTTCTGGCTTAGCCAAAGGAGCAAGAAAAAGGGAGTTCAGGAGAAGAGAAGAATGATTTTCTACCTGACAGTTTTTGATGGCGGGATCAGCCTGAGCTGAAGGAAGTTGCCTGGGGTGGAGGGGGTAGACAGACACATCTGAGGGAGAAAGCATGGATGAAAGGAGATTTGTGGATCTTCAGAGACGTCTTTGTGCTGAAAGAAAGGAAGTAGGGGAGCAAGTTTGAGTCTCTATTTTTTTGTCCTGAAGACTGAGCTGAAAGTGAGTTTCCGAGTGGTTTGTTTAATGGGCAGCGAAAGTTGGTTTTGTGCATTTTTCACTGCGTGGTGTTATTGCTGTTAAAGGCTATGGCTGTCTACCGGCTTTGTTCGGGCTGCTGCGCTCTGCGTCTGGTCTGGGACTACGTAGGGTTTCTCTCAGTCCAGCTCATCACAGAAAGCTGCTGAACCAGAGAACAAATGACCCTATAAAAGCATAAGTTGAGCAGAAGCTTTTATTTCACTCTGTCTCACCCAGCAAATGTGAATTTTCTGTCCTACGAAAGCACAGTAAAGTAACCCTAGTGTCAGCAGCAAAGCCCTTTCCGCATTCCCACTTTAAGAACAAAAGTGCATGTGATTCTGCCCCAAAGTCCTAAACAACTTGGACTTCTCTGTGAAGGAAGCTTGTGCCATAAAAGTGTACCAAAGGTATTTCAATTTGACCTGCATGAAAGGAAACTGCCGAGTTCCTGCAGACAGGAGCTGTGTAGAGCGCTTATGTGAACACACAGCAATGGGAATGCCTGGTAAAGCTGCGACGTTCTGTTTATTAGAGCAAGATGCTGGAGGGTGATTCTGGGTGTCAGGAATGCCTCATTTTTACATTATATGTAAACTTGGAGTGGACAGTCTGCATGGCAGTAACGATGGTGTTTTCTCAGAGGAGAAGGTCTGATCTGGCAGGTATCCATCAGCCTTCAAAAATAAATGAGAGCGGTGAAAGATTTACTTCTTTTCCATCACATCTCAGAAATATGGGAATTACACGTTACCCGTAGGAAACATTGGAATCCATGGGTTGCAAGCCAACAGCCTTTGTCCTTGGGTAGCGTTCTTTGCTCCAGGAGCAGAGAAAGGGCAGGAACTTTGTTTAATATGACCTGGGAACTTTCATGCTCAGCAGTTACCCAAAGTTACAGCTCCCTTATGATACACAAGTAGGAGAAGTGACTAGGAAGGAAAAAAAATCCAACACACAAGCATTTTTTCCAGCCAGGATACTTATACATTCATATTTCTCCTACTACCTCCTTATTTTTTTCCTCTTCAATTTCCTGAAGTGATTCTGGGCATATCGTGATATTAAGTGAGGCTTAGGGGCCGGGATTTGTTTGGATGTTCACACTTCACAGCTGTGATTTCTCCCCCTGGTCAGTATCGCTGAACATTTTTCTGTGCAGAATTCAGTGAAGAAGGTCAAGAGAGTATGAAAATCCCCAGAATGTTTAAGTAGTATGAAATAAAATAAAGTGCGGACTTTTAACAGTTCTAATGAAAGTATCCACTTACTATAAGGCCTGCTGGTGTTTGAAATAAGTGGTAACTGGTGTGGTGTTTGGCTTGAGTTTGCATTTTTCAGCTTTTTGGGGCCACATTCCTTTGTGAGACCTGGAGATGCTTTTCTGTGCTGAACCTGCAGCGTTTCATGTCTTTACTCAAAGTTTCTGCTTTGAGTTGGCGCTTCTGCTGCCTCACCCCAGGTTGTGTCTGACATGAGGGTAGGAGAGCTTGTAAAAATGGTGCATGTGTCTATACGAGGAGTGCTGTATCAGGCAGAAATAAAGGTTTCTCTGAAAGCAGGAGCAGCCTGTCTGTGTTAGTGCAGAATTTCACACTGGTAATAGATGCTACAATTCTGCAGAAGTGGTTATTAGGACTTGAGATATTGATATCTCTGGATCCTGAATATCATGCCCAGTAAGAATCGTTACTAAATTTAAAGTGATTGGAGATGGCCAAACGTTAACCAACACAAAAGCTGGCATTAACCCTAATTAAATAATATGAAACAATGAGTTTGAAGTTTGAATAACGTACAGAGCTTTGTGTGCGTTTTATTGAAACTGTGGAGATTCCAAGTGAGGCAAAGCAGCCAGCAAAACAGGTTTAATGTTTAAAATTCCTGGCGACCTCTTGCTGTATGTTGATCTTGAAATCAGAGAGTGATGGTGCCTGAACAGCTGGTTCATCAAAGTGCCGGCCTGAGCGATGGTCAACTGGTTTCTTTCATGGAACCCCCCCCTCGGCTCTAAGAAGAAAGCTGAAAAGTGGACCCATCAGGTCTCCTGCATTTCTGGGGCATTGTAAGACTCTTCAGTCATCAGCCGTTTAGCTGGTGATGGCCACACTGCATCCATTTCAGATGTAATTGAGGAGAAAGTACTGACGTGATTCTGCAGCCCTTGGATAACATTGACCACCGTGTGCAGGCAGAACCGGAGCCTCAGCCTTGCTGCCACTCTTCTCTCTGACTGTTGGTTTCGTGTCACTTCGTCTGTGCCTTTTTAAGCTTTGTGGTGGCTGATCTGCAGATGTTCAGGAAAGACCCTCAGAGTGGTCAGTGCTGAGAAGCTGGCTGTGATCAGCCTTGGCAGCTGCTCTGGTTCTTTTAGTTGCTTGTTGTGACCAAAGAGACCAACAACCGCTGCCGAATGCCTCGTTTTATTAATCCTTTCCCTCCAGGAGCTGGGTTTTGCTGGGTATAATACTCAGTGCTGGCAGTGGCTGTGCTGAAGTCTTTGGTGCCAAGGAGTTAATGAAGTTGGAAAACTTCCCAGATAATACATCTGGCCCTCTAACTTAGGTTTTGGAGTATGAAGTATGAGACATCAGAAAAAGAGCACCGAACTATTAATAAATGAGCTGAAGAGAGGAAGGGGGACACTTTTCTTTTTTAAACTAGTTAACTGAAAGTTAAAAATTACTTAGTCCCATGGGAGATTTCACTGTTGTGGTTTTCTTCGCGTTTTTGGTTGGTTGGTTTCGGTTTTGTGGGTTTTGTTTGTTTTTTAAATTTTGCAATATTGTGTATTTTGTGTTTGCCAGTGACATTACCTTCTGAGGCTTGAACATAGGGAAGCATTTATAATTCTCTACTTTCAATTATTTTTCTCCATCATTTTTTATTTTGAAGTCCCATCATGTTGCCATGTCAATAAGAAGGATTTTGAAAGTAGCTACCAGTAATCAATATTTCTAGTCCAGCTCACTCCTGGAATAGTGTCTTGTACAGTGTTTGCCTTCCGTAACATTTGAAAGAAGGTTTTATTATATAAAATGGGCTGCTGGCACTATTCATTAATACCCATCTTTGTATAATAAAAGCTGTGCAGAGCAATCCGGTTCAGAAATTAACTTTAAAGAAAAGAATTACATTGCTATTTGTGTATCTCATGAAACAGCATTATTTTTAGTGGGTCTGCCAATCCAGCAGTGCCACTTAGCACTTACCTGCACAGCACTCAGAAGTACCCAGAATATCATCCTTAATGAAGTGTCCTACTGAAAAGCTTTTTTCTGACCGAAGAAACCCGAATGGAAAGCAGTTCATGGGGCTGCAAAAAGCACATTCTTGGGTTACCATCGACTACCAGCAGGTACTTTCCTCCTCCCGCCGGCAATGGCACCATGCGGCCCTTTCAAAACGTACCAGCTTCTCTAGCATTTACCCTTTTTTCTGCCCAATCTCCTGACACATGAAATTTCTCATTGGCCTTAATTTAGTCTTGGCAGGGGTCCATGTAGTTTCCAAGCATTTAAATTTTGTCTACAAGTAGTAAGCGTAATGATTGATGTTTTAACCCTGTGAGTGCACAGGAGGATCCCTGTTGACATGAGACCAAGTTATTTATGTTGAGGTTGTTTTTAAAGAAACTGAAATGCTGGTTATTTCCCTCGCGTGTCCCCCCAGCCCCACAGGTAATCTGAAGCCTATGCTGAGGCTGTTTTATATCTAATTCCTGCCCCTTTAGTTCTTCACCTTCGGTTGTAAAAATCCTTTATTTAATCCTTCCCTCCTCTTCAAGTTGACTCTTAAATTGAAACTAAACCTTTGTGGGTTGCACTCAGGTTGCAAACAAAAACCTCCCTTCACTGGAAGTGTTCAGTCCTCCCTGTGCGCAGTAGGACCAGAGCGGCGGATCCGGCATTGATTTGTTTGGGTTTTTCATGTAATTACAATTTCTGTTGCTATCTGCAGTTGGCATAAGTTCCTGTATTCAAAAAAAAAAAAAAAGGAGCTGTTATTTTTGGTTGCCAGTTGTAATACTGCTGTTGACAAACAGAGATGTTATAAAAGAGAAATCCCGTGTAGAGTAGTTATTCAGATGCCTCGATTTTTTTATTGCTTTATAAGCTGCTCAGATGCTTAATTCTGAAAACAAAATGGCAAAATTGTTCGATCGAAGCTCCTACGGCTTAATTCTTTTCTAAAAAATAACACGCTGGTTTTCATTTTAAAGGTACAAAAAAGAATAAGCATTACATTTAGGACTAAATTCTGCCAGCTGTTGCATCAAATAACTTGCTGCTTTTTACTCAAATGAACATCACAAAATAGCTACAGAAAATAATTCTCAGTCTGAATTTACATTAGAAGAAAAAATACATTTACAAAAAAGAGAAAACACACAGGAGAAAAATCATTTCTTACAATGATTCTTTTCTGCTGTCCTAAAGAAAATCTGGGGAAATCTTTGTCTCAGGAGAAACCTTCGGTCTCTTTTACTCCTGGTTTGCTTTTTCTTTTCTCTTTTTGCGTATAAAGTCTGGGTGTAGTGTGCAGCAGTCACTGTGTTATCACCCAGTGAGTGTCATGCATGACACATCCCATTACAGATTCTGTGAAATTGGAGCCGTTTGAAGTAAAACTTTCCATTCAAGTGTCAGGGGAAGCGTGGGGTTTATTTGCTGTTTTTTGACAGAGGTTGTTCTCTTACTGTCTCCTAAAATAACTCTGATGTTTGTGTTTAAGACAGGAAAAGGTATATATGGCTAGAGGCTGGGAAGACGGCACGTTGTTAGGGGACAGGGGGGCTAGAAAAGGATGCTGGGGATGGGGAAAGTGGGTGATGGGTGGGAAAGGGTGACGTTACTGAGATGGAGGGGACACTGGCTCATGTTAATCTAGGACAGCGGATCCAGAAACCGCAGGGGAAAGAAAACTGCTTTTCTTTAAAACGAAACAAAACCCCCACACCCAGGAAACTGTATCTACAAACTCTATTAAAATGATGGAAGTTTGGAGGCCGAAGGTGTCTGAGGTAGGACGTGCTGGCTGTAAGGATGCCTGCAAAGGCAACTCACGCCGTTTAGTGGATGCTGATGGTGTCAGACTTGCGTAATCACAAGCTGATTCTTCCCAAAGACTTGGCTCTCAGAGCACAGGAGAGATCCATTTAGGGGTAGCAAAGCCTGTTGTGTAAGGAACATAAAGTCTAAGTCTATTACAGTGAGAGCACAAAGATAATGCTGGTCACCTCCGCCATGGCATTCTCCAGCCTAAGTGCTTTATTTTGCAATGTTAATACTACTATTTTAAGGTCATTTTTTGTAAATAATTTTATTACATAGTCTGTTGCTTTTACCACCTTCATTAAAATTTCACGAGCCTTTCAGAAAATCAAACAGGAAAATGCAAATAAATAATGCATTTTATTGAGTATGTAGCACATACAGTACTACTGTATGTGTAAAATAATAAAAATGTTTCCTTATTAATATAGCAAACTATATAGCAAGATCCTTCTGTAGTCTGTAAACCATCTATGCCTTAAAGAATCACTTTGGCTTCAAGTAGCAAGTGCTGGGCCCACACCTCTGGATTCGAAACCATACAGAGTGATAGTATAAAAAGATAAAGTATCCTAGCTAGTGTAAATAAAATGAAGGGTCATGAGTTACAGGTCATAAGACTGAAGCTGGAATCTTAAAGCATTCATTTCGTCCCCAGCTTCTGCAGATCAACACAACCCTCTTTCCATGTTTTTTGGGGGTTGTTGGTTTTAGCTTTGTGATTTTTGTTGTTTATTTGGTTGGGGTTTTTGGTTTTGGGAGGGAGTCTTGGTTGGGTTTAATGCATCCTTTAACCAGAGATGCAGGAATCTTCTGATACTCACCTAGAATTCAAGAAACTGTATGATGATCAAATGTGGAGCGAACTCTGCCCGGTTTGTTTTGAGCAGTTACTTACCCTGCAGGTTGTCCTGCTCATTTCCATGGTCCTCAAACATCAACGACAATTAAAGCTTCTGCAACAGAACTTCTTTCAGACCTACAGGACTTGGCATCAGAAGCTCCACCTCTTTCTTTGTGTCTTCTTGCAGCAAATGCTTTATGATAAAAGCTGCAAGACGGGACCGTAGGCATTTTTCAGGAGGTTTTTATAGCTAAAGAAGTTACTTCGGTAGTTCTTCAGCAAGTTTGCTGATGAAACCAAGCTCGAGGAGTGGCTAACACGCCAGAGGCCGTGCTGCCATCCAGAGACCTGGACAGGCTGGAGAGTTGGGAGGGGAAAAATTGAATGCAATATAACAAGGGCAAGTGTAGAGTCTGTCATCTGGGCAGGAACAACCCCAGGTTCCAGTATAAGTTGGGGAATGACCTATTAGAGAGCAGCGTAGGGGAAAGGGACCTGGGGGTCCTGGGGACAGCAGGGTGACCATGAGCCAGCACTGGGCCCTTGTGGCCAGGAAGGCCAATGGTACCTGGGGTGGATTAGAAGGGGGTGGTCAGTAGGTCAGAGAGGTTCTCCTGCCCCTCTACTCTGCCCTGGGGAGACCCCATCTGGAGTATTGTGTCCAGTTGTGGCCCCTCAGTTCCAGCAGGACAGGGAACTGCTGGAGAGAGTCCAGCGCAGGGCAACGAAGATGCTGAAGGGAGTGGAGCATCTCCCGTGTGAGGAAAGGCTGAGGGAGCTGGGGCTCTGGAGCTGGACAAGAGGAGACTGAGGGGTGACCTCATTAATGTTTACAGATATATAAAGGGCGAGTGTCAGGAGGATGGAGCCAGGCTCTTCTCGGTGACAACCAATGGTAGGACAAGGGGTAATGGGATCAAACTGGAACACAGGAGGTTCCACTTAAATATGAGAAGAAACTTCTTCATGGTGAGGGTGGCAGAGCCTGGCCCAGGCTGCCCAGGGAGGTTGTGGAGTCTCCTTCTCTGCAGACATTCCAACCCGCCTGGACACCTTCCTGTGTAACCTCATCTGGGTGTTCCTGCTCCATGGGGGGATTGCACTGGATGAGCTTTGAGGTCCCTTCCAACCCCTGACATTCTGGGATGCTGTGATTCTCCCAGTTTAATGATGACTTACAGTGTATGAAGAGTCTTCACTTGCACTGTAATTTGCATTAGCAGAACAGAGTGCCCATTTTGTTAATGATTTTTAGAAAATGAAACCCAAGAATGACCGCTTGAGTAAACAGGATCAATAAACAACGAAAAGGCCAACAATACTTGAACAACGAAAACTGAAATATGCTTTTGCAATTTGAGCTTTCATGTGTTTGTTATCTTTGGTAGGGAATTGTTCTTAAACTTCAAATAGAATTTCTTAGTACCTTCGTTTAAATCAATAGCCTGTAGTTTTCAGTTAAGCAGTTTAATTGCTTAATCAGACAAAGAAAAACCTAGTGATTGAAATTTAGCAGTCAGATGGTGTAAAGCAGTATCAATATTAGCTCTTACTCAGGGTAGCTGCTTTAGATCAAACTGAATGAACTAGAAGGTGGGATGTTTGTAATGTGCTTCAGCACACAGGAATATCATTTAAGTCTCCTAAGAGTTATCCACACAGACATTGAAGAATGACAGAATCAGCAATAAGAGTGTATTAAAACTGTCACAAAATACCAACTCTCAAGCAGAGGGCTTCTGTGTTAAAACAGATTTAAGGGTTGTTAGGTTTTTTTAATAATCTATTTGGAGAAAAATTAACCCATTCTGTGATCAGCACCTAAGTAAGAAGGGACCCTTCTGTCAGAACTGACTTGAAATAAAAAAATAGCAAAACCAGTGTAAAAGGACATCAGGAAATTCTTTGCTCAACTCCTCTATATTGCTTTTCAGAAGAAATGAACCACTGATGCCTTTAAAAGGCAAGGAAAGAACTTGTTGTATTAGCTTTGTTCTGGGCTGATGCTTGCAGCGTTCATTTAAAATACTGTACTTAGTTTAACAATTCAGGTTCAATCTGAACGTGAAATCTGAGTAAATTAATCTTGTGCCAACACATCTGTGTTTTCTGTTTAAACCTGAAAACATCTGAGGCACAGGAGCTTTAAGGGAACCTAGCAGGAGATGAACTGTACTTTACAAAGTGTTGACAAATCGTAAATAAGTCAGAGCAGAAACAGAGATCAGAAGTGAGCCAGTATTGCGGAAAGACAGGTAGACTTGATCAAAAACTATTAAAGGTACTGAATATTATTCTGGTTTGACTTGGTATAATACCAAGGGCAGTGAGGTTTTGGCCCATGATTAGAGAGGTTCTGTGTGCTTACGTAGTGCAAGTAATGAATAACTGATAGGACCAGGAAGCAGTGCTGCCTTTGTGTTGGGTGTTTGTTTCTTTCTGTTCTGGACACCTTCCGTCTGTAACACATCCCAAGAAGATCACAGGGGTCATATCGGATCACACAAAAACTCTGCATAGCCCATGTCCTCTTTCTGATACCACCAAATGCTAAAGCCTAACAAGAAATACAAAGATATTGCAAGTTTGTATCTTATTTATCCAAGAGCTCCCCTTGCCTTCAAATATTCAGGGACTTGACTGAAGGCAAGAATAGTTTATATTTGCTAATATTCCATAGATTTTTGCTTCTCTGGAGTTTTCTTGCTTCCCTTTGAACACTCTTAGTATCCACAACAACAACAGGAAAACCTATTAAGGTAAATGTTTGTCAGGATTGTTGCTGTGAAGAGAAATTATGATTGATTAGCCATTGCTTTCTTTGTCTCTTACAGCAAGATACGAACCCAAGCAGTAGCTTCCCGCTCCCTCCTGTGGGGCTGCTTTTTTTGCAGGGGGACCAATTAAACATATGATAAAAGAACCATTACTTTTAAAAAATGCTCCTAACATTAACGTCAGTGTTTCGAAATCTGATTTTAGTGTTTTGATCTGAAGTAAATTCCTTAGTGTGTATCACTACCCAGTATGAGGATTGACTTTTACTCATTGAAGGCTGAGGGAAGAAACTGATGAACAGTCCTGATTAACTGTGTGATAATATGCATGCAGTTCTTAATTTATATAAATATTGCATTAATTGATTGCTGTAAGTCTATACACAACCACAGTATGGCTTGTTTTGCATTATCTTCTTGAGGAAATGGAGTGGCATGCATTTCACTGATTAACCCATTTTCCCTCTTAATGCGGAGGAAATACTGGTCCACAGTCAGAAAAACACAAAAGAAGGCAATAATATTTCTTGAAAACAGAGATGCAAGTGTTCACGCTTGATACAGAAGAAACAAAAAGTTAGTATAATCATACAGATGCTGTATGTTTTTTATGTAAGGTAGTCATTGAACATGAGAACTATTTTTAATACAGTTGGTCAACCTGAGAAAGTTAAACTGCGACACTAGCCCCTGTAAAAAGGTAAAATGACATGTTCTGATATTACTAGAGAAATGGGCCAGAGCTGCTTAATATCCTTGAAACTCTTCAAAATATTTGTGCGTGTTTGTTCTTAATGTTCATGGCACCGCCTTTTGTGGGAGTTGGAGCAAAAGCTTTGAACTTCAAGAATCTTAGTCATACTTATTATTTAGTTTTAGGAATCTACTGCAGGGCCAGTAACACAGGTTGTGGTATCTAATGTTTGTATGCTTAGAGCATTTAGAAATGCAATTGAGAAGCTACATGATTGCAAAGAATGAAGTTTTATACCTTTATGTTGTGTATATATAGCCAAATACATTTACCTTAGCGTGTAGGTAAACTGTGTGTTATGGACAATATCTGGATTTTGAGGGGAAATAAGGCTGATGTGCTATCCTTTTAGTATGAAAGAAGCCAAATATAACAATCCAGATTACTAGAAAGGAAGACATTTATTGTTGCAAACGTTTCAGGGTGTTAAATGACAATATGTCATTTGCAATATCACATCAAAATTTGAAAACTTCATACTTTCTGGTCTCAAATCAGCATAACAGAAAAGGGTTCACAAAAATACATTTTATTTATTTGTGCTGTATAGTTGACAGCATTTCTTTGTACGCAGATTTATTTCCTGGTTGTTTGATGACCAACAGTAACTGCTGCCTTGCACATTAATATAATTACTTTGCCTCCATGAAGGTGTTCTGGCCAGCACTCAAGGCCCTACTAAAGTTACCTGTCAGTCTCAAGCGAAAACAAAGCTGCAAATTAATATTTCAAAGGTAGCGTCATCCAGCATATATTGGATGGATTCCATCAGTCTTGACCAGAGAACGAGCAAAACATCAGCAGTGGAGGAAGCCATTATTTAAAATAAGAAAAAGAGCAAATCAAAACACAAGACTTGGGAAGTGTTCTTTTAAAAATACGTAAATACTTCTTAATTTTTTAGATGCCATAGAAATAGGAACAAGAGCACAGTGCAGATTTGCTGTATCATAGATCAGCTCTCGTGAGCTGCATAAAGCACGAGGTGAAATTTCAAAACTACTGATAATCTCTGATGATGCATCTTAGAGCTGCTTATACTTCTAAAGCTGTTGCTTCTTTCCAGACCTTTGGTCCCTTGAATAAGTAAAAACAGCTTTCAAAAAGTAAACAGGTGCCTACTGCTCTTAAATCATATTCTAAGTTGTTCCAAGCAGCAATTCCATGAGCTTTCCTAATTTGCCACTTAAACACACTGTAGCAATGCAAAGCTGCGTATTGAAAAGATCCTAAACACGTAACTTGGTAATTAATAGAGTAACATCTTAAGGGTACTAAAAGTTGCTGCAGGGGAAACAAAACTTAAAAGATCCGGGGAGGTTCCCATTTCCTTGGGGGATATTAAAGGCTCAGTGCCCATTTGCTAAACATCTCACAACGTAATGAGTTTTCAAAAAACACAAATTTGCAAAACCATCTTTGTTTGATCTCTCATTCACATCCTCGCTAGTTTCTTTTTTAAAATAACCTTTTCATTGCAATGGCACGTCATGACATTCCGAGCAAGGGAGCTGCGAACCTCTTAAGGAAGGGCTGTACTATAGTGGCCAAATAAATGTCAAGTGTGAAGCAGTAGATCGTACAGACTGGGTCTCAGAGTTAACCAGCATAACTAAAGTAGTATTTTGACTTCGTATTTAAGCAAGGCTGGGATTGTAATCCAGTTGTGAACAGCGTCTGTTAAAACTGCGGAAGACAGTGAGACATCATTGGGTGTGAGTCTGTTTTTGCACTCTACAAAACAGTTCAGCAAAATGCTTGGCTGCAGCGATTAAGAAGGAAAGTTCCTTGCCATTTCTTCCCTGCGTTGGATATGATTTTTCTAAGGATTCAGTTTTGTGGAAGAAAGCCCTGAAAATACTTCCCGTGTTTGAAGACCTGCAAAGAAACCTGTTCTCAATACTAAAGTCTTTATTTTACATATGTTCTCTTTGCTGACATGACTCTCTACCTTCTCAAGTTTCCTATTAAATTTTGCAAGGTATTTGAGCACACAGGTTGAGGAGTATGTGTGAGTATTCCTTCCTAGCTTCATTGTAGTTGTTGAAAATGTGCACGTGGAATATCATTGTATGTTCACGTATCTATAGGAATGCGTATGCATTTCTGTCCTGTACTTCAGGCACAAGTTTACCCAGATCCAACTAATGTTAGAGGAGGTAACCTAAGAATGGAGATGAAACTTGCCTTCCCTCAAAGCTGTAGTGAAGGACCTAGTTCACAGCTTAATTGTGTGCAAGGCTCAAAAGTTACTGGTGAGTAAGGGGAGGAAAACAAAAAGTCGTATTACCTGGCTGGAAGAATGTACATTTCCCACTCCTCAGTTATTCCGATATGGCAGGAAGGACGTGTATTCTTTGGGTGTTTCTGTGTTTCTAAAAACAATCATCATCTGTGTAATGAGATCAAGCAAAGAACTTTCAGTCCAGAGGACAGTTAAAAAGGAAGGAAAAAAAAGAAGTGTGTAAGATAAAACTGGGTTAAAGACCAAATATCACCACAACTGCGCATTCAACTGCGAGGAATCTGCAATAAAATACTGTTACCATATTATAAGCAATCAGATGATCTTAAAAATCGCACTGGGAAATCAAAACAACCTTTGCTGAGGACTTTAGCTGAAAACCTACATAATCCTTTCAAATTCTGTAGGGATTTGGAGTCAGAGCTCTGCCAGATACCTGTTTCTTTTAGTTAATAGTAGGTTTGACAAAATTCTGCATATTCCCATTCGAAAGTTAGATTTTGACATCAACTTTTCGAAACTGTTTCAAGACAAATATTATCAAACTCGCAAACAAAGCAATTTCAGAACTATGCAGGCCTTTGCGAATGGCCTCTGTGTGTGTAAATGGAGATAGATTGATTACAGGTGTGTATGTACCTTTTTTACAAATCATCTGCTGGCAACTTCAAGCAACGTGTGCATTAATTTCCTAAGCTGAAAATTAACCTATGCACTTTCTATTTAAACATGTACAAAGAAACAGAAGAAAATAGGTTCTCCTAACTTCTGGGACTCAGTCTATAAACTAAACCAAACGTAGATCAGAAGCGAAAGATGTGAGTCCACTAATTCTTCTGCTCTGCTTTATTTTAAAGCGCTGTAAGGAACAAACTGTCTCGCTTTTCTGTGATAACAGGAGCCACTAATCACTGGAAAAGGTGATTCTGGTTTTGTTCAGGGTTTATGAATAAAGGGTTATTATTGGAAATGGCTCATTTACTCTGTACGTGCCTGAGACAGAAAGTCTGAGTCCTCTGGAGCTTTTGTAAATAGACATTTCAGAATCTTCCCAGACTGCGATGTTTGCCTGTTTGTCGCTGCCTAATCCAGAAGTGGTTCCCTGATAAGGTTAATGCCCAGTTAATTGCTCCTAGCCTTGACATACAGTTTAATTGCTGCTTGGCCAGCACATGTTTGTTGCAAGCGCTGCGTAGAATTCTAGTGGATGTAGCGACGCAAACCCCGGACTGGTGGAGGACAAACCAAATAAATACAGTATTTTATGTTCTTTTAATTCAGGGCCAAGTGGATTTGGATGAAGTGTTTATTTAGTTTGCTGGCTGCTTCAGATGCTGTGGCATATTGATTCCTTTTATCGCTAGCAACCATTTAACCTGACCTCCTCAGATCCTGTATTTTAAAAGCCATAAATTTTAACTTTCCTTATGAGCAAGGACTGAAATGCTGTGAAAGCCTTTTTATTAGCAGCGCGTTGCCTTAGTCCGTGTTCATGTGTCACCCATGGCAACAATATTTAGAGCATCTTAAATTTAGAGCGGCTGTTGGGCAGTTTGGAGGGGCAGCAATAAGGAGAACTCATAAATATCTCAAGCATGTAGGATTCACTGGTCGGAGTGTGGGCAGGTGTACAAAAGCAATGCCATTATTAGCAAAAGCGATCCTTTTTCTAGGTTATTTAGTTAAAAATCCAGCCTTTTTTTTCCCCCCTTAGTATTAACATTCACAATTAATGAAAAGCACGCACAAAGGAAGAGTTTTATATCATTTGTTTTTTAATTGCAAGTTAAATTGGTGAAGTGAAATGTATTTTTTGTTTCTTGGCTTGGCTTTTCTTTTTGCACTAATAATCTTCCTTGTTGCAATAGTCTAAATGAATCCCCGAGTGATGCTTAAAGTAACGTTTAACATGCAGCTTACAAGTGTTTATTAAAAATATGTCCAGGCCAAAACTTGATGTATAACAATGACATACTACTTCTTGAAAAACAAAATGATTGTGAATAAAACGAGTGATATGAGAGAGTTTTTATGCATTCACGTGTAAAGAAATTTAAAAGAAAAGGCTTTGAATTAACAAAGAAAAAAGAATGCTTAATATGAACTTTTTTCCTCCTTTGTTACTTCCGATTTAAATGAGTAATTTTCAAAAAAAAATACGTCAGGCTTTGTTACTAAGTAATAATTCAGCAGTTTATTTCAAAATAGGCTTGAGGCTTAAAAAATAGATGACAACCATTAATTGAACATTATCGACTTTCTTCTTTTCTGCTACTGAAGAAGTTTTTCTGTGTCCCACAGGTCAAAGGTAACACTCTGTATGTTGGCCTCATACCATTAAAAGTGACTTTGTTTAAATGTTGGTGCAGGGACTCTCACTTTGTGCTGAACTTTGGGGTGGGAACAAAAATATTGGTTTAGTTTGGGAAGTGTAATTTATATTGATTAATCTCAGAAAGTATCACATTTCCCAGTCTCTTAAAGCCGGATTGAAATGTTTGTTGTGATCTGCGGGCGGTTGTGGAAGGAGCAGTAAAGCAATCGCAGGGCACTGAAGTTTTGTTAGTGCTGATCAGTTTACAAGGTACCTGAAATCACTGGGGAATCGTATTTTCTAAAAACTGGACTTCTTCCATTGCTTTTCCTATAGCTGTTTTCCTCTAGCAGGTTGTAACAGCGATATCTAAAATCAATTTGAGATACGTAAAGTCAGGTTGCTTAATTTATACTGGGACCAGCTGAAAGGGCAAGTGCTTTGGTCTGCACCAACTGGGGAGAGAACACGAGCCTGCTGGACGGGCAGCGGTTCAGATGCACAGGAAAACTCTGGACGCAGTGGAAGGTTGTGGGAGAGGTTAAACTTGTGTAACCAAATGAAGAAAACTAATTATTTCACCAGATAACATCAGCCGTTACTCTGTGCAAAGACAGGCTTGGCTGCGTTTTGTCTAACCCAGCAAACGCGTGTGCCATTTCTGAGTGCTTTAGCTTGAACCTTTTTCCTTCTTTTTCTCCTGATTCTTTAATGTTGCACTGTGAAACTTATTAGCATTTGTGAGACATTTAATGTTGTACATATTATTCTTTTTGAAATATTAACATGTTATATTACAGTGTTGTTGTTTGGTAGTGATATGTTTATAGGAAACGGCAACCCCAGCGTACATTTCTAAGGTAACAGTTGTGCTTTTTTGCCTCTTGCCTAGTGGTTGCCTTATTCCGAGGCTTTCCTTGATTCGGCTGGATAAAACTCAGTGTACCTTCTGGGCTGCAAATTGTGAACTGCCATTATTTGTAGCTGAAATTGCAGTTTGTGCAAATATAGGCTAAATTGCAATCATTATATGTAGTAAAATAGATAGAAATATCCGTAAATCTGAAGACTGTAGCTGGCTCTTTCAATCAGAGAACTTGTTAAATTCTCACATGCTTTGATTTCCCTTTCTTAGTGTTGTGGGGTTTTTTTCTGTCAGGTGTGGGGTTGTTCTGTGTTAAATATTCCTGCTTCTAATCTGGAATGCTTGGTTTGAGGTATAAAATGAGCAAAACAATACATGTTGTCTTTAATATGTGAGGTAGATAGTTAATATGTGACCAATATAGTTATTTTTCGCTTGCTTTTTATCAAGACCCTCATCATCTTTTCTATGATACCTGTATAAACTAGTGTTGAAGAAAAGGCTACAGTATGATCTAAGGTTATTCTACAAAAATACCCTATTAAAGCTCTTCATTTGAAAATCACAAGTTAAATGATGTAATGACTTTCGAATTCCTCCTTCCTAATCGTTCTCTACATTGAATCAATAGATGATTGAGGAGGTATCTGAGTATAAAAATACAAATGAGAGTAAAAAACCCTTTGCAGTTGTGTATGCTGTAATTCCTACCACAAATAAATGAAACTACATTAAACAAAATGGTTCAGAAAGAATTGAACATGAATTCGTTTGTCACCACGTAATGTTGCAGTCCTGTGGGTAAGAACCAGTCTACCTGTTATTTGATGTTTATGGCACATGGTAATAATGACAAATGTTTCATTTTTTGCCCTAAAGCTTATTTAAAGGGACACTCACAGTTTATACAGCCATTTATTTAGAGGTAAATTTCCAGGAGGAGCTAAGGTGAGAGTAAAGCAATCGGGTCTTACTGGCTTTCTCTTGCCTTTTGTATCTGTGGATGTATTTCACTTGGGTAACAGATTTGGTTTGTTCTCATACAATAGGTTTCCCAACAGCAGGGATATATTTTGACTAAATTTCGCTAAGGGGCCTATTTTGCCAGCCTGATACCTACGTAATTTGATTCTGACCAACAGAAATCCTGCTTTTTCCTTCCTGAACAAAAGTTGGGGTGTTTCTGAAACCATGCTTGCTATCCTCACCTCTGCAGGGGCAACGTAAAGTTAGCAATACAGTAATTTGTGTTAAAAAAACCCCACAAACATATATGTGATCTGTGAATGGATTGTATTTTGAAAATCATGGGAATGTATATGTGTCAAAAGATGTTTTAAACATTCCTCAATTCCTTTAGGGTAGAGGTAACTACAGTTAGTTCGGTCGGGTTGGGGTAGGCCCGAGTTAGGCCTCATGAATGTTCTCCAAGGCGCGTGTCCTGTGCTGTGCAGTAGGAACCAGTAAATACAGAGCCACGCTATTTATAATCTGTTACCACTTTGTGTTTGTTCTATTTTTTTTAATTTCGGCAACACTTTTCTTTTTTTCTTCATACCTGTTTTTTCGCATTGCTATAATTTCAAAATATGAATAGTAAATTAGCCTAGCTGACACAAAGATGTTCCTCCCAATGATAACCTTTAGGCATATTAATATACTTCCGGTTTTCAAGAAGAATCATTATCTAGAAAGTAAAATTACTGATAAATATACAAAATGTTTAGTGTGGGGGGTGTCTTAGGAGTTGTGTTTCGTTTAGAGTGGCAGCGCAATTCTGCTCTCTCTCCGCACACCGTTGGGTTGGTTTGCATTGCCCACACTGCTGTGCCATTTGTTTCCCTTTGATTTTCGTGATCGACGTCTTGCTTTTGGCGTGTTGCCTTCTATGGGCTATAAAATAAAGAAAGGAATGTGCAGATGTGGGAAAAAGAGAAGCCTGGAAATACCTGAAACTAATAATAGTAGTAATAAAATAACAGAAAGCAGGTTTATATTTGCTAGCAGGTTAAGAAAAAGAAATCTGTGGTAGCCATGTTGACATTGAGCAGAAAATTAGGGTATGTGTGATATCATCTTTCAGTTAAAGCATGATAACAGTATCATCTACGAACCAGCAACTTGGCTTCATGTAGACTTAGGCAGGTACTGACGGCACTTGTTTTTCTCTCGTAAATTCAGTAGAGATGCATAAGGTAATTCACCATTTATAGAAAAAATAAAGTGGATGCTTTAGTTGACTTACTGTACTACAAGAAGCAGTAAAACGAGGGCTCAAGAATTTAAAATCCATTGAAAGAGACATTTTTGCACAGTGAAATATTAAATTTCTCATGGCCAAACTCTTTTTGGTATGTAAAATCTGGGTAGAGCTAGATATGTACACACACAAACACACAACACGCACCTCCAGAAGTGCCCGTTAATAACATGTAAAAGATGAGAGGGAGGTTTGATGTTTGTTGGGGTTTTGTTCATTCATTATTTTTAGCTGTGAGGAAAAAATGCACATTTTCAGGCTTAGATATTAGTGTGGAAGAAAGGGGACTGCTCTCCCTGCTTAGGAAAGCTCCTCAGCTCCTGTATCTTTAGTTGTGAGCTAATACATGATAAATAAATATGATAAATAAATTAAGAAAAAACTAAAGCTGAATTGCAAAAACATGAAGTTCTCACTGAAAACCCTGGTGAAAACATCCAAGGATATAAACTCCTTGACTGAATGCTCCCTTTAATGAGGCTGCATTGCTACTACTGTCATCAATAAGAAAAAATGCAATTATTTTTCCCCTAGGTTCAGATGCTTTTTCACAGGTGGGTTTTCATGGCAATAGTGAGAAACTTCCAGTGCCGCCAGTGAAATTTCAGAATAAATTATTATGGTCTTAGAAAGGGGCAACTAAATGCTTAATACTAGTCTGTGACTAAAGGTTCTCAGTAAGTTTTTGAATAAATGAGGATACCTTTTTAATGATATAACACAGGAGGATCATGGATAAAATTTAACTGTCTTTTCCAGTGAAGGAGAAATACAGTTAATCTTTGCCATTTTGTACTGTCCTTTAAAGTAACACATTCATCTTAAGCAATGAAGTAACCATAGAGCAGTTCTATTTCTTTGGGGGACATTAGGAAACAAACAAACAAAAAAACCACACAAACCACAGTTTTCCAAGGTAGTGATGTTCTGATTTTACTTGGTAGCTAAAGAGTGCTCCATTTAGTTTCTTTTTTCCTCTTTCTAGTAGCAAACTGAAAATACTACATGCAAGTCCTGTCAGAGTTCCCTTGAAAACATCCCCCAGGAAGTTATTGCTAGTTATTACTAAAATTAATTCCTCATGGGGCTTTCGATGTTAGGACAAAAGAGCAAAATAAAGACTATTTATACAGAAATAAACATACTTTGCCAACAACTCCTCCTCTGCCTGAGACAGGCACCATGGTGCTTACTAATGCACAACTTTTTAGTGGTTTTAAGCACCTTTATGTTGCATTCAAGTCATTGCTCTAACACCATTTTAGCACTTGCTATTTGGCCATAGTGGTATTCTCCAGGATGGCAATTAGTGAACAAATGAAGGTTGCACTGTGTGAAGAGCAACCAGGCTGCCCTTAAACTTGTCTCCACACACCCCCTCAATTCCCCGCTCCCCCTTATTTTCAGCTGCGTGTCACTCTGCAGGTAATGGAAGTGTAAATTGCTTTATGTAGACACTACTGATGACTCTGTATTTGGTGCCACTTCTTTGTTTTTTTTCCTTTTAGGAATTCACTGATCACGCTGGTTTAGTTCAGAAATTCCCACCTCTAGGATTGCTAAAATCGCAGCATATAGTACTAACATACCTGTATTTTCCGTGATCCTAGAATCTCTTCAAGAGTGACAGAATATAGACATGTATATGAAGGCCTCCTGTTCTTTTATTCTTCTGTTACTTTGGTTAGTATCACTTAAAAGTTGAAAACAAAAGCATTTGTGTTCTCAAAGACTGAAGGCATATTGCAGGGCAAAGTCTCTTCCTCATTGTCACTATGTCACAGTTACTGTTCTGCCATGTAAAAACTAAGTAGAGGCTACAAAGGGTTTTAAATGAGGCTGTGAATTTCTTCATTGATCAGTATTCAAAGAGAGGAAAGGTTTGGGAGACTTGGGAAGGTATTTGCTCGTTTTTCTATGAAGTGCTTTCTTGCAGCTATAAACAGGGAAAAGGCAGTAACATCATTTATGTTAAGCTATATTTTGCTGGAAATAGTTGTTTCTTGAAAAACCTGCTGTGTGTGTTGATATCATAGCAGCAGTTTTCAGCTTGAAGGAAAAAAAAAGGTTGGATAAGACTGTGAGAAAACTAATAATATCTTCTCACAAGAGAAATGTGTTGGAAAATATCAACCGTTCATACAACCTGACTCATTGTGAAACCCAAAAGTCCTCATGTGTAACTGTTTGTGAGCCGAAGGATAGTGTTCTCCTTGAGATGGCTGTGAAAGGGGGAAGAAGCGACCCCATCCTTATCACTGCTTCCACTTGACAGACGTGAGCCGGCTATTGCCCATCGCTGCCGCTCTGAAAACTCCTCCGGGTCTGGACGGGGGTATCTACTGAACTAGATTTAACTTGTATGTTCTTTTTAGAACAAATTACATTGATTGCCTACTATTTTAAAGGCCCCAAGTAATAAAGTACACAATTCAATGTATCTAACTAGTTTCAGGTATAAAAATTCTTAACTGTTTGTTTTCCAGACTCTTCTGGCAAAGATTTCGGTCCTACCCTGGGACTGAAGAAGTCCAGTTCTCTTGAGAGTCTTCAGACTGCCGTGGCTGAAGTTAGGAAGAGCGAACTCCCTTTCCACAGACCCAGGCCTCACGTGGTCCGTCCTCGAGGGTGTAACGAGAGTTTCCGAGCTGCCATTGACAAGTCTTACGACGGACCTGAAGATGGAGAAGAAGGTATGATGCTAATGGCACTTACTGGGGAAGCCACCCTCACTTAGCACTGCTGGAGGCCGACTCACTGAAGCACATAAGCAAGTGATTTAGTCCAGTTGAAGTTGATCACGTTTTAAAAGCTGCTCACGTGCTCCAGTGAATAGAGCTGTCTTTGCGGTACCCCATCCAACCTTGACGGGGTTTAGTGTAAAGTCTTTCACTGATCTCCTTTGGGGCAGGGGGTGGGTTGGAGGATTTAGAACTCAATCCTTAAATAATTGTATTTTTCAACTTCAAGAAGCAGCTGTCTTCTTCAGATTACATTAAAAATTATCTTGCTTGTTTTACAGAGCTGTCTACAATTCCCCCTTCTCCAAGCAGGAAATTCGTTTCCTCTTTCAAAGAAGGCAGAGGGTATTGATAGCACCCTGCTGCTCATTCTGTCACCATGGGCTTGTAGGCCCCAGTCTGGAAATATGTCTCTTTTAGCATGAAGCATAAAACTGTGCTTGAGCTCCCCGAATAGAAACAACTCAGCTCTTCTCCAAGCAGACAGAACAGTTTATCTATTTCTTGTTCAGCCATTAAAATAGACAGATTCCAGGGAGTGAATGAAATAGTTTTATTGCGTAGGTTGTTTATATCAGTTACCGGAATCTCTTGTTGAAGTAACCTCTCAGTGTTTGCATCCCAGCGTGTGAGTTTTCTAGAGCTGATGGAGGTCAACAAGCTACATTTCAAATGAAAGTGTTTTACCATGTCAAGCTTCTTGTATCAAGAATAATAACTAGAAAACAGGTCACTAAAATAACTCTGTGTTTAATTTACAATAGAAATCTGCTTCAATTCACTGGGTATATTTAGTCTGCTTTTTAAATTATTCAGCTAAATGAGTAAGTGTTGTGAGTCATTTGAGCACTTTGTAGACACTCGTGCTGTATTTAATGTGTTTGCGTTTTGGTGGCCCCCGGCCATCCTCACTGCTGCTCCTCCATTCTGTGCAGATGGTTTCTCTGATAAGAGCTCTCACTCTGGTCAAGAAGCTCAGAACGTGGAATCTGCCTCTCCGGGGAACCTCGAAATAGAAGATGCAGAAACCAAAGCAAAAAAAGACAAAAAAAATAGAGAGAAAGAGAAGAAAAAGGAAAAGGGTAAATCGAAAATCAAAGAGAAGAAAAGGAAGGAAGAAAATGAAGATCCAGAAAAGAAAAAGAAGAAGGGATTTGGTGTCATGTTGAGGTATGGCATTTTAAAAAGCAAACCAGCCACCTATTCTCTTCATAACGTAGGAAACAAATCATGTTCTCATAAAGTAGTGGAAAAATTATTTCACTTGGACTCAAAGTAATGTTTATGTTATTTAAAAAGAAAGCAGTTTACACTTTTACACTAAACTTGTAGCTGAGGCAGAAGACATTTGGCAGGCAAAATGTCTTTTTGTGCCTTTGAAATTCATTCCCATATGTCAGAAAAGATTCAAGGTTTCATGCTAAAAACAAGCGTGTGTCGTTGGGGGAGGCTTTGTGGGGAATATTTCTGAGTAATCCATGACCCGCTCCCACACTCAGACCTTTGCCTTCTCTTCTCTTGCTTATCTACTTCTCTCACAAGCTTTGGGGGGAAGAGGATTGCTCGTGTTACTCTAAACAGCATAGTAACATTTGCAGTTATGACAAAACCTTTGCTTTGCACCTCCAGCCATTGCCTGCAGTACTCAAAACTCACCATCCTCTCTGCCCAGGGTGCAAATGTTTGCATTTCTTCTGTGGCTATTGGTTGCATCTCTGGAATCAGCAGAGATTAGACAAAGTTCTTCAGGCCATTTCCTTGCTATTGCTGGAGCCTTTGGTGCTCTAGTTCTGGTTGCAATCACCCCTGCCTCTGGTATTAAAGTGTTTCCATTTAAGCAGGTCTTTATAATTAATGGAGGGTGTGTGAATGAAATTTCATCATCACCTGGAGGAGATGAGACTGTATGGTTGCTTGTGGCACTGGACGCTTTATGTCAGCTGGACATTGGTGTTTCTTAGCATGCTGCATTGTATACAAGTCAGATACATAGAAAAGCCACAATCATTGCTTAGGCAGAAATATATTTAATGAGTAATCTAAGAAATTCAGCTGCCAGATCATTCGCTTACAATGATATATGAACTTGCGTTGCAGCTTTCTGTTGGTATGTCCTCTGGAGTCAAATGGCTTGTGTTACATTGACATGGAAGGTTTTAGCTGACTTTCTTCCATGTATCATTAATAAGATTCCTCCAAATTGTCCTTTCAGCTTTTGAACACTGTAGAGATATTGTCAAAAATTTACAGGCATGCTTATGTGCTAAATGTGCATTATTTCAGGAGTTGTTAGCATTGCTAGGATGAAGGCTTGTGGGTACACCAGTCTGCATTCAAATGGGGCTCTTCAGGCATGCTGAGCAGGAACATCCTCACACCTGGGCATTTGTGTTCATGTATTTGTGTCCACACTGTTTAAACACACAGGGCTTAACATGGAACAGTAGTCAAAACACTGAATAATTAGGAGGGTAACTTTAGCAGCTCTCTTGTGTATCTTAAGCCTTGCGTCTATTTTCATTCTTCTTTTCTTCTTTGGCGTGTACAGGGCTGTTGGAAGAGGAGAGGAGTGACACAGAGGTCTGACAAAAGCATAAGTATTCTGTTTCATATATCATTGGCAGATTTGAAGCCTGAAGTGCAAAGTCTTGCTGACGGGGGTGTGATGTCTGAGCTAGAAGGAACATGGGATGACATCAGAATCCAAAAAAAGCATTGTAGGTGACAAAAAACATCTGATAATGATCAACATGCAAAGCTGGGAACAATAGATTACCATTCTTAGTGATGCCCTTTTTCAAAATACATTTCACATTTTGGTTGTACACAACCTTTACACATCTGTTCTTTTTGTAAGCTTGCTTTTTATTTAGATTTATAGTCTTCCAAGCAGACAGTAATTGTTAATAGTATTTATCCATATGGTAGCATAGAATGGGACTTTCTATCCCACACCATTGAAAATCTCTACAAAGCCACAAAAATGGAAGCACCAGCTTATAATGAACAGAGAAGGAGTTGTTTGTAAGAGCCAGGGGGATTTTAGAGGTTTTGTGTCCTCGACAGTGTTTCTTCTTAGGATGCAGAAAATTGGTCTTGAAAAGAAATTCCCTCCTGAGAAAGTGAGAGTCCTGGGCAACCCCAGCCATGATAGGAGTGAAAGGGTGATGGACTGTAAAAACTGAACAAGAGGCTTTGCAAAGGAATTGAGGACTATATGTCCTGTTCAAGATTAGCAAAACCAGGCTGGTATTTTTTCAGGGAGAAATTGCTGTGGAAGACAGGAAATACAAAACCAATTAATTTCAATTATTTAAAAAGAAATAATCAGAAGCTAATGGAGGAACTTAGAAGGGGTCAAATACTGACTGAACACCAGACTCAAGGGGTATTTTTCAAACGGGAGTTTTGCACTGATGTGAAGAGTGAGGAGTGAGTGTCAGGAGGGCTGGGGAGGAGGAGACTGCAGTCAGAAGGTTTAAAAGATCAAGTATTTTAGCAGCACGGTTGGAAAGAAAGAGCCAGATTTTTTTATGACATCGTGGAGATGAAACTGGCGTGTTTCATTGCTAGAACATCTGTGGAAGGAAAGAGAGAAGCTGAAGGCGACAAAGTCGTGAGCTTCTGCAGCAGGGAAGGTGACTACTAATTCTTGGTAGCTTAAGAGAAAGAAATAGAGAAGTATTTAGAAACAGAGATGAGCTCAGTTTAAATTGGAAGGGGAACCTGCCATAGGAGGCATTGGAAATGGAAACACCATGAGTGAGGAGAAAACTGGATGGAGAGGAAATCTGTGGTGTGCCTTCTGTAGATACGGTGGTAGCTGCACTGTGATCCATCCCCCATGTGGGAGACCACCAAAATGAGGGACTGATAGGAGAGAAAGCCCCTTTGCTTTGTTCAGAGCTATTTCAGCTGTGCCCACATAGTTCTGCACTGCGTAGATGTATCCAAACAGGAAAACAGACTTGCTGAACCCGTGTCAAGATTGGGTTGAGATAAGCAGGAGATGGTCATCTGTGGTGGAAGCACCAGGACCAGAAGGACAAAGAAAATATTGGAGAGATCTAGCCAGAAAGCTCAGTGCTAATGAAGACACATGCACTTTCTGGTGAGTGATTGGGGGTCAGCTCTACAGGACAAAGTAAAGCAGAATTTGAGCCTAAAAGCAGCTACTGGAAAAGTCCCATTTGTCTGCGATGAGGTTTTTGTGCTGTACTTGCTGGGTCACATACACAGCTATAACAATTTTTATCTTGATTCTGTATCCGTGTGAGTTGGCTTGTTTCTGCCTTATAATCAATAACAAAGCATTTCAAGATATTAAAACTAAACCCAAGTATTTATCTGTCGTACAAGAAGTGTTGAGCTTTAGTCTTTTGCATCTGAGATTTTTGAACATATTGGAATTGCTACTGCATTGGGTTTTTACTTTTTTTTTTGAATTTAACAACAGAAAATAGCAAAGCTGTTAGCAGTTGCTAACAGATTTCACTTAGTGCCTCATCTGTTGCTCAGCTGCTATTTACTTGTAGTTCCTGGTCTTTTTTTACACATACAAAAAAAGAGAATGATTGCTTTCCTGCTAAGCTTTTCCTGGATTGAAGCTTTATTTAGGTGACCGTGATTCAGAGAGACCATCAAGAAATCATGCTTTTCTTTTTGTCATAATTGTTTTTAGAAATGTCCTTTTGTTTTACCCAGTGTTAACTGGAACTCTTGGCTGCAGCATTTTAATGACTGTGGCACTTGGAGCAGAGTAGGTTAATATACTGGAGATTTGAAATGCAGATGACACTGGTTATTAGTGATCAGACTTAATTAAAGTGCTGTTTTACTGTGGTGCAGAGTGCATCGTGTTTGTGATTTCTCGTTTGGTTGGTTCTGCCGCTTATGTTGCCCGAGCGTCCAAGGAACTACAGGAGCTGACCCTGTTAACTGGTTGTATGTAACATCAGCTAAGCAAGCATTGTATTTTACTTTTTGATGTTTTCTGGCAGATTGGACCGTCAGAGCTCACTAAGTAGCTCACCACTAGACAACAGACAGCAAAGGAAATTGGTGTTGTATCAGGAGCACAGCTACATTAAATACTGTGACTAAGCATATGCTGCAGTCTCGGGAAAAAAAACAGTCTTGCATCTGTGCTGAAACTCTTTCAGAACAGAAATAACACTCAGTTCCATGCAGATATGTAACAATGTCAAGATTACGCAATACCGTATTGAATTCTTGGTTCATCCCTTTTCTTGCGTTGAGCTGACCGATTGTTTCAAGGCACGGTGACTCTTGACAAGACACCCGGACCTTGGATGAGCTTCCCTGTAATTCTTTCTGAAGGCGTTTTGTATTTTCATGGGCACCGCTATAGTGAAACAGCGTATTTGTGCCTTTGAATAAAGATAGTGTGTAGTACCATTGGTTCTGAGCTGTCAAAAGCCTCGTGAGGTGGCTCTGTAGGCTGTTGGGAAGGGTTCATCTCCACCCCTTGGATGTGTTAGAAATCACTGCTGCTGAGCACTCATGCGGAATGCATTATCACTTAGCACTGGGAATGCAAAGCTGATACAACCAAGAGGTTAATATTAAAAAAAAAATATATATATATATATATATATATATTCCTCAGTTCACTAGGTGATGAACTATACATTTTAAATTTGTGACCTATAGTTATTTAATCACCATGCTTTGAAACACTATCAAAATATTATTTCCTGACAAAGGTAGGCTCTGTGTTGGTTTCTAAATTAAGTTGGAAAAAGACTGAACCTTTAAATCACCAGAGAAACGTGACCTCTGCTGTGCATCGCCGCTCTGTATCCTAATCCCATAGCAGTTGTTACAGTCCTGGTGTGTAATCACCTTAAGCCTATGGCTCTCTCACTGCCTTTTCCAGATAGTGATTGTAAAAATCGTGGGCAGTCCTTTCAGCTTTATGGGATGTAGGTAAGTTAGCTAATGGACTGCAGCACTGCCAATGGCATTTTAATAGGTGGCTCCCCCAGGCAGAGACCAGGAGGCCGAAGTCATCATTTTTTTGGTGGTATAAAAATGTAAGAGCAAGTATGTAATTGATGAGTCAGAGTGAAGAGTTTGGCTGCCGTGGAGCGCAGCGGGAGAACATCCTCTCATTCACTCTTTATTTCTAGGCTGGATTCAGGAAAGAAAAAAACAATCGACCTTCTTCATATGAAGCAGCTCTTGGCAACTTGATTTCACTCGCTCGCTAGCATATATTTTCAAAATTATTTTAGGTGAGAAAATGTCTGTTCTTCACAAATACTGTACATGAACCATGACTTGCACTTTTGTGCATGTATACGTGTAGCTGCAAGCCCAGGAAGCAGGAATATCTACGTGCGTACTGGTTACATTTGCTTTTTCCTCTTCAGAAAGAGTGCACTTTCCCCACATAAGAGTTCATCTTAAATTATTTACCTTCCATTTCACAATATGAGCCATGAATATTTTATTTTTTTGTCCCTTTAATTTGCCAATTTTCCTTTGAGCTAAGTGCCTTAGTGATTTTAATTTTTCATTCTAGTTGGAAGACAGAAATGACCCTTTTTTCATTATTACTATTATAGGCCTTGCGCTCAGAATGATACTTTTTACAACCAGCAGTGTTGAACCTGTAATGGTATTGCAGAGCAGCTCCCATAATATACAGCTATTGACTTCCATTAAGTATGGCACTGTGATAGTTTATGGAGGGGTTTTTTTTCCTGCTCTGTGTTGCCCTGAGAAGTTGAGCATTGCAGAAGAAAAGTTAGCAATATAATGAAGAAAGAGCAAATAATAAAGATGTGATTTGCTGGAGAGAGGCAGTGGATATAAAGTTTTACTACATTTCTATGTATGTACATCTGGTGCTGGAAATCAGTGTGGACATGGATAGATTTAAGCAAAAATAAGGAGAGACAAAAAACCCACACCAAAACCCAAGACTAGATTAAATTATCATTTCATTAGGCTAAAGTTATTTTAGGATTCTTGTCCTCAATAGCAAAATGATCTGAGATGGGTCATGTCTTTTTTCTTGACAAACACCTCAATTTACGTGTATCGCTTTGTCTTTCCATCCTCCGTATTGATTCCTCCTTGGCTGCATTTGTGGGCTGAAACAGAAAAAAAGGTTTTGTACTAAAAATGATCATGTGGACTGCCTACTAAAGGCTTATTTGTTTAATTAAGCATCTGTTCTCCTCTTAATATGCATGCATAAATCTCATTAACGTTCGACGTATGCAAGTGCAGTGAAGAAGAATAGACCCCTCACTCTCATTACTGAACTTGGATAACAAGATTCATATTTACTTAACAGATCAGAGCAGAAAGTTCCCTCTGACTATTTAAAAGGACTGGAAATTACAAACTGTTTGCAAGGAGCGTGCTTCTTGTGAAACAGTTGCATGTTCATTTCAAGTTGAAATATTATTATTCAAGCCATTACTAAGCAAAAAAATAAAAGAAAAAGTCAGCTAAGTGTCTGTCTCCTCTCTCCCAAGAAACACCTTCTGCAAAAAGCGTGTATTCTTAATGAATACTGAACGCTGTGGCAGCGTGTTTATCCTTCATTAGCTGTTACTTGTTCTAAAATCCATCTCTCATCTAATGATAAAACTTGAATTCCAAATTTTCCATATAAGTCACGGTACATTGAGCATTCCTATATGTAGTGTGGATGCATTGTGGTCAAAGATCCTTGAGCATTTAAAGCCATGCTTGAAGTATTTGAATTAAAGCTTCCTGAGCTGCATTTTGACCGCTATATATGTATTTTGTGCAGGAATATAGGATGGACTGTGAGTTCTACTGTGAGGCAAAAAAAGAAGGAAGCAGCCGTTTTGCTGATTTTCTGTTTCAGCAGTTCTTGTAACATGAACTTGGTAAATGGGAGGGAGGGTGGGGCTGGGAGGAGAGACAACAATTAACAGAGAAATTATACAGAAGGGGCTCCTGACAGATTCTTTAACTACAAAGTGCTGGCAGGTGCCAGTTTAATAGGTATTGCCGTTAACAGCCATCTGTAGAGAAAG
Source organism: Streptopelia decaocto (assembly GCF_964273445.1). Taxonomy (NCBI): domain Eukaryota; kingdom Metazoa; phylum Chordata; class Aves; order Columbiformes; family Columbidae; genus Streptopelia; species Streptopelia decaocto. The sequence continues at coordinate 31,057,852 of NC_138660.1, forward strand.
TGAAATGTGCTCATCTCACTGAATTATGATTTATGCCAGACAAAGCAGTCAAACCAAAGTAATATTTATATTATAACGCGGAGTCATTGATTAAATGCACATGGCATCTCAAATCTAGTTGACATTTTAAGTTGAAATGATTGCAGACATGTAGCCATTTATTTAACTATTACTTTAAAAAATGTGTCTCTACTTGTTATTAATAGAAGAAAGTCAGACTTGACCGATATTTCAATAGGCTGACCTTTTGTTTTGCTGACATATAAAAGGAAATAAGCTCCTTTTGGGGTAGTCACAATTTCAGAGCATATGAAGTATGGTAGCTTCAGAAAAAACTGACCCCTTTGAACCGCTCTGTGTCTTTCTTCCCTCCTCCACATGGGATTTTTGAAAGAAAATGGACAAGAGGTGGTTCAGGAGACAGGACAATAGTCTGAGAGGGGCTTTGTTTCCAGTGCCTGCTCTGCTACTGATTTCTTGGGTGACCTTGGTTGACTCACTTACCTCTGAGCCACACTTGTGCAAAGGTTATCTTCAGTGCTTATACAAAATAAAAATAACATCATTTCCTCCTTCGTTTGATCATTGTTCAGACAAATCTGTTAAAAAGTAAATATATTTAAAAACTAGTCTGGCTACTGCTGTATAAGTATAGCAGGCAAATAGTTTTATTTTTAAGAAAAGGAAATCCCTCTGTTCTTTTTGTAACCTTGTGTAATTATCGCTTACCTTCCCATCCATTTTTGGTCTGTTCTCTCTTTGGAAAAACCAATAATGCCAACCTAACCAAGTTTGCTTGCAAGCTCAACCTTCTGCTGTTGCACTGTTACTGGGAACCGCTTGACAGGATACTGGGTTGCTCATCCTTACCCTTTCTTGTCACTGCTCATGCATGGGGTGCCGAGCTGGGGTCTCCTCCTCCTCTCCGCACCACCTCCTCACTATAGATACTCTTACCTTTAGAAATGAGGTTTGGAAAATAATGCCTCAGAATTACAGTCAACCTTCTGTCTTTTACCCTGATTTTATGCCTTCTTGCTAGAAAAAATCAATTTGTCATTTCAAATTTAGCATGGGCAAACTCATTTTTCCTCTGCAAATTGTTCCTATTTATCCTTTACTCTGTCATCATGAAAACTAGAGCATCTTCCTTCTTTCACAAAACCCTACATGGGATGTCGTCTTTCAGCGAACCTTAAACCCGCTCAGTGGGGCAGTGGCTAAAATGTGCTTTCCTACACAACATACCGAAGACCTGACCACACAAGAGAAGCTTCTCCCTTTCTGCTTGGACTCCTGTTGCTCCCAGCTTACGTCCGTCTGTCCTGTGGATCACATTGGGTGTTCTGACTGCCCTTTCTGCCCCTGTCAGCCCAGCATCAACTCTGCCTCCTTCCCAGTTTGCTCTGTGGGAACAGACTGGTGTGGTAACACACCCATGAACACGAATCTGTTAAGATGTGAATGCAAAGGTGCAGATTTGACCCAGCAGTTCCTGCTCACTCAGCTGTTAACTCCAGTTAATTCCATCTTCTTATCACCTCCAGCCATCCCATCCTCTGATGATGCTTGTTTGCCACCGGGTTTCTGCCGTTGTTCCTTTCTCCTCCTCTCTCTACCCTGCTCTGCGCCCCAGGCTGCCCCTTGTCCCATCTGTCACCCAGCTTAGGCAGAGCCTTGGCTAATAAGCCTGGTAGAGTTCCTTAGTCTGGGCTCTGCCCTGTGTGTGTTGCTTCCACTCTGCACCTTGTCACGAGGAGCAACTGCTCTGATTTCTCAGTGGTTGTGATGATGCACGACATTTATCACAGAAGTTAATGATGCTATTGAGTGCTCCCCCCACAGAAATATTTACATTCAAAGAACCTTTCCCTGCTTGTTTCCTTCATGCGGTGGGAATGACATCTCTATGGTCTTGGCTTAAACCTCCGGCATATGAGAATTTCATCTTGCTGTTTAGAAGTATTTGAATAATTCGTGGTGGTGAAGATGAAGATGTCTTCTCTCTTTTCCCTTTCTGTTCCTACAGCTTCCCACTTCTGTCCTATTTCTTTTTTTTATTGTTGAGGAGAAACAATAAAGAGTGAATAAAAAGGAACCTGGGCAAATACAAAATGTAAGCCAAATGTTGACATGAAAAAAAAACTATCATCCTCTGTATGTGTGTGTGTGTGTATATTATATAAACTCTGAGATATGTGTCGCCACTAGTTTAGGAAGTAAAAAAAAAAGTTCACGTCTTAAAGGTTGACTCACAAAGTGAAAAACTGTCTCTGTGTGTCTATATAGTACAAAATATACAGGCCACTAAGTATCTGCTATAGTTCTTCAGCATTTATCATCAGTATTAGGTTTGAAGTAATGAACTATACACCTGTGCCGTTCATTGTCCGTTATTTGAAAATACTGAATACCTGGCCACATACTAACCCCAGATTATCAGGTTGGTTGGTAATCATGTGTAAACAGGACTGTAAAGCCATGTTCTGGTGACGGAGGGCCAGCACTGCTGTCTGCTGTTTTCTTTCTAGCTGAAGAGCCTTAGTGAGCCGTGAGTCAGGCACTCTCCGTTCTGCCTTTTGTCATCTTTTTGTTTAGCTTTTTATCAGAGAATCATTTAGGTTGGAAAAAACCTTTAAGATCATCGAGTTCAACCATTAACCTAGGACTACCAAGTCCACCACTAAGCCATGTCTGTAAGTGACACATTTACACATCTTCTAAACCCCTCCAGGGATGGTGACTCCACCACTGCGCTGGGCAGCCTGTTCCAGTGCCCAACAGCCCTTTCCATGAATAATTTTTTCCTGATATCCAATCTAAACCTCCCCTGGTGCAACTTGGGGCCATTTCATTTTGTTCTATCACTTGTGACCTGGGAGGAGAGACCAACCCCCTCCATGCTCCAAGCTCCTTTCAGGCAGTTGTAGACAGTGATAAGGTGTCCCCTCAGCTCCTGTTCTCCAGGATAAACAGCCCCAGTTCCTTCAACCACTCTTCATCACATTTGTGCTCCAGACCCTTCACCAGCCTCATCGCCCTTCTTTGGACAAGCTCCAGCACTCTAATGTGGAAATCTGTATTACAGTAGCCTATTATAACAGACATCCTAACGTTCTGGCTTTAATTAAAATTAGATTGAGGAAATAAACAATTCAAAGAAGTTAGCTCGCTCTCTTTTTTTTTTTCTTCAAATATGCTTCCCATATCCTCTTCTGCATTCGGAGTGCTTGTTTCCCTTCACGAGCTCCTGGATTGTTCAGCCTCCCTAACAGCCAGCGAGGAAGGACTGTCGAAGAAGATCACTTTCATTCATTTAGTTGTCTCAGCACTGCAAGTTTTTAAATGACTGATTTCTGCCTGTTGAATTTGGTGCAGTCTGCACTGTAAAATACATTTGTCAATATAAAAGCTTTCTCAAAATGTGAAGATTTCACAAAACCACAAATGCACCACTCAAGACAAAACTTGCACTATACAGCTGCACATAGTTTTCACTATGACTAGAAGATACCGAGGGTGACTTGATCTGTATTACTCAAAAAGAAATTAGTAAGTATTTTTCCTTTAAAAATGCAGATTATTATGCGTGTAAGTGCTGCGGTAGGTTAACGTACCTCTTAATCTCTGAAGACCTGTGCCTCATCTTTTTCTTAATGAATTCCTGTTTAGGCTGTTTCAGCTTGGTTGTCATTTGCTGCTTCCCAAGGAATCCTGAGGAAGATGTGTAAAGAAATTTCTGGGTATAGATCTGCTTTGAATTCTCTCTGCCCACAGCGGTAGTATTAGCTGCTTTGTTCCTAACTGTGAGTAGTTTGCTAATTGTGGTAATCCCGAAGTAGTATTTCTGTATCTGGAATATGAATGCTGACGGTCTTCTGTAGGACCACACTGAGACCTGTAAATCCTCAGGTGCTGGTCCTCTGGAAACTGCAGAATTTGTTGATTTGCCTGTGAAGTTTGTTGCACCCAGTGAGTGGCGAAAACTGATTTGGCGTGCGAGGTTGCTAATTCCAAGTGGATAACCGGCTTTAGTCCCCAGCGCTGTAATAAAGCAAATTCGGTTTTATTGCATCTCCTGCATGCAAATTACTATTAAAAATCTGTGTTGTAGAGATATTTTGGTCTTTTACAAAGACTTAGATGTTTCTGTATGCTTGGAGGGGAGGAAGGAAGCCACACTCATGCAAAATATATGCTCTAGTGGTCTAATTAAAAGCACACCAAGTTATAAGGAGTCTAAAGTATGCTAACAAAAATATTCCAATAGCAGTATATTTATTTAGGTCTTCCTTAACATTTATTCTGGCTTAAATACCAGCTTCCTCTGTCTTGTGGGGGTATTCAAATTGGAGAGAATGAGTTTAATCTTTTTTGGGTTTAGGCTAGAGTTTAAAGAAATTGAAAGATGATGTTCCTGTCATTGTGGGAAGAAAGATCACTACTGGCCCTAGACCTGCTGCAGAAAACTTACATTATACCCTAAACTGCTGTCCATGAACTTGTGTGTAATTGAAAGTGGAGCACAGACAAGATGATCTTTCACTGGGGAAGATTAAAAAAAAGAGAAGAAGAAAGAAAAGTAAAGTAGCCAACAATCCTAGAGTGAGGATGGAGGTTCAGAATAACTAAATAGTTGAGTCTTACCTCTGCAGTTTAATAACTTCTTGGGGCCTCAATCCAGCAGAGCAAAGCAATAAAGTACAGCTGTATTATATAATCTTCTGTCTTCTTTGCTCTAGATCTTTATTAAAATAACACATTGACACCACAGTAAAAGGCTATAGTGGAGCTAAAATGAAAATACGTAAGTAACTCTTTTGAGAAGTGTGTTGATTGTGCGTCTAGATTGCGTGTATCTAATTCACACATGGAAACTTAATTTTTTCTACATTTTATTTTAAGATGTTTCCTGTATTCTTGTATTTTTATGGAACTGGTGGATTAGCACATAAATGTTTTAAAGTATTGTGTAAGTAATTTCGACTATATCAAGTAAGGGCTGGGTATCTGACATGCTCTGTAATGAGAAAAGCAAGAGGTTATGAGAGGAGGTGGTGGATTTACGTGTTTGAATACTGTAAGTACTCTAGGGGAAGGGAACAAGGAGGTGCTTAAGGGCTGCATAAACTAAAAGGAGCTGTTTTACAGTAGAATAATCTCATCACATCACTTACATCTCACTCATCTACTCAAGGACACAGTGGAACTCAAGTATGTTGAAACAGCCCACATCTGGAGAAAAGCATGTTGAACAGGGTATCGTGTAGTGGCTTCATGGGACACCAAGAGCGTTTGTTGATCTTGGCTGTCAGTTTATTGTCTTTCTCAGTCTTTGTTTATTTTGTGTACATCAGCCGTTCACCGAGTACCTTGGGACACAAATCGCCTATAATAGATCAAATTTACCAGTCGAAGGTTAAGTCGCTCTCAGGAGGCTGCTTGCCTGTGATAGCATTGGTTTCTGTTGGCTTCGATACCGTATTTATTGCAGTAATATTGTAATGTCTTCACACAAGCATTAAAGCTCAATAGAAAGTTCTATTGTAGCTGTTCCAGGCAGATGAGAGCTTGGTGAATTTGGGCTGTCGTTAACTCCAGCAGATTGCTTTGCGAGGAATCTTACGTGTTGGCTTTAGAAAAATGCCGGTCAGATTGAAACTGGGACCGCTCTCTTCTGTAGAGAGAAATCCTTGTCTAGGGGGTTAATGTTTTCTGTTGTCCAGCGGTGTTTAGACCAGCTCCATCCTTTCCTTTCCACAAAGCTGAATGGAAAATTAATGTTGAACATCTAGGTTTCTGTTTAATAACCACCATGCAAGGCAGGTACAAACCTAAAACAAGCTTACCAATATGGAGGTTGATACAGAAATCTGGAATGTAATTCAGGGGAGATTTCCTATACAGAGGGGATCAGAGGAGGAGGAAAAATACAGAATTAAATTGGTTGCGTAAAATGTCATGCTAATTTATCAGGTAAAAGGAGAAAACTGTAAATGTAGCAGTGAATCATCAGATGTTCACTCTGATTGTAAATATTGACTTAAAATGAGCATTAAAAAGCAATACAAAAAAACCAAACCTTCTCAAGGACCCAGTTTCAAAGACCAAACAGCAGAGAGGGTGACCAAAATAAAACATCAGGGAGGAGGGGAAAAAAACAACCTAGAAAGCAACTTAAATTGATATAGTGTCTGCATGCAGATAATTGAAGCCATGAGATTTAATTAAAATCACCAAGTGGATGTTGCTATTGAGAATGAGACAGGCTTAAATGGAATTTCTCAGAATGCAAACAGGACATTTTAGGAGTAAGATAAGAAAAAGAACAATTTTACTATCAGCTGTAGAGAAAAGTGTTCACTGAAGAACATCTCCAACTGTGGGCGTTTTCTAGGACCCCTGGGTACCAAATGTCAACGGTAACCCAATGGTCTATAAAAGCATCTTGTGATCAATTTTGTTAAATGGCACAGACGATGTGCATTGAATCAGCACAGATAACAGTCCCTTTGGCTGAGCAGAGAAGGATTGTAACAGACCTTTAGTACAGCAGTTTTGCCTCAGTATCTGCCCACTTCACAACTTGGACTTGTAATAATTGTGTTGGTGTTTTGAAAAAACAAAACTGTATTAAAGTCAACATACTGCAGCAGTTCTGAAACACAAAACAATGAAAGCTGAGATAGTCCTGGAACAAGCAGGTTTTATGTGTTTCTTTTGAAGCACAGCTAACGTTTGTGCATTTAAATGACAGCAGAGAAATTCCAGAAGCTCAGGCTAAATTTGCGTGACCAGCAATGAGGTTGAGGATAAAAATTTTTATTGTTTCTTGGCAAAAGTGGAAGGAATAGGGATCAGCTGTACAAGTGATCAGACCTAATTGCAGAAAATGAAATAGAAGTACCACCTGAGGCAGAGCAGAGTGATCAGAAGGAAGGATTTGGGGAACCTTAAATAGCCAACAGTTATTTCAAAATAGCAGAGATCATCCTGGAGCCTGTCAGTCTTCCTGACCTAAAAACCAGCAGATATTTCAAAGACATATGGATTGGTCTTAAACCACAGAAATCCAAGTGTGTAGTGACTTTGTGGGAAAATTTTCCAGACCTGAGTCAAAGCTTGCTGAGCTTCATGGACGTTTGTACTGGATGGGCCCTACAGGGCATTCCTGGGTACGTGCAGCTGTGAGATTGAAGTGAGTTGGCATCAAGGGGCGACTGGGCTTCTTTCCCTTGGGTTCTAAGGGTGTAGGAGAAGTAACTCTAGTTCCAGCTCTGTGTAGACGTCAGAGTGATACATTTTCTTTCAGATTTGCTAAGGAGATCCGAGTTTGAACCTGAGAGCTTGTAAGTTCTACTTCTTCCCTCAACAGTGAACCTAAAAATGGTATATTGAGGTTCTGTGTTTCTTCCAGTAACGCAGTATCAGATTTAGATTTTTCTTTTTTCAGAAATATCTTTTAACTGATAAACCTGAAAACTGCAGTCTAAACTTAAAAATATTTCTGCCACTCACTCATTTAATCTCAGTGGTATACAAAGATTTCTGAGACCAAATTCGTGCTTTAGCTGCATCTTTACAGTCTGGTTCCTTTGACTTGTGTTTCGCAGGACGTTGTGATTTAAGCCCAGCTCACAGTCAAGGTTGCAGTAGCCACTCATATATTCCCCTCCATCTCCCAAGTGGGATGGGGAGACAACCAAAAAGGGAGAAACTCATGGGCTGAGACAAAAACAGTTTAATAAGATAATAAATTAATAATATACTACTAATAGTAATCACATATATATATATAACAATAAAGTAAATGATACTCAGTGCAATCCCTCATGAAAATCTGGTTGCGCCAAACAGCCATTCCCAGAAAGGAGAGCACCCTGTTTCCCAAACAGCTGATCCCAGCAGGGGAGCAAAGATGGACAAGGCAGAAAAACCCAAAGCTATCTGCCAAATGGCAGAATAGCGAAGTGCTGAGCTCCAAATGGAGTGGAACGGAACCGAGCTCAAGAGCAGAACTGAACTGGAACTGACCTAAAGAGACAGAAAATCCAAACTAAGTAGCTGGAAGTGCTGACACCAGCTTTATACCGAGCATGACACTGACGGTAAGGAGTAGTTCATTGACCAACCCAGATGTTGGTCTTGGTGCTGTCCTGTTTTTCTCCTCCCAGCTGCTAATTTGCACCTGCAGCTGGAGAGTTGAAAAAGTCCTTCATCTCCTTGGCAACAGCCAAGGTCTCAGCGAGTTCCTCCGCTCTTTTTATACCAACTTCCAAACCACAGTCTAGCTACTGAGAAGAAAATAACTCTATCTCTGGGAAGAACCGGTGTTATCACATTATTCATATACTAAATCCAAAACAAAGGACCCTGCTACCTACAGAGAAAGAAAGTTTCTAACTGCATGAAGAAAAATTAACTTGATTTCAGTCAAACCAGCACACAGGAATAATTCCAGATGGAATTTAGCCTTGTTGTTACTAAAGCAGAATGAAATTCAGGTTTTTGTCTATTAGCTTTGTTGGCTATTCAGAGCTAAAAGGAGTAAAAAGTTGGAGAAACTCATTTTACTTCCTTAATAATATATTGCTGAATCCCCAGAGGAAGCAGGTCAGTGAAGTGTTGTTTCTGCCATGTAGCGCTCAGTGATGGGTAGGAAACAGACCTTTTGTCCCAGAGAATTTTTAGCATTTCCTACAGTATCCTGCGTGGGTTGAGACAGCAGTTCCAAACCTCAAATATTACTCATGGGATAATTCTGAAAAAGAAGAAGGTTGAGTCACTTCAAAATACTTATTTTTATTCTTGCTTTTCATTTTTAGAGCCTTTTAATAAGGATGGACATTAATCTGAAGAGCCACTTTGTTTAAAATGTCTGATAGCTTATTGTGAAAATACAAGAAAACGTGACAACTTAAAAAATCGATTTGTGGTATTACTGAAAACCAAAACAAAAATTGCTTAGTGAATAAAAAACTGATAACATCTACAGTCCGCTTGTTTAATAAATGTACCATCCTAGAAAAATGATCTCTTGTAATACTTTAGGAAAAGGACCATAGTGATTACTGAATTCAGGGTTTAATCTCCTGAAAAAGTGTGCATGGTGCAAATGAAAAATGTATCATCTTTTGTATAGTTACTGCTGCCATTAATTGTAAAAATCTGACCTGCAATGTGCGGATAACATGGAGCAGAGCTAGAAAGCACCTTTAAGTGAAATCAACTCATGATCCAGAAGAGTATGGAGCAGTAATAATAAACCTCTGCTAAGCACCGAGTCCTGGCTGCGAGGCGCAGATGGTGACGGCCGGTCGGGTCCCTGCTGAGCCTCGGAGGATCTGGAAGGATTTTGTGTGGCACCGAACGTGTTCCGAGGAAAGTAAAACCAAATATCATGGGCTGATAGACAGACTCATAAGAAAGCTACTCAGCAGATTTCAGCCGAAAGGTTAGAGGATGAAAATGAGCAATAAAGAATAATGGCAACTCTCCAGGAGTGGAGAGGGAATAGTAAGCATGAAAATCAAGGCATATCGTTGCCCTACTTTGTGCCTCTTATTTTGCTAGAGGTGGAGCTGACAGTGTGTTTCCTTCCTTTAAAGAGAAGAGGACTAATGGAAGAGCTTTCCCAGGAGATCACCCTTGCCCCGTCCTCTTGGGTGAGGGACAGCACAAGAGATGCAGCCGCCCTCCAGCCCTTCCCAGCCCCGGTGAAGAAGTCTACCGTGTAATGTGAATGAATGAATAAAAGAAATACAGTTAAGATAATACAATAATCCCTTCTCATTCCCCTCCTTTGAGCCCTGTAGTGAAGCTTTCCAGATTTCCCCTGGCCGTGCCAGCCAAGAATGTGCTTTATCCACAGCCTGCCCCACAAAGTCCTGATGCAGAACTGCCTTCGTCTTAACCGGTTCTGATTTATGTCCACATACAGATGCCCTTCTCAGCTTGTTTCCAAAATGAAAGTTGGCATTATGCTTGTTGTTGTTCAACTATACGTAAGGTGAAACAGACTTGCGGAAGTAATTTACAGAAGATTTGCTGTGACTATTGACATTTTCTGACAATCCGATTTTTCTCATAGACCTGCCCCTCTCCTCCCACCTCTCTCCACCTCCCGATTCCTACCCTGTAAACAGCAGAAAGGTATTTGGGAAAGTGAAAAGGTTATGAATCAAACTTTTGAGGTATTTTTTAATTGACCCTGGGTAGACATTTAGGTGGAGCTGATAGAAAGGTTGCAGATGTTCTATATTAAAAAGTCTCTTTATATTATGTGATGCTGTGCCCTGCATCTAATTATTGAATAGTCTCCTGTGGAAACATTTACCCGTAGTACATAAGGAGCAGTTTCAGTTATGTACATATTTCATCTGTCGCTGAATTAACCTGAAAAGTCTATGGGTAACCAGATCCCTTGGATGGAAGGGCTGTCTCGGTGCTTGTTTGATAAAGAACTTTTTTTCTTTTTAGTACTAAAAATTAACAGGTTTGTTCGGAAATGGGGCCACTGATATTTCACTTGGAACTGTAGGCTGCAGAGACTTAAAAGCCCAGCATGTAATGCAGAGAGTGTTCCGGTTACATTTTTTGTAGTTTGCACCATTCACAATATAGACTGGTTTGGGGCAGGGGTGTTCCTGGGGTTTTTTCTGTGTGTTTTGTTGTTGTTTAAATCCTGGTTAAGAACAGCATTGAGCAAAATCAACTATTGACTTTTGCTGTTTCCTTAACAATGGGTAATGCTGTCAGATGAAACAGCAAGAAATTCCAGAGACTCCTGTTAAATAATTGTGCTATTTTCAGCATTTGGAGTAAACCAGTATGAACTGGTGTTGACTTTCAGGCCAGAGAAGTGCAGACTTTAAATCTAATTCGATCTGAAGGCTTCGTTACAAGCTGGTCTTTATAATATAGCTGGGAATGAATAACAGTTTAACTCGCGTGATATGAAAACACAATCATTTCCCTTTAAAAAAAACCCTTCATTTTTAATGTTGTAATCTTTTAATAATGAGTGGCTGAATTATCTCTGTAATTCATTACCCTCTCAGCTGTTAGACGAATGGGATGTGTTATGGTTTGTCATTATTCTCCATGGTGTGAAGGAGACCAGACTGGGGATTTAAATCGCCTTCCACTGCATGGGCTGGAGACACGCTGGTGACTTGCTGTGAGATTGCATTTAGTTCAGGATCTCTGGTGCTTCGGAGTGTAATGTATTCGGTAGCCATGATGAACAATAGCTTCTCATGGCTTATACAGATGTACAAGAAGTAAAATGGAAGAGAAAGAGCAGAGAATGAAAGTAGAATGTCGCTTTCTTTTGTAAGTGGCTACATGAGTACAGAGGAAAAAGTAAAAAATGCGTTGGGAGAGAAACAAATATAATACTTGAAATATTATATGGACATCTCTACATGAGCGCGTGCGTAGATATATAATGTGAAATACAGTATAATCTTAACAATGTTATGTACATACTTATGACTGCAATGGCTCATTACCCATTGCATCAAGGATGCTCAAGTGTTTATTATGCTATTTACCAAATTATAGCTATTTCCTGAACAGCCGGCCTCCGCTGAATATGCTTGTATTCTGTTCATCTTTAATAATGAAGCCTGCACTTTGGGGCAGAAACATAGTCTGGCAATGATCAGCAGGAAATAAGAGAGAAATTGGTAATCTCTTTAGCTTTACTGCTTTATGTTGTTTATTTGCCTCTCCCAAGTATTCATTTAGGGAACTTGGGCAGCAGAGGTCAGGCCGCTGAGTTCCTTAGTGGATGTTAGGAAGTGGGTTGATCCTGCTTGTGTGCTCAGTCACAAGTTATTTTACACAGGAAAGATTCTTGGTCCCCTTTTGGTAAATAAGGCGTGAGTAGTCGCTGGGATTTTAGAGCTCATTTAAAAAGTCGCTGCGGTCATTGCATCTCTCCATGCTATTAACATTTAAAAAATAATAAGAATTGTCTGGGTTTCTAAAAATATCTTAGAATAATTCTCAGAAACTAAAAGTATTTTTAAAAAACTGTTTCCTTTTTACCATTTGTAGCGGCATATTTTTTACCTTTTTCCAAATGCGCAAGTCACTTGCGCAGATCCTCCTGCTTTGTAGCGTTGCTCCAAAGTTTAACTTGCTTAGTAAAGCAGTGCTTAATCATAAATCTGATTTTATTTCCTTTTAAATACCCTCAGTAAGGTTTAAGAAGACTGTTTAGAACAGAAATGCTGGCATATAATCCCTTCAATTATTGAAAAAATAGTCTAAGCGGTCCCTAGGTTGGCTTTGTAGCTCAAAATGCCTTAATGTGACAGGAATGCACTGTAATCTATGAAAGGGACGTCTTAATTTATCACAGAGCTCATTACTTTTGAGTTATATTTTGTGCTCTGGGTAGCCGGTTTTAATTCTTCACAGATAACATAGAGAGAAGTCTTGCCCGTGATATGTTTTAGAAAATGGAGTGTATTGTTTTCTTTTCAAGGAACAGAGTGGCTTTTCTTAGTATGGAGGTCAATGCAGCACCATGTAACTGTTTGGAACATGTTTGTAATTCTGTAAAACCAATGTTCTTGAGATCTTAACAGTCAGCTGTGGAAGCTGGGCATTTCTTTGTGGGTAAAATGCAGCTGGATCCTCTTCAACTTTTGTATTTCCCCCTGCACCACTAAGATCAGTACTTTATACTCACTTCTCATGTACTGAAGAGTACTAATCTGGATTAGTTTACTAAATACTGGAGTCTGAGTTAAAAGTACACCCAAGACAGACATTTGTTCGACATTATTCGATGTGTTTGGACTTTGAAGAACCTCCAAGTCTATTTGGGATTTTGTGTGATGAAGAGTTGAATTCTGTTTTAAGGTACTTGAATCTACTCAAGACTCGCTGCCAATTTCTGTTGCTAACAGAGCTGCTCTCCAGCTCTAACTTTGTGCATCTGTATTTGATAAGGCTGGCAAATGTCTTTGATTAGGGTGTTTTTTTGGAGTGGCTATTCAGAGGCAACCAGCCTTCTGTACTCTGCTACGTCTCATCAAGAAAGGTTTTTCACATTAGTGAAGCACTTCATTACATCGGAGCAGCACAGTTACTTTGGGTTTTAGACTTATTTGGACTGTAAAAGTGAAACGTAATAAACGTTACCATCTGCTCTTCTCACCCCCTTTCCCTCCCCTCCACCCTTTTGTCCTTATTGTCTGATTCAAAACCGTGTCAGGGTACTTACGGCCCGCAGTAGCTTCAAGGCATGAAGCAGGACATCGGCTTTCCCAGACGAGGTTCCGCACTCGTTCTGTGAATTAAGGGTTTCTACAAAGGTTAGCCTCAACTGTAGAAGCACCTTTTTCTCCCCCTGAAAAGTAAACTGGGCACATCTTTCACATCTGAGCACTGGAAATTTCTACCTTCATAGAGGACAATGTGTCACTGTGGTGTATGTCATCTGACCTAACTATCCTAGAGATTTTTGTTCCATTTATCTCCTGCACGCTTTATATAATGAAGGAAGGTCTCCCTGGGCATGATCAACCACAGAGAGTGAGTGAAACATAATGGTTTCAATCAAGGTTTCTGCTAACCCAGGTTAGCTGTTACTCTTCAGTCAAAGGTGCTCGCTTTCACCTTGGAAACCAGTCATAATTATTCCGTTCACAGACACTTTGTAGATTTTCACTGGCCACTGGTCACAACCTTGTCCTTAAATTTGTAAGATGCTTTTTTTAATTTTGAATCCTAATGTTTTATCCTTTTCAGAAAAATAACCTCCCTGTGACCTGATTTCTGAAGTTCCATGATATCTCTGGTGTGAATATCTCGATAGGAAATGCCGCAAATTTATTTGTATCAGCCAAAGTGTATTCCAAGCATTCGTGTGACAGAATTCCAGCAAACTTGGGTTACTGCTTTTCCTGTAGAAATGTGTCCGTGTCCCTTCCCAGCAAGTCCGGCAAACAGACACAGTATAGGCCTTTTTAATTTGATGTTGGATTGATGTCAGACAGGGGCTTTCACTACAAGGCGTTCAGACTCTTACAAAACTTAGTCAGAATCTTTCCCTCTAGTTCTACAGGGAGCTGCGCACCCCTTCGTCTTCATAGAAGCTGTCAAAGCAAACAGCAGCCGCACCCTGAAAACCCTTATTAAAGTACATGTGTAAAAAGAAAGGTAAAACACGTGTAAAAAGCTGTAACAAGGCTTTCCTTGGCGCTGCATGATGCTATGGATTGTCTTTGCCTGCTAAACATTATTGCAGGTATTTTTGATTTTTCATGTCCTGCATTTCTGTGAACAGGTTTCATGTGGTCAAGGCACGACTCTGAAGGTAATTACCTTTGTGGTTTTAGCTGGGTTGTTACTACTGTCAGAAAAAATAAATGCATTGTGTCGTATCTGTGCAGGCACGAATAGATACTTCTGCAGAGTTTTTCTTTGCCTGCTCCTGTTAGTAGTTATCTGACAATTATCTGGATGGTCCAGGAACAAAAAACAGGGATGAAGAGAGCCTAGTTTTCTTTTGGGGCTGTTCTTTTTCATGCTGCATCTACCTCTTTCAGACTGAAATATCATTGCAGAAATGTAATACATACGCACATTTAGCTTTATTTTTTTTAGCTAAGCATAAACTAGGAGATCCATTTTATCCTACCCATGTGGGGAGAGCAAGTGGGAGGGTATACTTCATATGCTAAATGATTATTATTCTTTTGTAAAGAAGTGATAATAAACACACTGCTTGTTAAGGAGAATTCACATTAGTGCAGGCTTGCAGCGTTGGTCAAAGACTCTCTTTACTTTGCAAACAAAACTTGTATATTTGTTGTAGCATTACAAGCTGCTTTTGTATCTGTGTGTGGCAATGAACCTATAAAATATCTTCCTTTTTATTTGCGTGGTTTTAATTTCCTTTGCTCTTTCTGTGATAAAAAGGACTTGGAATCAAATCGTGTCACCGCCAGGGTTAAATATTTCCCTGTGGTTAACCTGACATGTTAGAAGTAAGAGCTACTAGCACAAAAGAGGGTAATAAGCAAAGGTAAAAAAGAGCATTTATAAACATGGAACAGCAAGGCCTACAAAGTAAGAGTTGCAAATATAATTATCCCAATGTCCACAAATGTGCCAGTGTTTTATAATACGGCTTTTACTGGATGACTCTGTACCCCAGCTGACTCTTTAAAGATGAACTGTGAATTTGTCCGTTCTTTCTCCCTCTTGGGTGCTCCATCCCACACACGCTGTTATAGGATTAGTTTGAAACCCGCTGTAGAGGTGACCCCAGTTCATCTCCCTGGGGCTGTGTAGAGCCCATATAAACAGAATGGGGATGCGTTAGAGGCATTTATAATCATCCTGTGAGCGGCCCAGCACTCAGTCTGGAGATGGAGAATATGTCTAAGGTATGGAAAGCTTTTCATTGACAGCCTAAAAAAAAAAAAACAAGTAACCTGATAAATGGCACAGACTGTTAATTAGATGTCTAAATTTACCAATTGTGTCAGGAAAATTAGGACAGTGGGAACAATATGTCCCTAAGCTGCTCACTAAACAACTGCTGCGCTACTTACTTATATTTATCTGATGAAAAAGTGCGTGTTGAAAAGAGCGCAGGAGGGAATCTCTCCTCTCTCACTAGGTCGCAGCTCCCAGACCTCTCTTCTCACGAGGCCTCTGTGTCCTGATATTCCCTTGTCTGAACTGATCATTGTCATACGTGGCCCCAGGAAATCCTAAGCTGTTAGAGAATTCTGATAGTGTACGTACAGGCGGGAGCAGCGGGGGACTTCGGAGACCTCATGTAATGCTCAGCGAAGATGATCTACAAATTCCTGTTTGTTTTGTCAGGTATCTGGTTGGGCCCACATTGATGAGAGCAAGAGCAAAGTTCGTCTCCTACTTAGGATTCTTATTTAAGTATGTACATATTTAAATAAGTGTGTATTACAAGATGTGGGGTATTTACATATGGCTGTGATTATGTGCATATTTAAGTATATTTATAGCTAAGTAGGCAAACATTTACATGCATACCTGAGAAAATTGCCAGTTGCTCCCCACGGAGGCTGCAGGTTCCCAGGTGGGTGGCTGCCCCGTGCCATGGTGGAGAAGGTTGGGAGATGCCTCCATGGAGAACACCACGGCTTGCGTGCCCTCGCTCCTCCATCTGCAGGAGCCAAGGGGGAGCCTGGCTCTCCTGTGCTTGTTTTTGCTGGTGTGTGTTGGCTGGAGCGGTGCAGAGCGGCTTGAGATGTTCGTCAGGTCATTTGAATCCTTCCAAGGGAAGGTCAAGTACTTAACACAAGCTGCAATATTAATAAGGGGAACCTGACGAGTGTTACTGGCTGCAGAGCTGAGATGTAACTGGGGAGATAGTGGGATTATAGGGATGGGAAATGGTCTGGATGCGGCTTTTTGCAAAGCACAGTGACAGTTCCTGGGACAGAGAACCCCGTTATCCAACTGCAGCTGATTCTCCACAGCTCTAGAAAAACCTGCATTGCCAATGAGTTAATAACAAGAAAAAATACTAGCTGGGCCAGATTTATGGAATATAGGCAAGTCTGCCTGCCCTTCTTCATTATCAGAGCATTATGGACTCATAGGTTTGTGTGGGTGCATTTTTGGTATTGAATAGAAGTGGAGTGCTGACGTTTGCTCTGTGAACGTGTTCTGCCTAGAAGAGGGATGCTGAAAAAGAAAACTGGGGAACAGTGTTGCATCATCCTTTTCGATATGTTAATATGCAAGACATGGTCTTGCATGTGTGTTTTGTTCAGGGTTATTTTTAGTGTTCAGATAAGAAGTTCTAAGGACTTCTTGAAGTAAAAGCAGGTGGGAGCAAGAAATTTCTGACTCTGGATGTATTTTTCTTCAGCTTTGGCATGCACAATTTGCTCATTGTACTAAACAAGCTCTACTATACAATTAATGTCAGATCAAAATAGTCTTGTTTATTCTGATTTTAGTTCCACTTGTTCCAATGCTGACTTATTTTTGTTGATAAAGAGAGGGGGAGGAAAATAGCCTTTTATCAGTATGCAGGCGGCATAGCTGGAAATGGGTTAATTTCATAGTGACTACTATAGCGTGTTACCTCAACCCAAGACCTCCAGCCCCCGCCCAGCAGAAGTTCTGAGGCATTCCAGTTCTGAAATGTCACCTTTTTCCTAATAATTGCTTTTCTAAGATATTGCAGGAGAAAATTCGTTGTTGCTTTGGTGCAAAGGCTTAGAAGGCACATGGGGCAGCGAGGGAGAACCGCCACCTCTGCAGCTTTGCGGAGGGCAAACTTTGTGCCTTTGGAAAACACCCTATATCAGCAAAATTAAGAAGGGACGGGGAGGGGGGGCATGTTGCACGCCAGTGGCAAAAGCCTGTTGAAAGCATAATTTTTTTTTTTTCGTTTTGCAGGGTTTAATGAGCTTTAGAGAGTCATAGAAATTGACACATTAACTTATTCACACGGATTAAACTTTGACTGTGTTGGTAGAGTGGAGAGATCACACAGTGTGTGTGATGGTGAATTCATGAGAGAAGCTGAGCCATCCCACCGAGTTCAGCCGTCTTTTCTGTCTTAGTGTTTGATGACTTGCCAGGAAATAAGGGGACAGCTTGCATTTTTAAAATCTGTGCTGTTTTAAGGCATTTACTTTGATATGTAATTCATCTTATAATTTTTCAGAAAGCTTTGAATCTCTTCATAGTCATTATCATGTGCTTTTTGACTGTAACATCAATCTGCATCAGCTCCCTCTTTTCCTTCCTACGTTCTACAATATAAAAACAAATACCAATAAAAAAAATTGAAGAAAACATTTTTCTCTGAACATCACTGAACTCTGGACCAAGTTCTCCAAGTTCAGTATGTTTCCCAGATATTGGTCCAGCTAGTATTAGCTTGATGAAGAGCTCTCAATAATAAAAGGTATTTAAGCAGGACTTATGAGTCTTCATCTTGTGAATACTGGTTGCTGAGTTATTTGGGGTCCTGATTTGGGTTAGGTGTAAGGTTCAGAAAGCAAGGAACACAGCGGTTTCTCGGGAAGGGTTTTGATTCAGGAGAGCTTGCTTTATTTCTGGAACATCAAGGGGTGTGATAAAGATTGGTTCAAAAAATTAGGTCATTAGTAGCATAAGTGGTCTGGCTAAGTTGAATCCCGTGCTTAAGTTACTATTTAATGATGATGAGAGGCCCTTCCTGGTATATCCTAATCATTATCCTTTTAGAAGGGCTTTTCCATGTCTTGATAAAGTTGCACGGAGATTATTTTCAACCAGTTTTCTCTCTGTGTTTGATATTTGGGAAAATAATGCATCTGAGAAATCTCTTTTTTTTATAGAAAGGAGACATGGAGTTTCTCAGGTGCAATAACTTTAATACCACAGGACAAACCCAGTGTTTGCATTTGTTCCGAGCAGCTGTTCTTGAAAACGGTAAATTCCGCTGGGGGAATTAAAGAGATGGGCTGGAATTAAGTAGAACTTTCTCCTTTGGCCCTGCCGCAGGGAAATGAACATTCCTTAGCACATGCCATGATTGGAACCACGCGGGCGCGCAAAGCCTGTGCTCACATTCAGGAGAGTCCCTACTGGAAAGAGGAGAAGGGATTTCCCAGCCCTCCTTATACATTTGGTTTTTGACTACTTCTGCTGATAAGACAAATTGGAATGTGGTGTCCACTAAATACGTGTTTTAAAAGTGTAGTTAGCAGAAATTAAATTAACTTACAGGTCAAGACATCTAATGCACAGAAATTGGTTGTACTGGGCTTCTATCTCAATACTAATGTTTTCTCTTCCCCCACAACAGAAGTCACACAGATACTTGATGTTTCTTCATCCCACATGTCTATTTTCCTTGTCGTTTTTTGGTTAATACTGGATACCCCATCTGAGTTCTTTTGTATTCAAATCAGCAACATGCAACTATTTTGCCCCTTGGTACAGTTAAATCTGTTGTTTACTTTCTTCCCTTGTCCGCATTTTGCTTCTTAGACTCTCGTATTCTACCTTCTGGATATTTTTTGAGCAAGATGAGAACCTTTAGGTATCTCTATTTCTCCCCTTTCCGTTTCAGTGCTAGCCACATTATAGAAGAGAAAATTCTCAGAGTCCTCTGCATAACATGAAAGTCCCCTATTTGGAACCAAATTACAACTAATCTGTTAAATACTAGCGATTTTTGTTAAAGATTTCCAATAGCAGCACTGAGCCATTAACTGGCTTTTATTACTCTGCTTATTTAGAGAATATGCCAGCCAACCGCAAGAGGAAGAATGTCTGACACACAAAAGACATGGTTAATTCCAGCTGCTGCGAGTGGACCTGGGGGAGAGTTTTTTCCAGGTGTATACCTTTCCCGTTATTGAAATTCAGGACCTTGCGTTTGACCGTGATTTTTGCTTTACCTTCCTATATCCTGTTGCTTCTGTTTTCCAAGGATCAGTGGACTCTATTTGTGGTGATATCTGTCTATTCAGCAGCAGCTGGAAAAGTGACAGCGGTACAAGTGATGTACAAGAGACAGAAGGTGGCAGGAAATTGTATGACTGGAGGGAAAGGGGTAGAAGAGTTTCATTTCCCCATGTGAGAGGAAAAACAAAATTGAGGCCAGGCTTTTTAGTTATAAGACCATGACAAAATAACAGCATTGTGGCACTATAAATCAATAATGCGTCTTCATCCTAAATTCTGTACATCTTTGGTGCAGTTGTCTAGGTGCACAGCAATAATATGAGAGTACAAAGACAACTCAATTATCATGACAAAAAATCTGTTTTAAATGTTGTATCTAATAAATCAAAAGAAGTAGTGATATAGAGAGATCAAATAATGCAAATGAGTGGTATATGGTTGGTAGTTGGGCACTCTTTTCAGTTTTTCCCATGGTAGAAGGCCAAGGATACAGCCAGAGGAACAGAAATGCAGATGCTTAAGTTGTTTCACAGTCAAGTCTCTAATTGTTTTACAGATTAAATACTTTGAGCTAAACATAATACAACAACTCTGAGCATTCGGGTGGTGAAATTTGTGTTCGTACAGTTGTGGGGGTTTTTTATGCAGTAAATCTTTGGGCCCGCGGCCAAAACATGTTTGTTCAAGAAATGCAGAGTGGCTTCTGTTCCCCTCTGCTTGTGAAGGTGGTTTTGAAACAATGAGTTATCAAGGGAAGAAGCAGAAACAATACGTGTGATCAGTTGCCGTTAATGATGAATAAGAAGAACGTTCATTGTAATGAATACTGATTGTGTTCGGTTGATGGGCAACTTGTACACCAGAGTTTTTCCCTACAAATTGTGTGATGGAGAATGGATAATAAGTAATGCATACAGGAGAAATTGTGGTTGAATCAGGCACAGTTTGGAATCAAAAAAGAGCGAAGTTCATTGAGTAGGGGTTTTTTTTGTCAACACCATTTAGTTTTTATTCAGTGATACTCTTTTCTCCTGGCATCTCCTGTGGCAGAAATGTTAATGAAATGAGTGGCAGACTTCATCTGTGTTCTTCAGCCTTCTATGCTGCTGTGGGCTTTGGATTAAACATTTGTTTTATCACCCTCATAATTAAATTCTTTTTCAGACTGACTTTTTTATGCTGAGGTGATAACGTGCAGGATTTGTAAGGCATCTGAGCTCACTTTTCTCGCTAGGTAAAAATTGCAGCAGCGGTTTAGTGCTGCAGACAGTGGAATGAGTGAATATAACCCTAGGACATGGAGAGAAGAAGTCAAAGCCTTTGTGTGGTGAACAAAGCATCGCTCTATCTGAACAAGAGAGATTTTTCCCTACGTTGTCACACACGGATTAACAGGCTGGCAATATAAACAGCAATAATAAATAAGTTTTCTAAAAATGCTTTATAAAAATCTGTGATGGGGAGTCAATGTGTGAAAGGCAAGAAATATGCGAGGAGGAAAAAGTTTGGGGAACCTGGGCTGTTTATGTTGTTTGTGCAACGTCAAGCGATGTGGTTGTAATAACCAGCAAAATAAAGTACTTCATGGTTTTGAGTACTATTCTTGCAATTTTCTCTGACCTTATCCAGTCAAATGTATTTTTCTGATTGCTCCAGAATTACTGCTTTTACGATTCAAGAAACAGAAGTGATTGCCAGATCTTCACTGAAACCTTATAAAGACAGTTTCTGGCGCATAGTTCATGAGCAATACTATTGAGAGCAGATATCACAGAGCCGTGTACTTCATATAGTTGACTAAAAATTTCATTCACTTATTTCTGTTATTTATTCTTTACTTACGAAGTGGTGCTGAGCAAAGGTTTGTAATACGTTGAGTCTAGTTTCCCAACCTTACGAGTCTGTTGTGTAGCAACTGGATGAAACCTTCCCCATCCTGAACCCTTGTCCTTCAGCTGCCAGAGCCACACTGTGTGAATATGGTGGAGTCCTTTGCTTTTTTTCCTGTATTGATTACTCACTTTCTTAAATCGTTCTTAAAGCTTAAACTCAGCTATAAGTAATCAGTCTGATTTCTAATAACTGTTTTGAAAATCCACGAAAACCTGGTGGCACAAGACCTTGGCAAAGGCATTTCATCCTCCCTGAACATCACCCCTTCCCATCTCCTACTTCTGACGTGTTATTTCGTGTCAGTTTTGCTGCACCGAGGAGAACAGGGAAGAGCTTCCTCTAGAGATTTGTAGCAGAGGTTTTTGCTTATATTAGCTGGCACAGAGGCTGCCTGGGAGTGACAAGGTGCTTCCTTCAGTCCCTAAGTGAGTGGTGTTAATTTCCTGCAAAATGCAGGGGAACGTATTCACATCAGTATGTCCACGCAGCTCTTGCTGATGCTAATGAGAGCTGGGTGCTTGTATCAATGGGGAAATTGCTGTCTGTGCGCCAGGACTGCATCCCGGAGCACTGAACGGTGGAATCATTGCTGCTTTTTTGATGCTTCGTGTCTTTCAGGAACCTAATTGTTGTGGTGGTTTTTTTCCTGTTGCTATAGCTATCCTAAGCCACGTTTTCCTAAGGAAACCACAGAATAATCTAGTATCAGTCTTGTTAGTATGCCACACAAAACGCTCTAAAGCTGGGATTGTCTGGGAAAACAGCAGAGGGAATTTTGACAGATTCGACTGGTTCTTCTGGACTTGCAGAAAAATAATGGTGAATTTGTTTCATGTTCGTCTGAAACCTTCCTTTAGTACAATATGAAAGTGATTCAGCCCCTTAATCCATCACTGGAGATCACAGCCGAGACACTTAAAGGAATCACATTTACAGTTCTAATTGATAGCCGCTGTTTTGACAGGCAGACAGATTTCTCCCCCCAGTGGCTTCATGCAGTTGGCCTCCAGCAGACCTCACCATTAGGACAATTCTACTGAAAAGAGTATACAAGCTAATAAGAAATCTGTAAGGAATGCTGTTAACCACAAACTACTCTGTCTAATTAGTAATGTACAATAGCCGAGGCTAGAGAGGGACGGTGTTACTTATCAGAAGGACTGATTTTGACGGTTTAAAAATGCAAAACCATCTATTATTTATTATGCCAAAACACATCTTTCAAAATACAGTCTATATAGCTCCACTCTTATTTTGGCATTGTTTTGAATATTTCCGCTTTGTAAAAATGCCAGCTATAGTAGAGATGCAGAGGTGGAATTTGTGATGCTTCAACCTTAGAAGTTCATTGTGGAACCTAAAACCAAGGGATCTTAGGGTTTTTTTTCTTTGCCTTTACAACCTCCCTTTCCTATTGAAGAACCATTTCTGTCTCTCTTATGTCTCCCTTCGGAAGAGTCTCTTCCCTCACTCTTAGTTCAGAGTTTCTGCAGCGCTCTGAGCAGTGCAGAGCTCAAACGCAGGCGAACGCGTCCCACTGAGAAAGAGCGGAGACGGGGTTTGGTAGCTCGGCTGCTGCGGAAATCTCTGCGTGTCTCTGCTGGGATTGCTGTGGGTGTCTCGGAGGCAGGAGCGCCGGCTTTCAGGACGCACGTTCCTTTCACGCATCTGCAGCAGGAATCTCCAGGAAGATGTATTTCTGTAGCACGTGAAACGAGTGTGGAGCAAGGAGAGAGTGAGTGTGTTAGGAGAGAAGAAGGAAATGAATGAGAGAACTTGGAGACTGGGGGGGAAATAGGCAAGGGGAAAACGTAGCAAACCAGTTGGAAAATGAGGCGGGTAGATGTGCAGTGATAACATAATCATAGCTCTGAGGTGATTAGTCAAGTTAAAACGACCAAGTTAAAACAGGTAGGTTGTTGCTTCTGTGATCAGTCACAAGTTATTTTACACAGGAAAGATTCTTGGTCCCCTTTTAGTAAATAAGGCGTGAGTAGTCGCTGGGATTTTAGAGTTCATCAAAGAAGTCATTGTGGTCATTGCATCTCTCCATGCCATTAACATTTAAAAAATAATAAGAGTTGTCTGGTTTTCTAAAAATATCTTAGAATAATACTTAAAAACTAAAAGTACTTTAAAAAACCATTTGCTTTTTACCATTTCTAGCAGCACATTTTTTACTTTTTTCCAAATGCACAAGTCACTTGCACAGATCCTCCTGCTTTGTAGCGTTGCTCCAAAGTTTAACTTGCTCAGTGAAGCAGTGCTTAATCATAGATCGGACTATTTCCTTTTAACATTCAGAAAAATATCCTCAACAAGGTTTAAGAAGACTGTTTGGAACATAATGTTGGCATGTAATCCCTTCAATTATTGAAAAAAAGAAAATACAGCGTTTTAAACTGGGCATGTCATTTTTACCCTCCCTGCCTCAGTTTCTTCATTTGTCAAATGGATATGATGATATATGCTCAACACTAATTGATGGTTAGAGAGTCATTATATTCCCGTGGAGAATGGAGGTTTCGTGAGGGTTGTTTTCTCAGTAAGACATAGGGGAGTCCCCTGTATTTCTGCTGTTTTTCAAGGGTCGTGTGTTTCCTGGCGGTCTCGTTGGAACCTGCCATGAGTGGTTTCACTTCATGAAAGTCAGATCAGCCCCAACACATTCCCACTGTGGCACATAAGGGGAGGAAGGCACACGGTTTGGTTGAGAAGGTGAGTGTTGTAGTGGTGAGGGGATTAGCAAGTCTGACGCTTTGAAATATCATGACTCTGAGTGCAAATGGAGCAGGTTTTCAGGTTTTATTTTGGTTTTTTAAATTTTTTGCAAATGTATTTAATTTGCTTCATGAGATTTTTATCTGCGGTGCTGATAATGTCACAGTTGCACATTGTTTTTCCGTAGCCAAGAGGGCTGAGCACAATTTTTGTAGCACGAGTGCCTCAGTAGCTGAAATGCTAAGAAAGCCACCAAATACCATGAGAGTTATGATATAAGAAAAGAATCAAAAGTCCTTCTTGTTATAAACATGCATAATACATACGTATCCATACATATGTAGTTGATACTTCACTGCCTGTTTCGCCCATTTTAGTGGAGAGATGAGAAAATGGGTGACTATGAAATGGGAATTAAGAGAGAAGGGTTTGGGGGCTTAATACTCTGGTACTTTTCCTTTGCTTTGAATATGGAGTTACCGTGCCCAAGCCATGGCTGATGTATGAAAGCAGGGAAAAATAATAATATATGGGAATAATTCCTTATGTGGGTGGAGGGTAATTCCACAGTCTGGTGGACAAGCAGGCAGGGCTTGTTACACTACACAGACCATAAATCAATTTTTTCCTTCTTCTGCTCAAGCTGTATATCACAGCTGTGCGCTATTGCCGCGGCTTTTTATTGCTTGACGTCTGTGATGTGGGATGCAGAATTCTCGTACTGGGGACCAAAAGGGCAGCAACATGGCGATCGGATGATTGAAGCATCATTTCATGGAAACAGATGAATAGCTGCCATTCAGCAGCATGATTTTCCTAGTCAGATAATAATAGTGGTGACCCCTCTTCATAAACACTATCTCCAACACTCAGGAACACCTCAGCATGTTTTCTAAAAATAAGTTCCGTGAAATACGAAGGATTGCCCTTTGTAGCTGCCTTATGTTGTCTGTATTCACATAGTAGCCAAGGAGAGTTATTCCACTCTGTCGGTTCAGTAGATGGACTTTGTGAGTTTGCAGCAACCAAACTCAGGAGGCCCAAGTCTTATGATACCATCATGTTCTTTGGTTCTTTGCCTTGGGTCATTTCCGATGCTGCGGAAGCGAGATTTGATACATGGTAGAGAAGGGCAGAACTGCCCCACTGGTGAGCATTTCCTCATACCCGATTACCAGGATGAGTTCCAGTAACTCACTTCTATCTAAATTAAGAACAGTTTCCACATTTAAAAAAGAAGGATGCGGGGCATAGGGAAGGTGATGGGTGAAAAGATTTTGGGGTGGTTATTTAGATCGCCTTTGTTCTGCAGTTTCTAGGCAGAAGAGGAACTCTCACGTTTCACGTAACAAACAGCCTCCAGTCTTTTATCTGGTAGCGAAACACAGATAATATCCAAGACAATGACACCAGCAGTGAAGATTTTCTTTTGTTGCCGTCCACATGGCTGATACTCTCAGAGTAAACTTCACTGTGTAATTTAGGGCTTCTGTTTGACATTTCATTTCTCTCTCCATTGAAGATTATAGATTATTTACCTGTGAGGTGTTACCGCAAGCGGCTTCTCAGCTTTGGTGCTGGGAATTCTTTTATTAGCCCTTAAGTCTGTGAACAGTGTGATGATCCAGGCATTAATACAAATGTGATTAACTGTCTTTTCTCAGCTTTGTTTGCTTTGTTCTACTGATGCCTACAAGTTACATAATGAGTAGCATGTACAGGGTCTGCATTAAAGGCAGTTCCCCGTTCACGGTGAATTTATTCCCCTTTTAGCAAAACTTCAGCGGGGAAGAAAAAAAACGCGCTGTTGATTTATTTTGAATGAACTCATGGAACGCTTACTAAGTGTGCCATGTGGAAAGCGCCTTGAAGTGCTGAGGGTTAATACTCTCTGCTCTTAATTTCAAATTCCAGATAAATATGGTTTCAGCTTTGATCTTATCTGGACTAATTCTTTGTCACTGTACTAATTAATTCAGCATGCTGCAGAAAAGATGCTAATTTGGGCATCAAAGAAATAAACGGGTGGGGGGAGGTTGTGTTTAATCAGAGTTGTTAAAAAGATAAGTTTTTCTCCCATTAGGCTGCATCTGGAAGCTCAGTCATTTTAGTCTTAACTCCAGCAGCCTGATACAGTAAACTTTAAAAAGCAAAATACAAAAAAGGCACTTGTTCACTTCATGTAGACATAACAGGAGCAACATATATTGGTGTTAATCATGTGGGTTTCTTTGTATTTTCATTTTCTACATAACCACCTTATTCCTGCTGACCATAACCAGCTTAACTCCAGTCGTAGCATTAAAATAATGTGGATTATCTCCGAAAATAATTTGAAGGTGGCTAAATAAGAGTATTTTCGCATCCATGAAGTTTAGCTGCAGTTGTGAAATACAAATAATAATTGTAGCACGGCGCATTTTTAACAAATAGTCACGTGCCTTCATTGATACAGTGAATCAGAGGTGAGGTCGTTTTTCCCTTTGCTATTTGGGATTTCCTGCCTGAGGAGTTTATATGCTGGATATTTCTAATGGTTTAAGGAAAGTCGTCTAATTTCCATTCAAGGAATTATAACAGCTGTTTGGTTTAAGGGCTTGGGAGCCTCACAAGGATGAATCCTCTTGTCCATACCATTAAATATTTATGCAATGACCTGATGAAGGAGCCTAGGTGAAAATATTGGCAATAATGCAATAACCTTCTTGCATATCGCAGCCTTCCTCGGACAGCTGTCTTAAACAGTGTAGGCAAGCTGAGAAATACACTAACAAGAGGAACTTTTTCAGGAGTTTACCTGTTCTCTAAACTTGTATTTCCCAGGAATTATAAAATTCACGTTAAGTGTGCAGAGCTGCCCTTTTACCCGAAGTTTATCTCATGTCCTGGAGTTATTTTCATCTTGGCTATAGGTAAAGGTTTGACCGGCGTCGCCCAGGCCCTGCTGTGTGCATTTCATTCTCAAAATGGCAAAACGTGTCGTGCCAAAATATGTTCTCTGCTTTCTGTAGCTTTTTCAGCTGTTGCAAAGCTCCCGATCTCATTAGTGTAATACTCAACGGCGTACTTCTGTCCAATAAGTAAACATTTAATAACAAACCTTTTAGGTAGTTAGAGAGCCACTAAAAATCTACAAGATTTATTTCATTAATGCCGCTATTAACATAAATGTAAAATGAGCCTGGCCTGTAATCACCAACAAGTCTGACTCACTAAGGATCTTTATGGCAATGTTTAATACTCCGTAAAAGTGTATGTATGAAAGTAATTAATCAAAGTACAGCGCTGCTTCTAGAGTGTTTCTTCTGCTGTAAAGCTGAGTGATAAAATAACTTAAAACACACGGTGGTAGTGGCAGTTAATAAGGCTTTTATAGTCCCTGTGTGGACCTGAAAATCATACCTTATTAGTATCTTTATCTTTCTTGCTCGTTCATTCATTCTTACTCACATTTAAATTTAATTTTGAGGGTTATTTCTAGTCTTTCATAAGAGAGCTGCTTTAATAATCTCGGCATTTTTCCCCATTTGCTGTGAAATGAGTAGGAGCCAGAGCTTTTGTTATATGTACTTTACAAATCACTCTGGGTTTTTTACAGATCATTTCTGGAGATGTCAAGATTTTACGGCATTGTTAGGCTTTGTGTCTCGCTTGAGCGCGTTCTGTGCCCTTTTGGATTATTTCCCTGCAGATGTTTGCAACTCTGGTTACGTACCCTGTCAGCTGCAGTGACACCTACTGATCTAGGGCAACAGAATTAACCAAGAAATCCAAATTGCCGAATTCAGTTCCACCCACCAGATGTTTTTCCTGCTCCAAAGTCTGGGGCTTTATAGACCAACCTGCTTGGTAATCGTTGAAGCAAATATCAACACGTTTGAGATCTGGAAGCTCACGGCTCCACACGGAAACAGAGTGTTGCCATGACCGCAGCTTCAGGTCTTGCATAGATGTTTATCCCAGGTATAACAGAGCAGGTCTGTAGAAAATTGTTTTAATTTTATCCCTTGGAAGTCTTGACAAGAAGCATACGTATGCTTTAATGCTACAGCCAATGGAATGGTAATAAATACTGTAAAAATAAGACATTAGGTATTCAGAGACTTCATTCATTTAACGCCTCTAAGGGGAAAAATGTTAGTTGTTTGCAGGGCACCTGTATTTTCCTTTGGAATTGATAGAAACAGGATAGTCCCTCGCTCTTGCACAACACGTTTGCAACTGTTGCATGTGGGCTTTTCCCATAAGAATGAATCACTCTGAGGTCTGATCACATAAAGAAGATCCCTTTATACTTTTGTTTACAGGAGAACTATACTCTGAGTAGTCAGAATATTCATTTTCTCAACTGAAAAGTATGCTAAGGTTATTAGGGCTTTAACTTAATTAACAGTACTTCCCAGGCATTACAGTGGATCATCAGAGAACTGGGGCAACCAGCCTAGGAAGAAACAGAATTATTTCTTTATTCTTGTTATGATTACCAGTGACTTCATTTCATGTAAATTGATTATAGATGGATGTAGAATGAAAAGATGCAACCGACCCATTTGTTTTCAGGTCTTCCAGTTATATTTCTTGATTTGCTACGTAAGGTTTTCAGAATACAGGTATTAAATTGAAGAGAACTTTGCCACACACAGTATGGCAAAACAGACCTTTTGCAAATGCGTGCCATACATTTCTTCATTAACGTTTTTATTCTTCTGTCAATGGTATTAATAAGGAAGGCAGATTTTCCTACAATCCAGTTATTTGTCCCCTGGAGAACTGGAAACTTCAAATCCTTAAGCCATTCAGTTTTCACAGAATTTTAATATAAAGTTGATTAATTCCATTTTGACAATAGATTTTATCCTGTCCTTGTTGAAGTCAGTGGAGGGCCCCACAGTGATATCAATGAGACCAGGATCAAACCCGGTTGTGCAGCAAGTGCTCTCACTTTGTTGTTGTTTTTCCTATCAGCAGTAGAGTACTATTAAGCGTGTAGTGCACAAACCCATGCAAAATTACAATGGGTGCAAGTTAGTTTTATTGTCAGAAGCCCGTGGCAATTAGAACACATCAGCGAGCAGACCATACATTTTAGAGGTGGTTTTGTTTTTGTAGTTTAATGTTTGCTACTCTATATTGCTTTTCTTAAGTGTTAAATTCGCGCTGCTTTCATTTTTTAATGTTTGCACAAGATACTTGTTGAGCTGAAAAACATTCCAATAATAATAAAAGAGAATGGATTTTTATGGTGTAACAACGTGCAGAAGAGGCCCAAAATCTGAACATTTCTCTACCCTTGAGCTATGTGCTGTATACTTAGCGTATCAGGTAAAAATTGTAAACCTGCACAAATCCCATCTGAAGCAAAAAATAGGGAAAAAATGTTTTCTCGTTAAGAAAACTCACTATTCCCAATTAATAATTACACTGGAACTTGCCGGTTTTGTGGCAAGAGCAGCTCTATCAGCAAACAGCGCTCTTTTTGCTGAGACTTGTCATGCTGGCAGTTATTACAATCGAAATTGTCACTTTATTTTATTTAAAATGTATTTCCCTGGTAAGCAAAAAATAATACCTAAACTTGTAAGGGGTGTATGTTAAAGATTTTTTTTTTACATTTCTCTTGAGTAAGCAACATATCCAACTTCAACTCCCTGCAGCAATACGAAATGCCCAAGAATAATGTTTTCAAAATCAATACGTACTACAGTCGAATATGAGGCTCCACAAACCCATAATTGAAACTGTAGGAGAAAAACAGGCAGACTGAGCATAAACAAAGTACCGGAGCTGAATTATGACCAAGATGGAAGTGCTAATACAGCCTCTGGGGGGAGAACTGGGGTGCTCCAGGTGCTGCCCCTGCTCATCCCCAGGTGGTTTATTGTTTGGCTGCATCACACCTCTATGCACAGCAATATATGCAGAGTTTCATCTGGTTTTTCTTTGTCACTTGGGTCGTCTCGTACCTGTGAGCCCTTTTCATTTGTATCTATGTACGTCTGTCTGTCTCTCGTGTTTCCCGACCACCACCCTGGGATGGGGTTTGTGGCTCCGCGGTCTCCTGGGGCAGCTACAAGTCAGAAAGCAGCAGTGGCATCGGTTTGCTGCTTTCTACTTAGGAGAAGCTAAAGCATGGAAAGTATCCGCAATCTTTCTGGAAGCGCTGAAATGAGTGGGGACCATAAAAAAAGAATTGAAGGTTGCTGTTAGATGAGGTGCACATATATTTGAATAAAGGATCCCTCATAGAATCTAAGACAGCTTCTGTTGCCACATAGGAGAAGAAGAAAGAGAAAACCATGTGCTGAGATATGACTCTTGCTACTCCGTAGCACAGTCTGTGGCAGAACCATGATAAAACGTCTCAATTATTTCCTATAGTATTTGCCTTTCTTCTAAGCACCGAGTGCTACATGTCTGTGTCTCATGCCCATCATTCCCTTTCTTACCAAGTTCTTATTGTCTGAAAGACTTGCTACAAGAGTCCCTAAGAACTTTGTTTGACCATAAGCTCAGAATTATTAAATTCACCAAAAAAAAATGGATTGTTAACTTATAAGCCTGACGGAGTACTTGCAAGATTTCTGCTTTGGTCAGAGGAGAAACCTAAAGTCAATGATTTACAGCTTAAGTATATGCACAGTAGTTGAGCTATTCCACTTGAGGTAGTTTGGGCTGACAGGAGAAATAAAAAGGGTACAAGAAGGATCATGACGGCAACGCTCCAGACATTCACAGAAGAGTTTGCAGTTTTGAGTCAGACTAGTTGGTTTGCAGTGTGGTATATTTAATGAAGAAACCCTTATTAATACTATCCTTTACGTTGTTGTAATGCGTGGAAGGAGACATTAATTTGCATGGGAAGGCACAGATTGATCGTTTACTTTGCTTGTGGATCTGCAAATTTCAAACTGGGGAAGAGGAGGAAAGCTTTTTATACTTTTTTGGCTCATAATTCATGAGCGTATTTGACATAGTTGACCCCAGTATTCCGTCTAGCTCCATCAGAAGCAAAACGCAGCTCCCCAACTCAGTCACCTTTTATAGGCTGTGCAAAGCAGACTTAACGTTATGCATATTTGTACAGTGTACAGAACAGCGGGACCCCCAAACTGATTGGGGGTCTCTGGAGGGACTCTCACAGCATAAATATTACATGATAGTATATTACTAGGCAGAAAGAAAAACTTTAAACTGTGCTCTGTTAATAGTCCAGCCCTTCAGTGTCTTGCATCTCAGGTTTGGTGGGGTTTTCAAGCTTTGTTTTGAGCTTTAGAAAGTACAGGATCCACATCAATTCATAGCTGGTCTTTCCGATTGTATATGGCCCATTTTGCAACGTGGCAAATACATGAATGATTGTAATAAAAGTCCACAGTGTTTTGATTGCCTAGAATTTCCATGGTTTATGATAGATAAATACTGTTTTTTCTACTAGTAATTATTTTCTCCTGATTCCTTTCTTGATGTCTTAAACAGATTTGGAAAGAGAAAAGAAGATAAAAGTGCGAAAACAGATCAGAAGGGGAATGCAAAGCAAGGCATACTTAAAGAGGAGGAGCTGGAGAAAATGAAAGATGAACGTGAAAGGTGAGTAACTGGTGGCAGCATCTTTGCTCATCAGATGAAAAACTTGCCATACTTCTCAGGTAAGGTTCTGTGGCTGAAATGAAAAGAACCACTGATGTGAATAAGCCCAGTTCTCTGTCTTGTTCATGAAACACTCCTTTTTCATGCCCAGTCTTAGGAACTTGGTTATTTCTCCAGACAAAGAGAATGTATAGTTCTCTACTTGCCCTCATGTCTGCCCGTGAGGAACGGGGGATATTTTGTAGGTGCTGACAAGGCTCAGCAAACTCCTCTCTCCGCTTCCCCAGCTCAACCAGATGTACTTCATGGTGTGTTGAAGAAGGCATTTGTTTCCCTCTGATGGCTGCTATCAGAAAACTTAAAGAGCCTGTACTTGCTGGCTCTCAAGAGGTGTCTGCAGTTGCTGTGAGACTTTCCAAGTTGCAATAATATGGGTTGTCACATCATGGGGTGAGTTTTCAGAGGTCTCTTTCCTTCACTGGAGCTGCTACAGCTACAGTGCTGCTACTGGATATGCTTAGCCAGTGCTTAAGTATTTAGTTGTGTTAGGAGAAACTTTGTACCATTTGTCTTAAAATTTCTCTGCCGTGTCCTTGATTTTGCCAGACTGATGAGTGCCTTTATTTTAAACTGCTGACTCCCAATTTGGATACTGGCAATTTGAGAGGTATGTGTCCTTCATTTTAAAGAAGCCAGTGTCTTTTATTAGGATCCTGGCAAGCTAGGAAGCATGTATCCCATCTGTTAAAGGGCCAGTGTCACTTACTGAAATGTTTGGCAGGCTGCAAGGCATGAACCCTTCTGTCTAGAGGTCTAGCGTTCCAATTGGACACAAGATAATTGTTCTTAATATTTCTTTTGTGTTGTGTGCTTTTTTTTAAATTACAGTCAGTGATTGACAGTAACTTGGTACGGCTGCATTAGAAACTGGCAGCTCAATGTCTTCATCGTTCTGGTTTCTCTAGTAATGATTTCAGTTTTGACCTGGAATAGTTTGCAACTGAAATGGAGAACAGCAGGTGTGTTGAGAATTGGATGAACCAATATGATATTTTTAACTCACTTATTTGATTCTTCTATAATGCACAAGAATAGAAATATCACACTTTTCTATCAGGTAGTACAATCATCTGTGTTTGAGGGATTAAAATTTAAAAATAAAAAAACAGAAGAGCGAAGAAATATTCCCTACATTATCATCAAAGCAATGCAACACATACTGTAAAAACAAGCAGTTTGCTTCAGCTTTGTAAATGAAGCAAGAGCACGGCTGTATATGTTTGCCCACGTAAGACTATTTACAGGCTGACTATTGAACCCTTCTCGAGTTGATCATAAAACAGAAGGGACTTTATCTTTCCTAGTGAAAAATGAGATAAGGAAACTGGTTCTCAAGTATGGGTAAGAACTGTTTGGGAAATGGATTAATATCAGCGGAAGGAAACATTACCTGATTGAAGGTAATTCAGTCCTTTGGCTTAGTTGTTGGCTGTTCATCTGGTGATGATGCTCGGTAAGACAGTGAAGACAAGTCTTAGAGCTCTGACCCAAGATTTAATAATTCTGTAAAGTGATTCAAGTCCAAGATTTTAATGCACACGTTGGCAAAGAAAACCTTGCGGCCCATCCACACCATAGATCTTCTGCTTCTATGACTTCACTAGCTGCAATCCTGCATAACTTGGTCTCATATTTATAAAACCAGGCTTCACTGCAGCTTACTACAACACAGGCATATTTTCAAATCTGTTCTCGTTGAGAATTAAATGATATGTTAAAACTACTGGGGATGTAATAGTGGAACTGACTACGCAACTGTTGATAGAAATGTAGCATGTTTTGTCCCCCGATACCAGTGAACAAATCCTGTATTTAACAGCTTTAACAAAATACAAATTGCTTTTCTAACATTTAACCTCTTTAGAATTAACTTAAACACGCACCTAATTTTATCTTTCAAAGATTAGCTATATTAGTAATTCTTGTTCAGGTCTTCAATAATTGCCATTTTATGTCAGGTTTTTTTGCTTAAACTTCAGTTTTCTTAAATGTTGACTACCTAAATAATTCAGGTTCTGTCGTACAAACTGATACTATGATTTTTCATCCAACAGTTTCTTTCGGAGACCAAGCTGTTGATGTTGGATGTTAGTGAAGGAGGTCAGAGCGGTTGATTTTTGGGCTGGGTGTGACAGGCTTAATGATCAAGTGCATTTCAGCATCTTAGCAGCTGTGGGCCTCGCCTGGTTTTGGATGTTGGTTTTGCATGCAATATGCGCTTGGCAGCTCTCCAAAAAACAGAATACTGTTCCAAGATCTCAGCTGAGAAATATTTTTCAGTAGGAAGTGCATTTCCAGTTTACAGGAATAGGCCACCTCTCTGAGTTTTGCAAAGCGTTTTGTGACTGTTATTGGATAGGTACAATAATATCTCACAAAATTCCAGCCTTTTTCCAGAAACTCTGAAAAGATCTGCAGAAGCGCAGAAATGTCAGATGTGTTCATAATATGGACTGGGTGTGCGGTAGAAGCTCACTTGGCTCTGGCAGGAAACATCAGATCTTAGGAGCGTAAGTCCGTCCTGCTCAGAATAAGCTGGGTTTGCTGCTTTAGAGAGAGGGAAGGAATTGTACAGTGCATGTGCAACGAGTCTGGCACATCCAGAATGTGTTAGAGCTCGTGGGCGTGTGCAGACAGAGCACACACAGCACTCGCTCTGTAGTGCAGATGCTTCCCGAAAGGATTGGATTGCTTGCGCATTGGTCCTCAGCATAGATTTGCCTGGCAACCCCTTTTATGGGCTGCCAAGTTTTACATTTGAACCTCAAAACGTGGAAATAAATTTAGTGATTTCTATTTCTATTCCACATTGTCCTGTTCTCAGTTTCCAGTGTGACTCTCCACTCTCCGAAGCAGCTCCACATCCTGCGCTGAAACGCTGACATTATCATTTTACTGCTTCTGTTCCCCAGCAATCCTCACCAAGATCAAGGTCTCATTGTGCTCGTTGCTGCTCAGGAAGCTCAGGCCTGACCCCAGGCACTCACAATTGAGGTAGAACACAGCAAATCTGGCGGCGGGGGCAGGAAAAAGCATCCTAAATCTGAGATGCAAGCAGTGCAGCTGCTTGTACAGGTTCCTAAAAGATCCCTGTCAGGCTAGGAATTTGTTCCAGGCCTCAGCCCCAGGCCTCTCCTTCCTTTTCAAAGCCAGCACTTTATGACTGCTCCTTCTGCAGGCTTCAAGTGGTTAAGAATGTTGGGCATTCCTTCCTTAGTAATAACCTTATCTGTGTCAAATCAAATATTAAGTCAGCACCTCTAAATTTCACTGTTTTCTTCTTCACCCCCCACCTCCCTCAGCTTTCCATGTGCCACAGCAACGCAGCCTCACTAGAAGTCGACTGGAGAAAGTCAGAGCATCGTGGCACAGGTAGTTTAGGACTGACTTAGCTGGTGGTAGTTTGTCCTTCCTGACACAAGTCAAGTGGTTCGTTGGACTGAGGCCCTATTTTAAATAAGCTCATCATTTCATTCATGCTTCAAAGAGTTTGGCTGTAATCAAGCATGTGCTCCAAAGGTCTAGAATCTGCCCGTAAAAGGAAAAAGCAAAAGCTGTCTGAGGTTTATTTTGATCAAGCTGACTCAAATCTGTATTTTTAGTGTGTTCTGTATAAATTACTAAGAATTTATCATTTTAACAACAAGATGTTCACTGCATTATTAAACGCTGGAAGAGATCCTCTTCTTTCTTTCCATCAAAACAAGATTTCTCTTCCTCCATCTTTTTCCCCACTCATTTGGGGCTGCTTTTTAATTTTCTAACGTTCGAAAACCATTGTAGAACAAACTAGATAAATATATTAGGCACTTGAGTTTTACACATAATAATTTGTTTGCCTTTCAAATGCAAATAAAGTGACTATGAATTGAAAGAAAACTACTTTTTCTTGTTTGTTTAGGATTATTTTACTGCAATATTCCTGCTGAGACCAAAGTCTCTTCTTCAAGCAAAGTCGAACATTTCCTTGTCGTTAAGAGTAAAATTTCACAAAATGAAGCACCTGTTGAAAATGGGGTGATTTTAAAAAGTAGCAAATAAGTTGGTGAATAAGGAGGCACTCTGTGTAAAAAGTAATACTCTGCACTTGTTCGTAGTAGTAATTAGTTGTTTTGTTAAAAATGTCTTGGTTTTGTAGTCCTCGTTGGAGTTGAATGCGGAATTTTGTATTATCTTTTTGAGTAGAGTGTTAGAGAAGCAGAAGAAGATCTGGTCCTGGCTTTCCAAATAAACTGAATGCTTAGGTTACAGTAAATCTCAAATTTGGGGAAAATGAAATGGTTTCAGTTTTTATATTGAAGAATGAATTTCCTTTAATTTTCCTAAACCTTCCAGCAACTGAAGAGCATTTCTCTCTTTATCAGCTCTGATGCTTGTTGCCCGTTCCCATAGTTAAAAAATCAATACATATGTTTTTGATATTTGGTAAACAGAGGTTTAATGTTGCAGCTGCAGGGTCCCTATACGAAGGGAATGTATCTTGCAGAAATAAAAACATTTAGAGACCACTTATATATAAGAAAATACTTGTGACTGAAACTCCATTCCACTTCTGTCAGACTTTGTTTCATTATATTTAATTACAAACGATTTGTATGTTACTGGAAATCAAAATGAAAACAAGAATAGCTGCGTGCATGGTAGTATGGTAGAAAAGCCAAATTGTTTTGAATCGAAAGTTGAAACTCAGACTGTTACAAAAATCCAAGTATGATTTTTAAATGCACAGTACATCTTAGAGTGAGCTCATACACACGTACGTTGTTACCGACCCCGTCTTAGCTTTTGTGCCTGTGTTATCTATCCACTTACCAAGTCTGAAGCATTATTATGGCTGTTTATAGTTCATATTGATCTCTGATAAAATGTTGGTAATTGCTCTTCTCACCATTAAGCTCTGTGCTAAACCACATGTTTTTGGGACTCCTGAGCTTGTGCATCATCATTTATTAAGGGTTAATCCAACATGGTATATCTGTTCATTGAGTATTCCTGACTTCGCAGCACAGCTAGGTCCTGTGGTTTAGACAAAATAAAGTGTTGGATGTGATCCCAGTTTTAATACTCCCAATTTATTATAACCATTGAACCCTGATCAGATCACGGATTGGATTGGATCCCAGTTTTTTAAATGTCCCAATTTATTGCTGGCTTGCAACTCTGATAAGAATACATATTTGATTAAGGCTTCAGTTTTCAAAAATTCCAGTTAATTACTTTTAGATTCTTATTAGATCATAGCCGTGTAGTATGGTATGTTGAAGTTATGAAAAAATTACTGGATGATGTTGCACAGGTCAAGGTCAGAGTTTCATTTTGTGCTGACAGTATGAAGTTATCAGATTTCTGTTTATTACTGTGGCAGCACTTGCACTGGACAGGAGGACAGATTAATCCCAACCCGTTGATTCTGAATGATTCTCATTTTAGACCCGCTGCTGCTCTGCATACCAGAACATGTAATAAAAGCATCCCACCAACATTGAGAGGTTGGTGTTCGGTCATGAGGAGCTGAGGTAGGCAGCTCTCACCTGCCTTTCGGAGGTTGTGATGTGGCATTTAGAACCGAATAGCCATTTTTTAGTTGCTTCCTGTGGCTGGAGGACATTTTTAAGACAACTTTAGGCTGAGAGTTAATCCCAGGTTGTCCTAGCGTGAGAACATTAATAACTGAGGATAACAGAATGGCACATGGAATTGATCTTTTTGTTTAACTATCAGTGCTATTCCCGGTATCAGAGATGGATGGAAGTAGCACCTTCCAGGTGTCATAGCCGTACCATCTAAATTTAAGCACCCAAATTCTCATCCAGGCCATTTAGCATCCTCGGTTTGCCCTTCACTGAGCCACTGGCTTCGCGGTGCTCTGTAGACCCATTTTCACAACCTGAACCCCCTGCCCACCTGAAAAGTAAGAACAGCTCAGGGGCAGCGGCCTGGGCCAGTGTGCGGTTCTGTTCTGTACACATCAGAGTTTTATTACTTAAAGGGTTTTTTTTTTTAAAATGACATTGTAAAACAGAAATACCGCTGCTACAAACTTTTACAGGCCAAACTAATAAAGTGAAACTGGCCCAGTGTACTAGCCCACCTGGAAATAGAGTGCTTTCTAGGAGACAGATTAATCTGGCCTAGGGATTTCTTCACAGTAGTAAGTGTAGATTAGCTCTTCCCTACCCCAAAATCAATAAGGGCATAAGAATGACTTGGAAACGGCACTCCATTCCTTGCCCTTCCATATGTGATTTATGACAGTCTGTCATAAATCTTGGGCATGCACTTCGAAGTGGTGCCACAGCTCGGAATTCTGTTCTCAGACCCCTTTACCTATAGGATAAAAATGAGAGTACAGCTCATGAGGATAGACAGGCGGGAAATCAGTTTGCATCTGTAATTCTCCATAGTGATCTGAAACCAAAGTACCTGAAAGTCTTAGAGCTTTGCCTGCGCAATCAAAGTTGGGTTTTGCTTTCTAATCCAGGGCTGCTAATTAAAAACAACCTGTGGATCCCAGACGGATGGAGGCTGTTCCTGTTCTTGAACAGAGATGTTAGTGGCAGTGAATAAGTTAATAGGCTGGTGTTTCTGTCTCCCCATGGTTTTTGTGCAGGTGTGCTGCAGTTACTTTGTACTTGTTCACTGTTTGTCTGATGAACTTCTCTGAAATAATTCGCTTGTTGGCTTAGTTGGAGGGGTGAATCTGTGGCTTTGACTGCAACTGGTATTGTTTCCATTCCTGACATTAAGTTCCTAATGACTACGATAGAAGCGAAGTTAAATCTAGCTTTCTAGGAGTGTTCTGTTATTTTGTTTCTCTTTTTGTGATTATTTGTTCTAGAATGAGCCAATGTTAGCAAAAATGCATTTTATCTGCATTATATATCGTAGTTGTCTTTTCTGATAGCTGGAGTTTTGTAATCTGCTGCATTTCACCCACTGTGCAACTAATGTGGACAAAAGAGAAAAAGACAAACTTCCTCCGATTTAACAGCAAAGGTAAAAATCCTGTTCTCATTTAAGTTCACAGGGTGGGGGAAAATGCACTGACCTCATTAGAGCCAAGATTTTCTTTAGAGGGCAGTAAGTTGGTAATCACTCTGTGTCACCTCTGAAATAAAGGGGAAAACGTTAAGAGCTCAGTCTTGTCTATCCCAAGCTCACGCTCCTTGTTTTGTGGTATGAAAGTGCTATGTTTCATCTTCAGTTTGTCATAATCTTCAATTTTAAGGTGAGTGTAGCTCTGTCTCTTTCTTAGGTTTTTCTTTCCGCCGTTTCTTCACTTATATCACTCCAAAGGCAGTTTATTTGGTCAGTTCAGCGTTATACCGCTATGGGGTAGTTATCTAGAACAGGTGATACTTTCTGTTTAGCCCTGGTAGTTTTTATTACTGGGCCAGGTAATGCTGTTGTAAGATCTGTCTTGTTTAGCCTGAGTTACAGTCTCGTATTCTCTTGAATTTGTGGCTTGCCTCTTTTTTATTTCCGAGATGGTTTCTGTTCTTGTTTACAATTACAGATACTAATTATGGGGCACAATATCCAGCACAATAGAACGAGCTGGAATGAAGAAACACTTGCACAGCTCATGGGGAAGATGTTTTCGACAAATATGCCTCCAGTAGAACACCCTGAAAGATAATAGTAAATGAGTTATTGTTTGAGTCTTGATGAGTCTGTATCAGATGTCCTCAATTTACTGGCAAGAGGTGGATTATTCTCTTTATTTTGTCTTTCTTTTTTTGGCTGTGAGACTTGCCTGCCTCTAGACTTTTCCTAGGTGATGGTTGAAAAAACAGAAACTAGTCTTTTCCTGATAAAAGATGCAGGTTCGAATAAGATTGTTAATCTCATTATAGACCATGCCTGTCTGAAAAACGATTATGAAATAAAAAAAATCAAAAGCACTGAACTGAAATTATCTCCTCAGATATTCAAGTGAAATATATCCATTCCCATTAGTGATTATGGCTTATGAATATCTGAAGGCAGGATGTATTCAGTCCACTATTATGCAAATGAATGAAAATACAAGATTTTAGTTACCAAAATATATTTTGCTAGCAGCTAGAAAGGAATTAAAACATTAAACCCAATGGAAATCTAAATGACCTCCTGCAGAAATAGGCTGCTTTCCTCTAGACAACCCGTTACTCAATATATGTATGAATTAGGTAAATGAGAGACAAAAGCAGAAATGTTATGTAAAATCACAGTTGAAGTATTAAGACACTAAATCAGATGTAAATTGAGTAATCGTTGTGGCATGTAGATCTCGGGGAGAGTCACATGGATGGGGGGAAAAGAGCACTGCAGCAGCTTTTATTCTGCACAGGGAACAACCAAATGAGTGGAAGAATATTTAGCATCTCAATGATCTCAAAAGACTTTTAAAGGATCAAGTCCTTTTTCAGAGTTTTGGTATAGCTCAAACTGAGTGTACACACGCTCGCTTAGCTGCTCTTGTTCTGCTCCTCTTATTGCCAACAGAATGGAAATTATCCTAAAAGACCCGTGGCCCTGTTTCTGTTACACATTTTGTGTTTGCTTGTTACTCATCGCTCTCCCCCGGGAAAATCTTTCATTGACTTAGCCAGCATCTTGCTCATTCATGTACCTGTTTGCGCTTCCACAAAGTCTGTTGCTTTTAATCCACCTACAAGAAACATCGCTGTATTCGTCTGAAATATAAAACAAGGTCTCTTTGTGAAATACACTGTTTTGGTCAGCAAATGCATTTTCTGCCCTGTGTTCAACTACTTAGGTCGGCACCTTGGGGCTCAAAGCATGTTGTTCTTTGTGCACTGCTCAGTACTAAGCACATAGGCAGGGCACGGTAAATAAAAAAATGTTGCATCATTTTTATACTTTTCCCTGGAAAGTCAGAAGAAACAGGATGACCTGGAGCTCACGGGGAGTGCAAGGGAGGAATTCATACACCTCAGGAAGGGCTGTGCTTTTTCTTGTGGGTCTGTTTTGGTCAGTTCTCCCCATCCAAAACTGTTCTGATGTGAAGTGCAGCCTTGGAATCATACAAGAGAGCCCGCGGGCTCTCCCGGGCCGAGCTTCCCACCTGCAGTTTTTGCACTGTGACCAGGCCCAGCAGCTCTTGGTGCCACCGAGTTGCTTCTCATGTCCCCTGTTGGGCAGCAGGTGCCCTGTCCCTTGCCAGGGGGTGTCAGGAAGACATGCTGCTTCAGCTTTGTCCTGATCTGAGGTGACAGCTGATGAGACACTGGCTCACTGTGCAGAGCTCCTTTTGGGCTGGGGCTGGAGTTGGGCCTCCAGAACCGCAGGCTGGGCTGCATCCAGTATCTTGCTGTTTGTTCCCAGTTGAAGGCAGCGTGTTGGTTCCATGGCTTTTAGTGACTGTGACCTTCTTTGAGCTACTGTGCTGGTAAGATTAAGTCCTGCATTTTAATCTTCACAGGGGTGCAGAGCACTGGTTTTAGAAGGTTCAGCATTTTCTTGCTGCCTGCTCGCAACCCAGCCACCCACGCAGCTTCCGCCTGGTTGAGGAGTATCTCTTACGGCTTTTCCTAGCTCTCATTCCCAAAAGCTCCAAAAGTCACTTCTGCTCAGCTCTTCTGGAGCGTTCTTGGTGTGGTCCCCATCCCATCCTGCAGCCTGGCATGTGCTGCGCTCTTTTAAGCCAGGTTTTGCCTGTCAGTGTCTCTGTCAGTGGTGTCAGGCTCAAGCGTCTTACATTGTGTTTGTCACAGGCGGCGAATACATATGTGGTCATTGACAGTAGCTCAGCAGAAACACAATAACTTGTTAAGCCACAGTAACTCAATCCTGTGTCTGAGCTGCAGCTGGAAGGAGCTGTTTGGGCTCTTAACCCTTTTGTGGCTGCTGCTCTTTAGGCTTATGCATCTTTCTGTGTGTTAGTACATGAGGAATCACCATACATGACTTGTGTGGGTATGTCACGTAGGAAGATTGTTTTAAGGATAAATGAGAGTGTTTCCTTGATTTATAGCTCTAGGGGTATGCTACTGAGCAGTAAGTGAGGTGTAGAGAAGTGTTTTCAAAATACCATGTCCCACTTCCACAAATATATTAGGCATATAGAATCCTGTCTCCGTTTGACTTTGACAAATAGGGTGCAACATGTTTTGGAAATGTTACTTATTGTTCTACTGAGGTTATATATTTTATCAAACTATTATTTGCATAAATTCTTTGCTGTTGAGAAAGGTTCTAGTGGTAGCTAGTAGGTCTTGAAAGCAACAAAAGACTAGCATAGGATGTGCATTTGGGTGCTATTGAGAAAAAGATGGGTCCCAGAGAGAAAATGAAGAACATTGCTCAATAGAGCACTTCTGTTGCCTGTCCTCTGGCTCCTTGTGTGCAAAGATTGTGGTTTTACAGAAACACAGCTAAGGGAAGTTTATGTAGTTGTCCTGCAGTGATTTAACTGGAGAACATGGTGTTCAGGTGGCGGAAGAGAGCAAGCAGGATTGATATGGGATACCCAAAAGGAAATATATCTAACTTCCCTTCATTCTGTGTGGGTTTTTCTTTTCCCTTTCCCTCACCAGGAAGTTTGTAGAAACCTTAGTGCTACACTAAATTGTTCAGCTGGTGACCTGTGCCTCTCCTCATCTCTGGTTTCACTGCCAGCATCATGGTGCTGAGTGACATTTTATCTTTTGTCGCAAATTTGCACCAGTTGTTTAACCAGCCCCATCCTGTGCTGTGAGGTTGGGGCTCTCTTGTAGCGATTGTTTATTCGTAATAACTGTAAGCTGGTTGCCGTGATAGTTGTGTTGGTTCAAAAGATATCTTTTAGTGTGTTAAGGAGTGAAGATACTGCTGTTTCGGATAGGGAGAAATGCAGAAGGAGGTGCAGAAATGGTGAACAACTGGACTGGGATATAGAAGGAGCCTGTTTAGCAAGGTGGGCAGAACACTATGGGAGGGATGGAGGGAACAGCATATTCATTTATTGTACCCCAGTGAAGAATTCCTGGGCACCTACTGTGATGTGCTGTAGAGAAGATGGCTTTAAAACTGGGGGAAAACGTGATGCTGAAATACAGTGAGGATATTTAAAACTTCACAAAAATGTGCAGCAACTTCAAAGGCGAAAAACAGAAGACAATGGAAGGCCAGGTAAATAAAAAGGAAAAACAGCCATCTGATAGTTTGTTCCCCTATATTTGAACATTTGGATTGAAATGGAGATCACTGGGCAAATGTTATAGATCTGTGTGGAAAAGTAAAAAGGAAGCAAGAAATATTAATGCTATTATAATAGCCATATTGAAAAGAGGAAACATTGATCATGAAGAATTTCACATAACCCAGTATTGACTGGTCTGTATAATATAGAAGGGAAATAATTGTTCTTGAGCAGGTTTGACTTATAATAGTGGCAGCGATTGAAGATTGCATTCAGAAGGAGAAGCTGAAGAAGCTAGGCTTATTCACAGGAACAAAAGAAAATTGTGGTGACCTAATTCCAGCTTTTGTTGTGCAGAACATACCAGAATTGATAGCAGGACAAATTACTCTCCCTGTCAGACATGAAAGCGAGATTCACGTGATGCTGCTGTGCTGCACTTCTCTTGCTTTCAAGTAAGTCTTAAATACCTATGGGACACGGGATGTACTGATCCAAAGAGCATTATGGCTCATCATTTCCTGACAAACTGCTGTGACTCTTCTCGGGACTGTGTCCTCTCGTTTTTCTGCTGGTATCATCCCACATGGACCTCTTTGCGCCGTGAGACTTGTACTGCATGAGGTACATTCTTGCACTGAAGTCTGTGTTTAGGCTTTTGGTCACTAATCAAGGGTGAAGCCCTCCACAGTTGCCCCAGATTTTAAATAACATTCAGTGATTTTTGGGAATTAATCTGGAAGACAGCAACAATCTCAAAGTGCTTTCTGCATTTTAGTAGAAGAAGAGCAGCATAATCGGAGGCAACAACTACTACCAAACTGTTACTGCATGCAAGACCTAACAGTTACTTCTGTGATTTTTTATTTTATTTTATTTTTTTTAAACAAAGATAATGCCTTCGATTTTACATTTCTGACATAATCCCATGTGGGACATATAAATTATTAATCCTTTGGCAGGAAGGTTTCTCTTGAAGTGCCTGTATGTATAAAAGATGGAAAACAGCAGGCTAGGCCTCCCTCCCTGCGTCATTGATGTGCGAGGCCTTATTTGCAGTGGAAGTCCGCCCCATCCTTCTAGTACAACCAGTGTTCTTGGACAGTGAGTTACCTGAAAAAGCTGTTTTACATGAGTGGACCAAGTGCTAACTTTGCCCCAAATTCCTTTATGTGAACAGCTAATGTGATGTTTCACTCAAAGACCCCATCAGAGTGGCTCCTCCACCACTCCCTGCTGCATAATCTCTCTTTTATCTTTATTTACAAACCCTTGGAGGATAAAGGCTCTGCACACTTTCATCTACTCTCTAATTATTACTCATTTGCTAGCAATGGTTTGTGGTTTAGAGAGAAATGCCGGCTGACCGCTGCTTTTTAGTTTCTGTTTTCATATACAGCTCCTCAGTGTTGACTTTCTCCCCATGCCGTTGTCCATTGCTTTATGAATAAGTGTCACCATTAGTTTTACAAATAATAAGTTGTATGTGCATAAGGTGATTGTACAGGGAAAAAAGCTCCAGGAAGAAAAAAGGAGAAATTCTTAGGATGCCTCAGTGTAGAAACTTGAGAGGCGTTAAGGATATAGGTGGATTGTAGCTTATACGACTCTGTCATATGCAGGCTCATCTCTCTAGAAAGTGTGACTACATTTTAATTGTTAAAAACTAGTATCACCTCTAGGTATGTCCCAGTGTGGTTAATGGAGAGGTGTAAATGGAAAGCACGCGTGATACATGTTAATGCATCAAGTATATGTGTAGAAAGGCATGTTGTTCTCATTAGAATTACTTGTGCAAGTTTTTAGCTATGGATTATTTGAAAACTATTAGCATTTATTTTAATGACACAATTCAAATAAAACGAACCCTATGAATCCCATTCTGCACTTGGTAAGTTCTGTCTGTTGCACTGAAGGCTCCCAGTGTGCTCATCTATTTCTTTAGGGAACCGTTTTCTCCATGTCTTAAAGACTTTCTTAAGAACATCTTCATTTTTCACTATGAAGACTCCTGAGGCCTTTGTGCTTTACTGGGGTAACAAAGTCGGTAGACCCTTTTAATTACTGTCCTGTGGTACAAATTATACCTTTCTTTCTACACGACTGCTGTACATCAAATGCAGTCAGCAGCAAAGGTTGACACTGCACCGCTGTAGCT
Organism: Streptopelia decaocto; assembly: GCF_964273445.1. NCBI lineage: Eukaryota > Metazoa > Chordata > Aves > Columbiformes > Columbidae > Streptopelia > Streptopelia decaocto. The sequence continues at coordinate 31,102,821 of NC_138660.1, forward strand.
GTCTTCCATTCTTTGTTTTTTCTTCCATGCTCCATTATTTTCTGTGTATGCTATTTATTATGGACTGTGGTCAGCATTCTGCCAGATCCGTCTCACTGCATTTAATTACGCTGTGTTGAAGAGTGTTTGAGCAGTTAACAGAAGTTGCGTGTTCACAAAGCCTTGCTGTAGGTTTTTTTTTTTTTCCTCCAGCGTGAATGTTGAATCATTGAATATCAGCTGAGTTTGAAATTTACCTGAAATATGTTATACTATTCCAAAGAGATTACACAATGGCCCTGATTAGCAGCAGCATTTTGTAATACCACTTAAGGCTTTATCACAGTGGAGTACTGCCAGTAATAGTCTTTAATTCACTTACATGTACCAATTCATCTCTGTCAGGTTTCTATTAATTTCTTTGCTGTTTTACTTTGTCCCAATCTCCTGTATAATAAGGTGTGATTTCCACATTTATGTAGCCAAAATAAAATTAAAAAAAAAAAAAATTAAATCTTCAGCAAATTAACTGTGGGCCTTTGATTTGAGACAACTGTGCCATCTCTCCATTTATGTTCAGGTTTAATCCACTTTTCACAAGTTAATGTATTTAGGAGAATCTAAGTGAGTCAAGTGACCAAGGGGCAGTAACAATTTTAACGGCTAATTCAGATTAAAAGTTTCAGATTTGGGTTAGGTGTATTAACTGCAAAGTGGGGAGTAGGTGCAGAACTAAAACTGTATGTGTTCATGCATATACACTCGTGAGAAGCCACATTATATTCAGCAGTAATTTTTTTAACCAGAATGATGAGCAGCCTTGGTTACAAAGGTGATTGCCAGAGATAAAGAACAAAATCACCACATTTGTTTTATCTGGCACTGGTTTCACAGTGTACCGAAAGATTTAAACTGCTGGGTTCGGGGTTGGTGCTCCACATTTGTGTGATGAATCAGCGTCTGTGGTTGCTGTTGAAGCAGATCCAACTGCGCATTTGTTCTTTCTTTTTCATCGTCAGGATCGGTGCAAAGCATCAAGAGTTACGGCAAAAGCAACTGAGAGGTCTGAGTGATTATTCTACTGGTCCTGGAGGACCTGACATGGATGATGACGAGGTGGATCCAAATTACGCCAGAGTAAACCACTTCCGAGACGCTTATCCAGCAACAAGCATCTACAGGCCATCATCACCAGCAGTAGCAGAAACCTTTGTATATCCTCGTGATTCTCCTTCAACGCCGATGGAGAGGGAGCACCTGGAAGGACTGTATGCAAAAATAAACAAGCAGCACTACCCACAGACTCCTGGTGACAGGTAATATTGCCACCTGGCATTACAAATAGTGAGAGCTCGGTGGGGGGGAGCCCGGGGCATTTACTGATGGATTTCCTCTGAACCAAACCCATGATTTGCTGCCACGGTACCCCCGAAGCATCTGAGCAAGGCAGCAGTCAAACAGAAATCATTAAAGAAAAGTCCATATTTCACAAACAGAATGAATGAACTGACTTGAGTCCAATTCCTGCACTGCTGAGTGAGTGTTTTTCTTTCTTTCAATCAGGAAAAGTTCTTACCCTGCAGCAAAAATAATCTCTGTTTTCAGATCCCTTTTGATCCTGCTGATCATCAAGCGCCTATTAGTAACAGGTTTTGTATGATAGCATGATACATTGCATATGTTTATGGGTTATTTTTCCCCAGCTGTGTGATATTACACACTTTCAATTAGGTTGGGGAAAGGACTGGGGAATCATGGTATTTTTATGCAGACGGTGAAGTGTGGCTTCACAAGACTGATTGCCTTTCACAGCCTTTCCAATAACCAAGTGGGAAGGAAAAAGCCATTTTTAATCCTTACTGTCAAGCTTCCAGGTTGATAGCATTAAAGAAAGATGGTCAAATTCTTCCTTGGTTAAAAAAAAAAAAACGCGTTGATGATGTAGCCATCATTATGATGATTTTAAAACTGGTTGCTTCTGGGATTTGGGGCTAAACGAAGGTAAGACTGCATGACTATAATGGCGTTAATAGATTGACGTTGGGTTTTTCAAACCAGCGTGAGTGTGCAGGCAAGATATACAAGTCCATGTGAAGAGCTGACAGAGTAAAACATGGGGAACTTGAGGAATTATTCATGCTTTGAGTTGATATTGCAATCTGTAGTGTCTCCCCATAGCCTCAATCTGTGCTATGTGGTACCACACTTGGTAATTTTGGCGAAACATGTGAGCACAGATACAGGGGTGTTTTTGGTTTGTGGCATCATAGTGCTTTAAAAACATCTACTGAGTCATTCTTATAAATAGTAATAAACTACTTCTGACATAAATCTAAGTTTGTAGCAGGAAATGGGCCAAGTATCTCTCTTTTTAACCTAAATACAGTATGGGAGAGATCTTTCCAAATATAATGATATTGCTGATTTTTTTCTTCCGTATTATTAACTCTTCCCCTACTGCATAAGGGTGAAGGGGGTAACATAAGAGGTAGGGATCGCAGATTTTTGCCATCTGGTGGGTTTTGCTTTCCTGGAGAAGTCTTGAGGTGATTGTCACTGAAGTCACACAAATGTTTATGTATAGCAAAGGGATCTGAAACTGAGTTCATGCTAACTCAATAAACCAAGATTTGAGAATTCCCAGCGGGAGGGGGTCTAAATGCACGTTCACGTATTTCTCAAATATAAATACATACAGATGTAACTCAGTTGGTCTAAGACATTGTCATAAAAGTTGCTCCATAATATCAGTTTTAACAGGACTTTATAGCTTTACGTTTTAAAAATGACATCAGTTTTTACGTGTGGCCTATACATCGTTTTTCCATGCAGCAAAAAGAAGTGCTCAAGTCTTTCCCTCTGGCCTCTTTTATTTGCTTCTTTTGTTGTATAGTGGTTGTAACTACACTGAGTGGACTTGCTATGTGGACAAGACTGAAGTCCCAACCATGTTTGGACTTGGCGTTGGGATCCTGGAATTTAGTGTGGATTTAGCTGTAATTTCATGAGAGCATGTGAAAAACTAAAACAAAAACATCTAATGGGCAAGACAAGTTACCTCAGATCTGAGCCCGTGATCAGAAGTCCCACTGAGAGGCTGTTCCATCTGTGTTGATTCTGTACTCAAAGACAAACAGTCCACAACAACTTCTCTTTGTTGAATTTCTCCGGCTTGTAGAGGCTGTTTAACCAGATTAGGATAAAAATAGGAAATGTGGGATTCTTATTAGGCTGCCTTTGTTCTGTTTTTAAATCTTTCTCTCCTTTGTCTTGGAGACAAAAAGGTTGTTGTTATTCACCAGCAGAAATGTGCCAAACGCGAATAATTTTATGTGAATTTATGCAGTGGGTCATGAGGTCTCAGCCAGCAGTTGTTGATTATGATGGTAACTTGGGGCAAGGAAATCTTCCTGTGCTAGAGGAGAGAGAACTGAGAGGAGAAAGATGTGGAAAGGAAAATCCCTGGATAACATGTTAATTACAAAAACAAATCTGCTTTCAAGGGTCAACTATGAAAACTACCTTGTCTGCCACGAAATTATGGCAGAGGGCTATAAACGATGCTTATTAGCCAAACCAAAGTTATTTTGTGCTTGCAGGGCTGAACATTTATCAACACATTTGTCATGTAATAGCTCGTGCTTTGGTCTTGCTAATGCATGCATGCTCTCTCAAAGTTTTGCTATTAATTTTGCTGCAGATGGATGGCTTTTTTTCCCACCTCTGACTCTCCAGTTGTAATAGAGTGTGTGTGGAGACTTGATCAGTGACTAAAGTAAATGAGTTTTGGGGTAGGAGGGGAATTTGAACACAAAGAATAGACGATTGCATTTCAGTCTGTGAATTTCGGTTACATGTCGTTACGATAGAGTATAAAAACTCTTCTTTGAAACAATAAGCTAATTTTTATTTTCTTTTATTTTTGCAGAAGACTGTATTGACATAATTAATGCCTTTTAAAACTTGGAGGCCGTTTGTAAAGTAAGAAGCTTAGTGGCCAGATAAGTGCTGTTCACAGTGTGCATACATTCACCTTCCCTCGGCTCATCCCCAGAATCCATCAAGTGTTCCTGGTTCATTTTTCTCCGTCCTCCCTCAATACACAGCAAAGCAAGAGGCTGCACGTGTATGAAGTCTGTTGCTTTAATCATTATGAAGTATGTTTGCTGCTCCTCGGGGCACACACAGACCTGTGCTGTCCATATTAACATCCCCTTTGCCTACACCCGCATCTGGCATCTCAGGGGTTTTTCGCTGTGGGTTTTTGGGGGGTTCGCTTTGTGGCTTATTTGCAACTGTTGTGTAACGTTCTTCTGCACCGCTTCGCAATTGTTGATTTTCATTCCGACAATGACTGTACTCAGTGAAATAGATGTAATTTTTTGTGTATATTTTGCTGAAAGCTTTGGAATTCTTAACTAAGGGAGGTGCTATATAAATGTAAATTGTCCTTATTAATGAGTATAGCGAAAGCATTAGCATGATCAGTGTATTCTGTGAACGTTAAGTTAAAAAGAGCGAAAAAAAAAAAAATTAGCTGGCAAAATCACACATTTCTTTGTAAATCAAGCATTTTTCTGTTTATTTCTAATTAGCCACAATTTTCTGTAATGCAAATGGCATCCCAAAGGCTGGTGCAGGCTGCACAGCCCCCGTGTGCAGCTGGGGAGCTCGCGGGGTCTGTGCCCGCAGTGCTGCGCGTTCCCCAGCCTGCGGCGGAGCCTGCGCGATCCGCGGCACATATGTTCCTGTAACAAGCGCTGAGTCGCATCTCTCGGAGTTTAGTCACCAAGGCTGCATCGTGACACTGCTAAGTTGCACCGTGGCAGAGCCGAGATGTTAGACCAAAGCCAAAAGAGCATATGCACAACACTAATATCACTTAAATGTCAGGCACGTCACACGGTGCAACCCTTTCTCACGTTTCGAATAAGCAATTTCCTCTTTTTTTTCCTCCCTTGAAGATGGTGCTGTCAAGTATATCCAAACACCCCCAGTACGTCTCCGGAAAGGTTCTAGAGACTTTGCTCAACTTATTTCCTCAGCCCAGAGCTATGAAACATTTAAATTCTGATGCCAAACTCAGTGCCAAGTATAATTCTTCATTTATTTATGTGTCTTATCTTGGGGAATTTCAAAGTGCTGGTCTGACAAAAACGAATACAGTTTTCCTTTGTTTCACAAGAATAGATTCAGTGTTGTATCTTGTTCCAGATTAAAAAAAAAAATACTAATAAAAACCTTAACATTGTTTTATTACATTAGAAGTAGAGTCCCAAGCCCCAGTCTGACCCAGCTTTCTGTTTTTGGAGGTGCTATGTTGCGTCCCACTCCTCAAGAATTTATACTCTACAATGTTAGTTAATTAATTAATTGGAAAATGGATCTTCCTTATTTCAGGGTGAAAGCTTGCACTCTCCCGGGATGTTCAATCTAGCAGCGTACCAAGTTGAAAACGGGGAAATTAAGCTCGTAGCTCTGTGCCAGAATCAAGAGAGAGAGCAGTGAGACACTGAGCAGTCTGCCTCTCCCGGAGAGGATCAAAGGGAAAACTGCTGTGCGTGTCCTGAGAAACCAAATGGCAAATGTAAGCTATACGTGAGCCTGAGAGGAGAGGAAAAAGGGTCTGGAGTTTTGAAATTTAGCAAAGGAAGCGATTTTTACTAAAAAGGAGGCTAAATGCTTGTCTTCTGGGTGGGTGTAGGTCACCCCATCTTGCTCAGTCCAAGGCCACAGGAATCCAGAGGTGCACAGCAGAGGCTTTGTTCAAAAAGGGCAAATGAGGGTTGCACACGTTACGTTACTTAGCCCTATATTTCTAGTCAGCCAGAAACTGAAGTTTTCTTGTTCTTAGTACAAAGTACAGTGGGCATTGCTCACTGTGCATCCATCTGCAACACCTTGTATCACTGAATTGCAAAAAAGCAATCTACTGCTCTAGGAGTGGATGGTCCTCTGCTCAGGAATGGTTATTCTTTAAGATGGATAGTGCGGAGGCAAGGTAGAAATGGAATGAGGCTCTGTAGTGTCTACTCTTTGCCACTATAACTTATGTTACACTGGAAAAAGAATTCCTGGTTGTGCATTGAAATATTTTGATTTACAAAGCATGGCCAGTATGAGTAAGCCATGCGCATAACCTCTTCTGCTTGGTGTCCTAAAATCACCTGCGCTGTTTCCCTGTCCCTTACTACCCTGTACCTCCTGAAACTGTCCCCTGACTCCTTTACCTCTGGAATTTATTTTTTCTGAAACATACTACGGGGTTTTCTGAACTTTTGCCTGTGATCCAGTCACTGTTGCCCACAATGTTAAAACCAGAAATGTAATGTTTGGCAGCTCGTTGTCCTTCCTGGCTAAATCCAAGCTGGCACTGGCAAGTGCAGCAGAGGTTCCGTGGTTCCTGGGGCTCCTGCAGAGCTGTCCCCATGGGAGCAGCCGGCCCAGAAACCCCTTTGGCCACCAGTTCCACAGGAGAGTGGAGGTTGTGCCATTGGAGTCACACTTGTACTGTGGTTTTTGCTCTCATACTCTCTGCAGTTTTCTTCCTCACAAAGGACCAATGGATACTACGTACTCACTGTGCTAACTAGGGAAAACGTTGAGTACCTGGAATTCGTAGGACACGTTTAAGCCTTGGTTTTATTTCCCATCCAAAAAAGCTACTGGTAGTATTTGGTTAAAACTACTTTACAGATAGAGTTCAAAGTGATGTTTCCCAGGAATGGCTTGTCCAGATCCTCCCAACTTGGGGACTCTAGCCCTATTGTTCACTTGTCATGGAAACCCCAGATTTCATGGAATTCGGGTGACCCCGAGCATTGTAGAGCATGTCTAAACAGAAGGAAGTTGTCAAACTTGAACTGGAGCAGAGCTGCTGCTGCCATGTAATGTGTGCATGCTTGTTCGAGGCCGTGCATTCTTCAGCAGAAACAAATTCTGTCAGGAATAGTCACAAATCTGCCTGCGTGCATCCTGCCTGCTCGGGTTTGCATTTGGATCACCTCACTTATTGACAGACGTGTAAAATTTTATATACTGCACTCCCACAACTCCCTTGTGACTTCCCTGCTGCAGATGCTGGTGAGCCTGAGTTTTGGCAGCTGTGTTAAGCATTTGTATGCATTCAGGTTTTGGGGTATTTTTCCCCCTCCAGCCCTGTCTTATGTGATATATTATTTGCATGGAATTATTTTACGTTAATTCTGCCTGTTTATTGGTAATGTCCCATTCTTTCAGTTGTTTGGATGCGAATGCAAAAGATAGGTCCCTGGAGAAGGAGCAGGTCTGTTACTGGAAGATGAGGCCATACCAGAGGATACAGAGTGGAATGCAGATGGTGTTGTCAGCCTCTTAAATGTACAAATAAAGACAAAATGAGATCGTCCGTGCAGCTGGAATGAAATCATATGGCCTTGTATGTGTTTCTGCCATAGCGTATTTCTTAGTGTGAGTAAGAGATGTTAAATTCTGTCTAATGCAGGATGTTTCTGACCAAAAGCTCATACTTGCGCCTTTAATCAGCAGCCGAATAATGTGTGTATGTATTAACTTTCGTCTGCACGATATTTTTTTTTAACAAAACACCATTTAATTTTAAATGCTAATACATGTATGCAGTTAATTAAGAAGCCAGAATTGACTATAATGCTGGTAAGAAAGAGAGAGGAAGATCATTACACTTCTGCTCGTAGATAGCTATTTGTGAACCAGCTGATAATGTGCAAAATTAAGATTTCGTAAGTGGCATTTTAAATGAATGGTTAATGGCTGAAGATTAATTAAACAGTCAGAGTTGTGCAAAAGCAAAGCTGTTAAAATCTTGTTTATAGGCCAGTCACTTCCATACTTAAAGTGCAAACCCTAATAGCATGTGGTATTTCTATTTAACAGGCAAGCCATGTAACCAGGGTATTTTCCTTAAAGAAGGAAATCTACCTTACTGGCCACGCAGCGTGGATGGATGTAGCGTTGTGCGCTGTGCCGCCTTCTTCCTAATTAATACTTGTTTGGTAGCAGTACAGATGGAGAGATGCATTTCCTCTGAGAATTTGGTAATCTTAAATAAAAAGGCTAGATCTTATTTTAATTTAAGTGTAAGAGACATGGTTAAATCTGATGTAGTTCTGTTTTCCCACTATGTGCCTATAGTCCATTCTACTTCGTACACTTTAGGGTTTTCAAAATGCCTTTTCATTGCTCCAGGTTGCATTCTGTCAGAATGAGTCTCTTTGGCCCCATCATTAGACTTGCAGAGTTGCTTTAGCAAACAAAACAAAACAACTATGTTTTCAGTCAGGTTTATTCTGTACTGCCGTTCTGGTTAAATGATGAATGTTAACCTACTCCCTTTTCCCTGACTGAAGAGAAACAAGAAGCAGAAGGTCATTATGCTGCTCACAGTTGCGATGCTTGTCCTTCCAGCAAATCCTTTGCCAAGAAACTGTTTGCTTTCGCTTTCTCTTTCTCTCAGCCCAATTCCCAATCTTTTTGTTATCTGTTGTTTTTTCTCCAGCTTCCCAGCACCATCTCTAGCTTCTGGATATGAACATAGTTCCCAAGCAAGACCTGGTGACTTGGGAAGCTCACGCTGTATCCAACACCATGGCTTTCAAAAGCTCCTCTCTTTTATCCTACTAGTTAAATGGAAGAAAGACATTCTTTCTTTCACTGTAGAGATAATCATGGTTTAGGAAAACTGACCAGTAGATAAGCACATGGGATTTTGTTGTGCTAGACTGTACATACTAAGAATCTGTCTTTTTTGGAGGTGGAAAAGGTTGGACAAGAGCACAGACCAGCCTGTGTGTCTGAACATCCGCATGTTCGGACTCCAGGTGATGACATGAGCTCACAGCAAGCTCCATCCTGACTTCTCACTTTGTTGAGAGAAATGAGTGGCTTCTGGTCAAATTATTTTTTAAAAATAGTCAAAGTTTAGTGGGAGACAAAGAATCCTTTCCTAGAAATCTTAAAAGTAGTGGACAAAAGGTTAAACTTGGAGGAGAGGGGGAAAAAGGGCTATCACCGGACTGCTTCAAAATGCTGAGTAGTTCCCATTAAGAGAACAGTGATATCTGTCTTAATAGGGAGAGAGAGGTTACTCTTGGATGTGATGGGGAAAATGGAGATAGACTGACTGGAGCCACGAGATATGTTTTCACAGTGTCTTCACTTGTGTTTGAGGTTATCTGAGGTCAGTGGGACCTCTGCTGACAGGTTCATCTGAGCTCCAGGTAAAGCAACCCCCAGCCCCTCCTCATTGAGCATAACTGAGTCCTTAGAGTCTTCAAGCGACACCCCACAGTTTCTCATACGTTCTCAAACACTCAGTTTGCACCAGTTTACACTGGCAGATCTCTAAGATTTTTCTGCTGATCTTAATTCTTCTGTTCCACTGAGTGACTTAGCTCTCAGCACAATAAGATGCGAAAGATCTGACCTCAGAATGAGTCAATGGAAACCTTCTCAGGGAGGGTTCAAGCATCTAATAGCAGAATAAAACAGCTGCTCCTAGAGAGAATCCAGGACCTTGCTCCCTGCTTGTGTCAAGATGCCAACGGTGAAAGGTTACCCAAGCACTCCATAGGCAGCATTGCTAACAGCAGCTATAGGCAGAAGCGTAAATCAGATCTTTTGGTTAGCAGAAAACTGTAAGAATTGATATTCTTTGAAAAGCTGAAAATCACTTGGTACTGTGCTAGCAAAAATATTGGGAGGACTGACAAGATGTGATGGAAATGGCTTAATAGGCAACAGGATGCTGAATAAAAAGAGAATAATTGTGATTATTGTCTGACAGCTGTGCAGAGCATACAGTGGATGACAAACTCTAAAACGTGCTATTTTTCAATCCATGATCACAAGTCCACCGGCACAGACGGTAATCCAAGGGGTCATAGTGAGCCAAGGAATAGTTTATTTTTCCATCAGCTCAAGCGCTCCAATGGAGTTAAGTTGGGATATACTCTGAGCCCCTGTAACTGCCCCTACGTCCCCGCAAAGAGACCTGGCGCCATATGGAGCCCACGTGTGCTGTGCCTAAAGAGCAGCTTCTCTGTCAGGCCACGCAGCAGCAGAGCGTTTGTTGACATTGATCAAGGTATTGATCTTGGGATGGCCTAAGAGAATTGTAACTATTTTGTGGAGAGCGATGTTAGACTGTCATAGGAAATGAAATAAATAACTTGCTTTAAACTACTTTGTGGCCTGCATCTGAGAGAAAGTGAGGTCTTTCATTAGGACAGAGAAAATGATGCTGCTTCAGATAACGATGCTGGTTATCTTCTTTTTTTTATCACTAACTTGTCCTTGATGTCTGGAGGCCATTTTTGCAGCAGAGAGTGGTTGCATCAAAGATTTTATACTCTTCAGTTGCCTGCAAAACAGGTACCTGCCTTAATTTTTTCACTCCACCAAGCTGAAGTGGAAAAAAACAAACCAACTCAGGATAAAAAAAGATGAAAGAGGAGTGAGTGTGCTGCTAGAAAATTTTAAAAATGAAATAACTGTAACATACTTGTAGAGCAACAAATACCCTCTTCATTTATTTTTCCCCTTGTTTCTCTCCAGTTTCCTGCTTGTGTACCAGTAGGTCAGAGTGACGGGTTTACAGCATCACAGTCTCTGCCAGGTCTTCACTCCAGTGACTGGGAGACAGCGAGGAGAAATAAGAAAGAGCCGACTAATCTTTTAATATTTCAAACAACATCATTTCAAACGGCAGTCTTTGACCCATATTTATGGTTTAATTTCTTCATTCACTTCAAATTTTAATCTTAAATAAAATTTTTTCAGCATAATAGTATCTTAGGGGTATTTATTCTCAAACCAGTATTAGCTAGAACGTGTCCTTCAGCTGTAGAGTTTATCTGTTATAAACACTTCTGCCCTTAGGCTTTGATGTCTACTTAGGCCTGGCTATGGTTATTACCTTGTAAATGGGAATCAACCGCAAATGATCATTATGGTATTTACATAAAAGGCGTGGAAAACAATTATTTTGAGACTGGCCTGTAAGTTTAAGCGTGGAATGTATTTCTAATGCAAGTGTTATACGTGGCCTGGCAATTGAAAAGTAAGCAGCAAGGGGTGTAAGGTTGTGGAGGAGGCTTGGGGAGAACAGCATCAGAGCAATAAACCTGTTCCTAATTGTTATCGATTGTTAGCACACAAATTACGAGCAGACAGTCTGCAGTCCTTCACCTGAATAAGGTGTTGTTTTCTTCCTTTAACATCATCTGCTGTCCCTGATTTGAAAAAAAACAGGAGGCAATTATTTTGTGCCTCTGTATACAATGGCAACGTTTAAGCAGCGGCTGCTTCAGAGAGGGAGAGTAAAGGGGACGGGGGGAAGGGATTGATCTTTTCCTCCTTTTCTCTGTAAATACCACTGTCTGCATCAATGGCGGTGCTTTGACCTCCTTGCTACAGCGCTGGAAAAGTCTCTTGCACTTAGTGACGTGTTGTCATTCCAAAACTGAATAGGCAGAAGTCTAGTTCTCTTTCTTTGAGTGCTGCTACAAATAGATTATCAATCTAAATATGGTAAGTGCTCGAGAATTCCTCCCCAAACTTAGACTCATTAGTCTGAGCACTAGTATTTTTTACATGCCTGTGTGGCTTCTGAAATTATTAACAGTATTCCTTCATACCTTTTTGCCTTTATTCTGCACTCTGCCCACTATCTCATTACTATTAGCTATGGCAAATATGCCAGATGTCTGAGCAGCTTCATTGTTCTGTTGTTTTTCTTTTCGGGACCCTAGTGCATAGATAGAAGTTAATTTCTCTTTTGTGTTAAAATCTGCCTCCGAGGAATAAGATTACAGTGGTCAGTCTTTGGTCAGTAGAGATAACTGAGGTCTCATATCTTCTGAATGCTTTGTCTTGGTTTAGTGTTTCTACTACCTCAGGGCATTTATAGGGGAGGTGTGTTTTTCTGTAATGCCCATGGAACCTTAAATTAGCGTCCCCTGACTTTAGGAAAACAATTTTGACCTGTTTTCTAGATGTTTTGTTTATTCCCAGGGTTGAGAAATGATATATAAAGACACCTGCTCTTCCAAGTGGGTGGGAATGGAAAATCACGCCAAGAAAAATGCAGTTTCTCAGAAAAGATTCAAAATATGCATTGTTTTAAGTGCAACATAAACAAAATAGATTATGTAAGGTTCGTGGGCTCTTGTTTGGGATGAGATCGCGCACTCATGAGTCTGTAGCTTTTCTACTAACGATACTTGGTGCTTACATCTAAAAAGCAAATGTTCCCTTCAGTTCTGCATGAGCCACTGATGGGCTTGAGTAACACAGCGGTGGCTTTAAGAAAACACGTTTCTTTAAAATGGGTCAGGAAACAACTGATTGATTTGCAGGTATCCAATAGGAACGTGTGTTTACTGGGAAGCAAAGTGACAGTTCACATCTGAATTTAGATAAACACATAAATTGGGTACCGGGTGCATCATTTCTGTAGATGCAGGTAGTAACATGTGATAGTCACTGTATATGATAAGATCACAGTGGTTGCCACAGTACATAAAAGGATGCAAGAACAGATGAAATCATTAATGCTTTCATATTGTATCCGATCTTATTTCTGGTAGCATAACATGCCTTGTACTTAATGGGGCATATCTTTGAAAGAATCAGCAGGTATGATGTTCTGGAAAACATGAGGAATCTGCAGCCTTGTATCAGAGGCCAAAGCAATATCTTGGATCTGGCATTTTTTGGAAGGTACAAATTGTGTTATTGGTGCAGTTACATAAGCTAGAAATTGTAAATGGATGTTGCACAATCTGAAAAGCAAATGATAGCGTGTGGATTTGTATGTGCTGCTCAGAAAGAAGACTGATGTGCAAGTCCTATTTCCATCAAAGTGGCAAAATGTCTGTTGATTGAGGTGGGAAATTGGAACTGATTTCCCTGCCTGCTTCTCCCTGAAAGAATGATGAAGCGATGTTTTCTTTTCTGTTTTATACTTATTAGTTTCACAGCCAGATTACTGTAACTTGAGCTTTTTTGCCATGCTTCTGCATGACTGTTTTTGTTAACCACTTTTGTTGCCTTTTGGCCTGTTCTTTGCATCATGCTATTGACAAAATGAGTTTTACGTTTTTTTTTACCCCAAAGTTTAGAGCATAGAATAACAGAAGAAATCCATACAAAAAAGTCTGAAACATTAATTGGAGTAGACTACAGCATTTAAAGTAACCTATTCTATCGTCCATTTACCTCCCACATGAAATGAAAACTCTATTTTGATCTGAACTGTCACAGATAATTTCTGCACATAAAACACATCCAGAGACAGCTTTCAAATGGAGTTGTCACTTCTTATTTAGCAGGCTGGGGACTCTCTATTGTTGTCAAACCCTCTTTGCAAAAGCATCACTAAACACACTGATTTGCACAGTTGTATGTAAGAGGAGGAATGATTGCACATGCTCCGTGAAACAAAAAACTGTATGTAGGTGCTGGAATCCTCTGCAGCTGAACTTACCTACTGCTTAGGAGAAAATTCCTTATTTATTTTAAATACCATTTGAAAGCAGATTTTCATGCTGTATACTGGTGTGGGGAAGGGCTGGTTTTTAGTGTGAATAGTGACGATTAACATTTAAAAGCTACTAACCAACGTTGTGTTCTTTTCCCTGACCTCTGTGGGACCGGAATTTTGGCTTTAATCTCTTCACGAATTTCAGGAATTCTTAAGCAAGCGCACTGGGAATATCTCAGAACCGTGAGTACAGAAGTGCTGGCTCAGTGTGTTCCAGCTCAGATGCTCGGGGCTGTAGGACACTTGTTCCCACACTGCGACTGACGGTGGCCAATGTGGCCACCTGGTGAGGCCGGCTGGAAAACCCAATCTCAGTTGTATTCTCATAAGTTTATGCTATTGGAATAGTAAATAATAGTAATGGTATGATTTTTATTTCATTCTCCTCTCAAGGTCAGAAAATTGACCAGGATTAGAGGATGAAGAATTTGGTTAGTGTGATGAGTTGTTCTTCATTGCTGTTTCCACGACTGCTCTATATGGGATTAAATAGCAAAACCCAAGCTGGCAGGGTGCTCTTCTGACCTAATTTTGCAGCACAGCACAAATCTCAGACTATCTGCTGATCTATCTGATAGGCGTGACTATGTCAAATCCAGATGTACGTTCAGGAGCGAAACACAGATGAGGCCCGAGAGCCGGGGTCTTGTGTTTTCTCCAGCTGTCTGAATCCTTTAGGTGTCTTCAGTGCTGCAGCTGGGGCTGGCGGGGGGGGAACCGCCTGTTGCAATGTGGAATCTACAGAAAAACAAAACTTAGAGCCTAAAACATTACCGGTCAAAGCCAATTGCCTATTTTAAGGGCCATATCTTCTGTAATGAAGCAAGAGATACAGACTGGAAATCACATTTTGATTTCGAAGCTACATGCCAGAAGATCTGAGGGTTCTTTGTTTAATGTGCCTCAAACTGCCTCCTGGAGAATGGACACGATGGGGAGGGGGCTTATCTGTCCCAACTTTTGCCTGTAAATGTAGTATATTCATGAATCAGTTTTAATGGCTATCCCATGGGGAGCAGTGAATTAGATGAGGGGGAAAAAAGGGTAATTTTGTACATTAATGGAGAATATAGTTGAATGCAGAAAAATGAGGAAAGGAAAAATCTTATGGTCACTGTGCTTAAGTCAATGTTAACGCACATCCATGGGGTTTTAAACCTGGGCCATTACAGAAAAAATACAGCAGATGGAAGCGATCTCTCCTCCCAAATCTTAGCGGGCCAGCTTGCTTTCCGCTCTCCAGGTGGGACAAGTGTGCAGAGCTGAAGTGGGTCCAGCCTGCTCATCTCTCTCCTGCTCCAGGAATGGATGCTGTGGCCCATATTCATGCTCAGTTAACAAGCTTCTAGTTGAGGACTAGAGAAGTGGACAGACATTTATCCTGCACTGGAAATAGTAATTTTCAACACTGCATTCTCACAGGTGGTCTGTGCACACTTTGTGCAGTTACCTGGCATCAAAGTGGCTCGGTCCAGTTTTTCTGGTAGTTCTGTCAAGCTGTTGGTTCTTTTAGATCAAAAAAGTTGTATTCTGTCTGTCGTGCCTTCAAACAGCAGTGAGGCTCAGAAACTCTGCCTTTGCAGCCTGTATAGGCATCTTACCTTTGCCTAAAACACTAAGTATCTCTGTCAGGCATCCTGCAGCCCAGTATCATTTCCATATTATAATATCTTGCAGTCGCCCACCTGCTTTTACTGTTTCCCTCATTCTGCTGTGCATGGGAACAGGACTGTCTTTTTATTATGCTTGTGTGCAGAGCCTGTTGTGAGGAGAGTTGTACCTCTGATGGGAACGTTGCAGTGCTGTTTTATGTTCCTGGGGTGGCCTGGAAAGGTCCAGCCATCTCAGAAGCTGGAGTGAGGCCACTCCAGCCTACATTGTTCAGCCTGGCCTCCCTGCAGGGTTTGGAAAGGTCTGTGTCCCGGTGGACAGCAGGGTGACCATGAGCCAGCACTGGGCCCTTGTGGCCAGGAAGGGCAGTGGTACCTGGGGTGGATTAGAAGGGGGTGGTCAGTAGGTCAGAGAGGTTCTCCTGCCCCTCTGCTCTGCCCTGGGGAGACCACACCTGGAATATTGTGTCCAGTTGTGGCCCCTCAGTTCCAGCAGGACAGGGAACTGCTGGAGAGAGTCCAGCGCAGGGCAACAAAGATGCTGAAGGGAGTGGAGCATCTCCCGTGTGAGGAAAGGCTGAGGGAGCTGGGGCTCTGGAGCTTGGAGGAGACTGAGGGGTGACCTCATTAATGTTTACAAATACATAAAGGGTGAATGTCACGAGAATGGAGCCAGGCTCTTCTTGGTGACAGCCAGTGGTAGGACAAGGGCTGATGGGTGCAAACTGGAACACAAGAGGTTCCACTTAAATATGAGAAGAAACTTTCCAGTGAGGGTGGCAGAGCCTGGCCCAGGCTGCCCAGGGGGTTGTGGAGTCTCCTTCTCTGCAGACATTCCAACCCGCCTGGACACCTTCCTGTGTAACCTCATCTGGGTGTTCCTGCTCCATGGGGGGATTGCACTGGATGAGCTTTCCAGGTCCCTTCCAACCCCTGACATTCTGGGATTCTGTGATTCATGTGTTTGCCTGACCTTTCAGCACTCCAAACCAGCCAGCAAACCGCCTGCCCCCACCCAAAGGTGATGTGTTTGGGTTAATATTGGTGTGTCCTGAGAGCACAGTGCCATCCAAAACAAACTTCAAAGCTCGTCTTTCTGCGGGGCTGCCTGCAAAGCAGAAGCAAACATGTCCCGCAGCAATGCCGATTACTGACTCTTGAGCATATCTCTAGGTAATGGTCACACCCTCATTTCAAAGGCAATATAGGAGCCCATTATCTGAGCAAATACAGTGCATGTCACTGAAAATCCATTGATGATGATGAGTTCTGGTTACTGTTGACTGCAGCCAGATGCAGAGTGGTGAGTAAGGGTTAAAACATTAGGCCTTGAGCTCTGTGGGTTTTTCTCTGTAAACAGGTCAGGGTTTCATAATAGCTCAAGCAAAATATGTTAAAAAATACAAGAAAACCTGGAGATGAGTCTCAGTGAAGAGGTGGGGAAATAAGGAGTCAAAGAAAGAAGAAGGAATAACTAAACTAAAAAAGCATCCTTTAGGGGGAAGGGGGAAATCAGATGAAAATATTTCTAAGAAGGGAAAATATTAAGGATTTGAACAGTGCGGGAGCTTCTCTTTGTAGGCTGGCAAAAGGATTTTTGTGTATAAAAGAGTTAATTCAGGTTTGGAAAAGTCCAAGAGTTACAGGGAAAGCTGAATTGTTTGATTATTTTGAAACATTCAACGAGAAACATACAGGAAAGCTATGGGGAAAAAATATACCACTAGGAATATTCTTGATCTGCTGTGGGATGAGTTTGTTTGTGTTTGAAAACACTATCATGCCAATATTGTTTTAGTGTCCTGAATTTCATCGTTAAATGGGGTTAACTTGTATGAACCTGAAACATTTCAAGATATTACTTTTTTAATGAAGTTCTGCTCATGCTGTGAGATGCTGCTCTATGCCTCCTTCCAGTAGAAAGTGTAGAATTCCAGAGATGTGCTGTCTGTAGATCAAGGGTTGATAAAGTTACCCTTCATTAATACCAGTACCTTTTTGTGTAAATACAGGCAGTTTCAGCTCCTCTTGTTTTCACCATGGTGTAAGCACAATGTATTTTGTATCCTTACAGTGGAAACTTAGCGCTAGAAGCAGAACACATTTTGATGTGCAGTGGGGCTGGCGACAGGAGCCTTGGGGAATATCCACCCAACAGGGTAATTCAGGAGTGACCTGAGGCCACAGTGCACACACGTCCTCAGCATCAATGACGGCTTCCTTTATTTCTTCGTCTTGTCCATGTTACGAAATAGAGGCAATGGAAGAAGAGATTGTTCTCTTGGCCTTCACTCAGAATACATTTACCATTAACCATTCCCCCCAGCATTTTCTGTAGTATTAACTTGTCAACTTTGACCACGTTCCCCAGGGTAAGATTTCTCCTCGTTTTATAACGAGTAACAGGACTTTCAGGTTTTTCTATGCATCGCAAGCGAAACCGGCGTTAAGCCGAACTCAGCAGCAGCAATGGCAACGTGCAATAATAACCACCCCACATGAGATTTAGATTAACTGCTCGTCTCTTTAGTTCATATAATGTCTCAACAGCATGATCTGATTTGATGTTTTCATGTAATCCATCACTGATTGTCTGAGTTAGGAAAACTAGATTCTTCTGTAGCGAATGGGGAGAGATGGGCTCTCCTGCACACAGAGCAGAGCTTCACTTTCTCTGGCTGCAGCTGTGTCACTTTATTTATCTGGTTTTCATTGTAAATATAGTTTGATTTTTCAAGCGAAGGGTACAGGAGAGCAAGTAGGAGCAGCTCTTTGGGGACGTGGAATTTTGTTTCCAGGGCTTGTGGAAAGGAGTGTAGAGTTGCCCAGAGTTGCTCCATCTCTCCCTTCCCATGCATGAGAGGTGCAGAATCTCTTCCCCAATCTATCCTTTGCTAATCGTCTTCCCGCACCTAAAACTTTTTGTCCTTTCCTGCCCTCTCCTCCATTTTCTCCCCCCACAGCCTATTGATATCTTCCCTGCCTCCTCCCGAAACCTGCTCTGCCATTGCTGAATTGCGTTTTTATCACCCCACAAACGAGAACAAAATCAACTACTTTATCTCGATCATTTGGGCAGCAAAATGCAATTTGCTTGTGTTGCCACAGATCTGGGAGCCAACCCTGGCCCGTGCACTTTTATCACTTTGCAATCTAATCTGCTGAAAATCTCAGATCTTCTTGCATTGGAAAAAATTACTTTTAAAGAAAAAATTCTTTAAAAGTCAACTGTGCACTTATATATGCACAAACCCACAGTGATATACATGTCCTCGTATATCTCTACATATGTATGTACATGTATAATAAATAAAAACCACATACAACACTTTGGAAGTCCGCACCTAACTTGCTAATGTCAGCTACAGTTGATAGACAGCTAAGTCAGACTCTTTTTATAGTCCATTTCTAAAATGAAACCATAAATTTTAAAGCCAGGCTTCATCATTGCAGAGAAAAAAGCTTTTCCAGCCTATTGATGAAATATAACATTTGATAGGATTTATGAGGCCCAGATTCAGGAGGATCATTTGCAGAGCACTTAAAGCTGCTTTTTCCTGCCCTTTGCCTTCCCTCCTCCCAAATACACATACCAAAAAAAGCCATTAGTAATGAAAAATTATTAAGGAAGATTTTTCTTGATTCCGTACAAATGTCAATTTGAGAGAGAAAAAGGAAGAAAACAGTTGCAGGAGTTCCTAGAGCAAAAGAGGTCTAAGCAGAGCCATGGCTGGTTGTATGAGGGGAATACTGACTTTTACTAATAAATACACAGTGTGATTATTTGCTGTAATACAGTTATTTGTAGTGTGTGTGTATTTTTAATAGTACAGCATGGAATTTATTTTTTTTTATCACATTGAGATATTCACAAACCAACTGCACAAAGTTAAAAATAAAGATGATACCCAGCTTCTCGGTATCTTGATAAAATTTCCTTCTGGCTTGTATTACCAGAGTGATAATTTCAGAGGAAGAACATCTTCTGTAACTTGCGATCACAGTATCTGTCAAATGGTAGGAAATGAAGACAACTGCTAGACAGTGTCAGATTTATTAACAGCTCTAAGAAAACCAAAATTAATGCATTTTCCCATCTCTGATGGGTTGAAATGTCCATGTGCCGTACTTATCTTAATGGACAAGTGAGGGAAGTAGCACTCATCAATTAAGTCTCTCGTTAAGCTGACTACAGCTTAATCTGGAGCACATGCGGATGCAAAAACCCTACTAGAGCAGCCTATGGAACTGGGATGTGCTTATATGGGCAGCCAGTAAATGGGTTGGGGAAGATGGTATCTTTGGCTGCAAGGTAGGAAGGGAGAGGCTTCCGAACATCAGGATGAGAACAGGGAATGGAGCAAGGAAGAACAGACACGCAAGGACTTTTGAGATGTGTCTCTGAACACAGAAGTTGAAACCATGAGAGTCATTCTGTAGACAGAGATGGGCTTGAACCAGAAGACTTGCTAGAGATAGTCTTGCTGTTCCAAATGCGATATGCCAGGATATGATTGTGTGTGATTTGAAGATTCCATTACTTTGGTGGTGGTTTTGTTTAATTTAACATCTTTTCAAAACAATTACTGAAAAAGGAGTAGTGCTTACTGCCCTCAATCTTAAAGACCTGAAATTCAGCCCTGACTTCTCCAGGTGGAAAAGTTGGAGTCATTTCAGAGCTGTGGTGGAGCTGCAGTCATAGGAACAAGGAGCTAGAAAACCTGTGCGTATCTGGAAGTCCAGGAGCTCCCATTGACCGCAGAATAAAAAGCAGTAAAGTTACACTGTGAGCTTCAGGCCCCTGAACTCAGAAATATTTCTCTGAAACGCAGCTCGGCTTATAAAACATTTAATTCTGTTGATGTGGAGGTTGCGATGAAAGCCGGTTGAAGGAACGCGCGGTCCCCACTGTTTGCGAACGCGAACACAAGTGTGCGGAGGATCCCGGCTGCGTGGGGAGAGGTGCCCGCGCTGGAACGCGAGGCCTCAAAGGCGGCAGAACTTTGCAAAACCCATCAACGGCTCCAGCATCTGGCAGGGTTTCTGTTGAGCAATAACCACAAGCTAAATTTGCCATATATAATTCCTGAGAGAAGCCGGTGGTAACTGATGTTTTGACTTTTGAGCGTGTTCCTGTGAAACTGCTCAGATCTCAGTTGTAGTTTGGAAATACTGCCCTACCAGAGAACCAAAATGAATTTACCTTCAGGTTGTCCCTGTGGTAAGATTATCATAAAATTTTTAGCCCCTTGCACTACTACGGTGTAGAAAATGTCATTAAGCCTGTTTCCCTTGCACATCTGTTAAATGCTTCATGTGTCATTTTAGTATATATTCAGAAGAAGTGAACTTTGGATCATTGTATTAGAACATTTTGAAGAGTGCGTATGCATTATACTCCCCTCGTGTTGCAAGAGACATTCAAACACACTCAATGGTGCTTTCATTTTGCTGTGCATTGCACTCACAGCTAGTGAAACACATTAGAAATAATTACTTTTGTTGTCTTTGCTTTTCTTTAGCTTGTAGCTGGAACTTTAAATGCTTCCCTTATACGGCTTACATGCTTCACCTTGCGTGTGCCAGTGGCTTAATAAGAACATGTGCTGTCTTTCTGTAGCAAATCTGATGATATTTCTATGCACGTATATTTAGTTGTACATATAAATAGAATCCAGGCACTGTTAGATGCGTCTGAAAGTGTACGTCACATTGAAATGGTAACATATGAGGTTTTCTGCAGTTCCATTTATGAACTATCAAGTTAAAAACGAAGCTGCGGAGTAGCCAGAAAACTTGTTATTTCTGCAGCCAAAAGCATATGCTTGTACAGCCTAACCCAACTAGGTCTCTGCTATATTCTTAGAATGGTCAGTATTTCGTGTGTTGTATCATTGTCTGCAAGTTGCTTTTTCATCACAGTTGGGCTTTCACACAGCAGAATGTAGGAGAGCATTGCTCCAGATGTCTGGCTCCTTTCACCCATTTTGTTGCTGTCTACAGCAAAATTTGAGTTGTAGCTCTACAGTGCAAATTCCCTTTGAATCTTTGGATGCCCTTAAACAGTGTAGCACTGGAATATGTGTAAATGTCTACGAAGTGCGGTGATTGGAGTGGCTGGTTTAAGAGGAGCTATAAAACGGTTCCAGCTGGAGTGCATTCTTGAGGTAAGCTCGAAATACACTCCAAATCGTCAGCACACTACTCAGGGAAAAACAGAAGAAACAAATCATCCTTGGTGTGCTTTGCTTCCTTTAACGCACATAAGGATAGTGTAAATAGAAGCCAGTCAATTTTCAACAGTTTGTGTAAAATTGTCCCTAGTTTTGCTTCCGTACTTCAGCCTTTGTGAATCAATGCATCACACCGGGTTGTAAGTATACCTGCGTGTATTTCTATGGACATAACGCCATCTGTGTTTCAATAAGTATTGTGTATCTGTCCATTAATATTTATATGGAACGGAGAGCTTTGGTTCTTGCAATTTTTAATAAACATTGATGGTGTTACTAGTTTATACAGAGCACTCAATATGCTCCATCAAAATGGCAGCTCTAATTAGGTTCCTTGAATTAGCTAATGGATTTTGAGAAAGATAGCTTACAAAGCTCTTACAGCTGTCCAAGATATTCCTGCCATGGCAGAGAGACAAAAGGCCGCTGGAAGCTACAGACTTTAAAGCTTTAGAAATGCAGCTGACAGTTAAAAAAGATAAATTACATTTGTATTTTTTTCCCGTAAAAGTCTTAATGTTGGATTAATGTTGTCCTCGTAGTGACCATTCATTAAAAACACCCGGAAAAGCCAACTTTATAGTAAGGATGCATTTTGGCTATGAGATCTATGCTTTTCCCTAATGCTTTGCACATGGTTTAAATGAGTTCATTTTTTTTTTAATGTAAGTTATGTCTGTAGCAGGATTACAGTTGCAGGGACGTTTTGTTTAATTGAGGTTGAGATTTCTACCTAGGCCAGATATTATAAAAACAAACAGAGGATTAGTTGCTGCCACTCTGGCGGTGGCATAGACCTGCCTGTGTGTAACAACAAGCAGGATATAGTCTCTGGTGTGAAACTTGGAGAGGTAATTTCTGGGAGAGAACGGATAGTTACTCCACTACTTTGTAGTTTTCAACAAAATCTGTTTTAGAAATGGGCAGCAGCAGCATCTACTGTGAGCGAATTCTTAGCTCTTCAATTCTTCCCTCACAAGGGAGCGCAGAAATTAAGACTGCGGTGAATTGTCATCTCCTCTCCCTCCTGCCTTTGCTTTGTGTGTGCTAAAGGGGATTCCTGAGGGACTCTTGAGTGGCTAATTCATTGGAAGTCTGTAAAGTACTTATTACTTCAGCTTTAGCGATAAGTTTAATAAACTGCAGTGCAAAAAGCAATAGTCTGCGAGTGAAAAAAACTAGTAGGCAGGTGTGATAGCCATTAAGAAATAGAGCTGCGTTTCCATGCAAGACTTTAGCATTCAGCGCTTGCTGTGCTGGATTCTTGGAGCTGCTGCAAATGGAGTTTGGAGGGCGGAAAATCTGCTCCGTGTTGATGTGACCTATCTGTTGTAAATATGCCAGCTGCTTTACATCAGGAAAGTAAAATACCCCCTCCCAAGCTGTGTTGTAATACAAGGTGCCAAAAAAGGCAATTTAAGTACTTTGCTGTGTAAATCCAGAAGAAATTACCTTGGAGAGAAGGTACACCTCACACGTGACTTCTGCATGATGGATAAAAGGCATAATTGATATCATCTTCGGTGAAGAAACCAGAAACTGTTGCATTGTCTAGAGGCTACTGAAAACACCGGGAAAATCTGCTTTTCATTATTTTCATTATGTATTGTTTATAGAGAGTTTGGTTGTTGTCAGCAGCTGAGTCCCTGATCTCCCGGCTTTCCTGGCCCATCAGAGACGCTCTGGGATCAACAAGACAGCCGTAAACTGGTCACATGCCAGAAATAGCCGCTGCCATTAACCAGCCTGAACTGTAAGGTGTCTTTTTATTATTATTATTAAAAATCTGCTGATTGCCTCCTTTGATGAGGCACAATACATTGAGCAGGAAAAAAAAAGGAGGGAAAAAAATGCCCTGTCTTTGAAGTAAAGACAACAAGCTGGCTACAAGCAAGAAAATGTCCCCTTTTTTCTTTCCTTCCTGCTTGATTGCAAATAACCTGTTTCTGTTAAAGCAGCACATACCATGTCTGCTTTTATGGTGAGTTTAAACCTCAGTGTTTCTGTAAAACAACAAATTAAGCTGTAACTCCCATCATTTCTGGCCAGCTCTAGTCAACTCTAAGTTTTAAAGGCAAGTACTGGGGATGAGAAGTGGCCTGGATCGAAAAGATGATGCTCATCTGACTGTCAAGGGCATCTGCCATGGCAAACAGGAGGAGGTGTTGTATGTCATGTGAAAGGAGGGAAACATAAAAGGATGGTTTATGTCAAGCCACTGATAGGTATTCTATAAACAGTTTGGAGAAACTGAAAGTGATACAAATCTGTTGGTCTCAGTCTTCAAATCGTTCTTTTGAGGGTTCTGTAAACACATTATGAGCTATTTGGGGAAAGAAAAGGTTAATGACACTGCTAATTCATATCATGCAAGGTTATCTTTCCTTCTTTCTTCCTAATGAGTCTGCAGGAACCTCAGAATATCATCTCTTCCCTTTCCACTAGGCTCCTAATGTCAAGAGGTCAGTAGTGATGTTACGGGGTCAGTAAGACTCGATTTACATCCAGACAAATGGTGGTCGTGCCGCCTGTGACCTTTTGGACAGAAGTGGTTGTGCTGCTTTCATGTCAGCCTGAAGAATTGAAAGGTGGCAGCCGATGTTCCACTGAAGCACCGTTACCGCTTTTTTAAATATTGTAAAGCAGATTAAGACTTGGGGACTTAAGTATACAAGTTCAAATAAACTCAAATAAGCATAAATAGCTTCTTCAGTATAGTTTGTTTTCCTGCAGTTTATGATTCTTGACGTTATGTGTATTTCTGTGCAAAATTTCTGTCCTGTCTAAATGGAACTGGGCTCAAATTCTTCCAGCCACTTCAGATTTCCAGATCAAGTGTTCTAATGGGGCCCCTCTCCATTGATACAGATGGTAATTGTGTATCCATAGGGTATATTCCTGCCCAGAGCAAGAAAAGCAAGTGTGCAGAAACCGGTAAAACTATTTGCATGGTTCCAGCAGCTGAAAGACCTGGTTCTTAAGCTGGGTCCTCAGCAAGGGGTGTGTGTAGATCCCAGCCTGGCTCTGGCTGAGCATCAAGGGTGATTTCTGAGCCTGCAAGGCAGGATCAGTGATGTCAACCAGGTGTTTCTGGCAAGTCTTTCATTCCAATATCATTCATTTACTCGAGTGCCTATGCAAACAACAACTATCTTCCTTTCTCTTGGTGGTTGACAAAGATGAAAGCTGAAATATTGTAGAATTATGTTCTTATCATTGATATTCTTTTTATCACTTCCCATCATTCTTTTTATTCCCTCTTGCTATTGAGGTTGCAGAAATATTTTCATAAGCAATGCAATATTTGAGGGTACAAAGACAAGGGCTGGAACTGAAAGAGTAACGTAGTCAAATATTTATTTGTTATAACTTCAAAATGAAAGTTTTATCCTAAGTAAAAGATAACTCTTACATGCCCTATTGGACTCCCTTATACAGTGTATCTTTGCAAACCACTGTGTTCATTCAGTATATAAAATCAGTTCTGTTTTGGATCAGGTTGTGAATGGAAGATTGCCCATTCTTTTGAGTCTATGAATCATGTTTTGTCTTGGATTTGTTTGTTAATGGAAAATTCACTAAAAGAACATATATCTATTTTTTTCAGCTTGGAAGTGCCAGTTGTTTGTTCAGAGGCTGACAGTCAGCTGGGTGAAATGAGCGTTTGAAAGAAGTGCCTGGCAAAAAAGCCCTCTGCAATATTAATGTGTTTAGGAAAACTACTGGAAACAAAATATTTATTGCCTCTTTAAATGTATGTTTATATGCGGCTTTAAGTGGTTCATCTTTCTCTGTACGTGCAACACTTGTTTTTAATTTGGTATTATCTAGAGAGCTGCAGTAAGAAGTCACTAATTTAAAAAGTGACATTTTTAACCAGGATAAAATCTAGATTAGCAACTTGGAGGAAGAGGAGAGAGGAGATTTTATTGTGCAAAACCCAAGTCATATGTATTAGATACTGATGATGATGTTTGCATTCTCTGAAAATAGAAGTCATCTGTCACATTGGGTATATAATGTTATTGCTATGGTGCTTGTTCATCTGTCTTTTTAGAGATGATGGGATGAAATTTCACAGTCGTATTTTACATAATGTTAGAGATAGCTTGAAGCTAAGTCTGTGCCCAATTATGGTTTCCCTTTTGCTTTGGGAAGCCTGTTCTGGCTGCATCGGTTGAGCAGCTGTTTTGCAGCAGGTCCCTTTACAGCCGCGGTGGACAAGGTGGACCCTGTGAGGTGCCTCCGATGGACTCAGACACAAGGCAGAACATGGTGATCTCTCATGGTCGGTTGTCTGGCTGGTAGGACACAGCAGCGTGGGGTAGAACGATTGCTCAGACTTCTTTTTAATCTTTCTCCCAGTCCAAAAGAAAGCTTTGATTTGTAAGTAGTCTATATAGCAAAACTATAGAATGGCTGACATGCATGTGCTTTTTCCTCTTTTGAATGTTCATATAAGACTTTTCTTTCTCTATTTGCCAAAAAAAAAAATCCTGGCAGTGTATGCAGCTTATTCTAAGAACTGTTGAACTTACTCCTAAGATTGTTTGTGGCTTGAGATTTTGGACAGATTTTGTTACCGTGGTTTGAAATGAGCCTCTGAGTCTTTGCTAAGCTCTTCATGAAGTTTCTCAGAGATTTTTTTTCCCCTACCTAGTCAATATTTAAAGACTTCCCCAGAAAGCTTCAGGTTCAATCCCAATATCAGCTGCTTCTGAATCAGTCTCTTTACATGTAGCACAGTTGGAGGAAATCATTCTGAAATCAATTGCAAAATGCAGAGTGGACGGTTCTCTTACAGCCTTGTGACAACGGAGGAGTCCATGGGTAGAATTTAATGTTAGAGCCTGGGCTGATGCGGTGTTGGAGGGGAGTATCAAATGTGCAGTTGCACGGTTGTCTGAGTTACGTATAGCACAGGGATACATGTCAAAGTGAGTTGTGCGCGAAACTGTAGATATGAAGAGGACTGTAATATTTATATCTCCTCAAGGAGGAAACGCTACATTAAATGTAAAGTTACTGTAAAAGACATCTGACCGCTTTACTTACTGGGCTTGGTGAAAAGCTTCAGTGAGTCCCCTTAATATAAATTGGCTTTGATTGGGTTATTGTTTTTATATTTCTTCTGTAATTTCAGGTTTCTTTTCAGTATAAATAGTCGTGTATCCGAAACATTTAGAGCTGGTATTCATCTGCTGTTTCCCTGTCTGAGAACTGCTATCTGATCAAACCAATATTTTTTAATTATGTATTTATAGGCAGATGGGAGAACAGTTTACAGTCAATGTATGATCTTCTCTGCAGATCTTGGAAAATTGTGTTGTGTTTTTTTTTTTAATATTGCCTTATCAGTTTCTTTTTTTTTATTACTGATGACTTCATTCTGTTTGAATTCAATGCTTCAGTTTCTTTGGGGTAAACTAATAGATTATGTATGCGATATTTGCACAGTGCTGATTGAATTCATCTGGTGAGTTTGAATGTGGTTCATATATTCACATAATTGTCAGGAGCCAACTTGAAATTCAGAACTGTTTCATGAGCATTGCACAGGGCATCATATTCATCTCACATTACTCAGGAGTGGGTAAAACTTTCATGGTAAACTAGAATGCAGCTCTTTCAGAAGCAAATGTCTTTTAAATTTGTGCCTATAAACAGTGATGGAAGGGAAAAAAGAAAAAAAAAAGCTGTGGAGCTTTAACCATTTCCTGAAAAAATGAGGCTTATGTACAAACCCATCCTCTTCCAACCTATTCCCCCCACCTTTCCAACAAGTTCTGAACCTGCTGGCCATTTTTGACCAGACTTGACAGGTGATTCAATGTTCAAAAGATACAGGATCACTAAGTTGCATGAAAATAAATGCTGGAGAGGCCCCGAGGAATGTCCTTGCTGGGGAGAAACGCTGCAGTATGAGCTCAGTCCCATTATCGGACACCAGAGAACCCACGGGAGAGAGCACAGGAACCAGACTGCTCCGCACTGCTGATTTCCACAGAGATGATGCTCGTGTTTTCACACTAATCCAGATGGACGGCTTCCCATGTGCTGCTGTCTCTCATTCAAACGCTCCTGCTCGTTCTCATGGTTAGGGTTTGTGCTTTAATACAGCATGGCAGAGGTTTGCCAAGGAAAAAGCTGTGGGGCCTGGTTCTTTAATATATATAATCAGCTTGATCTCTGCAGCACCTACTTGCTGGCTGGCTGGGTTTGAGCAGAAGAACGTTCACCTACAGAAGGTGTGCAGTGAATGGAGCACTCTGCCTCTTAGAATATATCCATGGTGTTTTCACATTACCTCTTTAGCCACAATAGTTGGAGGTAGAAGGTGGGTTACGTGGCATTAGGAAACCGGTGGCTGGTGCTGCTGCAGTTCGCGGGGAGCCCTGATGGGCTGGAATCAATCCAGACCCATTTGCCTGTCTGTATTTCAGTGGTTCCCTCTCTTAGCCAGTGCTGCTTTGGGTAATGATGTTGGCAAAGCAACAGGGACAGCGCTTTGGGCCTTATCTGTATGTTAGCAGCCCTAATTAAATGCTTTATCTGTACTCACAAGTCAAGTCAGGGGATTTCACGGGTATTGTGTTGCTCATGAGCTGTGGACCGAGCTTCACTGTTGGAAGTGATAGCCCCCATTAGCTAGTCCTCAATTGCAGTGTTTTGCAAACTGGAGATGGTTCTCCACTATTTGTCAAGAATTCATGCAAGGAACAGAGGCATTTATCTGGAAGGAATCAAGGGGGAAAGGGAATATAATTTTCTTTTTTATTCCTCAATAGTCCACAGAGTTTGTGCAGGCTTTCTGCACTGTCTTGGCAGATCATGAGAAAAATAATGTGTATACTCTGGAAAAGTTTGGTGAGTCAGCCAGAGAAGCTTGAAACCTCTGAAACTTAATAGAATAAAGGAGCTGGATCACTTAGGATCCAGGGAAGGCAAGTAATTTAAGTGTTTGAATTTTCATGGAAACATAGTGATGCTGCAAGGAAACATTTGCAACCCTGGCTGCACATGCAGTTGCATTTGCACCCCATGTGGAATTTCCCTTCATTGATAATTAATTTCCAACCAATCTAGATTGCTGTTAGATACTAGAAACTACTTACTATTGAACTGATAGATTTATGTCCAGTCTTCTGTATTTGCTTTCCAAATTCAGTTTGCTGTGTAAATCCTATAAAAGGCTTCCCTAGATTCTGGCTTACTCATAGTGGAGTGCAGTGTGACAAGATGCTCCGCGGAGTTTGTACTCTCATGAATTAATATATATATCTCTATAACCCGTTGTTGGTGAGGCAGAGTTAAGGTTGTGGATTAAGAGAATATATGATGATGTGCTGCAATAACAATGGTCTGAGTTTAGGAAAGGCCACAAACAAACGCTATTACAGTTCCCTATGAATGCCAGTAAATGCTACTGAGCCTTACAGTCAGTATTCACCCCAGGGCTGGAAAAAGCTGCAGGAAAACTTTGAATGTATTAGTTTTAAATGTGGCTATTTTTTTTTAATTCTTAAGCATTTTCAGGATTTTTTTTTTTAATGCTTCCAGAGTTGCACAAGTCCAGCTGTAAGGTTTTGGAAGACTCAGCAAAGACAGGCATGCGTTTAACTTGATAAACTAAGCAACTCCACTAGCTTTACCACGGCAGTTTGCAGAGTATGCACTTCAGCATACGAGTGAGTCTTCGTGGATTACTAAATGGATTACTGTTTAATTACTACTTTAAAAAACTGGTGTCAAGATTTGATGGTGTGCTTTCCCATCTGTCTCGCCTCCCCTCTATTTTCATGCCTGATGTTTTCCTTCTTTGTGTAATTGGGAGGGAGGTGTTTTTTTGAGAGGTAAAACTTCTTTCTGTGCTTCTCTGTGACTATAGTTTATTCTTTACCTTGAACAAATGTAATTTTAGGGAAATTCCACATCTAACGTGGGAGCAAAAGGAAGCCTTTTTCTGGCAGCTTATCATCATCATTATTGTTATTAAAATATGATAGCCATTTATAGCTGTTCATAGGAATGTTAAAAGTTTCCTTGTGCTCCCCCATCTGTCAGCATCCATCTGTTGGCTCTTGTCTTGTACTCGAATTGGTGAGTTCTTTAGACAGGGACAGCCTTTTTTCAAAATGGGGATCAAGTTCACATTCAGCAGCTTTATAAGAAAGCAAAAATCAGGGTGATATGGGCCACTGGGCATTATGTGAGTCAGGAGAATGAAACGTTCCTAATCCATTTGTCTCAGGTGCGGCAATTCTGTTTGTGCGCTCATGTGGGTACCTGGTGTTAGATGTGTGTGTACACGGGTTTTATTTGGCATTTTTTGTTTTTCCCAGTGGCTGCACAGGTGGTGGGAATGCGGATCGTATCCAGAAGTTACGGAAGGAGTACCATCAGGCCAGGCGAGAGGGCTTACCCTTCTATGAGGATGACGAAGGAAGAACACAGCCGGCTGATTATGACCAGCGTTGGGTAGGTTCCACAACGCGATGCAAAGTGCTTTTGCAGCGTTCAGGTTTATCAGAAGATGCTGGTTTGTTTGCGTTTTCCAGAAATCCCGTGTCAGTTTAACATGAATTTGGGGGTGTGTAGAAATTGAGAAATCCTTAATGCCAGCCCACCGAAGAAAACATGCGTAACGTGAAAACGTGGCTAAAATAACTCGTCTGTTTGCTGTGTCTGATTTAGGTCGAGGTTTCCTCTCTTTAGGCTCAAGATATGCAGTCATTGCCAAATTTTGTCACATGTGGTAGCGTCAAGGCTTTATTTATGGTGCTCTGGCAGTTCATCCCGATTCCCTGGGTTAACAAGAATGATAGAAGAGCAAACTCTCCCCGTGCTTAGCTGCAAAGTGAGAGGGGGCAAACAGAATATCTGCTCCTGCCCTTCCTTCTGCACACTGGACAGTAGCAATCTGGTCACCATACACCCTCAGTAGCTTTTATAAAGTGAAAAATTGAATAATTCACTCCTTTACCATCAAAAGATCTTAAAATATTCTACCAACACTATAAAACTGTTACAGACCTACTGTATTCCCTGCTTTACATCCAAGAGTCACACTACACAGAGACATATTATCTACCCCACTACTGAAGAGTAATCTAGAGAACCAGAGATTAAATCAAGAGTGCAGGATTTTTGAATGTGTTAAATAGATGCAACAGCTATAGACTGTGGGATCACAACCGTGGTACTCAAGAGCTCCACCTGAGCGGGTTTCAGAGTCGGACCCTGTCTCTTTAGAAGCAATTATAATCAACTAGCATTAAAAAATGTAACTTTGATCAGATGCAGTTTATGCTAAATTTGAAATTTGAGTTTAAAAAGAGACAGAATTATGTTAAAATCTTAAGAATCTAAATACAGCTGAAGTCTGAACTAACATTGTTGGTTTTAAAGTCCTCCAAACTATCTGTGTGAATGCTAAAGTGAAATCTTCAATTATGTGGTTGTAGTCTAAAAAAGTCCTCTGCGAGACTAGACTGTATTGCAATCACAGAGAGACAGTGTTAAAAGGGGTGCTTTACATAAATTATCATATATATTTGTTCACTACCCCAAAAAATGGTGTTGTATGTATTATTCTAGTTCAGTTACCAAAAGTGTCACCTTCAGCAAAATAATTCTTTCCTTAAAGCAGTTGACTTTAATCTGCTGCCTTAAATTTTCTGACCCAAATTTGGGAATCTTTGTAACTGCCATTCTTCTTCTCAATAGCTTCTCAGTGAACTGAAACAAGAACATGCATCAAATATATCTTTCTATTGAAATTATATGGCGTGTCCTGACAGAAGCCCCAGAGTGGGCCAGTGGTACCTCTTCAGCAGCCCGAGGTTTTCTACTTCTTATCTGAAACTGATAAAGCTTTATTAATCCTCAGAGGAGGCTGAGATTGATGGTCCAGTGTAGTTTCCTAAGATGCACAAAGGTTTCTTCTAGGTAATCCTTTTTAAGCCTTTCCTATTAGGTATAATGCCCAGAGATTACTGATTTCCAAAGCTTTGCTTTTCCTGTGAGGCAGGTTGTACTTAATCAGAGCATCTGAAAGGGAGCTTTAAGTATCTCAATCTTGAACTGATGAATAGTAGTGGCACCGGGATTGTTTCTCTTTGTCCTTCCAATGCAGAATATTTTTTAATGGTTTTTTGTGGCGAGGAATGGTGGTCTATTCAGAAATCACAGTTCACCTTGAGGGCTTTAATACTCTGAATCTTGTTGCTGCAACAGTTCCTCTTGTTGAAGTGGTTTACAAATTCCAAAGACTTCTGGTCCCTTCACTGAAACAATATCATCCATTGATCCATCCGGCCTTGTCTTTCAATGGGGAAAACACTGTGACCCCAGCTTGCTCTCATCCGACTCCTGGGTGTAATTTCTACTCCAACATATAGTTTTACCCTTAAAAAAGAAGAAACAAAAATAGAATGGAAATATTAAAAAGAAAACAAATGTCTCAAAGCATCTTGCCAGGAGATATTTTAGAAGCAGTAGTCTTGCCCACCTCGGGCTGCTGACCCTCTGCAGTCCTGTGGTAACACACATTGAACAACAGCTGATTTGTTCCACCTTTACTCATCAGTGAGGAGACGTGCTGGTGACTAATTGCATAATTGTAAATAAATAAAAACTTAATCTCCAGGATGTCAGGTCTTTCTTTAAAAGAGTCAACAGACAGCTGAGGAGGAGGAAACCCTTCTGGTATAAGTTTTCTCCCTTCCCACAGGAGGTTGTGGCACCAGGGAAGCTACAGCTGGAAAAGAGATGCTGGGTCTCCCTATGTATTTTTAATACTCAGTTAGTTCTTTCTGTGCTTTTGTCAGTCAGCTGTTTTACCGAAGCCAGCCTTCCTATAAGATGTCTTGCTAATGTACAGCAGCTGCTGTAATCGCTTCCCACTATCTCATGAAACATGCAGATAAGTTGGGAAATAACAGAGGATAATTTGAGAAGACACTATCCCATCGCAAATCAGCAGCCTCAGAAATGGACCCTGGGTCTCGTCCTCCAAAAAAATATCTGAGAACTCAGGAGGCAAATTTCTATCTGATAAAGCTGACATTGACAAGTGGCCTTTAGCTGACACTGTAATGGGACAGAATTTCTAATAGAAGGGGTATTTCTAACAATCTACTTTTTTCAAAGCGGGATAAATCAAGTTGAAGTGCGGGGCCGGCTGAAAAGCTAGCATTGTGAGGGAAAATGATCTCATGACAGGCAATTGGGATCCATAAATGTTTTAAAAATAAGGTCAAAAATTCATTTTAAATAAGCCTGCTATTCTCTCATCATCCGTTCCTCCCCCCTGCATCCATTTTCCAGTTCTCCTCTGTTCTTCTCATCTGTTGCTGGATTAATTTTTTGCTCTCTTGCGCCTTCGTTCTGCTCCCCCTTCCCCACAGTCTGCTCTTCTTTCTGTAGGTAGCTGAATAATTCAGTTTAGTGTGTCTCCATAAACAGACATATGTATATAGCACTGCCTGTGCTATAGAGCCAGATCCTTTGAAATTATTTTTTCTTTGTGCTTTGGTTTGTTGTTGAATTTTGAATCCTTTGGACTCCTCCCCACCTCTGCCACCTCCCTTTCAGGTTTATAACTAGGATAAATGAAAAGCCAAATTCTGTAGGGCTGATGACAAGGCTTAATGTAAATCTCAGCTGGTTAACCAAAGGACAGGCTGATGGTAAGTGTAAATATTGTCTAGGAAAATGAATGCCTGCTGTTGTCAGTGTAATGTGAGATTACCCTCAAATTTTCTGACAGTGAGGGTGAATTGGGGAGTACCAGCTCAAGACAGAGTTTAGGCGTGTACATACATAGTCACGTCGTAGTGGGACATCAGACAGTCAAAGCAGTGGTGAACATACGCCACACAAACCTAATCCAGGTTTACAGAAAGGCTGAGTATCAGTCAGAACCTGGGAGAACTATGTGAGCAATAAGCTGCAAGAACTAATAACAGATCATGAGAAACCGTGGAGGAGCTGTCAAGACAAAGCCGTGAACTTAGCATCTACACTTGTATTTAGAAGCATTTAAATAATGATGAATTAATCATCTATTTGAGGATTTACTTGGATTGTCTTGCAGGCTTTGTACAAATCCAGTTACTTAAAACATCAATTCTTTCCTTCAAGGTGGCAGTAAATCCTTGAAACTTTATCGTTTTTAATGTACATTCAGGGACTAAATGTAACACGGGCCACATGGCAAATAGTTCTTTACCTGTTCATGACCACATCAGCCTCGCTGTACCGAACCTGATGTTAAGTGGTTCTAAAAGCCATTTTCTTACTTGCAGATCAGATTTGCAAGCTGATAAATAACCTAAAGATACAAGAAAAACCTGTCTGTGAACATTTTGATTGAAACACATCTGTGATGAACTGAGTTTTGTCAGTTCCCAGTTGAGAGTAGGAAAGAAGAATCATGCCTGTCTGTGTGAAAGGCCAAGTACTTTATTGTGTGCCTGGCAGGGCTCCAGGCCTAAAAATCAACCAGAACAAAAAAAGGAGCATTAAGAACTGCATTATTTTTCCATAATGTGTCAAAGGGTTCTACGTTTGCTTCGGGATGAATAAGGAGCTGTTTGTACTTTTCACGATCAATTCATTCCAGGTTCAGGATGTTGCAATGCAAATAAGTTAGGTTCCCAAAACACACAGACGTTTGTGTTGGACCATGGTTAGAAACCAAAATTCCAACTTCTAGAAGAATGGCATTCCTGTCTTCTAGCGCAATGGTAGAAGTTGACAATTTTATGTACTATGTGAAACCATATAGCAGAAACTGCTGTGAATTCCAGACTTTCGGAGCCCACAGACTATTAGTAGAAAACATTTAAATAATTAAAAACCCCACTTAGAGTATAGCTGCTTTGAAAACTATGGATCAGAAGTGTTCATGTATGTTGCTATGATATTCATTAAGAGAGTATGTAAAACATTTTATTGGAAGGTATGATTAACTTACCAATCAAGAACTTTCTGTGGTCACTACGTATCTCAGTATGGTGAGGGTTTCAGGTTGGGGTGTGTTCTTAAGAGCTGTTCAAACTAAGCATGGAGATTTTACAATTTACAGGCTGGCTTTTGGGGATAGGTTTGGAGGAAAATGATTTTGGAGAAATCCCTGCCAAGCCTCATGTGAAAAATAAACTATTCCAAATGGCACATGCAAGGAGAGCCAAATTCAATTCCATTAATACTAGTAATGAAGAATGACTCTTATAACTTGTTTGGAGTCATTCCTACTTACACAAAGGTTGAATTTGGCATAGATTATCTGAACCAGAGTGGAGTCTGAAATGCTCATGTCTTCACGCTAACACTATGTACACACTCTTATTTACCAAGGGAAACAGTTCTGCTGCCATATGTCGTCTTATCAAAGCCCACTGGTGTTGTTTATACCCTACAATATTACAATAATACCAGAAATAGATCATGCCATCTATTCCACAAGGTGCCCCGTCACACAGCTGCTTTTTGTTCTGTTTCAGCATGGAAGAGGTGATTCTGAGGAGGGCAAACATTAAGCTTTTCTCGTACTTCACTTGAATAGTTGAAGGAAATCAGACAAAAATAGCCGGCGCTTCCAGGCTGTGGCCGCCCTCGCAGGTTCCACGTTAACACATGTGCCAGCGGTTGTGTCCCTTGCAGTTAGGAGAGATTCTTCTGATGTTGCCCAAACGGAGAACTTGAGTGGGGCGTCACGGAGATCGTGACAGCTGCCACACATTATGTTGATAGGATATGAAGGGCCCTAGAGGTTTTCTGTTGTATGTATTTCTCCTAATTTGCCAATATGTTTAGGGAGGCAAGCAACAAACCTCGAAGTGGTAATTATATTGATGAGGGGAGTTCATGAACAGGTAATCTGTGTTTAATAGTGTGCTAAACAGTTACTGAATTTGTGCACATAGATGGGGCACAGCTGAATGGGCACAGAAATGGCCTTTTCGGAGCTAGGCTGTAATCTGGCTTCACTGCAGTTCTGAGTGCCACGGTAGCTGGGTCTTTGCAATTTGCTTTGGTTTTGGCAAGCTTATGCCAGTATAGGCTTTAACAGTTTTCTGTCTACTTGTAGGACACTCCATACCTAGGTGACTGTGTGGCCACTTTACCTGAGCATGTGTGCACACTCTGTCCAATCTCCCACCAGCATCATATGAGTAAGGCAGAAGACTGAGATTTTAACATCGAGCCTTCACATGTGGGGTTGCTAAAGCCAATGCTTTGCACTTTGAACCTTCCCTTAGCCTCAGTGATATGTTCTTCTCCATGACAGCTTGGTCCCAACCCCTAGCAAGCCAGTGCCCCACATACCATAGAATCAAATGCAGCTGCTCCTGGGTCTGACTACAAGGGGAGGAACAAAAGTAAGTTTCCCTTTAAAATTGACCTCTTCTTCCTCAGGCCACTAGTAAGAGGCCTGTTTCAGCTTCTGGAAGGGGGCCCCAGTTGCAACAATGCTCATTTTTTAATCACAAGACAAGCCTGTAATGCCATTGAAATTCACGTCTGAAGCTGAGCATGCGCTAAAGTATTTATTAGATCAGGCCTGAAATTGGGCCTCAAAGTTGACCCCTTCTTCGGCACAAGCTTTATTACCGGGTATCTGGTGCATTTATCAAATAGATGCTGACACCACTGACTTCTTTTTGAATTCTCACAGCTTAATCTCTCTGGGTTATGTTCTTGTTCGGTGTGTCGCTGATTAAAAAGAAATCTCTTCCATAAAAAATACTGCTGATCCAAAGAGATGTGCAGCTACCGTTGTCCCAGACAGCACCACGTTTCCTAAAGATGCTGGTCACTGTCCAGCTCTGCCTGCGAGGGATAACATCCCAGTAGAACCAATAGCTGTTTTGACAAAGGACTGCAAAATTTGTCCATTTAACATAATGGAAAGCAGAGTGACCTCGGTGAGGGAAATGGCAATGGCTGCCCAGCGTGTGCAGAACAGGGTCGAGCTTGAAAGAAGCTGGGTCAAGCAATACAAGTGTGTCATTGAGGCTGTTACAGAGTACAGGTCTTTTATTTGTTATAGTTAAATACGTGACAGAAGCCAACTGAAATAATGGACTTTTGATGACTTCTGATTTCTGGATTGAGTTCTTGTGCGTCCGTGCAGCACTTCTCATTATTGCAGCACAAGATCTGAGCTGAAGGCCGTGGGTCTTCTTGAGTTTTTCTGGAGTTTGTCACTGCAAAATGCATCAGCAGAACTGCTTGTTAAATTCCATCCTAGGCGCAGTTTCAGCAGCCAGGGTGTCAGCGCTCTGGCTATATTGTTGTCTTGCAGTTAAAAAACACTAAAAAGTTCAAGATTTCTTCACAGCCAAGGTGTGAAAAGTAATTAGAATGTATCTCTGGGTGCCGGGTATAGGCAATTATCTATGAATTTATAAAGGCTCTACTTTTCACAACAAACAGGCGACATTGTTGTAATTATTTAAAATGAAAGTCACTGACTCAGACACAGAGAGATTGGGCGGATAACTTTATTAGTTCCCAGTCTAAGGTCCGTAGTGCAGATGCTAATCTAATATCAAGACTGCATTAAAATAAAGTACAAAATATGGGAAAAGAGAATTCCATTTACCCTGTAGGTCTGGTGCTGGGCACAAGTTCGGCTTTTCTGCTCAAGGCCAGCTCTTTTCAGCTTTCACCCTCAAGTCTGGCTATTAAAGAACACTTAGAAAAAGGAACGCCGGTGCCTTCTTGCTCAGTACAGGATCTGACTGGAATGCGTTCCTTCTATCAAATCTGCAAAAGTTAGTAATCAATTTCATTTTTGTTTGTGTTTGGTTTTTTAAACCTTCTTTAATGTTCTCGTTTTGTTTAGCACATCGAGTTTGTAAACAGGAATTTCCAAATGCAGGAGCAAATCTGATAAAACGCTGTCACTGCGCAACCTGATCTGAAGGGTTGATTTTGAATTGATTGGTTTTAGCAGTTTTGAGACACTTGCTCTGCAACTATATTAACAGTAAGAAAGCTTTTTCCTCGTCAAATGGCCTGGTTGCTGTGTCATGTTGCCCAATATTAAGTAGAGCCATTCCAGCTCATTTGTATGTCGTAAGTCCTGTCTGACAGGAGATATTGAGTCTTCTGTAGAAGAAGTGTTTATGCTTTGCACCATCAGATATTCCAAGAGAAGTCGGAGTAGCAGGTACCTAGAGGGATGTTATGACTTCGAAGTTACCATATGACTCCAAACATAGTGAGCAGATTGGGATTCTGAGATCTAAAAGTTTCTTGTATCGCAGCAAGTATGGTTATATCAAATTATATTCTATACTTCATAATTTGATGATAATTCCTTCAAGAGAAGGTATAAATTTATAATTTAAATACCTGCCTGTGCCTTCTATCCCTGGTCTGCCATCATCAAAACAAAGTCATTCTGACAATCTAAATTCAATCTTTCCTGTGGAATGATTACAGGGAAATTTATCTAGTGGTACCCACCAGTGGATCAGTATTAACATTTACATTTGCATTTGAAGCTAATTTTTGAAGTATTTCTCTTAATTTGCTAGGAAGATACCTGTCAGGTTAGCAATTAAACTGTAATTTGGTCACTGAGTTGTTTACACGGATTAATAGATCTCTCTCTTACGCATATGCTCCTGGGTTTGAAATAATAGCTATAGTGCGTGGTAGCATGACCCCACTTGAGTTTCACACACACATG
This sequence comes from Streptopelia decaocto, assembly GCF_964273445.1. Classification (NCBI taxonomy): domain Eukaryota; kingdom Metazoa; phylum Chordata; class Aves; order Columbiformes; family Columbidae; genus Streptopelia; species Streptopelia decaocto. The sequence goes on from NC_138660.1 coordinate 31,140,912, forward strand.
CACAAAATCAAATTCCATCACATTTTAATGCAAATTTTACCTTTGCAAATGATGGCCTGAAAAGAATGAGTTTCCATGGTAACCTTAGGGAACACATAACCTGTTTATCATAACTTCTCCATGAAGCAAGACAGGGGGTGGGGAACACGCTTTGATGTCAGCTGTATTTTTCTGTAGACGGTGTTCTGCTGTAGAGAATTTACCGAAATGCTCCTGTACTGTCCTAAATAAACTTTTTTCCCTTTCTCAGAAAGAGAAGCAGTCATATAGAATATAGAATAACACAGGAGGGCCCTACAGTAGGCAGTATTCAAAACCATTGACTGACCTTTCAGCTCCTGTCCATAGTTTGATAACTAGGTCAATGTTTTGAAAGACCGATCACAAATTAACACCTAAAACAGATCACTCCCATCACTTTCTCTCTCCTCGCTTTCCTTCCATGCTTTGCATTTGGCCCTCGGGTATCCCTGCTGCCTTTCAAAGGCACTTTAAGTTTTTCATTTTCTCATTCTTCCACTTCGCTGTTGAAAGTACTGTTTGAAAAATGCCTTGAAATGTCTCTTGCATTGTGGAGCTGCCCCAGAAAAGAATATATTGATTATACTTCACATGCGGTGCTGACTTTCAGAGGGGAGGTGGTGGCTTCTGGAGCTGCCAGTAGCCAGGAGTGAGTTTGATGGCCGTGAGCATCTGCAAGGTTGTGTTTTCCCTGCACAGTAACTCCTGGCTGAAGGAAAGAATGTCTGCAACACTTCTTTAAGGTCATTAGGAGTAAGGAACAGATGTTGAGGTTTTTCAGAATGCTGCTTTGAAGTGCCATTTAGGAGTCAACTGACAAGACTGACCCTATAGGCAGCGATTTTGGGGACTGGAACACAGAGGAACCATTGCCCACAATTGCCCATCTGGTATCCATCTGGTACCAGCAAACAACAGACAGTACCAAATCGCAGAGAAACTGTACCAACTGCTAAATTGGTATCGGCAAGCAAAGAAGGTCACCACCCAGCAGCAATTTCAAGCAGGAGAAACAATATCTGTAACATTTACAGGCTGGTGTCTGTAGATCCAGAGGAACCTGATGCCACAGCATATGGAAAGCAATTCCTCTCTCTAAGCCTGTTTATGCTGATGTTGTTTGCTCAGTATTAATCCAGGTTTGGGATATTATTTTAATTTTGTTTTACTACCCGTATTGAATTTGCAGTGAGGAGAGTTTTTGTCACGATGCCATTGAGAGAGTGCCTGTCTTTAGTGGCATCTGCGTTTAACAGGATTAAGGTGGATTTAATACCCTGCGCTACAGACTAACCATTCAAACTCTAGGAGCAGTGTTCCAGAGAGGTATCAAATCACAATGGAAGGAGTTGCCCTTAACTTTTAACTCCGTGACAATTTACTCTCTGCTGTTTTTCTTTGATGTGAAGTATTCTTGGGGAGATCTGTGGCAGGGGGCTGTTTCCCAATTTTATTGCCTTCTTCCCTTCTTCCCTTTGTTCATTTTCTCCCTTCTTCCTCCTTTTCTTCTCTTGAAGCAGTGTGCCGGTTTGTATAGTAGCTAAGTGTTCAGAATGTAATAATACAACAGTGAGAGATTTACTGCCTCTAGGCGCTACCCCTTCTACTCGGAGGACCTCCAGCAAGGCATGATTTTATAGACAATGAAAGGCTCGCTCTCCCCCGTGAAGCCGCCTGCCCGCAGGAAGCTTTTCACTGTCTATTTCCACTACTTGCTCTGCAATTTAGTTCCATGCCCTGCTATTTCCCCCTTCCCTCCCTCTTTCCTTCCCTGCCATACACATGCATATACCCCCTGCGTACACATTCAGCGCCGACACCAGATGTGGGGAGATAAAGCAAAATAGCGTTATCTCAATCTGTGTGTTAAAAAGCTCAAAAATACCCCGAACAGTTTTGTTTTGCCATTCTCATCATAAATGGAAATATTGATCAGTCTCCTGTTTGCTTTCCAGGTACTGACACTGTCATTTCATTTTCCTTAAAAAGAACACGGGCTCATAGCTGGGCTGCAAAGCGTGGCCATTACACCCTGGCATTGGTGCCAAGAACTCTGCTGACTTAGCTAGAGAAAGATGCTGAAAGCCCCTGACTTTGAGAGAAAATTCAATTCAATTTACTTCATACAGTGTCTCTCATGAAGTATTTCAAAATGCCTTATATCAGGAGATAACATAATGAGAAAATGCTTTCGAGAACTGGGTATTCAGATAGCAAGACAAAATGATACACAACAATGAACTGGAGTAAAAGAAAAGACGACTGTCATTTAAAAGCAGTAATCATCTGGATAAGTAGTCTTGTAAACTAATTACAGTGAGAAGAGAAGCAAAGAATGCAAGATGGGGAGGAACAAGAAGCAGCCAAGTTTCAAACAGGCTAAGGCAGAGGACTGGTTTCAGAATTGCAGATCAACTATAGGAGATGCGCTTTAGAAATGTATACACACATATGTATTATATATGCCGTATGTTGCATAACAAGTGTATCTCAGCGACAAGTTGTTCTTCTCTCTAGTGGCTGGGAGGAGATTAGTTACATTGGCCTGGTTCAGTGGAAGAGCAATTGAAATGCCCCCTTGCAGTTGGAGAGAATGGATGCTGATGGGCGCTGGGGTTTTTTTGGTTTGCTGCTTTTAAGTTTTGCTGTCAGCTCAAGCGCCTCTGTTTGCCTCTATGCTGAGAACAGGTTTGCACGTGAGGGTGTCGCCAATCTGGTCCTCGTTAAAGACAATTAAGAGGTAGAATTAACCAAAACATATTACACGACTAATGGAAAAAGAAGCCACCCACCGAGACGGACACAGGCAGGAAATGATCTCATTTTGCATGGTCACAAGAAACCATAGTCCTGCAGCACCGGGGATCAGGGGATCGCGGAGCTGGGCTTCAGAAAGCAGAATAACATCTTTGTGGGGCTGTGCAAAAACACTTTGCAGTTTTGGCTTCACCTCCGTCTTTGCTGTTTTCTCTCTACTTAGTGTTGCAAGATACAGCAAATGCTGAGAGCTTGTTTTCTACTCAGCTAAAGCAATTGCCATGTTTTTAAACTGTTATGGGAACAGCCTGTTTCCCTTTTAAAGTTCCCATCTGTGTTTGTATTTCCCTCAGTCTATTGCCTTTATAGAGAATTTTCCGCTCTCTCTAAATCTAAACCATTAGTTTTACCTCCTTGAACAAGAGGTAGGGCATTACGGAGTGGGAAAAGTAAATCCTGAGATAATCAGCCCTGCTTAATTCCAGCATGGAGCGCTGCTGCTGTCATCGCTGTTCTGGTCTTCATTGCATGGGGAGAAGGGACAATGACTGTAGGTATGTACATTTATGGGTATGTGTCACGTATGTGTATAGAGACTGACAGAAAGGGAGCAATCCGACTGACCAAGTAGCGTTCTGATTGCACACAGCTGATTTTCTAAGTGAAAATGTTCCAAACTACTCACCGGCAAAACCAAGATCATCAGTGACTCTGGAGTGTGCGCTGATGTTTCTTACGGGGAAGAGATGGTTTGATTACTATCTCTTTTTTCCTTTAGACAAGGATGTTTTTCTCACCCAAGGGAAATGCATTCTAGCAGCGTGAACATAACTATTAATCAACACTTAAGCAATAATCAGTGGATGAAAAATGATGACCAGAAACTGAAAATGTCCTTGCATAGCTACTTTGGCACTTTTCCTTTGAGATCGTGCCCTTGCATTTTAACGTGAACAATTCTTATAAAATTAGTGCTGATATATTCCAAAAGGCGGTGATTTAAAAAGCCAGCACTTATTTTTCACTTAAAAAAAATACTATCAGTGAACGATGCGTTAAGATCCGCATAAGTAATGTCATAAAGCTGCTTCAATAGTGTCTGAGATAGATCCTCAATTGATGTGAATCAGTAATATCTTACAGGGTTACTTCAGAGATGGAGATGCCGAGATCATCATCACTAGAATGCTGTGTTGAAATGCGTGAAGACGTGTTCAGGATGCAGAGATAGGAATGTTTTTCCTGCATATTTTCACCCAAAAAGGAGATACAGCCTCTGAGAGATGCAGGTGTATGTCAGCTTTGGGAATGCCTCCAAGAGGAATCAAATGCTATTGAAAATAAAACAAACCACCCTCATCAGTATTTAGCGTGCTTTCCTGAATCGGGGCCAAGGTACGTGGTGGCACCCAGCAGAAACCCAGGCTGTGAGACTCCGAGAGTGCAGCCAGACCTTTCCTCAGCTCTTCAAGATGTTTTTTGACAAACTTAGTCACAGTTCTAATAGCGTCGAGTGTTCTGTGGAATAATCTCGGAACCAGACTAGTATGAAACGCTTAATGTGCTTAACAAAAAGAAGGCTCGAAGTTGCCTGTGACCGAGCCCGGAAGGCAGAACTTCAAGAGTTTACAAGATCATGACTTGGTGACTAAGGCTGTGAACAGGCACCTGTCGATTCACCTTCCCAAATTATTTATCTTGTATTTTCTGTTGACAAGAAAAGGAAAAAGTTTAAATTAGTTGCCAGACTACCCAAAACAAACTTTGAAAGTATCAGACTGTGATTTGAGAACCTCTAACAATTACACTCCCAAGTTGTCTGTAAAATGGAGTGGAAACAAAAATCTTCTGGGAAGATACAGCTTCCTTTCTTACTCCTGAAAACTGTCCTACAAGCAAGTTTGGAACAGGGCAATTGAAAATGCTTCCTGCAGTGGTGAAGGTGATTTTGAGAGCTGCCACTGAACATCATCTTGGTTTGCCACTGGAACCACTTAGAAAAAGCACCACTAAGAATATCAAAAAGAAGTATTAAAGGTGCTGTCTTCTATCCAGACAATGGTAAAACAGTACCGACGGGCTCATATAACATTAGACTCCTCTTTGAAGACTGCTTCTGTCATTAAAATCAATGCAACTTAATTAAAGCAAATTATAGATAGATACATCTATAAATAAGATATTAAAGTGCGCTGCTGAATATGATAATTGCTGCATATTTAGCAATCAGCGTGTGTGTTCTGCTTTTGCCAGGAGGGATTTCTTTCAGTGGAATCAATGGAGCTTTATTAAAAACCATCCAAATTAGAGGGAGAAATGATGAGTGTTATAATAACGCAAAATAACTGTTTCAACTTTCGTTGCAAAACCAGGAAAGCAAAATACATCCCTCTTTGTGTGTGTAAGGAAAACATCAGGAAAATTCTTTTGAATTGTGGACACTGGTAGAATTTTTAATTTTTACCTTTTGATGCAAAACACAAAAAAGCTGGATGGAGGAAAACATGTTTTCTGTGGAAATGCTGGAGGTCTTGGAGGGCGGGATAATTAGGATATCACAGCAGTAAGGAATTAAGAAGACCCCTTCAATCAACTCCCTCCATTTCACATGGAGCATCCAATTCACTGCCTTATGTAGCCCACCTTTGTTTTAACCGCTAAATAAAGTGTGAGTAAATTGCGGTCTTAAATTTTGCTTGCAGTCCCTCAAACCAGGCAGACTGTTGAAATGCAAAATAAAAATGAAATGGGTGAATTTTGGTGCTTCACCTGTATATGAAACATTGAGACCGGGGTGGGGAGCAAATCCACCGTTACCTCTCTCCGTTTTTCTTCAGTTTTCACTTAATTGAAAACAAAAACCAACTGTGTCTCAGCAGAGGGGAGACCCGAAGGTTAAAGGGCAAATTCCGTTATACCACAGCTCTTTTTGGCATGCTGGATCTCAACCCATGTGATTAGAAACGCTCACAGACAAAAGAAGAGCTTTGAGAACAGAGGTCAAACCAGCATCTGAATCAAGTCCTTTAACAGATGATCACAAGACTATTGAAAAATGTACTAAGCCATGCAGTAGTTCTATGTGCCATGTTTATACACAGACTTTCGGGCAAAAAGCCAGACTGAGTGGTATTTTCAAAGCACTTGGGTGATGGGCGAGCTGTGCAGCCTTCCTGGGATGGCTCCTGTCTTTTTGTGCATATCAAATTCAACGGTAGCATCGCACCATTTTTTATGGGGAGGAAACCACAATGCGCAAGCTCAAGTGATTCGCCTGAGCGTACACAGTCCCAGGACTCCTATCTTCATAAGCTCTTCCTGATCTCCCATAATTTTAAGTAAGTCAGGCATGACTCCGGTGGAGCCAGCAGCACTTTGTACTGGGTTCGCAGGCGTGTAGCTACGATCACATCAGCCCTGATGAAGTTACGCTGTCACTGCTTATCTAGTGAGCAACACACACTCCTCATTTTCCTTCTGATACCTGAAATGTCTGGAGGAAGCTTATTGCTCAGAAGTGGGCAAAACAAAGGGTTAAAAAGAAAAATCAAAAGGGCAAAGGAGACGTTTAGCATACAAGTGAAAAATGAACGAGCCTGACTGCAACGCCCACTGTGTATTATTCCTTTTCAAGAGTGTGAAACTTCTGACTGTGAGCAGTGGTTTTTCTATAGTGAGTTAAGAAGTTTTAAACAAAATTTTGACTCTGCAAAGACGATCGAAGTTTTTCATATGCAGCTCGAAATGAAATACCCCTAGGAGAGGAAAGGGTGCGGGAAGGCTCTCCCCTTGAGCTGCCTGCGAATGCACAAGAAAAAGTTGACACTGGCTTCACGGAGCCTAAACTTCAAAAATGATCACTATCGTTGTTATTGTTCATTCCACAATGGCAGTCCAGCCCCAGACACCTGGATCCATAGGGAAGGGGCAAGGCAGGCTTGCCTGCTCGCTCCAAGGCTTTTCGGCTTTACAAACACCCCAGGAGGACAGCAGCGTAAGGCCAGTGAGAGGGGTGAAATGCAGTATCCCCTGGGAAAAAACATGGCCTTTTGCTCTTTTCTGCACGGTTTTCAAGGTAGTCTCAAGCTTCAGGTGAAAGTCAGTCCTTTTTCTGCTCTTAAATAATTGTTCCTCTGCAGCCCCAGAATTTTCCTGTAGCCATATCATGGACTTATTTCGAGGTACCTCTCTGCAGGTATACTCTGTGTATGCCTTAGAATTTATTTGCAGGTATTTGAGTGGCGTTAAGATATTTGTTTCCGGCTTGATCTGCATGTGCATGTTCACCTTTTTTGTTCTTTCTTTTTGTTTTCCTAGGGAAGTTTTCCTAAGGAGAACTGGCAGGTTAGAGGTATTTGCTGCTAGTATCACCATTGTGTATTAGAAGACTCTTCGAAGTAGCCTGCAGTTAGTGTATTTACCTGGGACTGGCAGGGGTTTAGTTCAAGATGCGGAGGCGTCGAAGGGTTTTATCTGAAGGGACATATTTGTATTGCAGAAATCTTGTTTGCTAATGGACGTTATTAGGTTAAAAAAAAGTACTTGAACAACAAAAATGTTACTAGCTATGTAAAAAAAAGCCTTTCTGACACACTCTTCAGCCTCTCAAAGGCTTTACTCTCTTCTGCTGACCTGATGGTGGTTGTTTTGATTCAGTTTATTAATTTTCCATTCTACAAAGGGCTCGGCCATATGGATACTTCGCAGCGGTTAAGTTTCGTGAGTTGTTTGTTGTTGTTTTTCGATAAAGATAGCATTCCCTTCCCTCAATTTAAGCGTGCTGCTCTTTTAATTGCGCTGATGGGATGATGGCTGTTTCTGTGTTTATCTCTACCCCGTTATTTTTGCATATTCATGTTTTGCTTGTTAGTTGAGGCCGCTCTAGACTAAGAGATTATCTCTTCATAATGATGGCTGTTATTTGAGTTGTTAATTTAAACCCTAAAAATACGGGAGCGTGTTTTGGATCATTCTTTCTGTAGTTCATTACCATACATTTATGAAACACGGATTTCATCTGCCGTCGTGTTCTCTCTTTACTGATTGGGATGTTGGTCTCAAAAGCTCTTTGAGCCGCCTCCAATATGGACTCAGCACCTTCCATCAGCTTCTTATTAAGGTTATTGTTTGCATGGCTAAATATTTAGTGATTATTAAACTCTCTGCACCTGTACTGAGGGCCCGCTGCATACATCCCATTTCGGGAAGGAGGAGGAGCCGGCATATTTTGATCTTGTTAATTAGTACCTTTCGCACCGATTTTTAGCTTAGTTTGTTGCAAAAGACAGCAAGGAACCCTTTGCTTTGACTCTCTCTGAAGCATAAATAACTTTGAGGAGGGAGGTGTTCCCATTTTTTGCAGTTTCTCTCTTCACCGGGGCAGCGTTGTATTCATGTTGTATGAGCCATGATACGTTTTTAAGATCAGATGGAGAAGGGAAAACAGAAGGAATGGCTGAGCCTTTAATTAGCTGCACAGAGCCTGAGCACGATGTTCCAGAGCGTCGGGGGTTTATATATATATAAATATATATATATATATATAGGGTGTGGAGACTCAGCCACTCGATGGATCCAAATTAGCAAAATTGTGTATCCACCGCCAGGGTGTTTCTATGGCAACTGTCTCTCAAATCATATATACAAACAGACCTGGCAGGGGGTATCGCCTTCTATTTGGTCTGTAGGAAACCATCGGAAAAGGGGTGGTTTCAGGCTGCAAAAAGGCCTCGCGATGTAAATATCATATACATTCTGGTATTGGGTTAAGCTTTGGGAGCGCTGCTCCATGCCGGCGCAATTCCAAATCTGTGTTTTTGCACACGGACTCGCTGCTGTGACTCGTGCAAGGTGTGAGACTGACCGCCAGGGCACTTGCATGGAGTTACCAGGAGCATCCTTGAGCTCGTGAACATCTTGCTGCTGCACCTCATTAATAGTCCATCTACTGCCATGGAGGTAGACTGTATACTACGTAGCTTTTGTGCTGAGCGAACCAAATTGTACAATCATTTCTTTTCCCCTCGTTCTTCTTCATAAAACAACCGAAATCTGGAGGCTGTTCTCTCACCTGGTGAATTAAGGGGAGTTATCAACCTAATCAAATTAGCAGCATAAGAACAGCCAAAGTGGCTGTGACTCTCAGCCCAAGTGACTCTGTCTTTATAAATCCTCTCTACGTGTCGCTTTTTCTAGTGGAAAAAATATGAATGAACGATACATTTAGCCTACTGCCCTCTTTTTGAAATGTAGGGCAATTATTATTATTTTTTGCTCATCCAAAGTACGGCACCACTGAAACGGGGGTCATTTCAAGTCAGAGGTGGTTATTTCTCGTGGCCGTCAGTTCCATGAGGACTCCTCTCTGTTTTGAGTCAGATAAAGTGGAGTGAGCAAGGGGCCTGTACTAAGTAATTTTTTCACCTCTGAGTATCGTGGATGTTGAGCGAGTGTCAAGGTGCATAACCATACTTGTGTAGAGTAATTCCTAAGCGTGCCTAGTAGCTCCAGGGGATAATTCCTCTCTTTGCATCAGACTTGGCTTATGTAATAACTCCAGGAGAAATTTCACACAAAAACGTTATGTAAAGGTAGATAAGACCAACTACACCTGAGTTTCCCACTATGGAAGCTTTTCCACAGTGAAAATGATGTATTGTGGGTAAATTGCAGGACAGACAGAAATGTATTCTAACCTGTAGAATGTGAAAAACACGTTAATCCTTGTTTTCTCTTTTTGTAACCGGGCATTTGCCGAAAGCTTGGTGTGATTTATTCTTTTCTTTTTAATGAATTGTTAAAAGTGTTTGAAAAGGCATTAAATCTTCCTTTCTGCTATTAATCTGTGAAAGGGGAAAGGGATTTTAAATGGCCTCTTAGTATATTGCTTTATAAAACTGCTGATTCTAGCAGCACCGGAATAGGAATACATACTAATGTAGGAAACACTGAAGGCAGTCAGAGCCTCCTGCATTTATGGAGGAAAAGACTAATAGCTCCATTTTAACAAGGCTCTTAACACTTTGGGCCATGAGCAAGCATTGAGTGAGTGAAATTGGGAGAGCTCCTGTGTGCTAAAAGCATTGAAGTTCGACGGTTTGTACCCCGGTTGGAGCCTCCCTGATAGAATTGTGCTCTCCGGCCAGCGCCGGTTACCATCTTGAAAACAAACCAAGTAGTGCTGGCATTTCAACCGAGTGCACTAACACTTTGCTTCGGAAGCGGCACCCGAGCATGATAAATGCACTTAACTCCCAGCTGGATACTCAGCTTTGCGGTGGCATTAGAGAAAGTTTCTGGATTTGCGTTAAGAATGAAAGCAAAGCCTGTTTATATCGCGTCTGATACCCGAGCAAAACACACAAGTAGAGAAAAAGCAGCAAACTTGGTACTAAGATGCGAGCTTGGCTTCAGGTAGTTATGCCACAGGAATGAGAAGGGGTGTGCTTGCTTAATTAGATCATGTCTTCATGTTACTGAATTGCAGGAGGAAGGCCAGCCGGGGAGGGAGAGAATCCTGGCTGGCACACAGACGAGGAAAAGACTCTGAAGATTGTACCTGTTCTGAACAGTTCTTTGATACAGAAGCCTTTCTTTTTAGCAGTGATATGATTCTGTATGGGATTTGGAGCTTCTTTGAGCCCCTGCCTTTCTTTTGTCGATGTTGGCGTGTTGCAGCATCATCTGCTCTCCGCTTGTCCTTTGGAGAAGCATTGTTAGTGGCTGGGCTGCATAATTGATCTTCATCTCTAATTACTCTTCTCTCCACAGGTGCCTGGAAAAGTTCCAGACGGGAGCTCGTACAGTCTGCAGTTGGAGGGGATGGAGAGGCAGTACGCATCCTTACCCAGGTACGGCGACCGGCCCCCTGCACACACGTGTTGCCACCTTTTGCTGCTGATTTAGTGCCATCTTTATAACTGTACTATTAATTTGGACTTCCAAATTTAAAAAAAAAAAACAAAAGCGCCCTCATTGAACATGTCAGCAAGAGTCACGATCCACAGGTAGAGAACCTGACATTAAGGAAACTGGCTCTGCAAGAGTTATAACAAGCTGTAGCAGGGCATAAACGACTGAGTTTATAGTGATATAATCCTAGCTGGCAGTGAGAGAGCACTCCATGGAAAGCTTCCACGACAGCAGCTACTGAAGTCCCAGTGTTGCTGCAAAGAGCATCTGACTGGCAGTCCCGTTCCAGTAAAGCATCTCTGTGCTCCCACTGAGTGCTGTGGAAATGAGAGTGAATTCTCCGAGGGCTCTGTTTTAATTTTTAATCCTTATCAACTCAATGAAGAGTAATTCCAGTCTGAAATCAGTGGGGCGTAACAAAAAGGAAGCATTTCAGAGATTTCAGTCCTGTTTCTATGGGAGTTCTAATAACAGAGTGTAAGATTTAGCAAGCCAGAAATGGAGTGAGAGGATGCTTGGAGAGATAGTGGGAAGCGGTGTGAAGAAAGCAAAAATAGAAAAATATTTCCACTTCTGAATTACATGGATGGGAAAGACCTTAGAGGGGTTGCCCAGTCCACTTCTTGCACCTACAAGCAAGATAATTTGTAAATCAAAGCAAAAATAGCTATTTACAGGCAAGAAGAGATTCTTTATTGTGAAGCAGTGCTGGCATTTAGGAAATCAAATAGGTTTTTTCCTTCTTTTTCTTTTTCCACTGAACTATTTACATTCAAAGGTGTCACCAAAGAGACCGATGGATAAATATATAATACTGTGTCCAATTCCAGATGAAAATACAACGAATATCTTGCTTTTGGAAATGAATATATAAAGGCTGTCTCACAAGACGCTGTTGGAATGTTGCAGGCATTTCTAGTGTACATGGTTTCAAAACCAAAGGACGTGTCTGTAGTTTAGTTACTGCCTTTAAGTGATATTTGTGTCAGCCATCGTTCTGGAAGTTCATCCTGTGCAGGAACTGGTTTCTCTAACAGAAGCTCACGTTCCAGCAGTGGATTTCCTGATGGACCGTGGATATTCTTACTTTCCTGGGTAAATAGCCATCCTTTTGTAATCCTCCAACACTCATGTCTCCTGTCGTGTTTTTAGCAGTGATTTTTGCAGGTTAGTTAGGTGTAGTTTAATTATGCACACTCTTCTTGAGTACTTCCTTGTGAATTACAAGAATAAATCAGTAATCATTGTCCAGTGTAACTCTCGCAGCAATTTTCTTATTCCTGTATCGTGTCTCCTTTTGCTAGTTTTTCCTTCCAGCTACTCAAACTTATTTTGTGGTCTTTCTAAAACATAAATTTCCCAGTAAAGTACCTTCCATCTCTCAGAATTCCTTTTATTTCCCCGGCGTTCCTTTCAAGCGCGGATGAGCAGAAGTGAGCACACGAGTGCGGGTGCAGCCGTGCCCTTGCTTTGTGCAGCAGTGTTCTCTGTATCCCTTCTATCCCGTTCCTTTTCAAACCTACTGCATTCTGTGTACTGCTCACCTCTGCGCCTTGCATTTTTGTAGGGTTTTTTTGTTGGTTTTAGTTTTGGTTTGTTTTTTTTTAAAGTAGGTCTGTCTGAACCACATCATGAATTTCACAGCGTTCTTCCCAAAGCCACCATTTAACTTGCTGAAAAAAGACTCTCCAGCTCCTATAACAGGTTTGAGTGCGTAGCTGGCTGGGACTCGCCGGTTAGGAAGCCATCCAAACGTTCAATAAGCTTTTGGAGATGGGTGTGAAGAGTGTCACATCTCTTGGTGCCTGAGAAGATGATGCTGGGCAGTGCCTGCAGTCCGGCAAGCGGCTGCTGCGTTCCCTGCCTCGGTTTTGTGAGTTTTGCAGTTTCATGTTACTGCAGTAATTAAGCCCTGGCAGTCACAAATGACTAGATTGCAACAGTGAAGTCTAAATCCAGAAGAAGGGGATGCAGTCTCATTGCCAGCCGCTAATGGAAATGAGTGATTTCTTTTCTCCTCATGGCTGACTGCCCAGGAGCGTAGAGGAATCCAGGTAAAAACCACCCCTTTGCCAACCTGTTCTCAGTGGAGGATCCATGAATACTACTGTAGTGGGCAGCATTATTTAAATAAAATAAATTAAATATATATATATATATATATATATATATAAATACAGAGGTAGTGTTTCTTCAAAGAGCAGCTTTCTTCTTCCCAGCATTCTGGTATTAGTTGATGGTGTCCTGCCCTCGTCCCTGTCCTCACCTCGGTCAAACTACAGAGCTGCGGTGGATGCGGTGGATGCGGTGTTTAACTGCATGCTTAGCTCTTTAGGTCCAGTTTAATAGGAGATACCTAGAGGCTTCAGGGGAGGGTTGCAGATGCTGGGAAACAAATTCTTTGTGTTGAGTCCAAGAGGATGTGACCTTTGCCTGCGGCTCTGGTGTGGAAAGAGAGGAAAAGGCTGGGGCTGCAGCCAGTTCTGCTGGATGAGGAGGGAGAGGAATCGGTGCCATGTCAGGAGGAGCTGGGACCGACACGGCGGAACTGCTGCTCACCTGAAGCCAGCAGGCGTCACGCCAGCGTGCGTGGGCATGGACAAGCTCCTTGGTCTTCCTCCCCACTGGGTGAGGAGGAGGAGTGGTCCCCTGCCAAATCGCTTTGTGAACGGTGCCCCCTCGTCACTGCCCTGTTCCATTGCAAAGGCACCGTCCACGTGAAGGGGAAGTCAAATGGCCAGCAGCATCCAAAGCTGCTGGGTTGTAAGAGTCCAAGCTTTGAAACATCATTGCTGCTTTGCCCTTTTGTTTTGTGTTTTTCTGTCGTTTTCCGATGCTGCTAATTTAAGCCTGTATATTATGGGCTATATTCAGGTGATATGTCTGTATTGACCGTGTTTGAGGAATTCCACTGTATCAAGCCTTTTTAATAGATACAGCAGCAAGTCCAGTGTCCTGTTCTCACTGAGGTCGGTGACGCCCTTTTTGCTTTGAGTGTAGGGTCTGTTCCTGTGTGAGGTTATATTTTTAATTAAAAGCTGAAAACAGGAGGCAGCATCCTTTGGAGGAAGGCTTTGTATGTGACTGGCTTAATGAGTGGCCAGATGAGCAGTATTATAGTTCAGTTCCTAGGTAAAATAACACCACTGTAGCCGTGGGTTGGAAACCTCTAGAGGCAAAGCCATCTGAATGAGATGATAAGTGGCTGTGGCAGGAGAGTGGCAGGTCTTCATCTCGCCCTGCTTTGTGCTGCTCCGTCTGCAGAAAAGCGGCAAAGTGAGAAAGACAGAATGGAAAGCTTTGCAAGAGAGATACAGTTCTTTGCACTCAATTCTTACGTGTTGCCCTAGGGCTACGGCTAAGTAGTGCTGAGTACTAGTATTAAGCAGTGTTAAATCCTCCTGCTTAGGAGGAGAATGGCTTGATTCTTATACCTCTTCCCTCTTCTTTTGGGAAGAGGAGCAGGGCAAGGGTGTGGGAGCCCGAAAAAAACTGTATTTTTCCATTTATTTTTTAATGCCTGTTTTCTTGGCGTGATCCAGAATATTTTCCTGGTGGAGCTATGGAACAGATACGAAGCCGACGCTGCTCTGTTTGTTCATAGGTTTATTTTTGAGCTTGCTTTTATGGACATCTGTCTTAATGTAAATCACAGCCTTGCCAATGGCAGCCTTGTTTGGAGAAATCTCGTGTTTGAGGACACGTTCTTCTGTGTGTTGGTGGAAAAGCTGGCTGGACCAGAAACAGACTGTCAGACACCGAGATGGGACACTGGTGACATGTTTGAGTGTAGATCAGGAAGCTCAGCCATCTTGCTGGTAAGAAATATTGATTCCAAAGCAAAGCCAAGACTCCAGACTTGCTCCGGACCCCTCGTATTATTGAAAAACACGCGCTTTTGTTGAGAAAAGGGGTTGGGGCTGGAAAGGCAGTAAGAGCATTAGAAAATAACTGGAAAAATGAGTTCAGGCTGTGTGATGAGTTCAGCCGCATTGCTGGGGCTGGGAGGAGAGCGCTGAGCAAACCCGTTAATTGTTTCTTTCTGTCCTAAATGTAACGTTTGTTCAAACCGGGAAACCTGCAAATGTATTAAGGAAACAGCCTTTGAGGACACATTCTTGCCATGCTGGAAGCTTCTCTGCAGATTGACCCTGCAACCTGTGCTTCTTCAGACAGTAGCTGAAAGCAGCACATTTTTAGGTATGAAGCCAAAAAGGACAATTTTGGTTTCCTTGCCTGGGCCCTCCAAGACTTTCTACATTTCTGTGTCAAACTAAATTTCAATTTTGATCTGCCACATTAATTTTACAACTGCATTTAGAAAAACATCTAAGCTAGAATTAAAATGTCACATAGTGGAGAATTTGTTACATTCTTCAGAGATGAATTATTTTACCATTGAAAGAGATAATACCTTTTTTTTTCCCCTAAGTCTGAAATTTCCCAATTTCAGTTTCTAGATACTATGGTAAATATTTTTTCTGATAGATTTTAAGAGCCAAACCTGCGAAATGCCTCCCCTTCAGTATTTCTGTGTGGTGATCATTTTATGTTATATTTAGCCTCCCTTTCAATAAATTAAATAGATTGAGCACTTAGATCTTCCACTACAGAGCATGGAAACAGCATTGAATCAGCGA
This sequence comes from Streptopelia decaocto, assembly GCF_964273445.1. NCBI lineage: Eukaryota > Metazoa > Chordata > Aves > Columbiformes > Columbidae > Streptopelia > Streptopelia decaocto. The sequence continues at coordinate 31,156,241 of NC_138660.1, forward strand.
AGTTTCTCTAACACCTATGGCACAAAGAGATAAGGTTCCTCAAATGGAATAGGGATTACTTAGCAACTTGCATGAGCTTTTTCTTGTATTTGCCCTTGCCTTTATTTTACTAACCAAGTTTATTTCAAAACACAGGATTTCTGCAATTTAATTGAATCCCAGGTATGTCATCAGAAAGTAACTTGACACAAATCACAAAAAAGTTAATTGTCTATTAAATAAGAGCCATCATTCACCATTGTCTAGCAGGATCTGAAATTAATATACTGATATTACTTATGTATATAGTGTAATCTCCTGGTTAACATAAATGACTATTTTAGTACAGATGATAATTAGCTGCAAATCAACATACCAGAGCATTCCCGACCTATGGGAATTGACTAACCAAAGAGCACAGATGAAAAAGCGAGGTTTAAAATCAATTATTTAAATGAAAATTCCCTGCTTGTTGGTTTAAATCACAATTAATTTTTTTGCCTTAAATCATTTGAGCTTACTCCATCCCACGCTGCGAAAAAATCTGTCCCCCTTCTCATTTTGTATGCTTGCTTACATTCCTCATTGATATCTGACAATATGTCACACAGCACTGACCCAGCAGCGTTCACTTCATTACATGGCTCTACTGAATTTTTCTTTTCCTTTGTTTTTTAGACCAAAATCATCAACTCGATCCTTGTGGGTCCCTTCTGACTCAGGACATTCTATGATTCTCTGCTTTATGGCAGGCAGAAGGTGATGGGAAAACCTTCTGTAGAATCACAGAATCAACTGGGTTGGAAAAGACCTCAGAGATCATCAAGTCCAACCCTTGGTCCAACTCCAGTCCATTGACTAGAATATTGATTACGATTAGGAGAAGGGGGTCAAGAGAAAGATTTGAGGACCAATCGTGAGCGGTCTATTTAATTTTCAATGTAAATCATTTTTCTGTAATGTTCCTCTGACATAATTGCAAAACTAAGAAGACTTGATAGTTTGGAGTCACAAATAGGATTTGAACTAAGTAGGGCACAGAAAATGAATAGCCCACCTAACTTCATCATCCTAGTCACATGAAATATAAGTAGTATTCAAGCAGTATATTCTATGGTATGCTTGATTATTAACCTTCTGTTTAATCATCTAAAGTAATACCAGTAACTCAGGGATATTTTTTAAATATGATTTTTATCTTGACAGCTGTACTTTCTTTGAAAACAAAGCAAGACCTTATCTGTCCATATCTACCAATGTGGTGATCTCATTGTAAATTAAATATGTGTAAGGTTTTAGTTGGGTTTAGAGTCCTGGGAGATGAATTTAGAATCAGTTTTAATGGAAATACTAGTCCTGCTCAAGGACCTCCAAGATACATTGCAATAAACAAGCCAAGATGAAATAAAAGCAAAGAACAAAGATCATTCTTGCGTGCTAGAGCACCAGCTTATTAAAAGATTAGCTTAAATCTGATATCAAACAACTTAAGATTTGCTTAACTAACTTTACTTAAGTCTGCAAGATAATAAAACTGATGGCTGTGGAAACTGCCCAGTGTGTTTGAGATGTCAGGGAAGTCATTGTATTTCAGGCAGGACAGAGTCCCAGTCCATAGCGGGACACCAGATTTGTGATACGTACGTGCAGGGGAATATTGGAAGTGCTCTGTTGTAACTTGTTCTGGTTTGTCTCGGTTTCAGTTACTCTGCTGCCGTTTGCCGTTTGGTACTAATATCACCTCAGTGTCGTGCGTGAAGTCTGAAGGCTTTTTTTGTGTATGGTGTCAAAACACATTTGAGTTCATAAATAACCTGTGTGTACCTTCTGCAGGGAGAATCTCAGGTGTTAAAAGCAGAGCAGGTATGAGAGGGTCAGTGGACTGCAGGCATTTCAAAAAACGGGTTTGAACCTCTTTGTAAAACTTGGCCAAAAGGAGGAAGGAAAATTGTAAACAGGATCACAGCTACAGAAATCTCTGCATTGAATTCGAAAGGAAGGAGATTTGGTTGTAAAACATACCTCTAGCTTTCTAATAAAACAGAAATATCCCTTGAACAGGATGTCTATATCCAAACCAAATTAAGTCTTAATACTGAAAAAGTATACTTTAGCAAGTCAGAAAGGTCAAGGTTCGTGACATCAAATCGTGGATCGCGGCTGGCAGACCACCTCTGTAATTTCCATGGGAATAACTAAAGAAAACTGAGCAAAGAAAATGTCTGCAACAACTGGGACATAGCTTATAACAAAACCCACCACCACTAAAAGCCAGATGTCCCAGAAGAATACTCTCAAGTGTAGAAGGAGGCAGACGGGGAGGGGCTTTGTCAATTTTTCTAATAAGTCAGTCAACTCCTCATAGCAAAAAGACGGTTAATGCAATATGGAATAGTTTAAAAGTCAATTAATATTTTGAAACTAAACAGCAAGCCTTTTTGCAAGGGGATACTAGCCGGAGTAAATAAAAATACTTTCAAGTGTCACTTTTACAAAAAACATGGATCCGGTATGGTTTTTAGTGTATAACCAGACATAAGGACCTCCCACTCAAACTAAGGGCACCAAATTCAGCTTAAAAATACAGAAGATGGAGGAAAATATTGCTTGAATTGATATTACGAAATTTAATGAAGTTGTGGAGACATTGCCTCAGAAAAAAAAGCTTGTATTAGCTAAGCCTTCAGTGAGTGAAAGAACAAAATAACTGTTAGGGAACAAAATATTAATGAAAGGAAGAAGTGTCAGTACAAAATGGTTAGGTTGAGATCTATGGAAAAAAGATAATGCAAATTAGAAAGAAGATCAAATTAAAAACCAAAAGCGTGTCCCCCACAGAATGCATCGGCAGAGTGATGTGCTGAGTGAAACCTGGGGAATACGACGTGTGCTGCAAAATGCAGATGCATCCATTGCGTTGTTGAGATGGATGTTGAAATGGCTCAGACCAACCGGCTGGGAAGCTCAGCCGGCTGCTTTATAGCTACAGATTGGAATAAAAACGTTCCTGCTTCTATTGGATTATAATTCAGAACAGATCACAAAGTGTGCACTCTAGGCTGTGAAGGTGAGGAAATAAGTTTTTCTGTCTGTGAGGAGGTGCGCTGTAAAATAAGACAACACCGCTGTTCTTGGCTTTGGCTTTCCCTTGATAAATAGGTCTGGAGGTGGCTGAAAGGTGGTTGTCAGCAAACATGCTTTAAATACAGCTGACAGAGGAGAAATGTAGGAAGCCAACGGCATCAGGTGTAAATATGTGTGATTTTTGAGGGTGTTGGATTGGGATTGTTTCAGCAAGCATCCTGCAGCTCTCACAGGGTTGTACATGAACCTCTTTGCAATGCAGGCTTAGGGAAAAAAAAAAGGAAAGAAGTTAAAAAGAACAAGATTGTCACTGTCACCATGACAAGTTTCAAGCTTCTAACAGCAAGCCACTTAAAGTGAGTCAGTTATAGGTATTCTTATGTACATATTTAGGAAATAGGAGATTATGATGATGAAGTAGGAAAGTGAATTGTATGCGGACGGTCTTAATTGCACGCTGCAAGGTAATAACAGGCTGTGAAATCTTAAGAACTCAAATATAGCTCTGGGTTCTTTTGCGAACACATAGGGGACAGAGTGGTGAGCACTCAGCGTGCCACCCACCAAGAAATAATAAATAGGGTGGGGGAGACGTGAGCCGTGGGGAAGCACAAGGGCAGCGCTTGGAGCAGACCTGCGGTGGTTTGTTATCCGCGGTGAAACCCTGCCTGGCGAGGTGAGAGCTTCTCTAGAAACCGGTGATTAAAGGGAAGAGGTATCTAATTTGGGATTAAGAGAAGAGTCACCGAAGAATTTAATAGTAAAAACAGTTGCTAGAGCAGCTGTTTCAACACAGCTCATACAATTGGCAGCCACACAGCTTCCATTTCATAAGTTGGTGACATATTTGATTTCTCTGCACAGAAGTCTCTTAAACACATATCAGGAGAATATTCTGAATTCTCAATGGTTTTGTCCAACCATATATTCACCTAAGGCTTTCACATTCCTCTTCGACTGTGACACTTCAGAAAATAATGCTTTGGATATGTTGATCCAGGTTAAATAACTCCTCATACTGCAAGAAATGCAGAAGCTCGCACGACCCTGATCCAGAACCACCACAATCCGTGGATGTGTTCCTGCCCATTGCAGTCAGCAGTCGGTTCAGACTGATATGTGATCGTTGATAGAGCATATGCCTTCATTTCTCTGCTGTCTGCGTCTGTCTGGTAGTAATTTGATAAACTCTGATTAGGATATTTTTTCCCTGGGAGCTCTGCCCACCAGTGTTCACAGTCCAAATCTCTCCATATTTTGGAGATTCTGGAAATAGGAATGTATCTTTGCCTGCTGTGCGCTTCTCCACCCCATCTTATCTTACCACAGATATATGGGAAGTAAAAGTAGGACTTAAAAATGAACATAACGCAAGGTTGTTGCAGACATTCAGATCACTAGCGGTTATGGACCAGTAACTTTAAGAGCAAGCATGGAGCTAAAGCTCCTGTTGTACCCTGTTAGAGAAAATTAATTCCTGCTTTCTTAAGAATCTTTACCCTCATCTCCAGGCTTGGAAAAGATTGCATTGTTCTAGCATTTAATAGTTATGTAAATTAGCACTAATTTTGTCATTTACCACCTGTACAAAATTTTCTACTAGAACAGTTCTTTGAAATGTGGCATAAACAAAGCACAAGATGCACAGTGATGCTGCTCGCTCTTTGATGCTTATTTGGGAAAATCTGCATAAGCTATTGAGCATCTTTAGCACAGGTGAAGGTGTTGTGGCTGTGCCAGAAGCATGCCAGCAAAACTTTGTAGGCGTTAAATAGTACATCGGCCACTGGTCAGACTTTCAGCAAGCTGTATCTCGGAAATGTACTGAATATCATCATGCATATGCTAAGAAACACATCTTTACAGTGATGGTAGTGCCTTTGCTGTACTCAAAAACTGCCAAACGTAACTTAATCTGGCTATAGAGATATTGACAGAACTCGTACCTTCTGCTGGGTTTTGTCTGGTGTCGGTGCGGCCTCCACCGGTTCTGAGCGAGCAGATGCCATCCTACAGCGGTTTGAATAAATATTAGTTTTAAAGAGTTACTCTGCTCCAATTAACCATTCGATGAGAGGTAAAATAGCAGGGGAGAGGGCACCTGAGGATCCTCTGCTTCAGGACTCTTGCCCAACAGGATTCATTTAAATGTTGGAGCAGGGCTGAGGTGAGGAGTCATGTAAACTGGAAGCTGTTCCTCAAGTCGCCGTCCTCTCTCTGCACAACCAGTGATTGGTATCTCATACACTTGAAACAGCTGAAAAAACAGAGCACAACATGCAAACACGTCCACTGCATAACATAGGCGGGAAGCAAGAGGAGTGTGTTAACTTTAATAGAAAGTGAATTATCTGCCGTTTTTGTTCCACTCCAGGTGTAATTCAGCAAGGAGATTGGATCTGTGTATTAGATAGTCTGAGACAGCAGCTTGGAAATTGGCAGCTGGTTCCAGCCAAGGTTGGAGAGAGAGGGCAGTAAATGTGTGAACAAAACCCAGCCCAGGTTATCAAATAAAACCCCAAGCCAACGGGGGTGCTTGGATATTGAGTAGCTGGCACTTTTCTTCATTTAAAGAAGAAAAATAGCCTTTGTTTTCCAGGTGAAGGGAAGTACTTTGAGAGCAGTCTGTTATAGATCATGGCAAAATCTGGCAAGCAAATCCAATCTCAGCAGGATTTCACAGTTGAAAATCCATGCGAATGGCTTTTTGCTTGGATCTAGGTGTTAGCGTACTGTTGTACACACACTGTGTCATCAGCTTTTGGTCCCTCATTTGGCATTTTTGTTATGAATTTTGGCTTGGTCTGAGATGCTGTGCTTTAAGGAAAAGGAGTATTTGTTTACTGAGAACTGAAATGTCTTCAGTATGAGAAGAATGTGATTTTAGGAGCATGGTATGGTCACAGTTTTTCCCTTTGTTTTGCTTTCTTTAAGAGGTAATAGAGGTATGTTCTGGAACTGAAATCAAATGGGACAAAATGAGTAAGACGTAGGAACACACAGGTTCTGGGAGTCCTCTAATTAGCTTGTAGGGGTCTCTGGAGCCATCTGGGTTTCTCATTGAGTAGGGAATTAGGCTGAATTTAGGCTGCCTGGATATACCTGTGCTGGTCACGAGCATTTTTACACAGCCCCTTCCGTGCCCACTGCACCACACGTTGCGGCAGAAAGCACAGAGCAGGTCGGTTTGAAATGAGAGGGAATTAAAAAGAAACAACCAGACCAATTAGTCAGTTGAAATTGAGTTGGGGTTTACGACTTGAATTTTTAGGCCCAGATCCATCAGAGCACTTAAGCACCTGCTTTACCTTGAATATATTTTGCTTTTCAATAGCAGTTATTTGCTTGGCTATTGGAGGCCTCCAGGAAATCTAGACTTAAAATTGCCTTGTAAAGTGTGAGGGGAGGATGGCAGACAGTCAGTGGTAATTAGAGAAATTTCACTACGTTTTCTGCGGTTTAAATAACGCCTCCTTAATGTTGCCTTAATCAGTGCTTTTTGTTAAATATCCTGTAAATAATATCAAGAAAGGGTTTTTTAATGAATAATCTGACTTTGAGGAGACTTGTTACTGATCAAAACTTGCAATCTCTTCAGTATTATTGAGGGGAATAAAAACCTTAATGTCATTTTGGTTTGATTTCTTTGTGTGAAGGGCTGACAGCTCTCCCTTCTCTCTCGTCACCAAACAACTGAAGAAAGCTCTGTTATTGAGAGATTACTGCAGTGGTCCTTGGTCTTCCAGAGATTTCATCAGAAACATTTCATTTTTAATGGACAACAGAAAATGTTCAGCTGTCTATTATTACACTTCTTTGTACACAGTCTAAAAATATAAATGGAAATTATAATTACATCTGGAATGCTGGGTCCCAGCTGAAATCACTTTAATCCCAATGTGCAAAAAAAAAATCAATACAGAACCTTTAACCCTGGTCTTTTCCTCCTTAGACATTTCATTTTCTGTTGCACTAGTTTATACCACAAGTTTTGTAAGTTTTGAAGGGACTTTCTGACTTAGAAACTGGAATGTTCTTGAGTAATAGTTTATGTTGTAGCTGCTTGATACGATATGAAATTTCTCCCTTTTACTTTTTGATCATGAAAAGAAATGAGGTGTTGCGAAGTTCTGTTAAAGAAAATCTCATTTTACTGGAAGTAAAATTACGCATATTTTTGTTAGAGAGAAATCAAGTTCAGCATTAAAGATTTAACATGGAGGTTTGGAAAAATCATTATTCTCAACTCACCACAGGCTCTCTACTATATTGTGCTTTTTTCCCATGGGATTCAAATAGTAGGTCTGCCAAAGTTAACTATTATGGTTTTTCATTTTTTTATGTCAGCGTCTGTAAGTACAGACATGCCATCAAGTGTTTTGTGTTTCTGAAACCTGCATCTTTCTGCAAACCCAGAATTAGACCAATAGTTGCTGTGTTTTGGGTGAGTTTCTGGGGAGGAGAGGTTGCTTATATGCTGTAAGACCTATGGAAACTGCTCATTGCCGACTAACTGCAGCTTCCTCTGAAGCATCTGGTTCTGGTAACAAAGACGTGATGCTGCAATTTAGGGCATGTTCTGCTACATTGCCCCACTTGCCTTGCTATTAGTAATGGTAGGTGTAACATCCACGTAGGAGAGGTGTATTAATTCATCTGGTAGAATGTCTCATTTCTTAGTGGTGGCATATGTGTATCGCTCTCTAGATCATGAGCACTACAAGTGAAAAATAAGTTAACTGCATTTTGATCACTCTTTTTTTCTGAACACCTGAAAGATACAATTGAAAAGGAATGTCTCCACGTGGAGTGAGGCATTGCAGCAACCCACATCTCATACTCGAGCTATTTATCTGCTGTCCGAGGCTGTCAGGCCTTAACTTCCTGACTTCATTCCAGGATACAGATGTCTCATTCTCTCCCTGCCCTCTCCTCCCCTTTCAGATACCATTCTCCTATACAAGAGCCTGATCCAAAGCTCATTGAAATGCTTCCATTGACATACAGAGGCTTTGGCTGAGGCCGGATGAGTCTGGGGCACGAAGTTCCTCATCGCATCGAGTGATTCCCTCGTCTCAGTCTGGTATCCAGGCAGAGCAGAGATCTCTCTTCATCTTTTGTTCCCTCTGCAAGATGTCTTGATGATCTTTTTGATGAACTTGCCACTTCAAGTCTATCACACACCACACAATCTGAAAATACTTAGAACGATACCGTACTAGTGACCTTTATTGTTCATTAGTGAATCAGCTGCGTAGCTTATTGTGGCTTTAAATGAGCTATATAAATTGGTTGTTATTTTCAATTATGGTTCCCTTGATTTGAACATACTAGAGCAAAGATAATTGTTTGATTGATTCATTATGTAAAAGATTGTTTCAGGTTAGAGAGTGTTTTCATTTATTTTTTTTCCCCAGCCAAACTGACATGCTGTCTGGAATCTTTGCCAGGTTCTTACCAGGTTCAGATTGGGAAATGCTGTTGTTTCTCCGGTTCTCACTGATAGCACGTAATAGCCTTCCTGGGCAGAGTAGGGTCTCCTCTCTGATTGTGGTTCTGTTCCTTATAATGGAAGTTGAAATTACTGACAGCATCATGTCTTGCACATGAGACTCTACCACATGTGTTAGTCTTTGACACATGATGGATATACGTGTTCAAACAAAATTAAAGCCTGTACCTGGTGGTGCTGTGCAAAGCCTCTCTTCATCTCAATAGCAGCTTGCCTCTATCTTCCAGCCACTGTGCTGTCAACCTCTGTTAAGGTATCACTAATTCCCAGCTGTTGGCCTTGCTTTCCCATTGCGCAGGGACACAGTGTTTCGGTCTGTCTTTAAGCAGTTTTTTTCCTGCCCTCTGCTATGTGCTCTCTCTTGCAGCTTCAGCATCCTCATGTCTTCTGTTCTAGGTACATGACTAAGCTGATATGACTGTGTTGCCACAGGTTGTGCTTGCTCTTTCTAGAAGGCTGCTGTTTTCCAATAACTTTGCTGTTGCAAATTTTATCTTGTCATCTGGCATGCAGCATAGCGTGCAGATGGTGAAGAAGAAATTTGTTCAGAAGCTACATATCTCCTGTATTACAAGTGTTGGGGGTGATGCACATAGTTCTGGGATATTGATGATTGCACCAGTTCTCAAAGAGCAAAGGATGCCCAGGGATCATGCTGGATGCACAGTGCTGCCCAAGACCACGAATGTTTGGAAGAAATTCACATAGATCTGATGACGTCTCACATCATTTTGGCCTCCTTGCAGGCACTGCCAGGGCTCGTGCTGCTGGGGAAGAAAGCAAAGAAGAGAACAGTAGCCAGGCCAGGAGGGGAAAGTGGCAAAAAAATGTGGTGGGAGCCTTGGGCTCCAGGAAATCAAACCTGGGCCTTGTGGAGGGAGGCAAGGACAGCGGAGGATGTGGCCTCTTGCCCTCATGTCATGTCCTCTCATCTCCAGCCTAACATGATATGCGCTGGCTTCCAGGTTTGCTTTTCTTAAAGAAACTAAGTCCAGCAAATGAGAAGTGGAAGGGGCAGAAATGAGCACAAGTGCATGAAAATCAGCAGTTATGTCGTCTTCATCTGTAGATGGACCACATAGCTGGTGTATATCTGTAGGCATTAAAGTTAGTGCCGTATATATGAGTAAAAACTGTACCCGTGCCCATAAGGCTGGGTTACAGCGGTTGGGAGCTGTATTGTGTGTTTTCTCTGCTGTGTGGTTCAGGTCTCAAAGCAACGTTACAGTGATGTATTTGGTATGGGTGCCGTGTGTGTGTCACTCACACACAGCTGTTCTGCAGGGCATGTTGAGGGGGTGTTGGAGGAACCGAGCAGATTCACGGCTGTGTCTCACCTCTCCGGAATCTGCTTCTGCTACCAGAAGCTGGTGTGCTAAACCCTCCTCATCTGAGCAAGTCAGCAGCCTGTCCCAGGCAGCTGCCTCAGAGAATGGCAGGGACTCTGTAAATAAAGGAAACAATTGAATGATAAGTTCACACTTCAGCACACTGCTTAACAACCTGATAAAAGTTAATTACATACAGTATTTTTAAATGCAGCAACAGGGAGATAACTAATGCTGAGATGGAGCACAGGAACTTAGACAGCAGGACCGGAGGTTAACCTCTTACTGCCCATGTCCCTGAAGAGAGCAGCAGCCAGCAGCTCTGATTCTCACCAGGTTTGAACACACACTGGCCAGCAGTGACTCGGGGCCATCCCCGCAGTGTTTCTGTAGCCGCCAGTAGGGGTGAGGTGAGTCACAGAATCATTTCAGTTGGAAGAAACCCTCAGGATCTTCAAGTCCAACCATAACCTAACCAGCTCTAGCACTAACCCAGGTCCCTAAGAACTTCATCGTAACACCTTTTAAACCACTCCAGGGATGGTGACTCCAACACTGCCCTGGGCAGCCTGTTCCAGTGCCCAACAACATTATAAGTTGGGGAATGACCTATTAGAGAGCAGTGTAGGGGAAAGGGACCTGGGGGTCCTGGGGACAGCAGGATGGCCATGAGCCAGCACTGGGCCCTTGTGGCCAGGAAGGCCAATGGTACCTGGGGTGGATTAGAAGGGGGTGGTCAGTAGGTCAGAGAGGTTCTCCTTGCCCCTCTACTCTGCCCTGGGGAGACCACATCTGGAATATTGTGTCCAGTTGTGGCCCCTCAGTTCCAGCAGGACAGGGAACTGCTGGAGAGAGTCCAGTGCAGCCACGAAGATGCTGAAGGGAGTGGAGCATCTCCCGTGTGAGGAAAGGCTGAGGGAGCTGGGGCTCTTTAGCTTTGAGGAGACTGATGGGTGACCTTATTAATGTTTCCAAATACATAAAGGGTGAGTGTCAGGAGGATGGAGCCAGGCTCTTCTCGGTGACAACCAGTGGTAGGACAAGGGGTAATGGGTTCAAACTGGAACACAGGAGGTTCCACTTAAATATGAGAAGAAACTTCTTCTCAGTGAGGGTGGCAGAGTCTGGCCCAGGCTGCCCAGGGAGGTTGTGGAGTCTCCTTCTCTGCAGACATTCCAACCCGCCTGGACACCTTCCTGTGTAACCTCATCTGGGTGTTCCTGCTCCATGGGGGGATTGCACTGGATGAGCTTTTGAGGTCCCTTCCAATCCTTGACATTCTATGACAACCCTTTCCCTGAAGAATTTTTTCCTAATATCTAATCTAAACCTCCCCTGGTGCAACTTGAGGCCATTTCCTCTTGTCCCATCACTTGTTACTTGGGAGAAGAGACCAACCCCCTCCATGCTACAGCCTCCTTTCAGGTAGTTGTAGACAGCCGTAAGGTCTCCCCTCAGCCTCCTGTTCTCCAGGCTGAACAGCCCCAGCTCCCTCAGCTGTTCATCGCCAGCTTCATCGCCTCCTCTGCACTCCCTAATACTTCAACTTGCAGGGCCCCGCTTTGACAGAGCAACCGGTGTGTGCCGGCGGGTGGGAAACACAGGGTGATAAAGCAAGGGTCGTCTTCCCCACAAGCAGCAGGTAGAGCACGTCCAGCCGGCGGTCGCTCCATTGCCGCAGCTGCGCTGCTGTTGGTGTAACTGTAGAAGCTCAGAAGGAGGGAGCCAGCATAAACACAGCTGGAACGGCTGCATTGCGGGGCGCTCGCGGCCGTCTGCAAGCCGCAGCAGCTGCAGCCAGCGCTACCGCTCTTCGGGCACCGGGTGCGACGTTTCGCCTCTCCCAGCCCAGTGGGATTTAGGGGTTTGACCCTTGTTATTTAAAGCTCGACTTCAGGACGTCTGCTGTCAGAGAACCCGCAAAGTTTGTGACTTAATGCAGACCTAATTAACTGATTTGCCTATCCAGATCTGGAGATTTACACACTTCTGTAGAGGCAGCTGTAAAGTTATAACTTCAGCTGTTTATCATGCCCTGAGCCTTTAAATCTCAATTATTAAAGGTGGTGCTTAATGGCTGGCTGGAAAAGGGGTGGTTACCAGAGTGTTAATGGAGTGCGGCAAGCCAGGAAATCTATAATCTAATGCCTGTATAGAAATGAATGGTTATAACAAAAGAAAGTATGAGGGGGGAGGATATACTTACAGGCTGTTAGTGCTGTTTAGGAGCAAATTGGTACATGAGCAGTAGGGGAACAATGGCGACTGAAACACTGCCTGAAGAAAGAAATAAGAGCCACTTGTTTTTAAGGTCCCTCTTGCCGTTGTTCTCCTCAGGATCTTGAGCTTTGCCTTTGTTGCAAAGGGGGAAAAAACACACGACAGTGAGTTTAACAGAATGTCTGGACCCAGAAAGAAATAAAATGGAGGGAAAAATAACCAGCTACAATCCGTTTCCAAAATCATTTTCCTTTTTTATTGCAGCATGGTTTTACTAGCATGCCATCGGAGGCAGAGTTGACAGCCATGCTTCATCATGGCAATGGGAGAAAACACTGCAAAGAATGTTATAATTTAAATGAGAATGCTTAATAAAAAAAAAAAGCCTAAAAGCTTGGTAATAACATTAATAACCACTTCTTGGAGGTTTTTACTAGCCCACTAAAGATCAGGCAGCGTGTTGAGATCCCAGCAGCTGAACAGTAAAGACCTGGGCCCAGGTTGTTATTACTTAGGAAGATTCTTTTAATGACTTCTGTTGTTTGTTGAAAATCGTTTGTACAGCACAGCTGAATAACCACCGTGCTTGAAATTCATTCCACGTGAAAAATGAGAAGAGAATTTGGGTTTGTGTGTCTTTGAATGCGCTTTCCAGCAGCGGCATGGAGAGCAGGACCGCTGTGCATGGGGAGCGGGCTCCTCCTGCCACCAGAGCCCTATGCTTGTTTCCTTCTGAAGAGGAATTCTGACTTTGGCAACAGAATTTCTTCTAAATCAAATGTAAATCTCCTGAACCACCACAGGACCTTTAGTTTCTACCCGGATAGCCTCCAAAAAGCAGAGACCTGCAGCAGAGGTTAGGGCGAGGCAAAGAGATCTGGATATTATTTCGGGCTTTCGTGCTGGTGCTGTGCTGGGGCCGGCGTTGGTCTCACCTCTCTGCATCTCTCTCCTTCTCATTGCTGCCTGCTCTTGAGTGAAGGAGCTCTTGCTGGCTGAAGATGCATACACCCTTTAAAAAGCAGTTTTCTCCCCTCCAGTGTAACTTGGCTGGCCTAATCTCAGAAATGTGACGCAAGAGACCAAAGGTCAGGAACTCTTTTAGTCGATAGGAAGAGCTTTCGGCCCCTGCTGATGTGCAAAACAAAAGACCAAGGGGACCTTAAAATCTGCTCCGGTTCTCTCCCCAACAGAGCATGGGGGTTCCTGAGCAACAAGCATGACTGCTTAGCATTGAGAGTGGGTTACCAATGCCAAGAGGTTAATGACTCACACGGTATTATGTTCTGTTGAATAATGAGTAACATATGAAATGACACATGTTGTAATGACTCGCTACTTAAAGTACCAATCTCCTTAAGATCCCTTTAAGCTTGAAGAGATCACAGAATAGCGATGTCTTGTTCAATAGGTGCTACTTTATTTTATGCCTCCTGGTAGAAGAGATGTACCATGCCTGAGAGCATATGAACAAAACAAGTGGGGAATTGAGTAGGAAGGATTATTGGGCTAGTTGTTTTGAATGCTTGTTGGGCATTTATAGAGTCGCCGGCTAGCATATTCAGGGTTTTGTTGCTGTCAGTTTGAGGGGTTTAATCCTGATTATTGCAGTTCCTGGATGTGTAGGTTGGATTAAGGGAAGGAAAGAAAGGGGAGCCTTGCCTGCAGGATGGGATTATCAGAAGCTGGTCTGAGATCTGCTGTGGAAAATAAACTAATGCTGGAGCAAAGGAGCAGAACAATGTTTTATGGCTTTGTTACTGATGGGAGGGGCGTTAATTAAATGGCACTCTAAATTCTGGTGTTATCCAAACTGTGACATAGTTTGCTCCATTGGGGACTGAGAACAATCAGTTTGTTTGCATGCAAAATAGACCGCTCATGCTGTCATAAGAATCTTGTTGTAAAGTTTTAAACCTGTCAGACTACTGTTTTCTGTCTTACTGTTGTTTCTGCATACCGCTTCTCTGCATGGAAGGCTAGGCTCTGACTAAACTTTATGCTTGTCTTAGAGGTGGGAAGCCTAAATGGCTTGAGTTGCTAAGAACTGTCCACTAGAGTAATATAAACATGTCTATGCACTTACCTTCTGGGATTGTGGTGCTTTTGCTGTTTGTTTCTAAATATTCCAAGCCCTAGTACTGTGGAGAGAGAAAAACTATGCATATCAACTCTTACATTCAGGCTAGTCAAGGCCACTGTTAAACTTTGCAAAACTGCATGCGAGGCAAGAGAACCAGGCCTGCCTGCGTTGCATCTGAAATGTCCTCTTGCTTGAATTTCAAACAAACCTGTATGGCTCCCTCCTGCTCCCAATCCAAAACAAACATGAATTCTTTAAAAAGGGGAGAGAGATTTTTGTGCTCTTTCCCCCTGCTCCCAGTAACACAGGTCATGAAATGATCATTATTTTTATGGGTCTGCAAAGCCTATAGAAGTCAAAGCTATGTAATATACATTGCAGAGTGTTCTGCTAATCCAGTCCAACCGCAGTCGTGCCTGGCCCAGGGATGAGGGTCTGGTAACTGGAAACCTGACACTGAAGGAATTCCAAACACAGACCCCAAACTAAAAACAGCTCTCTCCGCCTGGCATGTGCTACATGAGAGCCAGGGGTTGTATTCATTTACGTTATCTGATTTTTTTAGCCCTGCATTGTTGATAAAAGAAGAGAAGAAAGCACCTCCACCAGCTCAGCCCATAAATAATCTGTGTGTGGTGTGTTTGAGGTTAGTATGACATTGCTAGACATCTGCCTTCTTCTGAGAGCTACAAACCCCTCTTGCAGACAGCAGCCACCGAGCACTTCTTGTGCTGCAGATTCTTCCAGCACTAAGATACCAAATTTGATTTTCTGTGGCTTTTTAAATGCAAACCCCATCACTGGATATAGGAAGTACTGGTCTGAAACAGCAAAGTATTTGTTGTAGGAGTATCTCACCTATTAAGATACAGAGACAGACTTTAATGAAGTTCAGAGTCATGCAGTGTTTTTTAAAATATCTATATATTTTGTTTTAAAGTTATGTGCACATTGAATATTAAGCAACAGAAGTTCTTAGTGCCACTGACTAGAAACAGCACTGCAGTATCTTTAATGCTGTGTTTGGAGAGACAGGGACTACCTGGTCTTTTCAGCCAGTTGTTTTTAGTGGATGTTGAGAAGAGCTTTCTAGAGACACAGTGTAATGTACTTGATACTGTAAGATTGTTTGTTTGCGTAATTTAATTCTTACATCTGCTTCTCCTTTCTTCTTTAAAAGTAGATGCTCCTGGCTGGGAACAAACAGCCTGCTATCATGATGCATACAATAGAGCTCTTCAGTGAGAATGTGGACACAGATAGGACCTTGTTGCTTTCTCCTGTTCTTTAATCACAGCCTGAGCTGCGTGATGCCATCACCCAGAGCCTCTGTATGTCTTGCTTAGACATGAAAGAGACTGCAGCCAAATGTGGGCTTTCCATTTGCCACTTAGTCTGTGGCTGTCTTTGAAGTTTATTTCAAGAAGTACTCCCTGACAAAGTAAGAAGGCAGTTTTTCATGTGAGATTATATCCCTTGCAAAATATTCCCTCAGCAGCGAGGAGACAGTGATGTAAGAAGAGAGCATTCCCTTCCTTGCTTTTTACCAGCTACTGGAAGGATGACCTCTGTGATTCTCCCCATAGAACAGAGGCAAAAAAAACTCTTTGTCATGATGAAATACAAACCCCCAACATGATGTGGCACAGCGTGAACGGCCAGACCGTCATTTCGCTTTCCTTTCCTTTTAGATAACCCAAGCATGTGTCTCATGGCTGATGTTAAAGGTGACCTGCAAATGGGGGTTAACAGTGAAACACAGTAAACCTGACATGAAATGCGTTTTTTCTGGTTGTTTTTTGAAGCATCAGATATTTAGGCCAGTCTACGCTGTGAGATTCTCCAAAACTGAAGAATTACTGAAATGGGGGCTTAAAAAAAAATGGGAGCTGCAGAAAGCAAAAAAAAAACGTTTTAGTTAGATATTTGAGACTGACAGATACCCATTTGACTTCAATGACCGAATTACACTTAGGTTAAAAGAAGCCTTTTTTAAGTATTCTGAATCCTTTGGTTCAGCTTTAAATAAACCCAGAAGCTCTTAAAAATTCTGCAGCAAAGCCAGAATATATTAGATTTTATATCCTTTGTGCTTGGAAGGTAAATAAAGCAAGGATAGAAAAACAAACTACTTCAAGCTTTACTTGTTATAGAAAAAATAACAACATATCTACTGTTAATTGAGCATCAGTCACAAGTTACCTGCTTTATTTGGATAAGGCTACTTTGTGCTCTTGAAGCTCAAAATGGATCACAGTTCTTACCTGGTTAATCATTTAGAAGAAAAACCAGTAGAGCTGCCAACCAGCATTTGAAGGATGTTTGCAGGTACCTCTGCATGTGATCTATAATTTCGCTGCAGGGCAAGGTCAGATTTCACTTATTTCACTTCCTTACAATAAAATGAACATTTCAAGGGGCACCTTACCCATGACATTTTTGGAGAGTGCGTTTCCACACTGTCCCACCGGTTTCATTGCTTTCTCGAACCTGGTGCTGCTACTTCCACCACTTCCTTCAGCAGCAGCTTCTGCTTTTAGACCCACACCAGTGTTGCATCTTCCAGTGGGAGCCAGCAGAGCCCAACTATCAGCAAAAAACACTTTTGAGCTCTGAGATCAGTTCCATCCAGGGATGTTGTGTCAGCTTCCCTACCTTCTGCCTGCCATTAATTTCTCTGGACCACCGGGTCAAACAACTGGCCAGAAATCTGGAAAACAGCTGACGGTCGGAGCAGCTCCTGCTCAGCATGTCCTCTCAGAGGGCACGCTCCTGGCCCGCTCCTTTGGAGTGGCTGGACCTGCTTGACCCAATTTGTGAATTTTTGATCACTCCCCTGGGTCATTGATTTTCCACTTGAGGTTATTGTTTTGACCCCCAAACCGTGGGTCACTTGGGAGATGTGATTTGGCCCTGTGAACTCTGAACTCGTCGGGAGCCAACAAAAACAGTGACAGAGGGGAGAATTTCATTAGAGCCTCCTCGGAGGTGGCAACGTCTGCCGAGTGAAAAGGCAGCGGTTGTTTTGCTTCTTGCAGAAACAAGCGGAGCATCTGCAAGGGGCTGCCAAGGAAAACGTGTTTGGTTTGAGATGTTGTGGCAATTTCTTTAAGGATAGACAACGGCACATGCTTTTACACGATGAGCTATCTAGTGAAAATGGTTTTGCTTTGGAGGAGCCCTGCTCTTCCTGCTGGGAACCACCCCCAGTGTCCCAGACTTACTCCTGATGTGACAACATCTCTACAGCCAGAGCCTGGTATCTGCACTGTTTCTTCTACCTTAAAAAATTGACTTTCTGGTGGTTAATTTGACACACTTGAGGAGGGAAGGGCTGTTTTTTTCCTGTATTTTAAGAGTTATCAGGTGGAGGTTCATGCCAGAGGCTCACGGAGACTCCCCAGGCTGGTTGGTTGCCCTGTGAGCAGCTCCCCAAGAACAGACTTCGCTGGGCATGGCTGGTAGGTGGGGAAGAATGAATCCTCAGGATGGTAACTTGGCTTTAACATGCAGCGCTGGTCATAAAAGGGAAGAAAAATGTCATTGTAGCATGTGTATGTGCACACATAATGCCCACTGAGATGACCAGGGGAGGTGAGCTGGGGAGCGCGGTGCAGCCACGAGGATGTTTTTCACTAAATTTCCCCCTGGTTATGCTGCCCCGGGGGCAGCCTTTGGGGAAGTTACCAGATTTTCACAAGGTTTTACTCATGCGAGAGTTCTGGTAATTATTGGTTAGATCATTGCGTGTGTTATTGCCAAGGCTGCTAAAAAAACCTTACATACCTTCTGTCTTGCTGGGGCTTTCCTAAAGGATCCACGTGGAGTGAATTCAAGCCTTGTCTCCGTGTACAACCTCTCCTCCCAGCTGCTAAGCCCTGACTCGGGAAGATGCTCCAGAATGATACCACCTATGGGTGCTTCACCCTCAGAGAAGGGAGGAGAGCGAACAGCTTACATATTTCTTTATTTTTTGATTATTTTTTTTTTAAAGAAAGTTTTTGTCCTTCCTGCATGTTCCTTTCTGCAGTTTGCCTACACAACTGGAGATGGTATGAGCTGTAAGGTGGATTTTGCTCTGTGGCGCAGGTGACAGCAATGGAGACTCGATGGCACAAGCTCAAGCAGCTTGGGTGCACGCCCCAGGTCTGGCACGCTCGTGCTTTGATTGCCCAGGCTCATCTTCACTGCGCAGTTTTAGGTGAAAACTACCTGAATGCACAACGCTCTGCACAGTCAGGGCAGTGGCAGTGGTGTCACGCTGTCTCCTACAACGGGATCAGCTGAGCTTTCCTGGAAACAGCTCTTTTGGCTGTTTCCCCTTCTTTTCCTGCAGCAGCCAGACCTCTGATGTGAGTTGAGGGATGAGCTGTGTGCTGAGGGCTTGCTAAATGATGCTGCTGGCTCAGTCCCATTCTCAAGAGTCATTTTGGTATCAATTAATCCTGAATTTGTTATTTTAGAGTAATTCAATTTTGCAGTTAGAGCTCTGTCCAAAAGCTACCTGGCTCTTCAGTGAATTCTGGATCAGGTTCCAAGCTCAGTTGCTTTTTAATGTGATCCACAAGAATTTTGGTGATTATAGCTGCTGATGAGGATGTCTTATAAAAATATAATATACAGGATTTTGAGCATTATCCTTATATTAAAAAGCAGCGGGTGTAGGTTTGACATTTGTTCCTGTTGGTTTGCTGCTTGACACAAAGCAGTTCCTACCATCGCGGAAGCGTTTTGTGATTGGGAGCGCGTTTTTGCACACAGAGGGATTAAAAGCTGAGTGTGATGGGGCTGACTAGCGAACAGGTCTTCAAATAGAAACACACGGAGCAGCTCTTTGAGCTGCTGTGGAAATGAGGCTTTGTCGCAAGGTGTAGGTGTGCGAGCAGAGGCAGCAGTTGTCTCGGTACATGCAGTTAAGAGTCCTTTTAGTGTCTCAGAGGGTGGCTTCAGGCCCTTCAGCACTTTGTCTGGACTGTCTCACCAGGTGGGGAAGGCCGTGAGTGCCTGTCTTTTATAATGTTCTGGTTTTAAAGCAAAAAGTCTCTGGGGAGCATAGGGCCCTAAAAGTCCAAGGCCTGGAATTCTTCCTTTTGCTCTTTCCATTTTAAACAGGAAACATTTGCACTAAGTTATTCCAGGGGGAGAATTGTAGGTTCATTTCAAGGCAGATAATGTTTGTTCATTGCCTATGTCCATGATTTACCCCATGGGCTTAAGCGAGTGCAGCAGAAAACCACATGTTTTGTTTTACTTCATGCAAAACAAGTTCCAGTGGAGTGTGGGAGCCCAGATTAAGAAAGGGGGAGCACGCTTGTGAAACCTCTGCGTGAACAAAAGATAGGTATTGATGGATTGCGAACACCTGATCTGCTGTACCAAAATGATGACTTTTTTAATAAATCTATGCAAAGAATATTTAAACAGTTGATGAGTTCAGTCCCAAAGCCACAGAGCAAGTGTAATTGATTTATACTTTCAGCCCCTGTTCTGGGTCAAAACCCCGCTGTCTTCCTTCAGTTCTGGCTCGCGGAGAAGCTTGCTCTGCAGTCAATGGGAGCTTTTGCCCAAAGTGCAAAGACATTTGCAATCAGACTGGCAAAGACTCCTAATTGAGTTGAACTTTTGGGGATGCTCTGGTGACATGTCTGTAAGAACAATTATTTTTGCCATTTTAAAAGTATTGCTAGTTAACCTGTACTAGGGAAAAATATCAATGCTTCATTAGTGCAAATCATGGAATTAAGATGCAGAAAGCTACAGAGAGGGCTCCATGGCACATCCTCAGGGATGACTTGTTCACATGTTGCGTTTCACGTGAACTAGAGCTTATCAAATCCATACTGATGCAGACAAGTTACAGGGCCATTGTAATATCAGGCCTTCTAGATCACAGGAGTTGTTGGGTTTTTTTTAATCCCATTGGCAGCTTGCCCGTTAAACACAGGTATCGTAGCCTGACATCCCTGGTGTTTCTTCCAGGAGCTCCAGTTTCTGCAGCTATGGTGTTTGGAAAGTTTTACAGTCTGACATGTTAGGAGAAAAAAATAGTAGTAAATGGCTTGGAAAGCACGAATATTTGTGCATGTAAAGCTTATGGGATTTGCAGACTTGCAGACCCAACTCATCTGTTTATCCTCAGGCTAGATAAGACTCAGTCAAACATGCATTGTTTAAAGGACCTTTGTTTCCATTATGGCAAATGGATCACAGGAGGCTGGCTGACTTTGGGAACCGAAGGGCTCCAGTGCTCCCCCATTGTGAAAGGGCTGTGATGTGCGCTGGACCCTTCCTCCAGCCTCCTGGGTGTCACAGACTTTTGTAGCGTGCAGGTGGGAGGCTTGTTATCCTTCAGAAGCTCTTTTGATTCATCTGGACCTGTCATGCTTGAGGTGGCATTTCCTTTCCCAAAGTAAACATAGATTGTGAGTACAATAGCGTGTCGCTGGGCTAGTAGACTGCCTTTTTATGTGCTTTATTATGTTTTTCCTCCTCAGGCGTGGACCTGCAGAGCCACTGGAATATTTAACAGGGCCACGAGTCATATACAAAGAGAGAGATCTTCCGTTCTACCAAGGAGGGCAGCCTGTTGTCCACCCATCAAAGGGGAACTACATCCGCGCGCCAGACACCAGAGTGGCAGAACTGAGGTACCCCCAGTACTACCCAGCCCAGCCCATCTCAAACCAGCATAAAGGACCCCTCCGACAGGACGTGCCGCCTTCCCCTCCTCCGTCCCACCGAGCACCAGCTTATAGTGAAATTGTCCGGCACCGTGGAACCAGTCCAGACCAGTACCAGTACAGGCAACAGGATCCCAGGCAGAAGAACCCCATAACTGCAGCTGTATAGCCGCACACTGAACTTACCAGCACGGCCTGGGAAGAATCCCGTCGGACATCATCCTTGTAGAGTTGTTCCCAAGCGTAGCTGCCTGTAAGAATGGCACACGAGACCTGGAGTCGTTCTTACTGAGCTGGGCTCAGCGTAGGTGCTTTCTAACAGGCAGACTAAAGCCATGTGAGGTACGATGTGTTTTGAGTATGTGAGGTACCAGACAGTTGAGTATTTTTTAATCCCTTTTAAAAATAGAAAGTGGCTGCTGGAAATGAAGCGCAACACTTAATACACCTCAGGGCTATTTACTGAATCCGGTTACACCTATAGAGTACGTAGCTGTCTGTATAAGGGCAGTGGTGACACCAGAGTTTACTTCAGAGTGCTGCTGTAGAGCAATTACGTGAGAACACAGCATACAGTATGGACATCATGCAGAGCTGGGGATCTTGTGTAATCCAGTGCTGTGATCCCAAGTCGACAAGGGACTGCCGCCGAGGCAGCGGCCACATTCCAGGCACGTTCAGACCAGCAACTCTGTGATTTAAGGATGCTGCAGTTCCAGATTTGTAATCTGGCCTCTGTCTTCCTCTTCCCATTTGGTGGTGGCAGCATTTATCTCGTAGCCTTCATTTTTCAGAGTTTGTATAACGAGATTCTCCTCTCATTGCACCTGCTGCATTTGAAGTAAGGCAGAAAGCTTTGTCTGCCACGTTTGGGCAGCCAGCCACCCGAGAAGTGTGCGTCTGTAGATGTGCGTGTGTGTGCTTGTGTTTCTTAGTTATTATACAGTGTGCGCTCCTTAAACGTGAACCGTGGAGGCAGGATCCTCAGCTGCTGCCAATAAGTGTCGCTCTTGGGGTTTCAGTGGAACTGGCCTCTGAGAAGTGGCTGAGGAGGTGACCGTGGGCACGGACTCCATAATGCACATAACGCACCTGTCGGTGTGGTGACCGCCCTCTGTCACCCAAGTGCCAAACTACTCGAGTTCCTGCAGCCAGAGGCCATTAGGCCCGTGGAGAAAGGGGATTTTTCACAGCAAGGGGTGAGGGAAAGACAAGGAGAGCAACAAGAAGAGGTGCGGGATGGAGAGGGGACCAGCAGTGCAGCAGAGCCGTGGGGGTGCCTGCCCACTCCATATATATTTTGTGAAGTTAAGTGGCCTTAATTCCTCGACTTCTGCCTTTTGGGAACGTTACTAAGCTGCTTGGGCTCCTCTCATCAGGGAGAGACTACGACCTGGCCAAGGATTTCTTTGATGTCTTTTTGACACCTTCGGTATGCGACAGATTGAAATCACATAGGTCACTTCCCAGGTATTAAATATCACTGGGAAGGTTTGTCCTGCTGGGAGTGTGTCTCTTTAGCGGATATCCCTGGGAAAAGGGCTCGTTCGAGGTGCGTAAGGCTCAGGGCAGGGTGGTTCTGTGCACCGCTGCTTTCCTGAAGCAACATCGGTAGGGAACGGCCCTGATGAGAAGCAGCATTTAACCCCAGCCAACATTTCTGTACTGCTGGTGAGAGACTGGAACGCGGGGGCACTTGCAGCTGTATGGAACATCTGCATTCACACCCATCTCTGCCAGCTGGGAAGCAGGGCAGAGAAAACAGCTTTGTCAAGGGGGTAGAGGAACATCTCGGTGATCCAGATACAGGGCTGGGTTCCCTGGGGCAGGGGCCAGCACAGCGCTAAGTCCAGTCAGGAGGAAGCATTGGTGGGAGGGAGAGAGGGAGAGGAACGCAGCCGATTACGAAGCGTGTTTGGTTCTTGCTCCATTTCTTTCTGCCCTCTTCCCTAGTAATGTAGGAGGGAAAAACCTCTGGAGGGAGCATTGGGTGTAAAGCTGGATGTCTCTCAGCACCCTCTATAAATAAGGCGCATTCCCCAAGGAAACTCTGCCTGTCGCGTACGTGCTGTACGCAGCCTCGTACTTCTCTCGGAGAGCTTGAGATGCTGTAGGATACTCAGCCAGGACTTGGCAGCCACAGGGTAGCCACTGGTGTTATGAAGGCCTGCTGAAAGTGAAGCGAAAACAAATTAAAATACTTTCCTTTCCCTCCTTGAAATATAACCACTGATACATTTGATCCAGCTGTAAAGAAACTAATACGTTTGCGACAGTGGCTTTATCAAGCCAGGCCACAATTAGGAGCAGCTCTGAATATAAGCTACTGCCTTTATAAATCACTCTCAACTAACCCTTCAAATGGCATCACAGCACAGTGAACAGAGCTTATTTACAGTATTTCAAGAGCCAGGGCCAAATAAAATCTGGATGGAAACAGCTCCTGGGTTATTTATAGCCTTTGAAGGACCTGCACAATTGTCTCCCCGTAACCTGAACCTCTCCTTAACAGCTCCCCGTGACTGCATCGGCTCCACTCGTTTGAGGCAGACAGATCAAACGAACACCACCTGAGCTGTTAATCTTACCCAACAGGTTATTAAATGATGCTTCTGCTGTTAGATCAGTACAGAGCTTCTCCAAAAAAAAAAAAGAAGTGCTACAAGTATAATATCTGGATGCATCCTGCAGGTGAGAAGCTAAGGAAGAAGAACAGTCTGACCTAGCTGAGGGAACAATACCAAAAAGAATTGCAGAGCATCCCTTCAGTCTCTGGTGCCATTGTTCTGGGAGAAAATTGCCATTTGCTGGTTTAATATCTGGTAGAGGTACGGTATTTTCAAAAGCATAATGTGTAACTACAGTATATATAGTCAGATTCTCTGCAGTGTAAAATGTATGATTTTAGCACCATATTGTGGAAAAATATGTACCGTGCAGAATTCACGAGGTGCTACAACTGACGGTTGAAAATACACACTTGCAAAATCCAAAAGAGCCGTTAAGTAACAAGTTGTTCTTTTCCCCATATGTCCATATGTTTGGGAAAATGGTGAGCCTGAAACGCTCTTGACACATAATTGCCTCGCGTTCCCCCATCCAAACGTGCCAGTCCGGTGCTGGGGTTTGCCATACACGTGAGCAGGAGCGGGGACACGGGGGACAAGAGCTGGAAGCTCTGATTTCTTGAGCTGCTTCTGGCGCGGGCCCAGCGGTTGAAAGATTGAGAGACAGAAAAGGAGCCTGTGGATTTTCTGAGTGACCACCCACTAGTGAGCCATGATCTTGGCCTGCAAGCAGACATTACCACTGTGATGCATTATGGTGCAGAAGTCACCCCTCGGATGCATAAAGAAATAGCCATTACCCTTTGTGGGAAAAAAAAAAAGGGGTAACTAAGCATTAAAAAAAAAAAAACGCTTCTGCCTTGAAACAGTGCGTGCAGCCCTGAATTCCGATTCACTCCAGCTTCCTGATCTAGAAATAGCTTCACATGCTGCCTAATTTTTTTACAGATGAATCGTGCTACCTCCTCTCCCCGCCGTCACAGATGTGTTTATGAGAGTCGGTGCTGTGAGTGAATCCTGCCCGCTGCTCTGCCAGGGCCACATCCTGACACTGCTCGCATCAGGGGCTGCTTTGCACTTCCAAATCGCCCTGCACCTCTGCTCTCCCCCCGGCTTGTTCTGCAGAGCCTCGAAGCCTTATGTGCAAATTGGAAGCACTGTTCACTATCTCTGCATAGAAAAGAAGGCTTTATAAGACACCGTTCTGTTGTTGTGGGGGAGAGAGAGGTGTTTGTGACCCTGACAATACCTGTGTGTTTAAGTGAAACTGATTTCAAAATCATGCATGATTGATTTGGGGGAGAAATTCAACACACACTTTGAGAGGTTTTTTTTCTAGTACCACTTCGAAGTTTTTGATCTTTTGTTACATATGGCTATATAAATCTTACCTGGTTTATTTTGCATTAAAATAAAGGCTTTAAGACTATATATGATTATGTGCTTTTATGTTGAGTGTTCTCTTCTTTGTATCTACAAAGACATCCCCACCCCTGGATGTGATTTGATATTAGGAGATCATGCACAATCAGGCCGGATCAGAATTGGTAAGGTGACGTTTTTTTATAAAAAAGCAAACTAACAGCCATGTGCTGTCTTGTAGAAAAAAGCATCACTGGGTTTAAACTGATTCCTTCTCAAATGTGCATTATCTTCAGTTGTAGAGACAGAAGCGAGAGAGAAGTCCCTTGTTGTCTTGATGAGTTTCAGCTTATGCAACTGCGTGTTTGTTGCTGAAGTTGCCCGGGCGGTTTCGTCTCATCCTGGAGCCGTTCGCTTGCTGTTGGTAACACGCGAGCTGTTCCGCAGCCGTGTGGCAGGTACCAGGTCAACCAGCTGAGGCTGCATTTCACCAAGGCAGCTGCAGTGCTTTCTTGCCAGAGATTTAGGACTCCTTGAAAGTTTTACACAGGTACTTAAATTGAGGTACGTGGGTCATTTCACTGAAGCTGATGATACTGCTTTTCGTACTCCAGATTATGCGCGAGCATAAATCTTTGTACGATCAGAGCTATGGGTTGCAGAGTGCGCTGAGAGTCAGGCAAGAGTGTTATGGTAGATGAAGTAATTTTCAAAATAATAGCAGATATTTAAGTGAAAAGTCACTAGAACAGGGAGAAGAACAAATGTAGTCTTTCTAAGATGAAAATTTTGTTTTAGTATCAAGGAGGAAAGAAAGTTATCAAGTCATAGCTTGCACTCATAGCTAAAAACTGGACAAATAGAACACTGATATTTCAGTTTCTCCTGCTGAAGTTGTATAAAGGGTGGTTCTGGGCCCTCAGTTCCAGCAGGACAGGGAACTGCTGGAGAGAGTCCAGCGCAGGGCAACAAAGATGCTGAAGGGAGTGGAGCATCTCCCGTGTGAGGAAAGGCTGAGGGAGCTGGGGCTCTGGAGCTGGAGAAGAGGAGACTGAGGGGTGACCTTATTAATGGTTATCGGTATGTAAAGGGTGAGTGTCAGGAGGATGGAGCCAGGCTCTTCTCAGTGACAACCAATGAAAGGACAAGGGGTAATGGGTTCAAACTGGAACACAGGAGGTTCCACTTAAATATGAGAAGAAACTTCTTCTCAGTGAGGGTAAGAGAACACTGGCCCAGGCTGCCCAGGGAGGTTGTGGAGTCTCCTTCTCTGCAGACATTCCAACCCGCCTGGACACCTTCCTGTGTAACCTCATCTGGGTGTTCCTGCTCCATGGGGGGATTGCACTGGATGAGCTTTCCAGGTCCCTTCCAACCCCTGACACTCTGGGATTAAAGCTGGAAACTCAGTGACCGCAGTTTCGGAAGGTGCTCCTTCTGCCTTGGCGGGGGTCTCCTGTGAGCATTACTGGGGCGCAGAGCACAGCAGCAGCTCAGGGGTGAGGGCTGTGGCAGCTGCGCTGCTTGGACGGCTTTCAGGAAGCAAAATGCCATTATCAGGATAATCCTGCAGCCTCCCAGGAGACATTTAAAAGCCCCAGAGGCCTCTGTCTCCCTGTGCTTGGTGGCTCTGCCCTACAGAGGGGTGCAGAGGTGCTGAGATCGACCTGGCAAGTGTGGGTACAGATGAGAAGGGATCAAATTTGCCAAGCATGGGCCATCCTCTGGACAGGACAGCTCTGCCGCTGTTTGTCCCATGGGCTGGAAGGGAATGCCCAGTGCAGGCAACTGGAGAGACAGGATTGCTCTGGGAATCTGGAGAGATGAGGGAGGGAGAGGGGGAGATGACAGGGAGAGGCAACAGGAAAAGGGATGAGAAATTATAATAGGATGGGAAGGGGGAGACAGGGAGGAGAGTCAGACCTGAGCTGGAAATAGGTGATGGAGAGAAGTGGCGACAAGGAAGGTGGCACTTTCTGATCCGCTGTCCTCTGCTCCTCCATTTGCATTTTGCATCCCAGGCTTGTGACACCTCCACTGAGCCCAGAGAGTCAGGGTCTGTTTGCAGCACAGAACTACCCATGCCTGAGGGAGGAAGCAGAAGGACAAGTAGGAATTGCAAGGAAGCCCATCAAGCAGCACGGGCAGAGACAGACATCCCTTTCCCTCCCAGCTGTACCTGCCATCCCTGCGTCCCACTGATCTCTGAAGTCCCCAAAGCCACAGTGACCTTCAAATACAACTTTTGCCTTCGCTGCTGAGAAGCCTTGAGCCATCTGTGAGCATGGGTAACCAACACCAAGGGTTTTACTGGCACCTGAAAGCGATACAGAGTCCAACCATGCAGCCGTGCAGTGCAGGGTGGGCTGCACCGTCATTACAGAGAGACGCAAGTTGCAGTTACTTTTGAATCAGTTGTTTTGTGGGTAGAGATTGCAAGAAAGCCACAGATTTTATCTCCACCATCTTTTTGCTTGTCTAGAACAAGCCTTTGATGCATGCAAAAGCTGTTTTATTGCTGGTCCTGAACCTGTTTCAGGGGCCAAGAAGGTGATTATAGTCTTTAAAACAGAATTAATTCTCAAACCATTCCCAAAATATGCCTGACAAACTAAGCCAAGCCAGACGAGTTGGCTGTGCTTACAGCAAAAAAACTCAGCACAGGGGAAACGGCCCCGCTTCGCTTTTCCAGAAGAATATCTGCATCTGAAAGAAAATAATTTATTGGGAAATACATACAGTAGAGTAAAATTGCAAAATAAGACATTCAATGAGGATTCTATATAAAACCGTGCCCTTTGCCTCCAGCAGGTAATGAATAAAAATTGTATAAAGAAGCAATGAACATTCAATGTTTTATATTTAAAATACATTTTGTGAGGAAAACAATGTGGCATAGAAGCAGGACTGAAAGGTTCTCCAAGATAATGCCAGAAGCTGCAAGATGTTAGCAGCATTGTCATATAAGTTTCAAGGTGTAGGTTTTTAATTTTCTCTTATGAATCACAGAAGCAGTTGTGAAAACTGTCATTAAAATTCATTACAAGAAAAGTAAACTTCCATTAAAACCTACCCCATTCTTCTCTGAATTCTTGGTACCGGTTAGGAAGCACTGTCTGCTTCTCTGCCAAAACCTTACCTACGCAATGCGATTTAATCTCTAGGCTCTGTTAAATTGGAGTTTTCATACTTCACATCCCTCAATCCAGAGTACAAAAAAAACCCCAGATAAATCGCAGCCTAGATTTTCAAACCAGCAAGCCACGATTTTAAGAGGCTTCATCTGCCTTAATTTTTCTAGGAATGAAAAGAGAATAAAAAGTAGAGCAAATATGAATAAACTAGTTTATGAGTAAATAAAAAGAAATAAAGCAGCCCTCCTTCTTCCCTCCTTTTTCCCTTCCTCTTAGGTATAGATACGCACATACAGACATGCATATATACTTGGGTATTGGTGCTTTCGACCTAAAAGGCAGTTTACCCTTCCGACGTTAGATGCAAGAAGGGTGTTTGTGGCTCTGTTCACAGAGGCACATGCGCACATGCTCTTTACCATAGAGAATGTCTTGCCCTATTTCCCTCTGTCCTTGTTCCTCTCTTCCCTCCCCTGGATGTAAACCCTGCAGGCCAGTCATTTTTCTTCGTATATAAGCAGAGGACAGTGAGGCCTCGGTCCAACATGCGTTTACCGCAGCCGTGCTGCCAGTCTCCCACTCTGGCCCCATCCCACTTGGTCCCACCCCATCCCTGGTGTCCTGTCTCTGACCAGTCGCAGGGATTTTCCTTGCTGCGAGAGGACAGAGGTAACTGAGCTGCTATTGCAAAAAAAACACCGACTTTTTTCTTCGATGGGCTGTTTTTAACATGTTTTTAACATTTCACAACTTCGTCCTCCAAACTGCTTCAATGGCACAACGGAGCAGATAGAGCGGTGATGGAAACAAGGCTAGGGGGACGAGGGTGGGTTGGAGAGTGGTTAGGCTGCCGTTGCTACAAAACAGAAAGGGAAAAGAAAAGCAAGAATGCTAAATCACAGCCAAAGCGCAATGTATTTAGGGGCTTGGATTTGAAAAGCCAAGCACCATCTTCTGCAACGGTTACATTCCTCTGCACGTTTACTTCTGGCCAAGTTTCCTGAGAGCAGAGGCAGCATTCACCAAGTTTGAATTCCTGAGGCTCTTGCCTGTGGATTTTCTTCTGTGTTTAGCATTAGGAAAAGAGGGGGAATTAATTGTAAGGCTTCACTTGGGCTGTGGCTTTTCCCCTTCCTGGGATGAGTTATGCGTGGGGGCACCAAGGAGCCCTGTGACCCCTCTCGCCTTTGCAAGACTGTGGCTAACACACACATCACCTCGATGGCCTGGGGATGTGGTGGAAAGACAGTGTAGCCGTGGGCCCGGCTTTGCAGGGCACGCTGAAGTTCCCACCTACTGGGTCTTCCTGGGACCCCTGAGAGGACAGCGAGGTGGTGGCCAGAGCAGCAGGTCCCAAAGCATGGCCAGGGTGGTCACTGTCACAACAGGGGCTTTATCATGGTGTTTTTTCTGTAGGACTTTTGTTCCCCTGGCAGGGGCTGGCTCAGGGATGCCAGCAAACGGTTCAAGTCGCCCTGCATTGTGGTTTGTATCAGTCACGGGTTTGGCCAGCAGCGGGGATTTTGGCTGGTGCTCCCAGGGCCCTGGAGGCGAGAGAGGAGCCCGTCTGCCAGCTGAGCTTCGCGTCCTCCCTGGCCCCGCACGCCCTGGGGAACAGCGGGAGCCCTTGGCCAGGCGCGGGCAGCCTTCAGGGCAGCATTTCAAGGAGCGTGGCTTTTGTTTTGGCTGTTTGGTTACATGTCTCCTCTTGGATGCTGATGCTGAACAAGAGGCACTTGTTCTCCCGCTAAGTTCAATGGGGTTGAGTCCAGCTGGATTTGTGCTTTAGTGCAGAGAGCCAACATCAGCTGCCCCATCCCAGGAGGGCCTGGGCACAGTGCTGCTTTGGGCACACGTGCTTGTCCCCGCGCTCCCGGCAGCAGGAATGAAAATGCTTTGCGAACAGCCTCGCTGGAGCAGGGTCTGGGTACCAAGCCCACAGGGCAGCTCTCAGGGCCCTCAGCTTTGGGGAGCGTTTTGGTACTTTGTGTACCCAGGATGTGCGGGTTTATCCTCCATCAGCCAAGTAACAAGCTTGTCTGCTTTAATTTGCTAAGCCTTTTTATTTGTAAGAAATCCTGTATTTATTTTTAAAAACTGCTTTCCAATCAGCTCACAAGCCAGAACACCAATCGGTGTGAAAACACAGAAGAGACCCAACAACCGCCGAGCACAGACGGGCGCGTTGCGTGGGTCCCTGATTCAGCTGCAGCGACCAGCCGTGCCGCGCTCTGCCACATCCGAGCCCTTTGCGCTGATGATTAAGCAGGGCGTGGGCTCAGTTTACTTTTACCCCTGCTGTGGGCCTTCTTAAGCTAAGATGTTTTAAGTTGTCCTTATCCTCAGATTAATAAATGCCGCGCTGCGGGAGTGTAAACACAGGAAAAGAACTGGACAGAAAAAAAAAAAAACACCCGAAAAATTCAGGCTGGTGTTGGGCAGTCAGGACATTTCTTTTCCTAACAGGATATGGGATCAGAGGGAAAAAAAATGCTTTATGTAACACGTGTCTGAGGGGCAGGGGGGTCAGTAGACAAATGGAGCGTGTTGCTGGCTGAGCTGCAGAGCACAGGAGGTGAGTTCGGCAGCAGGTCCTGCAGTGGTGTGTCCCCCAGCTGGGCCATGGGCAGGTGAGGAGCTGGCTCAGGTGCGTGGCTGCTGTGGGCACACACACACAAGCCCCACACCCAGCAAAGGGGCCAGCAGCAGAGCTCCTGGCCAGCTTGCCAGTGCCTGTGAAGGCAGAGCTCATCCTCTCCATCACTCGTGTGTCCCAGCATCTTCTTCAAATGCAAACTTCCTCTTGAGATGTGGCCGGTTTTCTCCTCTCACAAAGGTTGGTCACAGGAGGAACCCTGGTGTGGGTGCATTTTTGCTCCTGTCAGCCAGGATCCCTCTGTGCAGGCACAACACACGCAGGGACCAGCCCCTTGGACAAGGGGGTGGCTGTCCCTGTGCAGCCCCCCAGGCCACGCCGCAGGAGCGGGGAGATGTTGGGCTGCAGACAAAGCCAGGAAGCTGTTGCGGGTCAGGCATTTCAGGGGAGGGAATGATTTCCACAACAATAAACACATCTGATTATTTGATTAGAGGGATGAGGAGGTCCCCAGGAGGAGGGCTTCACACACAAAAGAGGCGTAACTCATGCCCCCACTAGCAGTGACAGGGCAGGAGGATGATGGCAATGTCCTACTGAGGCTTTAATCAGCCGGGGTCAAGCTTGCAGGCTGCTAACACAGCTGAAAACCAAGTAGAAGGAGGTTCACGCCACAGCATCACTCCTGGCCCCCTCCCAGCCCTCGACTCTTTTCCACAGCCCTTCACCCCCATCTACAGAGTGAGATGGGGCTCTCTGGGCAGGTCCTGCCCCCCTGCAGCCCCATCCCCTCTGAGCCCCACAGCACCGGGCATCACAGAACATCCCTCTACTCCTGCCACTTATTCATCTGCATCTCCTGTCACAAGCTGGTGAAAGAGGCTCCTCGTGTCCCCTTGCCACCCCTCGTGCCGTGATGCAAGTGGAGAGATGCTGAAGTGCTGGCATAGCAGGGTGGCGGCGCAGAGGGGATCGTTTTCCAGTTCCACCTCTCCTGGGCACTTCCATAGCCTGGTCACAGTCAAGAGCACTTGGGTGTCTTCCTGTCCCCTGGAGGGTCCAGCTGTCCCCTTCACCTCTGTGATGAGAAGCCCCCATGACCTGGCTGCATTTCGAGGGGTGGTTCTCCTCAGTAGTTCCAAAAGCTGGTGATCCTGTGATTAAGTGATGGTCCTGGATGGAGGTTGGATAAAGTGTTTAGTGTAGCTGTTTTACAGCTGTTCTGTGCCTAAGACAGGCGGCTCCAAAGCCTTGACACCCCAATAGCTCGACTCATCCTGCAGGGAGCCCCAGGGCACAAAGGCACCATGTGTGTATAGAAAGGGCTTGGAGATCTGAGCTGTGCCTTTAATCTCCCTTGGACCGAGCTACAGTTCGTGTAAAAGTAACTTGTATTTGGCCCATACAATCGTAGTACTTGGAAGCGAGAGCAAGAAAGAGACTTGGCACTCTCCAAGAGGTTGGAGTTCTCCTAGATCTTTACAAACACAACACAATTAACCCTTTTGAGAGAGAGAGAGAGAAACCCTTCTTGTCTCCTGCATGGAGGGGAGCACTGGCTGCATGCAGAAATCAATGGCGCTCCAAAAAGCAGGGTAAGCAAAGCGAAACAAAAAACAAGTAGCTCTTATTTCAAATACACGTCTCTACACAGAGCTGTGTTGCATAGGTGAAGTATATAGATCAATGTGTGGGCAAGCCCTGAGATTTTGATCACAGGTTTCATCCAAGAGTTTATCTAGTGCCAAAAATATAAAACAAATGTGCCTCTGCCTTTGGTGCTGGGGCAGTGGAAGTGTGTGCTGTGCATGCTTCACAGCCTCTCCCGCTCCCCAAGCTCTTTCCAAGCTATCTGAGCAGCCAAGGCCACAAGGAAAGATTTGCCACAGTCTGTTTGTCATCTCACACTCTCAGTAAATCATCCCAATATCATCTGGCTCAGAGTGCCTAGGAATCCCAACAACCTTGGCAGAAAGTGTGGGTAATGGACTGGGAAATCCAGTGGAAGAGTTTTGGGGAACATGAGACCGTAAGATACGACTCTTCCCTGATGTGCCTCGAGACCTTCGGTCTCTGCCCAAGAGCGCAGCTGGAAAGCAGCCCTTTAAAAGGACACTGCTTCAGAGATATTGACTTACTGGTGGCCTGGGTACAACTCCCCATGAAACTCCAACCTGAGATATGTGTGTCGCTAAGAGAAAACCATCTGCAGCCTGCCCCTTGGAGGTGCCATCTCTCTTTATAGAAGAGAAGGGGATGGCAAGAGTCTGTATTACTTTCCGACATCCTCTTTGAGGAGTCATATATTTCAGTGGGACTAGTCACTCAAAACTGTCTAATGGCACAATGGTCAGAGCTCCTTCCCTCCTTCCTCACGGTGGCTGCTGCAGAGGGACAGTGATGCTAAAAATAACATTGCTGTCCGAAAATATCTTGACTTATTTGAGGGTGTATGTGTAGAGGGAGCGTGACCCACGCAGCCCTGGGGAAGCAGAGCAGGGAAACCATGAGCTCAGGGAATAGGGAAAATGTTGTGGAGCAAAAAAAGCTGTTCGTGTCACTTTCTCATAACTACAGGCTCTGAGGTGATTACCAATGGAACCGATATGTTCAGCTTAAGCTAACGAAAAACGAAGG
The DNA here is from genome assembly GCF_964273445.1 of Streptopelia decaocto. Taxonomy (NCBI): domain Eukaryota; kingdom Metazoa; phylum Chordata; class Aves; order Columbiformes; family Columbidae; genus Streptopelia; species Streptopelia decaocto. The sequence goes on from NC_138660.1 coordinate 31,189,423, forward strand.
GAAGAAAGATGCCCTCCCCAACCTGCACCCACATTCTCATTTGCTTTGGGCAAAAAGCAAAATCAAACATGCCTAGATATGAACTCTCTACCAGAAGCAGTATTTTATACCCACTCACAGAGCAGAAGTGACTTCGTGTGGTGTACAGCAGTGGGAATTCAGGCATGTAATGTAATAACAAGAAGGGATTTTTAGATTTGTCTCAGGAACCCTGCTAGCTCAGACATTATAGAAAAGAATCCCAAACCTTCATGTCCATCTAGGTCTTTTGAGCGAAATATGTCACCAGTTTGAGCATAGTTCTTTACTTTGAAAAATTGTTGCAGGAAATGCAGGCAAACAGCATCTTACACCTGAACTGCACATTACCACCCCTCGGCTCTTTACTAGTGCAATTAAATGCCACAGAGCAACTGCTTAACCAACTTATTCGCTTAGTAAACTGTTCATTAGTCTTTTGCATGGGATGTGGCAGCACAGGGTTCAAGCCTGCATCAGGGCTTCCATGCAAAACCACAGGGCGAGTAATGAGGAAAAGTCTTCTAGTGCTGCCTCTGGGGGTGAAACAGCAACACAACACAGCAGACCAGGACAGGACGTGAAAAATACAGTATGCGCTTGGAGCTGACAGCCATAATGTAACGTGACCCCAGTCACACTGGTATTTGATTAGCGAACGCAAAGGGATTGGGAAACAGCCCTGCTCTTAGGAGAAAGAAATCTTTCATATCCCCTATAGTCAAGCCCTCAGCTTTGTTTTATCTGGGAGATGGTATCTGAACGCTTTAGCAGAACAGGCTGTTGTACCAGAGCGCGTTAGTCCCCCCGTGTGCCTGTGCACAGGAGTTTCCCCCGGGGGTGCCAGCTGAAGAGGTGGCCTGTGGCAGTCCCAGAGGAACCTGTGGCAGACTCCAGCGTGGTCTGTGAGCCTCCCTGCACGCAGGGCTGTGGCTCTCATACCGCGGATAAGCAGAGCTTGCAAATTTGTGTGTGATGCTTTGATTATCGGGAGCTGGCCGGGGAGAGGAACAGGAGACTATTTCACTCAGCTCAGTTTTGCTCCTGAAGTCTGCCCCGAAATTTCACCTCCCTCGGAGTGAGGTAAATAAGCAGTCAAAACCCTGTGGGTATACTGGAGCCTGCAGTGCCGGGGAGCAACTGGTGTGTCTGATTTTGCAGTGAACGTCCAGGTGCAATCTCAGCAGTGCTGCTACTGTCTGCCTTTCAAGCAGATGTCTTCATCCGAAGCTCCCGCCACCACCCCGCTCCCTTTGTGTGCCGGCACGGGGAGGACGGGAGCGGGAGACAATATAAATTAATATCCATTGGAATGACAGCAGCTGGTGCCTTGCATAGCTGTGAACACGTGTCTTAGAAGTAAAACTGTAGAGCTGAATGTTTATGCTTGATCAATTACAATAAAACAATAGATGGGTTTTTTTTTTTCCCAAGTGGGAGGGGGTGGGAGGAGGGAGGCTTCAGCCATGAGATTATTTTCTGCTTTTCTGTGGTAATGATAGCTGCAAAGAGCATGGGGCCGAGTTACTGAAGGGACTGGCAAACAGCAGCTTCTGGGAGCCCACTGATTCCTGCTTCTTGGCAGCACTTTTGAAAAACAAAATCCACGTGGGGCTCGGTCTGCAAACTTCTTAACATTGAAGAGGGACAGACTGAGCTGCCCGGAGCGAGGAGCGTGTGGGAATGAATTGGGCAATGCGTGAGGATGCGTGTACTATGTGTAGAGGCCTTCAGCTCTAATACGTCATTTTGTTGTGTTTCATTGCCTACAAGCTCCCCTGGTCCCCTGGTCCTGTCAGAGGAGTGTCCTGTTAGTGGCTGCACTGTGGCACAGGAGTGAGCCCAAGGCCCTCAGTTCCAATTCCTCAGCAGCTCTAATGGCAAACACAGCCTGTCCCCTTCCCCCCTACATCCGCAAAAAGAAAAAAGAGAAATTGAGTTACATTTTGCAATAATTCTAATGGAAATGCTAATGGGATGAACAGCGATACGAAGCCAGTGAATGACCCAGCAATTTCATCTGTTCTGGCAACAGATGACCATCTAAACCATGTTCAAGCAATTCTTCCTCTCATTAGCAGGACAATAACTCATACACACAAATCCATAGGCATTTGCTATAATTTTTTAACATGGCTGGAAATAGAAGTAAGCACATGCAGTGCGCGAGCATTACAGCATGTGTCGGCTGTAAATCTGTCTGGAAGTGGCCTGATCCTGTTCCTGGTTAAACCAGTGGGAATTTTGCCATTGGCTTCGATGGAATCCATTGGACTTATTTTAAAGTGGGACTTTGTTTCCTTGGAACACAGCTCTCAGATTCACAGCTACATTTCAGTACTTGGCTTGAACCCCCATCAATTCACCTTTCATGTGTTTAACAGATGGGGCTGCTGTGCCGCTCACCTTCTGTTATGATGTTCTCCTCTGGGTGACGGCCACCCAGGACCTGACATGGATGGGACCCATAGCTGTGATACGGGACTGAGCCGAGAGAAGGAGGGAGCTCACATTGCTTTCCCTGGGCACCTTCGGTCTAAATATTTTAGAGGACTTTGAAGAGAAAGCCGCTGCCTCCGTATTTTTCAGCAGTGGCAGGTGAAAAGCCAAAAAGTTTTATAGAGCACAGGGGAGAGACGTGAGTGGTGGGGAGGAGCACAGGGGCCTCTGCTCTGCCTGGAATGGGTCTGGTAACTCGGTGTTGTGTCACGTAAAATTGCAATCATTACAGCTTTCCTGGGCCACCTGTAGCCCTTTGGGAAAGGGCTATGTTGCAAGTATTAAGATATACTTTTATGCTTCTAGCTAGAGTTTGTGAGGAAAAGAGGCTTATATATACGACCCTGTGTTTCTCTGCTGCTGCCACAGTAACTTCTGAACCATTGGACAATTTCACCAGGAATAAAAATCTCCCACAAGGTTTGTAAAAACAGCTGGGGAGATAGGACAGAGAGACCACATTAGTGCTATCATGACAGGAAAAACCCGAGCTCAACCTTTATTACACACTCGTGGATCCAACCACATGCTAAGCACCTCTAGGAAAGCAGCGCTCATTTGTCCCAGTGGTCACAGAGCTAATTGCTTCATTGATATTCATTTTTGGTGGGCACAGTGTGATGAATCCAGCTCTCTTTTTTTCCCTTCAAAGAGTGCGCTGTCGTGCTGCTCCTTTCTCGCATTGTCCGCGCTCCCACCTGGCCTCCTCGGCCCCCCCTTCCCAGCTCTGCCTCTGCCGGCTCCCCACAAAGAGCCCCAGGCTCCTCTGCCAATTGTCTTCTCACTTTCCAGGGAGACATTTCTTCTCCTTCACACTCTCCTAGCAGCGTGTCATCTAAGCCCCCTCTCTCTTTACTCACCCAGGGCACCCCGGCTCAGCTGTTGATGCTTTACAGCTTGTCCCTCCACCCTCCCATCCGAAATTTCCACCACAACAAAAAACTCAGGAATGAGGCAATTAATATGTATTATTTCAATAGGAGGCTTAAAAACAAAAAGCTTTTGCAACAACTTCCCAGTCAGAACCACGGAGACTATTGTAAGGCAGAAAAACCTAAGAAACGGCAGCTGTAAAATATATTTAAAAGCCTTTATTCTTCCCTATCACAATGTGGCAAAAGAGACTAAATACAGCTTTCCATTTGTTTAACTAAAAGCTGCCATTCCTCAGTCTCTTTGATGATAATGATACCCACAGTTACAATCAAACTCCAACACACACGTGGAAAACTTTGAGCTCTGTACCAACTTTGCACAATGTATTATTAATAGTGAGATCTGCGAACCCAGATGCTCTGAGGTGCGGAGAGCAAGGGAAAGCCCGACTGTGCCAGGCTTGTGGCTGATGCTGATAAATGTAGCACACTGAGGAGGTGAAAGAACAACCTGCAGCTGAGGATTGTCTGTATTACAGTAGCCACCAGACCCACTGTGCTGCGCATGGGGAGAGACCATTCGTGAGTTCAAAATCAAGCAGAGAAGTCAGACAAGGTATGGGAGAGAAAATGCGTTAGCAGTCCCATTTTGCTAACGAGGAAACAAAATACAGTATGGTAAAGGTCCAGTATTGCCAACAGGTTTACACTGAGTAGGGTCCTCGATCACTTGTCTGGCTCAGGAGGACCAAACACTCCACTGAGTCTCCTAATCTGCAGCTGCGTGCCCACAAAACCACTCCTCATTTCAGAATAAGTGGTTGTTTAATGCATCTCTTTACTACAGCAAGTTCTTGGTGCTCAGTCCTGAGTTTGAACTACTGAGAAACAAAGTCTGAATTTGTGGAGGGCCACAAGCTCCTAATGTCCTGTGAAGAGCACAAGGGCGAAAACAGCGTCCTGCCATACAAATCATTCCGAATTATTGTTGTGCAGGTCCCAGTCTCCTGGAGGACCATCCAGTGTAGTTACCTGAGGCATGGGCCTCAGTGCCATCCTATTGACTGTGAGGCAGCCTTAGCACCATTGATTTCCATGAGAAGTCACGCAGAAAAATCAGTGGGGTCTGCATGCAGGATCCTGGGGAGAGAGGGAAGATACCTCTTAGGAAAAAAGAGCTACTCTGCAACAAGCAACCCCATCCCCAAAAGGAAAGGGTGATGACTGTAACTCAAGATGTTCACAGAAAGGGAAAGGAAGCCGGGCAGCGCTCCTCTGAGATTATGGATTTCTTGTCCAGGAAGCGCCGTAAATGCGAGGTCTGGCTTGAGATGCTCACGTGTGTCAAAGGGAGGATTACAAAGACAATCTTCAGCCTGATACATCCAGCAGAGCTGTCTCCAGCATCGCTTTGACATTTCTAGGAAGGTAAGCATGTACATAAGTCCTGCGCCAAACATGCTTTGCAATGTTCTGAAAACACAGTGGTGTTTGGCTATGATAAAAACGCAGCCCAGCCTTGCTTCCAGCTATCAGCTGGGATCCTCCAGGTCTGTTCCCTTTCCTGTTCTCATCTGTCTTTTATTAGCAGAATATACACGGCCTTTGCTGTTCTGAGGTTGCTTTTTGGGGTCACTGACACATGCTTGGTGATGTCAGGTGAGAAGCAGGGGCTCCCTTCGGCTTTCTCATCCTCACCTAAGTGCTCCATGTTGAAAACCCACCTCTAAATAACTGACTACCCAGCAGCATCAGAAGAAAGTTCCTACCTCTGATACTGCACAGGCATAGTCAAATGGCAATCTCTCCCTTAACAGTTTACAACTCCGCTAAATGCAGAAGTAATCCACAGGTTGTCATCCCCGTTGTATCTGGCTCTTGGTTTTAGTCTGCTTTGTCTCTTCAGACTGTAAACTGTTTGAGGCGAGAACTGTCTTTGACTCTCTGTTTGGACAGCAGAGGGGTCCCAGTCCTTGCAGAGCCAGGTACCGTAATACAAATAAGGCACAATAATTTATTTTAAAATGAACATCAAAGACAATAAAAGATTAAAAAGGAAAGAAAACCTGCATAGCTGAAGGCTTCCCCCGTGACAGTGCTCCAGAAGAATGTGCTATCTGCTGGAGGGAGTGTCTAACCCCAGTTTCTGGGATGGCCGTGCAATGTACCACGGGAGCCAACGCCGGAATGCGCCCGGGCACAGGGGGAGAGGAGAGGTCAAAAGCTAAAGCACGATAAGCAAAGGAGAAAGCCCTTTAAAATATACACACGCATTTTCTGGCCAGGATCTACCAAGCCAAGAGCCAAAGCATGATAATGGCATTTTGTTTATAAGGAAAAAGGCATCACTTCTGGCCTAAGAATTTGTTTGCCAAGTGGTGTCTAAATGGGGGTGTCTAAATGCCTTGTTGCTTTAAAAATTTGTGTGTTTTTAAAGAGGTGTTTTAATAAGATTGCTGGCGTGGCCCTTTATAATACCAAGCACACAGCCCTGTAAGTACTTGCTACAGAGCATGACACTTACACGGTGGAAGCCAGCCCGGCAGAAGTCGATGGCACCACTTACAGTTAAAGACGTCATGCTGGCTTTGCATGCTCAGCGACTTGGGTCACATCCAGATGTCACTGAAGTTGATGGATGGACTCCGACTGGCTTCAGCAGACTTTAAATGAGGCCCTTGCTTTGCGACTGCAACTGGGTAGGGGTCCACAAACGTGCCCCTCTAATTCAGTCTGTGGAAAATTTGCTGTTGACCCTTCCTGGAGTGTGGTCCAGCTGGAGCTTCTCCAACATGACGCCAACTGGATGCTGCTCTGTGGGGAGGGACCTGCAGAGACCACGGTCCATGGTGCCTTTAGGAGATGAATGTGCAGAGCTTGGGACACCTCACGCTAGCAAGAGGTTATTTGACTTTTATTTTTCAAGAGTCTTAACTGCACCCCACTGTTACAGTGGGGCAAGAAACTTAAGCCCAGTTCAGTGCCCTCAGTAGCAAAGCCAACAGCGCTGCCAAGGCCTGGTGGAGGGACGGAGAGCGTTTACAGTGCCACAATCTCCTCTTTGCAGGTGAGGAGAAGCTGGGGGAGACTGGCACCTTTCTCACAAGCTGTATGTGACCCCCTCGTCTCTTCCATTTCCCCTTCCAGGTCCTTTCACTGTGCCAAACAACAGCATGCAATCATCTTGTGGGGTTATTTCTGCCTAATGTACCCACCCAGTGGGATTTCAGTGAACATTAAAGCGGTAGATGGAGCCTTTAATGAAGTTAACCTGCTGAAACCAGGAGAGTGTTTGGTTGAAGTACACCTGAAAGCCCTGGATTACACAGCAGCCGCTTCAAAAGAAACCCATTGCCTCCTTTCATACTGCTGCCGTATTGAGAAATAATACAGCACCTTTATATTCAGCCTAATTTAGTCAGCCTGCTGAAGTCTGAAAGCTTTTTTTTATTAACTCTGAAGATGCAGGGGCTTTCCTCCCCCAGCCGACCCCCCCGCGCAGGCTGTGCTCGGAGCAGGCCCCCAGCAGCACGTCTCAGCACCTCCATTAGTTTGCTTCTTCCATTCTCTTCCCTGTTTTCTGCCATTTATTCACTTTGCCCCATCTCTTTGTTTCTTTCACCACCTCCCTTCTCTGTTCTTCTCTCCTTTTTCCTCTGTTTTTTCCCTCCCTTCTTTTCATTTCTGCTTTGCAGAAATGCGCTCCCCTCATTTCCCTTGCAGCGGTGTCACCCCCTGGCTCTCCCGCAGCTCTCTGCCAGCTCCTGGCACCCTGCAGTCAGGCTGGCAGCTGGAAAAATGGGGGGGACACACATGTTAGGAGGTGTGTGGGCCAGCACTGACCCACTGCAGCACCCACAGAGCCAAAGGGGCAGGCTTGGCTCACCCCGCAGCCGCTGCTTGCAACTGCAGATCGGTGGGCACGGTGCTCCCCATGAAAAATTAACTGGGCAGCTTGCTAATTAAGCCACCTCTACAGCAGGAGTTTATGGAGTTGAATGCAACACGCCAAACTGCTTTCTCCAAGTTGGGGTATTGGCCAGCTTTTTGAACACAGACGAATTCCCGAGCAAATAGTCTGGCTGAAGACTAGGGCTAATGGCATGCTAAGGTAATTATTGGCTATTTGTGGCTATAAAATGAGATCTCGTAATCATGCACCTGATAGACTAATAAAAACATTTTATATGATGCACTTAGAGCTTTTTAGCTGCGGATCTCAAAGCACTGTCTGGAGGAGGAAAACTGCAGCGAGAAGTCTGCGCTCCAGCAAGGAGTCAGGGAGACAACCCACAACGTCTGCCCCCACGCTCCCGGTCCTCGGTTATCCTGCCAAAAGTGTTTGAGTCCCACTCTCCTGCTGACTACAATACTTATGGTTTTGTCTGGGCTGGGTATCATTTTTCCCCACTCTCATTCCTAACCCTGTTTCAGTCGTACCATGTTGTTTTCTCTGGAAGGCTGTCAAGTTCTGTGTTGGAAATAGTGTGTTTTGACATAAAACTGGGGGAGAGACCTTGTTTGTCCAGCTACTCTGGAGCCCGGAGAAGGTTACAGGAATTCACGATGCCTTGGTTTCAGTTTTATTTTCTTTTAAAATCAGGATTGAGAAAGACTCTAAGGAGAAGCTGGGGGGTTTCCTGCTTTACAGACACCTCCTGATGGCCAGTTCACAGGGTGAGAAGGACTCACTTAGAAAGAGGAAGCTGTGATTGAAAAGAAAGGAGGCTGTGTGATCAATGTTGAGAAGGAGCTGCGATTAGAGGGAAGAGAAGAAGGGAAACCCCTGGTCAGCAGCAAGGAACTAGGCAAAGCTGGAGGACATGAAGGCTTTCTGCTGGAGGGGAGGAGACAGATGGGGAAATTTCACCGCATCACAGCTCTGACTAATGCTTGGGCTGCAAAATTCCTTCAACCAAATTTAATGCAGATGGTACATTAAATATTACAGTACCATTAAATTACATATTGTCTCATTTTCAGTGAGGTTCTGTGGATGTTTCTGACTTACAGATATGGAAAAATGCCGCAGTTCCCGATGGGTTTGGCAAGTGCTTACTCATGGGTTTTAAATACCCACAAGAGGACTGAAGGGAGAGCAGAGCCCTGAGCCCTTTGTCAGAAGCAGGACTTCCACAGCAAGGAGAGCTGATGGAGTCCACCTGGAGCAGGGAGCAGCTGCCCCTGGAAACAGGCACAGGTGAGTTCAAGGTGCACAGCTTCACCTTGTGCTTGGTTCCTTTAAACCTGAGAGAGCATCTGAGTCTTAAATGCTCCCAGTAGAAGTATTTTTGGCTCTTTTGTACCTGAGCTGGACTAGTAGGTGTCACCAGCTTGGTTGTCATCCTGTCCTGAACACCTGCAGTGGTAGAAACTGCCTGGTATTTCAGTTGTGCCTTTCCTTTCCTGACAGTGGCACGTTGCGGAGAGCAGACTTGAGATCTGACACTGAACACAGGGCTGGATTTGTGGAGAGCTACTGAAAAGCAGCTGAGAGTAACCTCTGTGGAGCAGCAGGTAACTTCATTTCCCATCACCATTTTCTTTCCTAGGGTTGCCTTCACTCAGTAGCAGATCAGAGCTGGTATCAGTTCAACATCATGTTTGCACTCTTCTGTTGGCCTTAACCAGGGGAAACTCTAACTGAACGTAATGGCAGGAAAATTGCCCCTGTGCTAAATAGTGTGTGAGATGGGGCCGTCTCTGATTAGGGCTTGGTAACCTCTTCCTTTTCCATGCACATCTCAATAGAGGGATGATTCATGCTGTGGGTTTATATTACACTCCAATATCTGTGTTATGGTTTGCAAGGGCTATTTATACACACAAAAAAATCACACTCTGCTAGCTTGATAGTAGTCTAACCATAAGCAAGTAGTAAATACAATAATAGTTGCATAATTCCACATCAAAATAGAACAAATAAGGCAGCAGACTTGGTTGCCACTGGCTTTGCATTGACTTCAACAGGTGTTGGAGTACATTTGAGCTGCAGAAGATGCAAAATCAGGTATCAAAACACACAGAAGGAAGAGCGATGCTACAGCCCTCAGGGTAACGGCTGAAATATCAGATCTATCTGTCAGGCCAAATCTGTTGCTGTCAATGAACTTCCACTGGTCTCGGAGGAACCTGGTGTGTTCGTGTTGTGTGAATGTGCTCAAACAGGTTGGCATCGTGATTTCATTGACATGAGCTGGTGATGCTAAACGTAACTGATAGACAGCAGAGTACAAAATAATTGGTCTCATCACCCTAAACGAATACCAGTGGAACGTTTGTACTTTCACTCTCACCCACACAGTGATGTATCTCACTTATGCCACATGCCAGTATCTCTTCGCTAATTACCAATTTAAAAAAACTGAGGTAATGGAGTTTTAATCCCTTTGTCTACTGCATGTTTGGAAGTTGGAATCTATAATCTAGGGACTGATCAACAACATAAAAAGTTTGCTTTTAGGTAGCTTTTTGATGCAGGGTTTTAGGGCTCATTTCACTTGCGTGCTTTGAAATTCCACCTCTCAAACAGCACGGAGGCGTGAGTTCGCCCCACTTTGCCAGGTACTACTGCCTCTTAAGCCTGTTGCTGTCTGTGAATTTAAGCAGTGAGCAAACTCAAGGTCCCGCAGGTTCCAAGCCAGGCAGGGGCTCCTCACCTTTTCGGGGGCACAGGCAAACAAACTTTCTGAGCACTCTTAAGGTGACTATGTGAACGCTGCTCTCTTGTGTTTTTAAAGAGCATCTTGGAGATAAAAACGGTTGGTAGACTGGAAGCCAGTTGCGGTGCTGTCCCGGCGAGGTTTTGCGTTTGTCCCTTCAAGCAGCCTTTGCAGCTCCAGGCGGGTGTCAGAAGGAGGGAGCGTGTGCTCCGCGCTCGACCGTGCCACGGCGGCTCCTGGCTCTCGGCGGCAGCCCAGGAGCAGGGACAATCCTTGTCCTGATGCTCCCCCATCTGACAATTTCTGGGTGTCTCCCTTCGCACAGCCCTGCTCTCCGGCAATTATTTCCATCGAGTTTTACGATTCTTGCCTGCGCCGCGATGCCGGGAGCGCTCGGGGAAGGGGCAACCGCGGCACGGCGGGGATGCACCCGGCCCTCCGCACCCGCGGAGCCGCTCGGCGCTGCGGGAGCCCCCGTGATTTCCGCGGCTGCGGGCGGGGCGGTGCGCGGGCGCCCCGAGGGGGCGGTGCGCGGGCGGGGGGCGGTGCCGGCGCTCGGCGCTGACAGCCACATGCCGCCCTGCCTGAAAAGGCTGCGAGGCGCCGGCGGGGAGGGAGAGGACGCGCAGACGGCGCCCCAGCCCGCACCGCCACCGCCGCGCCCCGGGGGATGCCGAGGCGCTGGCCCCGCGGGTCGCCCTAGGGGAGAGGCGCTCCGCCCGCCCCGCAGCCCCGGCCCGGGGGAGGCCGCTGCCCCCCGCTGAGCCCCGCCGGAGCCGCTCGCGAGTGGGGCGCCCACGCGGGGCGAAGCCCGGCCCCGCAGCCGCGGGTGGTTGTTTTTTTTTTGCTTTTTAAAATTTCTTCCTAAGGATGGATACGTTTCTTCTCGCGTGGGGATTTTTAGGGCTGTGCTTGCCCGGCTCCGGAGGCACGGCGGAGACAGGTAAGGCGTTCCCCGGGGCGGAGGAGCCCTTCCCGCCTGCCCAACTTTGGGGTGCCCGGGCGCACGCACTGGGGCTTTGCCCGGCCTCGGGCATCGCGTAGGGAATAAAAGAGGGATCGGCGGCACCGCGCAGCTTTCGCATTACGGGATCTGGGGGGGTTCGTGCGTGTGGCGGGGCGGGGATGGCGCAGCCCCCCGGCAAAGCGGGTGTAGCCGCGCAGCTCCCATCGCCCGGCGTGAAGGGGCGAGAGGACGGAGCCGCGTTGGAAAGTTGCGTGCCGGTTTTTGATGGGGGCACGGTGAAGGGTAGGGACCAGCCGCATCCTGGGCACCCGTCTCCGGATGCCCGCGGCTCCTTGCCCGGTTGCAACCTCGGGAAACTTTCGGTGGGCAATGAACATCCTCTGGCGGGGAGCGGGCAGCCGTGCAGGGCGCCGCTGGGAGCTGGCGAGGCGGGCGGCAGCACCCGCATGTTGGAGACACCCTCCGGGAAAGCCCACGGTACGCGCCGGGGCGTCCCGGGAGAACTCGCAGGTTTTGGGGTGCGAGTGTGTTTTACTGGTCTTTGCTTAAGAACTAGGCTGGGCTGTCCGGAGGCGCTGGGTGCTGGCATGGCTTCGGCTTGGGGACAGGAGAGGGGCAAGGGTGGGCTGAGGCTGGGCCCTGTGCTCCCCAGCCACTGGCCTGTCTCATGGGGACAGCAGGGTCCCCACCTGAAGCAGTCACTGGAGGAAAAGGATATACCTCACCCAGCCGTCACCGCTCTCTTGGGGCTCCTTTTGCGGTCAGGAGCTCCCCAGCAGGACGGTGGTGCCAAGCCAGCAGCTGCTGAGCCGGGGGTTTCCCTCCCATTAGTCGGGCCTGGGGACATGTCTCATGGGGACAGAGGGTCCTGAGCCACGGGCTGGCCCAGGCAGCATTAGGTGGCAAGGCGTGATGTGCGTGCATCGGTCCCTGCCGTTCCCCCTGCCCCGGAGCCGCATGGCCACCAGCTCCCCTTAGAAAGGGAAGTGGGAGAGTCTCTGCCGCCTGAGAAAGTCCATCTTTTTTGCAGCAGTGAAGCATGCATGTTCCCAGCAAACATGCTCTATGTACATTCAGTTGCCGGTGGGCATCGCCTCCTTCCTTATGATTATAAAGAAAAAAATCCCATCTTTTGTTCGAATAGGAAAACAAATGAGTAAGCACTCGATGGGGAGAGGAGAAAGGGCAAAGTCCTGCCGAGTGCAACAGTCTTTTCAGATGGTCCCTGATGCGGATGCAGTGTCTCATCTCCTCGAGTGGGTGTTGTGGAGAGGCATTTTGGGCTGTAACCTGAGGGTGCGCTGGCCAGGGCTGCGATCCCTCCGGCTGCCCGTGCCTTTGTGGCTCCCTCCTTCCCCCCTTGAGTGGGCTTGGGGTCCAGAGTTTTAGCTGGGAAGGGGTTTATGAGCCAACTGGTGTCTCCGAGGCCGTTCAGTCACCGTAAGAAATGTTTATTTGAACGTGGGGTTTTCCCGGCTAAGCGGAGCATCACATGGTGTTGGATCCAGCAAGGAAGTTTCTCCCTGCGGCTGACACCAGCAGCTGTTTGCTGAGACGTTGTTGTGCTGCAAACTCGGGCAAATGACTTTATAGCTAGCCCAGCGACTAAAGGTATGGGGTAATGGGATGTGAAGCCCGATCAGGCTATGGTCAGCTCCAGTAAATTAGCCAGCCTAGTAAGAAAAAACATGCCAGAGGTAGATGGATTTATGTTTCAGTCTGGTGTATCTGAAAGCCTTCCCCTGTTATGAAAGTCCCTCTTAAGGTTCCCTAAGGGAGGTTAGTAGAGAGGGGAGATGTATTTAATAGACAATAATATGATAATACACATGGAAAAAGTGCTTGTGCAATATTTCTACAGTAAGAGATAAACAACGCAGCTGCCAATTTGTATGTAGCCAAGCAAACCCTGAGATAACCATGGAGGGGAGTGGGTGGGAGACCCTGGAAGATAAATCTGAAGGCTGGATGACTGTGTGTTTTTCATCTTCCCGTAAAAAGCAATCAAGTAAGAAAGTAACAGATTTGAGTGACCCAAGTACTGAGCTGTTCAGATGATGTTTATGCATCTCCGAGCAAAGCTCACTCTCGAAGCCCTCCAAATAGTTTGCTTAAAAGCTAGTATTTTTAGTAATGACTTGGGAGATGTAGCAAGGTGGGGAGTGGGACCAAAACAAATTGCTGCCAAGCAGGCACACGCTGCACACATACAAACACGAACACACACACCCACGCAAGGGTTGAGTGTAATGCCTTTTGCCCGTTGTGCTGTTAACTCATCTCTTACTGGGAACAAAAGCTTTTTTAGCCTAGGAACCAGACAGTTGTCAGGAGCATCTCTGAGAATGACTGATCCAAGCTCAGTGGGGGGCTCTGACCCAGGTTAGGATGCTGCATTTTGTTTTCCTAACTTTCTTGCCACAGAAAAATCGTGGTGTGTGGTGTCCGGAGAGACAGGCAGGCATACGGATACCAGGGGGCTCTGGAGGCGCTTCCCATCTCCCTGCCCTGTTCCTTCTCTCCGCCGGCCCCCTTCCCAGTATTTACTCTGTATTTGGTACCTCGTGCGTGGCTGAGAAGGTTAAAATGGGAAAGCAATGTGCTTTGCTGGGCTGGAGAAGGCAGTGCTCTGCGTCCCAGCAGCGGGCTGTGCTGGGCAGGCGGGTGCGTTGGTTTCCTAGCAGAAACCTCCCGTGCTACCAGGCTACAGGACATGGTGGCCTTGTATCACAGATAGCCGGAGAGGAGAAAGCATCCTTCGCGGGGTTTAGGAAGCTGTCAGGTTCAGATAAGGCTGGGATCTTATCCTGTGGGACCCCCTGTTGTATTAATAAGGAAAAATTAATTTTTAAGCACTGGGATTGCTGCCAAATTATATGACCTCTGACAGACCAGCTGCGCTAGGAAAAATAAATCGTCTATATCAGAGACCCGTGATCCTCTCTGAAATTGAAAAAGTGGGTGTTTAGCTGCAACGGTGGGGGCAGATTGCAGCAGCCTGAGAGCAAACTGGAAGCTGCTAAACTTGCTCTCCATTGTGCGGTGAAGTCACCGCCACCGTGTCCCTATGGGGTGTTGGGAATACAGTTGTCTGATCCGGGAAGTGTGGAGGGCTGATGTGCCTGCACACACCCACGCTGGGGCTGATGGTGCGGGCAGAAGCGGGCTGTGAGCATTTCCAGTTCTACCCTCCATCTGCACCAGCCCTTTGACACATTTCTAATTATAATCCACACACAGACAAAAAGGTAGCAGGGCTATTTTCGAAATCCCTGTCTACACCCTGGTGGAAACTGCAATACTAGCAACAACATAAATCAGGGCTGTTGCTAGCAGTGTTGCACACGGCTTAGCGCTACAGTAGCATGGTTTTAATCATACTCGGAATCAAAGGGTCAGCCTCTCCCTGCCTGAGCCAAATCACAATCTCAGAAGGCCGAATCCTGAGCCAGGCTTGATGCCTGCGCAGTTAAAAGACACAAGCGCAGACACGGAGGAGAGGTTTGTCAGCACGAGGTCGGCAGGCATGGGGCCAAACACTCGAAATCACAACTCGGCTCTGTAACCCTTTATGTGTGCAAGTGATGCCCGTGGATCGCGTGCAGAAGGACAGCCAGGGTGATGCTGGGGGGATGGGGCCCCAACCGCAGCCTTGGTGAGGCGGCCGCTTCCCAAACGGGTTGGGGAAAGGGGTATGAGCTGTGAGCTGACATGCAGAATAGCTCTGAGTGATACCCACAGGGATGGATGGCTGCAGAGACTTTCTGGCTGAATGCTTCTCCCCCTCTCTTCATACTTGATGGGTCAAAGAAAATGGGCCCCAGAGATGAAGTGCTGGGCTCTGGGTCTTTGAAACCTGCCCTGGTTTCTCCCCGTGCATTTGAGACAAAGGCCAGGCATCTGCCCCAGCTTGTGGTGGGTCACCCCTGGCTGTGAAGTGCTGTCTGTGTGGGGCTTGGATGCCTGCCTTTCTCTACATCCCTCCTAGGAAGACAGTGAAGCCTAAAGGACATTGTCCTTTCACTCTGCTTACGTTTTGTTGAAGGGCTCCTTTGGACTCTGTTTTAGGGGATGCCTGTGGGGAGAGGAGGGAGGAAATCCCCAGCACCTCGTGTATGTAGCCACATACGCGCACGCTTACTCTCTCCCTGACTCCTCATCTCTCGTCACAAGCACACAAACCTTTACCTTTTCTCCTACACACTGAGCACCTGCAGTGCTCACCACCTTGCTGCCTGCCGCGCACACGCTCCTGCATCCTCCTCCGGAGCCGGGGGTGTTGTGGGATTCGGAGACGCTCTGCCAGCCGCTTTGGGAAGAGGCAGCAGTAAATGCCATTGCCCAGTGGGGAAAGGCAGGATTCTGTTTCAGAGGACCCTGACAGATGGGCTCAAAAGGTGTGAGAAAGCTGGGAGGGTGCAGGGAGAGATGAGAGATGAGATAGGCTTTTTTTTTTTTCTTCTTGGAATTGTCATAATAACAATGCTAATTAGTATTTCAGAGGCATTGAACACCTTTCAACAAGCCTGAAGCTCTTTAGAGAGGAATCCTAGGTGAATCCATGGCTCTTTCTTTAATGTGTGGAGTTAGAAATATCTCTTGCTTTTTCTCCATGGCCCTCAAACCAGCCTGTTACTGATAGCATTCATGGGGGTGTTACAGCAAATTGTTTCATCCCCAGTGTAGTCTATAGGTAGGGCAGCAGGCTGTCATGCAGGAAGCCTCTGCTTTATTTCTGCCTCTGCTCTGAGCCTCCAAGCTTCCCTGAGTCTCTGTTTCCCTGGCTGCAGCACCGGGGAGGTTTCCTCCGAAACCGCCCGATCTGCAGCTTGGAGGTCTCCTGAAGCTGCCACCTATTCCTGGGAGATGGCAGAGTGTTTCTGCGAGACTTCAAACCCTCGGGAGCCTAACACAGAGGCAGGAGAAGCAGGTGTGATTCCTGCGAGTTCAATACACAATTATCCCCCTCCCTCGCACGTGCACACGCGCGCTCGCACAGTCTCTCAAATAATTACCGGAGTAGCCAGGGGTTGTAATCCCAGACCTACCGATTACATTTGCAGGCAAGCCGGGAGAATTGTGTACACGCATATCTATAAAAAGCCAGTTGCTCCTATTGGAATTACATTTGCCTGTGGTATAAGATGACAAATAACAAAGTTAGTGGAGGTGGCACCATGTAAAATGAGGATATAAAATCTCATAAATTATACAAGTTGGGAGGGGGTAGAACCACCAAAACCCCAACATTTAAATGTCAAGGTGGTACATTTGAGTCAAGTGGTACAAAGTGATGCCAGCCCCTGGAAGATGGCTATCCAGAACTGCAAGGGTGGAAATCAGCTGAGCTCCAGTGGTTTCAAAGCAAATTACCTGGATTTGCATGCAGGAATTAGCCCTCTCATTTTCTGCAGTGAGGCTTGAGCAGGTCTCTATTTCAGGTTTTCACTTAATTCTTCTGTGCATTACCATGGCAAAGAAAGTGCAAGTATCAGAAGTCTCCAAATCCTCTCCTCTCTCTTCCTCCTCCAAGACTCCCTTCTTATTTAAAAATAATTTAAAACGATCTCTTTTTGCAAAGGCTCACAGCTCAAATGTTCCATTTGCTGAGCTTCCCGGCATTCCCCTCTCACTGCTGTCCAGCACTATAAAGTGAATATATTGCATCCCTCCCCAGTTGCCTTAGGAAGTGGTCAAACGGCTGCATTCCTCAGCTGATGGATTGGCGCGTTCCTTTCTTGCTTAAGCCCAGGCAGTGTTTTTATGAGCCTGTCTCATGACACTTTGAATCAAACAAAATCCTAGTTCAGATCGCAAAAGCAGGCTTTAAATTCTGCTTTGCTATACCTCTATTTTTAAGTCAAATTTTAGTTAAACTGGTAAAGGCCCTTGAAATGTTCAGGGGGCTTTCCCTGGTTGTGTAAAATCCCAAGATGAGCGTGCGGGTACCACTCAGGGGTGAAATGTGCCTGTTAAGTGCTTTGTGTTGTTTGGGTGTGTTTGTCCATTAATTTGCTCAGGAAGCCTTTGAAGTTTTATCTTGCAATCCAAAGCAAACATGCTTCTGCTAAAATGATCTGTGCTACTGGGGATAAAATATCTAATCTTATTAGCTTCCTCTGCACTATGTCTCTCTCCTCGGCCAGTGGCTAAGCTGTATCAGTTAAATCCAAGGGTTCACATTTGTGTTCCTGCCATACGGTTTGGGATGAGAGCCCATCCATGAGAGCCCAGGGAATAAGTCAGGATGAATGTTAATGGTGATGAATGCTCAGCACAAGAGATCTGTTTGTCCCCTCCATACCTGTGTTTGACAAAGTGCTTGGATGCACGTGGACCTTGAAAAACTTTGCTTCTTGGAGAGCTGTTTGACTCTAACGGGACTGAAGCACAGGGTTTACTGTACAAGGGCATGTGCCAAGCTCAGCAGCACCGAGAGCAGTGGGTTGTGTGAAGAGAATGCCTTAGATTTTTGTATACATCCCTGAATTACATCCCCAAAGTAAACTGAACCCAGCAGACCAAAACACACGATCGTTTTCTGCCCATGCTACAAGCGCTGAGAGGCTGTAGTATGTGTGTTTGTTGTGAAACGGGCCTCTCTGGTGATGATTATTTTTGTTACAGGCAGAGTTGGCTTTAGTTTCTGTGTTGAAGATCCAACAATAACAGCGAGCCCTGCTCCCCTGGGGTGAGGGAAATCCAGAGGGGTTTAATCGGCAGGAAATTCAAGTAGGAGAATGCTGTGCTCCCAGCTGAAGGCTTCAGCATGTGCTGATGAGCTGCAGAGCTGAAAAACCCCAAGTGTGGGTGAGGTTCCCGGCTGGCTGTTATTTTCAGGCCCTCCCCAAGGGATGACTGCTCATTGCAGCCTGAGGGAGGGAGGCTTCATCAGCCTGGATGTCTCCAGCAGGTCAGGGCGGGGAAAACGGACTCTGCCCCTTGCAAAGGGTGAGGAGCTCAGCTGCTGAGACCCATCTCCATGGGAATCTGGCGATTTCCCATCGTGCTCCAACACTGCCGACCTCCGTAGCCTCCGCTGAGAAGCCGGGCTGCTCTCCCGTGTCCTGGCCATGGGCACCCGCTCCGCTGGCCCCTGCACCGTGCAGGCTGGCAGAGGCCCCAGCAGTTTGCTTGCGATGCCTGCGTTTTGCTTACTGAGCAACGGGATGTCCCACACACCTGGCAGACTTGGCTTATACTTCAGAATTTAATTTTCATTTTATTAAGTGAATTCAGGGCTGGCAAAAGCTGCCAGAGCCCATTGGCTGCGAAGCACGTCTTGCTTCCAAAGCATGCAGCCTATGCAGTAGCCATGCCACTCACCTTTTTTATTTTTTTAAAAAATTCAATGCATCAGTTTGAAAGGACACATTAATGTAGCAGCTTGACCCCCTACTGTGTACAAAACATGCCTGATTTTATACAGAAAGCCAGTGCTTGGCATGTCTGCTGAAGCAAACACTTTGCCTGTCAGTGGGCACAGTGATAGATTTTTGTTGTTGTTGCAGAAGTTTATCTGCTAGGTACCAGTGAATCGATAAAGAAAAAGCCCGACAGAACAATTACAAAGATATTAAAGTCCTTTTGCTGCTTCAGATAACTCTAAGAAACCCCTATTTCCCTGCTATGCTCTTGCCCACCATGTGGCCCGGTGCTGTGCATGGACAAGGCAGCACCGTACAGAAGTAGCCCCCTTCATTTCTCTTGACCTTCTTGGGGAGGAAAGAATGAGAGGACAAAATCTGTTCCTCTGAGGGACGCAGATAAGGTTTCCTACAGGTGGAAGACTTCCTCTGCTGCAGAAAGATAGGGAAGATTTCCTGGTGGTATCTGGACACCAGAGGGATGTGGCTGGTGCTCCTGGCTGCTCAGGGGTTTTGCCTGCATGTCCAATTTTGCTCCAGAGACCACAACCGCAGAGAACTGAAGCAGGCTGTCCTCACCTGAAATCAGGGTCAAGCCCGAGGATTCCCTTAGCTCTGTCTCAATGGCCTCGCAGGGCAAGGGAGAAGTTTTAAGATCAGGGTAAAGCTCGGTTCGTGCTCCCAAGTTCATTTGTCAGAGAAGAGCTGGAGCAAGCTGGAGCCTAACACCTCTGTTCACATCGCAGTTCCCCTCCAACTGGTTGAGTTGCAATGGCTCACAGAGTATTCGTAGTGTCTGGTGTGAGTAAGGGGCTAGCAACTTCTGAGTGGTGGGTGATGTTGGTGGTATCAGCCTAGCGGGTAGCATGTGTGTGAAAGCTGGAGAGACAGGGAGGGAATGACGAGGTGTGGAAGGATTGACTGTATTTTCATTGCTTCGAGACTTTGCCCTTTCCAAGAAAAATAATCTGCAGCTTGAATATTTCTCTTTGCTGGAGGGGGTGGACATGTGTGCAAACGAGGTGTGAATTTTTATGAGAAGGTGTGAAAGTGTGTACATGAGTGAAGTGTGAATTACACGTCTATTTGTACATTGATGTCAACAAGTCGGTGAATTTCTTCCTTCCACGTGAATGTCTCTTTCTTTCTCTCTCTCCTCCAAAACCCACATCGACACGTGTGTGGGCAAATATGCCTTGCTGAGAGATTTGTGCAAGAACGTAGGTTTGTAAATGTTTGTGTGTTGAGCAAGCTCTCCTATGGAACAAAACCAGATGTTTTTTGGTATTCTCAGCTCTTCTGTGGCGGCGTTGCGATTTTTCCACTCGTATTTTTCAGGATACTTACAGGATTATTTTAAGAAGAAAGGGAAGGCTGCAGAGATGCCTTTGGGTGTGTGAGAGGAAAGTTATTTTGAAGAATGAATACTTTAGAGGCCATGAAAAATACGGGGGAAACTGAGACAGTGCTTTTTCACGGCGAAGGAAGCCTCGCTCCGCCACGACGGGCCCTGCTGTTGCTCTTGTCCCGTACAAGGCACGTGCGTTTTCTGCGGGCAGCGTGCAGGCAGCAGGTTGTTTATTCAAAGTGTTTTTTCCAGGAAGCATTGGTGCCCAGGGGTCCCGCCTGGCTCCTGCTGCTGGCGAGGGGAGGGCAGCGTGTCCCACCGAGAGCCAGCAGACTTGTGACAGCCTAGCAGGGGATGCCCCTGGGACCTGATGGACCCTATGGCTGGGTTTTGGCTGTTTTGCTGTGTGTGAGGAGTCAATGATGTCTTCTGGGGGCAGCTGTGGTGGTGGCAGGGGAGGGGGACAGACAGAGGGACACAATAGAAGCGCTGTGGAGAAAGGGACTTTGCTGGGGTTTGTAGCGCATTATCAATTGACCCTGTGATGCAGATTTTCCTCCCAGCAAGTAATGCAATAATAAATCTGATTTGCAGCGTTCATGAGATTAAATGTTTTTTTTGAAGATGAAATCACCCTCCAGGGCCTGCTCTAACCCGGAGCTGAGAGTGCTTCCTCCGCTCACCACGCAGCTGCTGCCAGCCCTTTGCGGGTTAGCCCCACAAAACCACCACCGCTGATTATCCCCGTCTGCAGTTCCAAGCCTTAGCTTGAGAGGGTTTGGGATCAGATGGGGCGGTGGGGCAGGCGGGTTGGGGAGGGAGAGCACAGCCAGAGAAGGGCTGTCCTGGGGACACTGTCCCCAGCTTTGCCACTGGCCGAGTGGGTGAGACTGGGCTCACCATCAGCCTCGCCGTGCCTCAGTTTCCCTCCTTGGGAATGGCAAACTTTTCTGTGCTTCTGCAGCTGTATCAAGGGTCATACAAGTTGAAATTTTGGCGTCTCCCGAGGCTGCCACAGAGCAGCTTGTAAAGGAGGCAAAAGAAGAGATAAAACAAGGTGGCTCCAGATGATCTGATATCAATCTGTCTCTTGCTTTATGGCTCTGTAATTGCCTCGGCAAGAGCATTTATTTCTCTTTTCTGGTCTGTGTGAAATGTGGTATGTAAGTGTGGCAGGAGGTGGAGGGGGGAAAAGACGTTTGTTGTGTAGAATAATTGTCCTTGCCCAGAGGTTAATATGAAATATCAGAGTACTGAACAGATGTCAGTGGCCTGGAGAATGGCCTTTATCAGACCTCCCCTGGCAGTGGCCCGGAGGGGCCGGCTGTGCGCAGCAATGCCCAGAACCCGTTTCAATGCCTTGTTCCCCTCTGTGTCTCTGCAGCTCAGCCGTGTGGGGGCCGCCTGAACTCCAAGGATGCCGGGTACATCACCTCCCCGGGGTACCCCAATGACTACCCCTCCCACCAGAACTGCGAGTGGGTCATCTACGCCCCTGAAGCCAACCAGAAGATCATCCTCAACTTCAACCCTCACTTTGAAATCGAAAAGCACGACTGCAAGTAAGAGCCTTCCTCTTCCTCTCTAATACAGTCACCTCCTCTTCCTACTTTGCCTAGCAGTATGGGCCTCATGTTTCCTTGTACGTGAATACAAGCATCGTCCTGAGCCCCCATAGCGCTTCATCTCATTGCCTTTTGGTGGCAAGTGTGGCTCTACCAACTGTGTGGTTATAAGATGCTGCTTTGGGTACATAGGATGAGCCTACTCTGCATTGAACTGGTGGTTCTTAACTCAGCCCAAAATCACCTGAAAGCAAAAGCTAACAGGTTTTCAACCCGAGTTTGACTTTGGTTACAAGGCAGCTTGTTTTTCTCAGTGTTGAAGTGGCCTCAGTGTCCTTTTAAGCCGTGTTGGGAGAGCAGAGCAATTTCCTGGCATGTAACTAGGCAGAGGTATGGCACAGAGAGCCAGCCCTGGGGCTGGAGACCCAGGCTGTTTGGGCTGGATCTGACTCTCCACAGTGCTTATTCTGCTACATTTTGTAAACTGAGGGTTTGGTTCTGTTTGCCTTTTTTCTCTTTTCTTCTAAGAAGGGACTTGGAAACTAGATGTCCGGGGAAAACAATTAACAGCTAGTAAAGAATAATTAACGGCATCAAAGGGCACTATAAAAGGCTGAGTTAATAACATGGTCTCAGCAGACATATAAACCTGTGAATTTAATCTGGAATCCACAGGCAGCTACAGGGATACCTGAGCTGTTTAGGAGCTTGGGGTCTCCTAAAATGGGCCTGACACAGCAGTCTTGCCAGACACACTGGTCCTGTTGATTAAAAGGGGGTTATATATGGAGAGGGGAACTCTTTGCATGAAGGACAGAGGGACAAGGGAAGCATTTATGGGACTGTAGGATCAGTCCTGTGGAGAACAAAGAATTCAGCATGGGTTTGATGAGGGACTGAAGGTTATGAAGCGTAGAGCTGGGTTCTTAGCTACTGTAAATCAGCGTGGCTTCTCTAAAACTGTAATGCAGGTGTGCTGACTGATGTCACTAGGCATCTCATCACCCCCTACAGATAAAGCCTGGGCTAATAAGGCTTTGAGCACCATGAACTCTCCCTGAAGTCACTATGTGTGCAAGGCATTCAGCACTTTGCAGGAGTCTGATGCGGGCACAGATGAACACAACAATGCCTTGGCAGTGCATGCGAGAATGATGGTGTTATCAGATTTTGTTATTGCTTGTACAAGCTGAATTGTACGGCCTTCTCATAGCTAATGCGGTTGCCCCAAATTCACCATAATAAAAGCTTTATAGGCCTATATTTGCAGTGTGTGGAGTGTGCAACATGTACTGGGAATGTTGTGTGCTGGGCAGGAGGGACTCCAGCTTCTGCCTCTCCACGGTCTTGGGTAAGCAACGCCAGGTTGGTCAGAGAGCCAGAAACTCCCATGGGCAACCTGGCTTTTTCCTCCATGTGTAGGAAGCTGTCAGTTTTGGCTCTGAGCACCCTGGACAACCTCTGCTATGTTTTGCTGCCCGTGAGAGAGCAGCACCTGGTCCCGAGCTGTAGGTGGTGTGTGCTGGAGGGGCTACCTGGGCGCTGGAGGTGTTGTCCCCTTGCTGCTTTCTACCTTATCACGGCAGATCTTCTGAGCGGCTGCTGCGTGGTCTCGCCCTTTCCCTTTCTGTGTGTACGTGAACGCAGGGAGCCTTTCGTTAAAGCAGAAAGGTTTGAGTTGGAGGCGTTTGGTCCCCTGTGTGGGACATGAATGGTGGAGTGTTTGTCAGGGTCTCTGATTCAGTTCAGCTCCTGCGGCAACGTTGCTCTCTAGAAACCAGGTATTAACATCAAACCTCTCCTGAAAGTGAAGTTTGCCTGCACCTGTATCCCTGCAGCTGGCACTTGTGTGCAAGAGAAACAGGGTTCATCCACAGGGTACTTGGGCTTCTGCTGCCCACAGGTGTGAGCTGGGAGAGAAGCTCAGCCTGCAAAGGAATAAGTGTGAAAGAACTTCATGGACAGTGGTTGATAAAAGGGAAAACCAAACAGGTGAAGACAGGAGGAGGATTTATTTTTTTGTAAGTGACCTACCAGAAGGACACAGGTATTAACACTGTGTAATGCTCAGGCATTAAGCAGTGTGAATAGGTGACTATCTAGTAAATAAATCTCATCTGAGCGTTAGAGGGTATTTTATGAAGAAACGAAGGCCTCATTGCAACTGTGGATAGGAACCTTAACAGGAACAGGAGTTCAGCATCGAAGAAACAGTCTCAGGGCAGAGCCCTTCTTTTGACATCTAATCATTAATATAGAGCACATTCGCACGAAGGTGACAGGCTGATGAACCCCTTGTGGCACTTTGTCTCTGAGCAGACAAGGTTCCCCCTGCTCTGGTGTTGCCAGCTGTCAGAGCAGGGCCGCTCTGTGCTTCCAGCTGCCAGAGCTAAACACCGTAACCCCTTCCTCTGTCGCTTCTTCCTTCTACATCTTGTTTTACCTTATTAGGCTAAAGTTTCTCCCTCATAAAGCATAACATTTACATTCCTAAAACCCGTTCTAAGACCTACAAAAATATCTGCAAAAGTCTTCTTAGTTTTACTGTGTCCTTTCTGGCCTTCCTCGTATCTGCTTTTGATTTCCCCTTGGGACGGGAGGCGTTTCCTCCTGTGTTTTGTACCATTCCTGGCACTCTGGGGACCTCTGCGGAAAGGTCAGTGATTTCCCCTGGCCTGGCAGCTGGCCGGAAAGGTCCTGTGTTTATAATAATTCCATGTGAATACCTCCAGAGAAAACTGCAGATATCTGTAATTGTAGAGAGAGGATGGACAGTGTCTCTGGCTTTAGTTACAGGTGTTTCATAGATCAAAAGAAATCAAAATGAGTTGCTTTTTGAAGGCACAGTGTCAAATGTATTTACAATATGAAAGGATGAATTTCATGAGCTTTCAGGTTTGGAGGAAGAACCTCTTGCAGAACACAAGCAGCAAGGGCTGGCTGCCGGACACTGCCTGGAGGGCAGGAGCATCAGCCGGGGATGCTGCCCCATCCCCAGGTGGTAGCCAGGGGTGGCTGCTCAGTCCTGATTGTTGCCATTGTTTTTCTGGAGACACATCTGGGCTTTAATTATTTGGCTGTGTCCAGCTGCATTAAGAAGTAAATGCCCTCCCCTCCCTCCAAGAGTAATTTGGAGTAATTGAAGCCCCAGAACATATTTACCTCTCTTCATCTGTGCTCTGAGGAAGCATCTTACTCTGAAAGGCACTTCAGGTTAAGAAAATTTGCCTCCTCCTGCAGTTGTGGCTCTTGTGTGGCAGCACAGCAGGGATCCCTGTTGGAGAATGGGACCTGGGCTGTTGTCCATGCTGTCCTGCAGCTGTGGGGCCACAGTGCAAATGTCACAGCCAAGAGGGAAGTTTGACGTTCTGATAAAAGACCTGCCAAACTATTCGGAAATAACTGTAATAAATAGCCTGTCTGCTCACCGTTTCTTACTCTCCATGCTGCGAGCGCAGCTGTTGCTCGGGCACTATGGCCCCACGCCATGGGTATCTGCTCTCTGGAGAGGGAAGTGACAGCCAGTGGAAAAGAGCACACTGCTGCTGCTGTGGCAAAATGTGTCCACCCCCCCTCACGGCAATGCCTTATGCATGCCAGGGTTGATTTGTGATCCCAGGAGCCACCTGAACCGTTTGCAATAGGTGTGCAACGGGGGTGGCAATGCCCCGGCTTGTGTGGTCACGTCGCTGAGCTGCCCGCTCCTTCCCTATTGCCATTTCACTGTTCTGTCTGCGCTGCTTGCTTGGAAAATCCAAGTCAGAAACCTCAGCTCTGGGTGAATCACTGCATTTATAACCACCTTTTCCATTCGTGCCTCTCTTCGGACTGTTAAAATCTCCCTCTCCAGGTTGGCCGCTGACTCTGCCGCATGGTTCCGCCAGGCTGGGCAGAGCTGCTGTTGAGTGCCGGGCCATCGCTGTGCACACACGGCAGATGCGCGCTCCCTCCAGACCGCGGCAGATGGGCTTGTGCTCCCCCTGCGAGCAAAAGACCTTTCAGCTGAGTCGTAACATCTGCACCAGAGGAACGTTGTTTGAAAAACAAAACAAAACAAAATCAACAACAAAGCACAACCCGACTGATAATCAGACTGTCCCGGGGGGGTTTCTGTAGCCCTTTCCAATGCATGCTGCAACTGGGTTGTGATGGGTGGGATCCCTGCCTGGGGAGGATTTGGGGGCCTGGTGCTGTGGCTTGCAGCCCCCTCTGGTGGCACATGCCAAATGCTGGAGACAGGGACCCAGGGCTTTAAAAACAGGCAAGAGATGGCAGATTAAAGACAGCCCCGAGCTGCACAGTCAGGCTCTTCCTCCTGACTTTGGCTCCCCACGTCAAACCTGGGGGTTTCCAGAAATGGGAACTGGGACCAGTGAAATGAGGACATGTATGCGGTTGTCACTGTGACCTCGTAAGTGCCACCGTGGTGCCACAAGAGTTGAAAAAAGTTCAGCATCTTCATGGGTACTGGGCAGCCATGGCAGGAGGTGCCCCTTCTCCCAGCCTGAAGGGCAGAGGGGACCAAGGTTTGGCAAGGAAAGACCCCCACATGCTCAGCGCCCCTCTTACAGGGGACATGGGCAATGACACGCTGCTGTTCCTGGGCCACACTACAAAGGGTCAGTGAAGGCTTCTTGTGGCAACGTGACCATCTCCTGTGCTCACAGGAGGCTGGGCACTGGAACAGACCAGCTCTGCGTCCTTCCTAGAGAGCAGCAGAGACGCTGGCCCAAGTCCCTCACTCAGGTGGCGGGGGGAGCTGCGGTACTTAGCCTTGGTCTCTTGACCATCTCCTTCAAACAAGAGCATAATATTGCAAGAAGCTGTCCTTCATCAGTGAAGGTTAAGAGTAGACAAGGCAGCAATCACGGACAGCTAATTAGTAAGTGCTTTGAAAAGTATGCATAATTAGCTTATTCGTAAACATTTTAGAAACAATGCAGTTCATCTTGTGGTTGGTAAAATGCCTAGAATATAGGAAGGTGTTTGGAGCACTGCAGAATGGTTTGGGGGGGTTCTTTGCTGGGATGTGAGGGGAAGTGACTGCATCTCCTGTAACACTGGTGGAGTCAAGCTTTAACTTTGCAGAGAAGGGAAGTCAAAGATGAGATGTTAAGGAAGGCATTTGCTTGCTCATACGTTTGTGGCATGGGTAGCCAGAAGCAACATTTCTAACGTACAGGAAATAATTCAGTCTGGGTAACATGACACTGCAGCTCAACTTGTCTTCAAATGAGCTTCTACCGTTTTTTAATTCCATCCAGCATCCGCCCTATGGTTCATAATTCCCAAGAAGCCCAGGTCATTTTTCTGAAATGAAACATCAGTGAATGGGTTAGCTGTGATGGTGTTAGACCAGCACATGAGTTAACAACTCAAGGTTACTCACATCTCTGCTGCCCATCCACAGAGCTGTGACAGCTCAGCTGGCTCCATGGCTCTGCTTCCCTGTGCTCCAGAGCCTCTCCCCGGGGGGACAGGCCAAGTCCAGGCTCTGCAGAAGGTGATGGCCCCAGAGGAACTCTCCTGGGGTCTCCCGCGTCCCGCCGGCTCACCAATATCCCGTGCGTAGGAGTCAGATCTGGTTTTGCACCTTGTTTCCTGTTGGCATGATGACAAATTGGGGGCCAGCTGGTGATACTGGAAACAATAGCATTAGAGACAGAGACCTCTCCCCCTCCTTCCTGCTAGCAAGGAGGAGAAGGAGGAGGAGGCGTTGGTGAACTCTCAGCCTGTCTGGCCAGTGTGGGAGGGAGCGGGACCTGTGGTGACTTCTCACTGACAGGGTTCAGGATCCAGCTAAAAGTGATGGAAACATGTGCCTTTTCTGACCGTGCAATGCAAGCCCCTTGTGTTTTTGCTGACCCCGCTTAGCACAGATACCGTAGCGCCACGATAGAGCGGTCCCACTGAAATGGCCCGATGATGCTCATGATTTCAGCTCAGAGTCCAAGGCCCTTGGCTGCCTCTGCAACAGTGCTCCTGCTCACTGGGTGACACCAGGTGACACCACTCACAGAGGCTCATCCCAAACAGGTGGGTCTGTGGAGCCTGGAGGGTTAGTGGCTTTTTTGCATCACACAGCAGGGTTACCAGTGCTCTGCCATGTCACAGGTTTGCTGTCTGGATGCAGGAGTTAGAAGGTTTAGCGAAGGTAAGGAGAGTGCCAGAATGACATTTTTAAAAATCATCCTTTTTTTTGTTAAGGACCAGACGCGAAGCCCAGTAGAGGCAGCGGGAGGTTTTACCTTGATTGCTGTAGGAACTGGATTAGGCTTTTAATGAGCAACTGTTTGCCTGAGCTACACGCAGCCTTTTTAATGGACATCATCCCTATTGTCAGGCTGTAACAGGGGAGTGGCAGACTCACCAGCAATATCAGGGCTCGGAGTTGTGAGATTTGGGTTCTTCTCCTTTCCTGCTATTGATTTACTGTTCCTGCTTTAGCAAATTACATTAAATTCCCCGCCCTATAAAGAAGAGAAGACCTGGGTGTGTGCAAGTGTAAAACCCAGTCTAGATAGCAACAGTGCATTGCACACTCCCCTCCAAAGGCAGCAGCATCACAGAGGAGCAGGTCAGAGCACTGCAGACGAGGATTGGTTTATTCCCAGCCTTTTCTGGCTGGGTGTGAATTCTGCAATTAAATATGAATGTGAAATAAAAAGAACAGACTGCAAAGAGCAGACTGCAAACAGAAGAAATTTCTTGTTGCTTTTGGCCGGAGCTCAGCACAGAGCTTATTTGAAAGAATTGGGGGAGGTTGGTTTTTAGTCTGAGACTAGTTCTCAGTTTTCTTTAAATCAAGCGGCTGCACACCACCCTTGAATGGCAATGTAATGATATGTTGCAAACCACAGTCTGGTGATCCTGGAATTCCTTATAAGTTAATAGCAGTCATGGTCCACTAATCACAGCTAGGATGTTTTAAGCAACTGTCTTTGATACATCAGTTCAAACACACCGTAGAGAGCCCTCCTTAGGCTGGCTTAGCGAGTAGATGAGTAGATCATTAGAAAGAGTGAGTAACCTGGTGGGTTTTATTGGTTTATTTTGTTGGGGTTTTTTTTTCCCCTTAATCCCAAGGAATTCTTGGGGTCTACATACAGGGTTGCTGAGCAATCACAGTTCAGTAGAATGGTGATGGTTTTAAAGCAGCACTGAGTCAGACGTGGAGATATTAGTGTTTAATAACTTTCTAGAAGCAGAGCCTGAAGCAGTGGGGTCTGACTGGAGAAATCCTGTGCCAAATACTTAGTCCCATTACAAATGCCACAGAAAACTGGCAAGGCAGCTGCTCTGTGTGTGCGCTATGTCTGCCCCAAACACAATTTCTTGTAGAGGTACCGGCGGCGTTGTGGTTGGTGTGGGGCAGGGTGCACCCCATTATTTTGCGGCGGCCCAGGGGAGAGCCCCTGCGCTCAGCCCCGTGCCTGCCCAGGCCCTGCTGTGTGCAGGGTGTTTGCACGGGAAGTGCTCAGTGTATTAGAAACCCCCAGGGAACCCTCGGAGCTGGGGTTGTTGATGGATGTCCAACAAGGAGGAAGACCCCCCCACCGCCAGCACGAGAGCTTGAGGCATGTGCACAGCTTCCTTCCTCTTGTGTGAGTGTTGGTGTGAGGTTTCGTTTACATTGTTATTTTGCAGGGAAAAGGGAAGGTGTAATGCCTGGCTCTCTTTCACATTTGTGTCTTTGGTAATGCTGATGTTTGGCTGATAATCGTGGGTTAGGAACAAGGTCTGGGATCTCCATCAGCAGAGGGGACTGACTCACCATTGATCTATGTTCACTGCATCTTGTTGAAGTTTTTTGACCCATTTGATTTCTTAGGTTTTCTTTTGTGAAAACCCTCTTGATTTTTCTGCCGTTCAGGAGCAAAACATCTCTCTGTCTTTAAATATGGCAGATGGGGATTTCTTCAGATGTCCAACAACTCAATTGAAGGGAGACCTCAGGAGACCTCTCCCCTTCCCTGTCCCCCTTCTCAGCCTGTCTTTTCATCTGCAATCTGGAGATGTAAGGGCTATAGTAATAGAGTGTCAGAGGAAGTAATTGATTCATCACACACCGAGAGAGGAGTCTGTTGCCTTCAGTGTCAATGGAGCTGAACCACAGCCTGGAAGGGTGAGGGAGGCTTGTAAACACTCCATGGCTGAGCTGGCAGGACAAAGCAGACGCGTCGCCGCAGCTGAGCGAGAGGGTGACACAAAGGGTTGCTTCAAAGAAAATCTTCCTGAATAAAGCAGTAGCGGGGCCCTTGTTTTTGGGAGAAAACAGGGATGCTCCCATCGCCCTGTTCCCAGAGCGCATTAAGAAAAGGTACCAACCAGCACCATGCAGCAGCCCACTCCCTTGTCTCTGTCACTCTTCTGTCTTGGTGTGGCTGCCACTCTGACCTGCTGTCTCAGGCAGGGCTGAGCTCACCTCCAGGGTACAGACCAGCCCCTGCAACTGGGTAATTCCTCCCACAGCCCCAGACAGACGCTGCTGCAAACGCGCAGCACGGCCTGGTGTGTGCATGGCACCGCTCACCCTCGCCTGGGCATCCGTTGTGCTCAGACCCTCGCAAGGCTCAGTTCAGATGGCTGATGAGCTGCAAGTGCCTGTATTTTGGGCACGTTTGGTGTGCTGTTTGCCCCGAAACCACTCTTACTACAAACATGCATAGTTGGGTTGTTGTGAAAGTGCCCAAATTAGCGGAGGCTGCAGGCCAGCCTTGGCAGCAAAGCTTTGCTTACTAGTGCTGGGCTGTGAATAGGCTGTGTCTGAGAAACGGCGGGGTCAGAAAGCCGTCCTGCGGTGGGCCGGTCCCAGGGTGACCGTCCATCATTAAGGAGGGATGTAGGCAGCCAGGAGTGCGAGGGGGGCCGGTCAGGGCTCTGTTCTCGCAACCTTCTTTATACAACTGGTGCTTAATGAGCTGTTTGTTTCAGTTTTGCGCTGAGAAAAGCCAGCGCAAGCGAGCGATGTGTGGCAAGCCGGGCTGCAAAGCTCCCATCCAATGCCAGTTATTACCGGCTCTTTCGTTCTTCTTGGCGTGTTGTGTCTAAGGCCATGACCGATGCGGTGCCAGCGAGGTGCGATGGGGCATCGCTCGCTATGGCTCTGTGGGGGGGCTTTTCCTCTGGGAACGGGGCTGGCACAGCAGAGCATGTGAGCATCCCCTAATCCTCATCAGCACCTGGAAGCCCTTGCCTGAACCATCCACTACCAGTGCCAAAACTGCTCTCCATCTATTGCCTGGGCTGTCAGGCACTGGATCCCAACAGGAGATGGGAACCTCTTCCCCTCTTCCCCCCACTGCAAAGCGAGCAAATTCAACATCTGCCCCCTGCCTTCTGCCTGCTCTGCTGCTTTTCAGCAGTAAATTTTCCTGTTGTGGCTTTTATCTTTTATTATATACTTTTTTTTTTTCTTTCTGTTAGTGATCAAGTGCCTGTGAGTGGTGACAGTAAAATGACATAGAAACCAAAGTCTGATTTTTTCCACAGATGGATTGTGGCAGGAGGAGGAAAGTGCAAATGCAGTTTCTCAAGTGTCCTGCATTTTGGGGTATGAGAAGGTTGTGGGTTGCTTCAGTTCCCTTAGAGCAGCAACAGAAGGCAGAACACCACAGAAAGGGGGGCTATTCTTAATGTGCTTTATGTATTTTATTCCTAGTTTCACCACGATTTTTTCCCCCAAAGAATACCAACGCCATCTTGCAACAAAAGACCCCTGCAGCTAAAGATAGAAGGGTGAGGAATTTATAGAGATGGTTTCGGAGACAGAAATAAAATTAAACAGCCGCTTGTAACTCCTGAACCAACAGCCTGCAGAAAACCCCTAAAGTGCACATTAGCACATCTTGTTTTCTTATATAATGAACGGTTTTCCAGACATGGCCCAGATGAGAACACTTCTCTACTCCAACGCGCCTTTCCGCAGAGATCTGGCAATGCAGCTTGAAGAAGGAGCCCGAGGATGAAGAGCGAAGCGCAGGGGAGCCTTTGCTCTCCCGTCTCGGGGTGGGCAGCAGCGTGCTAGGAGATGATAGTCCCTCCCGAACCACAACTTGCAGATATGTTTTATTCTTCCCTTTGCAAGATGTATTTTGGCTACCTTTCTTTTTTTTCCCCCCTGCATAAGTTGGCAGTAACTGCTGACTCTTCCCATCAGTGGTGCTTGTACGGGGGCGAAAACAACACAAGGAGAATAAACAGAGGCTATTTGCAGTTTCCATTTTTTTGTCTTCGAGGCATTTTTGAAAAAGTTTTCCAATCTGTTAGGGTTATTTTCTCTCCCTATCTGTCTGTCTTTTTTCTTTTTTTTCTTAACTGGATTTTTCTCCTTTTTCAGAAATTCTGGTCAGATTTTTGAGGAGATAAGCAAACAATCCGAAGCACAGTGGAATGATTACAAAACCCAACAATACTGTGGTTACACAAGATGTAATTGGATGCAACAAATTGAAAACAAACTTCCGAGAAATCCTAAGCCATTATGCACCCGCACCCCCAGGCCTGGCTCTCCCGCTGCTGCCATCGGATTTTGGTCATTTTAGTCACTGAAATCCAGTGAAATCCCTTCAGATCCAGAGCAATGGTAGCGTGTTTTGGCTGTTGCCAGGGTCAGTTATTTCCATCAAGACAAAACATGGGCAAGCGCTGCCTGCTCTGTGAGCATCTTTTGCCTCAGCTTGGGCAAAACCAGCCCCATGAGCTGCAGACTGAGACCGGATTCATCTCTCCAATGTTCAGCCACCCAAAGTCCAGGTCCAGTCAGCGAGAGAGATTTAAACTGCCTCTGTGGTCAGTGCAGAACGATTAATCCCAGCTCAAGCTGCTTCCAGTGAGAGCAGAGAACATTTAGTTGGGTAAAGCTAGATATGTTATAAGCTTTTTAGGTCTGTGCACAAATCTGTATCAGGTTCTATGTCTATGAGGACTGGTTCTCACCCCAGGGTAAATTAGGAGTGATTACTCTTAAAATGGTGAGTTACACATGTGTAAAACCAGTTCAGGTCAAAGGAGAATCCAATTCATCTGCTGTATTTATAATTAATTACTTTGATTAAGGGCTGGCAGCTAAGATCAAACTTCATTGCTCTTGTTTCATCAGACAGCAGAGGTGCTTTCCTCTGCTAACATGGCTTTAAAAAAAATACCATTTAAAAGTCCCCAGTAGCTTCTGCAGCAATTTAACCTTTGAAGGGAATGTCCTGCAGTTGCTCAAGATTGTTTAAGCATCATAAACAACATAACCACCCATGAAATAAGGATTTGGTTTGAAGGTGGCGTGTGGAAGAGCATGAAGATGGGTGGCGACACAGAAGAATTGACTAAGGCAGCTAGCATGTACTGGACATTAATTGTAGCCACACCTTGATTGCACAACAAGCACAGAGCTGCTGCTTCACCATTCCTTAACCATCTTTATACTGCAGCTGATATTTCATTTTTAAGAAACAGCCTTTTCTTAGAGCATGTTTAAAAAATCCGGACGCTTTTTATAACCATTTCTGAGAAACAAACCCCCCGCCGCCATTTCAAAGGGAACAATTGCATTTACCAGCTGCCATCATGGTGAGCTGGTTCCC
The DNA here is from genome assembly GCF_964273445.1 of Streptopelia decaocto. Classification (NCBI taxonomy): domain Eukaryota; kingdom Metazoa; phylum Chordata; class Aves; order Columbiformes; family Columbidae; genus Streptopelia; species Streptopelia decaocto. The sequence goes on from NC_138660.1 coordinate 31,222,303, forward strand.
CACACCTTCCCCCAGCTACCTGCAGAGTTTTAACACCTGCTGAATTTCACTACCATTGCGTTTTCTCATCCTGTGCTCAGCAGATCCACTCAAGACACCATGACATGTGGTTCAAGCAGACCAGAGGTCTCACAGGCTCAGGTCAACGTTGGGCATTCCCAAATTTGAGGCTGTTGGCGTGCAGTCAGTACCTATTTGTCTCTCTGTCCATCTAGGCCAGACTCCTCCAGTATAATATAATAAGAACAGCTCTAAATAAACATTGGGGAAGTTGAGGTTGGAGCGTTGCGACTCTCCCCATCCTGGCATATAGCAGCATTTCTGGAGCTCAGCAGTGGCTGGGTGGGCACCAGATTAGCTATTTCACCACGGAAAAGGAGGCAGCCTTATAGTCGCTGCAGCTGGGGCTTGTTTGCCTTTATTGTGCCTTGCAGTCTTGTTTGGAGAGCCAGCAGCAAAGTGACTTAGGGAAAATAGAGAGAAAGGACTGGGAAGCAGAGAGGGTTGACTGGAGGAAAAAGCAAGCAAGCAAGCGTAAGTAATCCAGGCATTAGAAGTGCTTTATAATTAGTTTATAAAAGCTCTCTTAACATCAGCAAAGCACTTTCTACTAGAAATCTTTAATAAAAACGCAGCAATATTTGTAAGCATTGTGTGTTTTCCATTTAATTCTGTTAAACAGCTCCAAGAAGAGCATCTAAGCAATGCGTTTTTCCCCTTTCTCAAGCCCCCATTGTCTGGGCGGTTAAAAGCACTTCAGCTTTGCCTCCCTGCTTCAAAACTCCCTGGTGGAAGCCTCTGAGGTGGTTTCAAACCAACTGTCTGGCCTTCCCACTCAAGCAACAGCTGAAAATATCCTGCCAGTGGAGGAGCAGCCAACTGTGGTCACCTTCCCTGCAAGAAGCCTTGGTTAATCCATGGACTATACTTGTGGGTTACAGATGCCGCCCTCACACAGTCATGGTTGCCTCATTGGAGCAGTGCCCGGATGGGGAGAAGTGGCTGTGGAAGGTGCTTGGAGATGGCGGTTTGCCCAGTGGATGTGACACCAGAGGGGTCAGACCACAAGGATGTTGGTGCACTTTGAAACAGTGGATTTGGTTATATGAGTGACATGCAAATTGCTGGGCACTGGTCAAGACTGTTTGGATGCTGTCGCTGCATAAACATGTCCCACCCAGTTGTGCCCTAGTCTGTAATTATCTGGAAATGAAACGGGTGGAGTAGAAAACATCCCCAGGGTTGAGTTGTCTTCTGTTTTTTCTTTTTTTTTCACATGGGAAGAACACAGTCTGGAAACCTTGCTTAAGCTTAACAACATGGTCCAGCCAGACTAGATTTTAATATGGCCAGTGACCCACCATGAGGAGAATGGGGTTTGTCAGCTTGTTTGATTGTGGGCCAAGGCATGGACATGACTGAAGCACACGACGCCAAAAGAGTCTGTGGTGGGGATTAGCTGGTGTTCTTGCTGAAGTTCGAAAGTTTCATGCTTTGGACTGGACCTCTTTGGTGTTTCATTTTGAAAACCTAAAGCTTAATTGTTATGTTGGAGAGGAAGTAGGTGCTTCTGCTCATCTAGGCAGGAGTTATCTCCAGAGTGTAATAATTTCCCAATTCACACTCTGTTTATAAGACCTGAAGGGGAGTTTTGCCTTATGAGAAGCAAAGGGCTGGGGCCAAGATGTTTTAACTGGGGAAGAAAACTCTTATGCATTTATATTCATTTTATATTTGGCAAAATGGTTCTCTGACCTTCTCCTAGGGGCTTTTTTAGTTGTTTGTAACATTTGATTTATTAAGGATTAGCTCCAGTAGGAGAAAGCTCAGTTAGATGCTTGGATGAAGCCAAACAGGGTTTAATTCAGAGAGGCAAATATTTCCTGATGATTTACTTAGTAGATTCATTCTTTTAATTTTCCATTTGCAGATTGCCCATGAGCAGATTGCAATATTCCCAAATTGTATGTATTATTGGAAGTTATTCACCCATTCAATAAGCAAATATTTCTCGGTCCAGAATTTGCTTCTGAAGTTGCCAGGGCTCCTACAGCACTGGGGGGCTCAAGGAGCCATGTGGGCAGCGTTAGGATGTTTGGTATGTTGGCTACAGCAGAACCTGTGATCATTACCCTCAAGCAGTTGAATCTATGTACTGTGTTGGCGAGTTATAACCCCACGAGGACACAAACAGATGTGATTCCCGGAGATGCAGCTAACCTCTGCCTGTGCCATGCGAATGGCAGCTTTTACAATCCACTCCGTTAACTGTTTTGCCAACGTTGGTGTTTTTGCCAAATTAATTTTGTGCCACACATTGACAATTTCACTCGTATCCTGTAGTCCTGCGGCACAGATGTGTACTTCAGATGTGGAAGGGCTGCAGGCACACTGAACGCAAGTAGTTATTTAGAGAACAAAATGTCCCTGCTGTTTGCTCAGTGCTACTTTAAACAAATAGACAAACAAGGAGGAAAAAATTCTACTTAAAAGAAGCACTACGGCCGCCCTCTATGTTCCTGCTCCCCGGGGAGGTGGCGGGATCAAGCCACACATGATGGACGTTAGCGGGGTCATGCAGGGTGCCACTGGACGGTGTCAGGGTAACGCGGGGTCAGGAGGTGACGGAGAACTGCACAGAGCACAGAGAACAGATCTTCATTTACATTGCTGCGTGTCCACCCACCAGCGGAGCCAATTGCTCTTCCTGTGCGAGCGCCTCTTCTCAAGACCACTTGAATTTCACCTTGGCCAAGCCAACTGGGTGAAGTTAACTTCTGTAATGAAGTTAAAGGCTGGGTGAGCGCGGCAAGCGGAGTGCTTGGTCCAGCACAGACAGGATTTTATCTGCAGGCATTTTGCTTCTGGCTCTCAGCCTGGTTTAGTCCCAGAAAGGAGCGAAACCGAAGCCGGCTGAGCCATCCTTCTTTGTGGAGGAGCACACTGAGTCCCTGTAAGTTTGTTTTGAGATTGTTGCCTGCCGATGTGTGCTTTGCAGAACAGGAATGAGTCACATGAGGATCATTCTGTATCCAGCAAGCTACTTCTCCTTTCAACTCTCCCTTCCCAAACAGGAGATCTTGTGACAAAGAAGAAAGGCTGATTCCTGGCAGCCTGGAAGTGCTTTTTCCTTCCCTGGCCCCGTGAGAAGAGCTGTAGCATGTAGTTAAACAGGTTGATACAAAGTGAATAAACAGTCCAAGAGAGATGGGCAGTTTCTGTAAATAGCAGCGTGCTGGCCAGAGAGGAGAAGAGGGATGGGAGAGCACGGGTGTTAGAAAGCAACCGACGAACAAGATGTTCACATAAAAGCTGTTTGCTTCCTCACAGCACAGAGACTGATACTACCTTGCCATTAGTCATGGCCTAGAAAATATGAAGGAATCTGCGGGGGTTTCACCTTCCAGCCAGACCTGCAGGTTCCTCCACAGGCTGTTGGGATGCCCAGGAGCCGTGTTGGTGGGCATGGGGCATCACCCGTGGGGTTTAGCAAAGGCAGGCTGCACTCACAGGGCGTGCAAGGCAATGGTAAATGTGGTTATTCAGCTCTTATGCAGCGCTTCTCATTCACAGAAAAGCTTTGTTAGCACTTAATAGAAGTCGGTTGGTATTACTGTTCAAGGGCCAAGTAACTGTACTGGTCACACTTGTTAAAAGACTGATGTGGTGTCAGTGCACAAAACAGCTACCCACTCACATGGATTAAACTGTTTGTTTAATGCTTGGCGTGTGCTTGGCCAAATCCCACCTGGAGAGTGGAATAAACAGAGCTATGCTAAGTGCATGGTGGCACTTAAGCAGGGAGGTAAGGGAGGGAGAGCAGCCCCAGGAGAGTTGTATCAGTTTCTCCCATGGCAAAAGAATCTTGTAGAAATAGAGGCAAATCGTGTCCTAAATTCTGTGTGTTGACTCTGAAGTTGATGTGGGTGCAATGAATTAATGATCTGAGGAGCAACAGATGAAGGGACTCAAATGTAGCCAGACAGACAGCAGGGGAAAAAAATGTATTGGGAGGTGTGTGGTGTGAGTGACAGAGTCCCAGGTGCTTGTCTGGAAGATATTCTGTGAAATATGCAGATATAAAGAAGTGGTTTGTGTTTGTTACTGCCATCCTGAAGCATCTCCCTGGCAGATGGTTTTACTGCCATTTGACCTGCCTCCACAGGTACGACTACATCGAGATCCGAGATGGGGACAGCGAAGCGGCAGACCTGCTGGGCAAGCACTGTGGGAACATAGCACCTCCCACCATCATCTCTTCTGGCCCCTCTCTCTATATCAAGTTCACCTCGGACTACGCACGGCAAGGTGCCGGCTTCTCCCTGCGCTACGAGATCTACAAGACAGGTGAGTGTCTGAGTCGGTGCCTGTCTCCCAGGCTGTTCGCCACGATGATCTTCACAAGGAGATGTCTTTGGCCACCTTTTCAACAACGATATTTCGCGTGTTCACCGGAGATGAAGGGCTTTTTGTTGTTGTTATTGTTGAATTTTTTGTCGCATCACATTTCAAAGAAGGTAAAGATGTTAGTGGTGCATGATGGTGCATTTTTGGATCACAGTGTGGCAAAAGCAGGGTTCCTCATTAAATGCTCTCTTGAATTGGAAACATTTATCTTTTCTCCCTGGCATGTGTGGAGCTTGTTAGGGCTACGTGGGGGTTGGCCCACAGGTAGGAGCTCATGGGGGTCTCCTCCTGTGGAGATGCGATTCAGAGCTGATCAATGATGCTGTGTTTTCTCCCCCTGGAAACGGGGTTGTAACTGGGGAGTGCTGGTTTTCAAGGGACTGCTGTCAGCAGTGCTGTCAAGGGCTGAGATGGCACCTTTCCAGGCAGATATAAGAGGAACTATTCATAATTCTGTTTAATACCAAACTATTATTGAGGAAAGGAAAAGCTGCTCAAAGGCCTTTTAATAGTGTTTCTGTCTAAATATTTGCCAGAATTGTATGTCTGGGAAGAAGGAGGCTTGAGAAAATAAAACCCACTCTGTGCATGCTGTGTGTGTGCGGGTGAGAGAGGTGCCAGGGGAACAAGAGTGTGTTTTGCACAGGGATGTGGATGCCTGCACTGTGCCCACATTCCTTCGGTGGTGCGTTGGAAGAAAACACGCGCGCGGCTTTCACATCATCACATCCAGCCGGAAAAATATGCCTGTGCGTGGTGAAGAAGCAGGAAGGAGCACAGCAGCGTCACTTAGCTGGCGTGTCACAGGTAGATGTGAATGCAGAGACTATGCTGCAAGAGGATGAGGACGGGGCTCCCCAAATTCATTGTGAAATGGCGAGGACAGGAGGTGTCTGGGGGTTCAGGTGGATGAGGAAAGTGGTGTTGCTGGTGGTTGCCTGGGCTGTATAAGTGGCCATTGAGCTGTTGCGGTGCACCAGCTCACCACTGCTGTTTGTTAATCGTTAAGGTGCAGATTAGCCCGGAAAGAATTTAGTGATTCATCAGGGCTTGCTGAGGCCAGTTGCCAGCATGGAGGATGGCAAAGAATGCTTGTGTTCAGGTGGGAAGAATGCTGACCGACCCACCTCAGCCTGCCTTGCCTCTCAGAGCCCACCAGACTGCGTTGGGTTGTGCATGTCCGCACATCGGGTCTGTGCCCTGAGTTGTGTGTCCATGGGAAGGGATGGCAGGCAGGAGCCCTGTCCGCCTGGGTGGGAGCCAGCAAGGGGCCAAATTCATAGGAAGAGCAGATTTTGTTGCTGCTGGTAGGGAGGGAAGGGAAGCAAGGGCTGCTCTGAGAGAGAGTGGATGTGGGATGGAGGCTGGGGCTTAGTTTGCGTCCCTCCGTGTAGGTCCCTGCAGAGGTGCTCTCAGTGATGTTGGGGCTCCTTTTGCCACCACCACCCCCCGCAGGCAGCCATCCTCTCCAGAAATAGCCACTCTTTCTTCCAGCCACAGCCCACCCCATCCAGCCTGGCAGGGCGGGTTTTGGCAGAGGAGCAGGGACGAGCCTTCCATCCAGGGGCACCCCCAACCCAGCCCCTGTCCCCTGGGGTCCGAAGGAGGGCAGTGGGCAGCGCTGGCTGTGGAGCCACCGCAGCACAAGCAAAACTTTCCATCTGAGCTGTCAGGGTAGCCAGCAAGGGTGTCAGCAGCTTTAAAGGTCATTGGATTGTCATTGTCCACATCAGTAAAGGCAGCATGGCTGTTGCTTCTTTCTTTTGTAAAGGTGACCTAAAAAAACAACTGTTTTCAACTGAGCATTTATTTCCACACCTTGTGCTAAATTTCCCCTATCGCGGTGTGGGAGAGGAGCAATCTGCATACAAACAACTGCATACCAGCCTTTGAATCCCCCGATGGGTATCAGTCAGCGGTCTGTGGGCTGGTCCAGCCTCCCTGCTGCTGGCTTTATGAGTCAGCTTGGCAGGGCTGGCCTGAGCTCCGCATCCTGGGCATCAAAGTCTCCTCTCGGGCTGGTCCCTGCCAAAGCCAGCTTGAGTCCTGTTGATTGTCTGCAGCTTCCTTATAAAAAGCTGATCATTGTGTTTGCTGCCATCAGCCAAACCGTAGACAAAGATGCCAAATGCGATAAGAGCCCCACATGAGGAAATTGTTGTTGTCTAATGCAGTGACATAGTTATGTCTCTCTCCTGTCTCTAGAGGACAGTCCCTGACTCCGGGTTTAGTCTTTGATTTTCTTCCTAGCTCAGAGCTTGTGTTATTTTCCCTATTTACCTGTTTGTCTTTCAAGCTGTTTAGAACAAAGTACACCCGTATCCCTGTTCATGGCATTACGCTGTGATTTGTGTTTGGCCTTATTTTTTTTGCCTCTGCATTTTACCCCACAGGTTCACATCGGAAAAGCTGGCTGCTTCATTAGGTAGTCAATTAAGAGCCTCTCCTGAGTAGCTCTCCAGCTAGGTGCTGCATAATGCAGTACTGGGATCCTGCTATTACTGCAGGCTGCTGGCCTGACTCCTGTAGGTTAATGCTGAATTGAATAACAAGTCTCCCATTAGTCCCAGGAAGGCTCATGCTGCCTGGAAGAGCCGGAGCAGAAGGGTTTGTAGAGGAGAAGGAGGGTATCCCAGTAAAACCGAAGCAGAAACCTTTGCGAATGCTAATGCTGGGTTGCAGCAGCGGCTGGCAGCCTCTCTAACATCCCCTTTCAAGTCCAATAGCTTCAGGCTGCAGATTTCTGTTGCCTATTGTCCTGTCTCCGCAGCGTAGCAGTTTCAAAGTCACCGTGGCATGAATACGACGCAAATTCCCCTTTCCCCGGCCACCCCGAGGCACCTTGGCTGTGTGAGAGGGGGCACCAAGCTGGCCCGGCTGCAGCCGAGGCCAGTGCTGGGGTCAGCAGTAAATAAGAGACAACATTGTCTGCCCTCCTCGCCACGGAAAGGTCTTCCTTAAGGATAGAAATAACTTACATTTCTGTTGCGGCCAGCTTGGTCTGTGAGAAAGAGGGCTCTGTTCCTCCTCTCAGCAGAGACAGCCCTGCCACGGCCTCAGTTACCCCAAATGCCGTGGCCACGTTGTGGGGGTCGTGTTCTGGAGCTGGCCCTCATCCCTTGCGTGGGTCTCAGGGGGCAGCGGGTAAACCACACGCTTCCCGAGGGTTTCCAGCTAACAGTGGAGACATTGGCACCCTCCTCCGGACCCTTTCACTGTGTAAATATTTGTGCTTCCTGGTTTCCTCAAGAGGAAACCGAGGCACAGATGTCCATGCCACAGTGAGAGAGGCTGCAGGAGACCAGCCCCTGGTGACAGGTTTTTCCAAAGAGGTAGCATCCCTGTTACTCCTCTCTGCCTCTTGCCGGGCAGCCCCCTCCCCAAACAGGGGCTCCTCCGGCAGACTTGGAGCTGCTGTGTCCCTTTGGCCACCACCACTGGCGTGGGGGACAAGGCAGGGTGCTGGCCTGCCGAATTGCAACCGTGGCTTTGGATGGGATCACTGTCCTAGTCCTCTTGTTGGAGTGATTGGCAGGAGGGGGATCAGCAGTGGCAGATGGGTTACATTTGCAGAGCTGTCTGAGGGATTTAGACACAGGCTGTCCACTCCAGCGAATACACAGACTTGGTCTCTCCACCTGTGGAAAGCTTTGAAAATCACTCTGTTGGTCCTCACAGGAATTCACACAGCTCTTGGGTTACAAGACATTTCCAGAACTGAACACACAAACCCTCTAAGCTCAAAATCGGGTTTCCACAGTGTGTCAAGCTGTTGGCATTAAGCTGCATTGTTGCTAAGGCTGTGGGTTTTTTCCTGCCTCTACAGGCTCTGAGGACTGCTCTAGAAACTTCACTGCCTCCAATGGCACTATTGAGTCTCCAGGTTTCCCTGACAAGTATCCGCACAACCTGGACTGCATCTTCACCATCATAGCCAAGCCAAAGACAGAAATCCTCCTCCACTTTCTGCTCTTTGACCTCGAGCATGACCCGCTGCAGGCGGGGGAAGGAGATTGCAAATACGACTGGTTGGACATCTGGGATGGCATCCCTCAGGGTAAGCCATGGGGTGATGTGCTGCTGTCCTCAACCTCTCCTGGTGTCTCACGGGACACTCCAAGATACCACTGGTCCTCCCTCAGGGAAGGGCAGTGGGCTCATGCAATACTGGGAGCACCTCCCCATCCTATACCAACACCAAGAAAGAGAGCAGGTTGGACCATTTCCCAGCAATTGCAGAGCAGTGCCTGCTGCAGTAGATATTTCTGCACGGTGCTCTGCATGGCACCGGGCCAGCAGATATAAAAAAATATCCCATCCCCAAAGCCTTTCTTTTATCCTGATCAGTCCTGCTAAGGCATCCCTGCCGAGTGATGCCAACGTGCTGGTGCCCCAGGAGGCTGGTGTAAAAGGCGATATTACCACTGCTGCTCTTTCTTTTGCAGTTGGCCCCTTGATAGGCAGGTACTGTGGCACTAAGATGCCGTCCGACATCCGCTCAACCACCGGCGTCCTCTCGCTCACCTTCCACACGGACCTGGCGGTGGCTAAAGATGGTTTCTCTGCTCAGTACTACTTGATCCAGCAGGAAGTCCCAGAAAGTAAGTTGGCAATGTGTGTGTTTGACTTCAGGTAGTCATATCACTGTTTTTTTCCTAATTTTCACTTGGCACATGCGAGAGTGAGGCAGGCAGGAGTGTGTCCAGGGACGCAGTCACACTAGGTGTGTTCTCTGATTCTCATAGAAGTGAGAATTCAGTAGGAATCACACTTTCTGACCTTTCTTTGACTTTTCACTTGCTTGTGAAGTCTCCTCAATACCTTTTGGGATAGAATCCTTCACGTGTGTGCTCAGCCCAAAGGATTTAGGGGAAGACTTGAGCCCAGCGGGTGCAGCAGATTCTTTAGACCATGGGGGAAAATACTCTCTGCCTCTCTCTAGTTTTCCAAAATCTCACAGCCCCAAACTACAAACTGGAACTTCTTGGCTAATTAAAAAATGCCAAAAGCTCTGAGAATTTCAAACCAAATATGTTTTAGATCTCTTATTAAGGGAGGTAAATTGTTGTGGAGTGAGGAAGTAAGTTGTGTGTTTTGAGAATGAAGAGCATTTTGGTTCTTTGTGATGATGCTTGCAGGAGAGGAAAGATTCAGTTTGTTTTCCCATGGTATTTTTACATCGGAGCCGCAGTTCTCGACCTCTGTTTGCAGTGAATCTGTGATATGACAGAAGAAGCCTTCAGGACACCTTCAGTCCCAGAGAAAGAGAAGGGGGTCCATGACCCGACACTGAAAGCCCATGATGGAGAGCAGGGGAGAACAGGGGTTGTGCAGCTCCAGGGCAGTTGGGTTACAGGCTCTTGCTCTGTGATTGAGTCAGGGATGGTCTGCTGAGGCTGTGAGAGTTACAGACAAGCATGAGCTCTTCACCATTATCTATATCCACACTCAGCTGGTCTGTTCTTTAATCTCCTTTCTAGTCTATTCTTAAAAACGATTGGGAAATAAAATGTTAATGACACACAAAGCTTGAGAAATCAAGCACGAGAGCTGGTGTAAAATTGAAACTTTAATAATACCACTGAGATCTTAACTTGGTCCATCATTTCCACTCAGGGTTGACTTGGCCACATTAAAAACACAAGCAGTTTAGTGGAGCCCTATTGGTTTACAGCAGCGGCACCCTTGGACCCTTGCAGTATTTCCTATCAATATTTACTTTGCTATTGTTTTTAACAGGACAGCTGCCATAAAATATACGAGATGAGCAATAAGATTGAGCTAATTGTGACTTTTAAAGCTTTAGAAGTGAGGAAACCCAAATGAAAGCATACCAGAGTCTTTCGTATTCTTGGCTGGTTAATTCCTATGGGCTTGATACCACGTATAGCGTACGCACATGTACAGAGACATGTATGCATATGCATCTATACTATCACATGCACACAAATCCTTTAGATCTTCCCATTCCAGGCCTTGACATTCCTGCCAGCAGCACAGCAATTATCACCCCCCCATTGTGCCTGCACATACTCCTCGCCTTGTCAATGCCTAGATTTCAGCTCTGCCCTTCAAGAAGTTGCGGAACTTTGTGGCAAAGGGACTTGGGACACCTTGGTGGTAATGGAGAGAGGGAAGGGACAGAACTGTGTTGAAACTGAGCAAAGGTGAAGGAGATAAAGAGGGAAAGGTCTGGACTGCACCAGATTTCAGGGGGCCATGCAAACATAAAGCTGGCCCATCTTTAATTTTTTAGTGCCATCTGTGAGCACACACAACCTGCAAGGTGGTGGGGATCTGTTCCTCTTTCCGAGCAGGCAGCTTTGCTCGGGGTTAGCTGGGGAGGAGAGGTCAGGGCTGCCTTCCCCTGGGGGGTGAAGCACAGAGGCTGTAAGCTGACCTGCGTGTCTGTGTCCACTCCAGACTTCCAGTGCAACGTGCCGCTGGGGATGGAGTCTGGCAGGATCTCCAACATGCAGATCACTGCCTCCTCCACCTACTCAGACGGGCGATGGACCCCTCAACAGAGCCGCCTCAACAGCGATGACAATGGCTGGACCCCCAACGTCGACAGCAACAAAGAGTACCTCCAGGTACGCACGCTTTGCAGCCCCCCCCCCTCTTCCCTCACCAAATGGAGCGTCGCGCTGTTAAACTGACCCTTGACCATAAGGCTTGTTGAATTTTTTATTGCCTCTGTGGCTCATGGGGAGCAAGCAGCAGGGGAGCCGAGATGCCTCCGTGAGGTGTGACAGGCTGGCTGTTCCATCACGGCTGCCTTGACCCGCTGTCCCTCTCCCACCTCCTCCTTCCTTTGCGAAACCTTGATGGACTCTCCAGCACACCGACACAGTCTGAGGGACCTCTGCCACTTACAAGGGCCACTGACTCCGCCTGTGGACCAAAGTCTCCGGGAGGCACGTGGAAAAACAACTAGAATAATATTTATCTCATCAGTGATGCAGGGGGCTAATGTCAGGTGGGGGCCTGGCACGGCAAAGGCTTCCCCCGGCGGCTGGTTAGAGCTACAGTGTCTGTCCACACAGGGTTCCTGGCTGTGTCACATCGCCGTGAGGCACTGCTTGCTAAAGGGCACTAGGAACGGGAGGTGGTGCATGTCATCGCCTCTAGCAGATGTCTCATTCTTCATTCATGGCCATCCTACCAAACCAGCTCTGCTGACCTTTCTCAACCCACATTGTAAAATAAAAAAAAAACGGAAGGAAAACCAGGAATTGCAGCACTTGCTAATCGGACATCAAGCTTTTATTTTATGTGGAAGAAATCAGCCTCTGTCCTGCTTTAATGGACACGAGCTTCTGTGCGGATCTTGTTGCTTGTTCTGAGGCAGAAAGAAGGGTTTGTGATAGTCCCATATGGTCAGACATCAAGATCCTTAGTCTTCTCTTGTCCCGTGGTCCTGTCTGCACGCATCCTGCTGAAGTCAGCCTAAGGAGATTGCGCCTGTTGAAATGTGCACCCACAGATGGAGTGAGACAGACTGAATTCACGCCTTTTCATTTTTCAGAAACAGAGGGGGGAACTAACTAGCCAGCCTGGGCTCTCTGGTGGTCACCACTCTCTCTCTTGTCCCTTTTTCCCCCGGAAAGGTGGACCTCCACTTCCTGACCGTGCTCACAGCCATTGCCACGCAGGGTGCCATCTCCAGAGAAACCCAGAATGGCTACTATGTGCGTACCTACAAGCTGGAGGTCAGCACCAATGGGGAGGACTGGATGATGTACCGACATGGGAAAAACCACAAGGTAAAAGGCTTTTTTGTCTCTTTTGCATGCACCTTGGTGAGTCTTGCAGCTGATGGGAGGGAATAGAACAAAGGGATTTTTACAGGCCTGGAGGGTTTAATCTGTGAGAGACCCTTTTTCTGATGAGGGTTAAAAGACTAATGATGCTCTGAGCAGAAATAGTCCTTTTTCCTTTGCACAGCAATGAGGAAACACTATTCCTTGGAAAACCTGGCCGCTGTTGCATCTTTCGTGGTGGTGAGAGTATGTTATTTGACTGCAAATGAAGGGGAAAATGCTTTCACAGCCTGTGTTTTGCCATACAAGATTCATTGAACTTTTATGGCCATAGCCCTGTCTGCATGCTGGGTTAACAATCACAAAACCACATGAAACTGTACTTTAGGAATTATTGAGGCCTGGAAATGAAAGGGCACATATCCTAAGAGGGCATCGCACCATCCCAGAGAACAAAATGAACAATAAATAATAAGGAGCAATTCAAGCTGCCAGAGACATGGTATCCGCACTAGCAGGCGCAGTCAGCAAGGATGCACTGAGCCTTGGGAGCTGCTGCATGTTCTTGATGTGTTTCTGGCAGGCACACAGAGATGGGGAGAAGGGTAAATATGGACCTTCAGCCCTTCCAAGCCTTGTGGGTGCTGCTGCGTGGCCAGGCGAGGCAAGCTTGAGGTGGTCTGCATGGGAGCTTTGGCAAATGGGGAGGGGTGTTAAGGCAGCTCCGGCGCCAGGCTGGTTCTGCTCTGTCACTTGTCTTGGTAATGTGGTTGTCCCCCGGCTAAGGGCACCTCAGGAAAGCCCTTCCCTACTCGCCTGTGGTGCCAGGTCCTCCCTGTTGATGTGCCATAATCCGTCTGCGTGAACTCGGTGGCTGGGGTTCCACACACCTCCCCCCGCATGCACGTCCCAGCGATTTGTGCTTGCTCAGCGCTTCTGTTAAATTAGCTGTCCCCTCCCTTTGCTGGCACAGTGGCTGCTGGCATGAAATGCAGGAGCCTGCCTTGTCCAGGATTCATCCAGACATTTCCTTCCCTTCCGGGCCGCGTGATTTCCCCTTCCCCACAAGTGCGTCTCACGATTCAAATTCACGCTGCTTCCCAGAATGAGTTCTCTCTGTGCAGAGGCCCCTAGCAGGGTCTCATACCTCCAATATTTGCAGTATTTAAGCTCCTCGCGTGCCAGTGAGGTTGTGTTGGTCCTATTTTAGAGGTGGGGAAATGGAGGCAAAGAGCAGCCTCTGGGAGAGTCAGGGCTCCTCCAGACCTCAGGCAGGCTGGCTCCGGGGCCACAGCTCATGGCAGAGCTCACCTATAACCCTAACACAGTGGCCATCCACCAATGCAGGGGCTCTGTGCTCTCTCAGGACCCGCTGGCCACAGCAGACCTTTCCATGAACCAGGGCTGCCTCTCCTCACCCCAGGCAGCCTGTGGAAATGACAAGTTTGAGGTCTCACTGGGACCGTTTCTGCAAGCTGAGGGAGATGGGAGTTTGGCAGCACACCAGGCACCAGGCAGAGAGATGGGCTAAATGCACAGTTTAGCGTTTCAAATCACCGCTGGCAATAACTTTATCTTTGGAGTATAACTGGGGTGGGAATCTGGTCTGCAGGATGATTTTAGTTGCAGGGGTGAGTAGATGTCCCATCCTCATAGTCCTGGGTGTTGGACACTGGGTCCTCAGCCGGGGTAGAACTGGATGGCACGACTGGTTTCAGTGCAGCTGGGCCAATTTACATCACTCCAGCAAGCCCCTAAAGCCTGGCCAGTGTCAACCCAAAACAGTCCCACAGCCATGTGAATTGCCACCATTTCAGGATTTGGTCCTTGATCCTGTCAGCTTCTTTCTGCTGTTTTCTCTCTTCATAAAAAAGAGGTAAAATCAAACCTCACCTTTTTTTACTCCTTTATTCCAGTCTCACCTCATTCCCATGTTCTGGCCTCGATTTGGCAGACACCTCCCGAGACTGGAGGATAAGGAATTGCTTTTTGGTGGCTCACCTACCCCTTGCATCCAGGTTCTGCTTTCCCTCCCCTCCAGACAACTGGCCCCTCACTCATGGGCCTGATGCTGGGGGGACTCTGTCCCCCCATTCCCTCTCTGTGTGAATTCCCACCGTTCCCACGTCGGGCAAGCTCCCAGATGTCTGTGTTGAAGGTGCAGATTCCTCCCTGCGTCAGTGCGGCGCTCCGCACGGTTCTGCAACGGTGGAGCAAACCGTGCCAAATAGATTTGTCAAGTCTGCCGCAGCTTGATTTGGTGCCATGAGGAGCGGGGAGGAAGGGGAGGGGGTGGACAGACAGAGACTCTCTATTCCTCTATACACATCTAGATATATATATATATACACATATATATATACACATACATATATATATATATGCACATGCATACATAGGCATATGGGGTGTATCAAACACTGCTCTGAATTTCTGCCGGCTGTGTGGGCCAAAAGCAAAGCTCTGCCATGTTATAGGCGGGTCAGCTAACATTTACATCTTCATCAGGGAACTGTAGTGAGAGAAAACCAGCAAGTGCAGGAGGGCTGGGGAGGGGAGGATGGTCTCTGCAGAGGATGGAGAGCTCCGACCTCCTCTCTTTTGGCCCCCACTTCACCTCCCCCTTGTGTTTCGGAGGAGTGTGTGGCCAGGGTGTTTCCCTGCAAAACACGATGGTTCACCTTTGAGTCCCCGGTCTCTGGCACTCAGGGAAATGGGAAAGGCAGGATGAAGCAGAGGAAAACAAGATTAATATGCGCTCGCAGCAGACAGGGCTGGCTGGGCTGTTTCCACACCAAGTGCTGCTGCGTTTCTGGGGTGGGAAAGCAGCAGTGTGCAGCTGGGTGGGGAGAAGCCCCACACTCACACCTTCCCCTTCCCACCCCACCGCTGCTGGGCTTTCCCCACAAAGCCCAGCCCAGCACACCCCAGAGGTCCTACTGTCTTGGGCATGATGTCCGTCCTTGCTCAGAGCCTGGGACCATGGGGAGGAGAGCAGTCGCCACCATGTGTCGCCCCACACTCACCCCTTACTACCCACCAGCACATCCCTGTGGGACAGACCCAAGTAACTCCTGCCCCAGAAATTCTGCTCTGGCTCTTGCCTTCCCTGTTGCATCCCCCTCTGTGTCATCTGGGGTTGATGACCCCAGAGGTTATCTTCCAGGAACCAACCATGGTGTGATCACCAAGATCTTATCTAGCGATGTGCAAATGTCTTTAGAAAACAACAACTCATTCCTGAACCCAAGGAAGGAAAGAGCACCTGGCAGGATTTGACCTTTTGATTTTGGCCATTTTCTTTGGGCAGATTCAACTATGAGGATTTTATCGGAAAACAAAGTGCTCCTTCGTTCTGATCCCCTTCCTTCTTCGTAGGGTCTTGAGTTCCAGCTCCTGTGTGGTCTGAGCCACTTCATCTTAGTAACTGCGGATCATGGGGATCATCTGCTGTGGTGAGGGACCGGGGGACAGGATGGGTTTCAGGATTCAGGGTAGGGTGGGAATGTGATGGGTGCTCTCACTGCCTCAGTTGCTCTGTGTGTAAAATGGGAGGATGCACCTGAAACGTTTCCTTTGAGAACCAGTAGAAGTCAATGGATGAGAAATGGCAGCAAGGTCCAGCCGATGTGCATTTTCCATTTCCTGCTCATTTTGATGGCTTTGTACTTGTCATCGGCTGATCTTCCTGGGTGGCATTTCAAATGGAGGCAAGAAGGCAGGTTGAATTGCTGCGAAGAGCCAAATATCTCAGCTGTGCATGGAGCTGGGCATGTCAGAGGTGTTTGGTACTGGTGGGGAATATTGAGGATGACTCTTGGGAGACCTTTGTGCCTTCCCTTTGGAGCATTCTTCTGTACTTTCAGTTCTTAATGAGCTCTCCTGTGTTCATTCATCTGGGGAGGTAGAGGTTTCAGCCCTGTGGCTTCTTTATCTGGAGAACTCAGGAAAAGCTTGTGTGATCAGCTGGAAGGCCACAAGTGCTTCGGCACAGAGACATCATGGTGCAGAAAGTTTGCCCAGAAGCATCCCCAGGTCCCAACCTGCTTCTGCTGCTTTCGCAGGCAGGACAAAGATGTCAGGCTTTGGGGAAGGCAGCCCCGTGCATTCACCCTTCCTGCAGTACCAGGGGAGATTTACGGCCCTGGATTTCCTAGCAAGGCTACAGCTCTGTACTTCTGGGCCTGATATCTCCTTTGCAGGCTAAAGAGTGCCACTCGTGTCCCGAGTGACTCCCGGATCTGAGTGGAGCCTCTCAAAGACACGGTGCTGGCAAGCCCAGCCCTGCACGCTGTGCCTTGCCCAGATGGCTGTGATTCACTGAGTCTTGCCAAGTATCATTTTTCTTTTACCTCCTTGTTCCTGGATTTAATAAATCCAGAGCTATCTACCCTCCACTCAAGCCAGAATCCTCCCACCATCAAACGTGCCCCATTTTATGCCTTCCCTATCTGACAAGGAAAATAATCTCCCCTAATTTTCTCCTTCATGCTTCTCTGTCGAAATCCTGAAGCCCTAATCCTGTTAGCATGCTCTGTTCCAGGGCTCTGTCTCCATGGGAGTAACATAATCCTGCAGTAAATCTAGTGGGTCTAGAGAGACACACACATACAGATGAAGGCAGGGCTGCTGCCATCCTTGGCCTTCTCCTCTGCTTCCCCCAGCCGCTTTCTTTAGCTCCCCAAGAAGTTGCATAGTGGCCAAACAGCACAATAAATAAAGTGGGAGAGAGGTTGACTCTCTGACTCACTGCCTCTTCGACTTCACGGCGCTTTTTGTCTCCCTGTCCTTCTCTCTCTTCACTCCAAACTGCCATTGGCACAATTCCCATACTCACTGGAACTAATGCAGCTTCAGAAATTCCCCCATCACCCTGTGGCAGTTCCAGCATGTCAGAAATACAACTTGTAAGTGTTGGTGTGGCGCCTGCATGTGTGTGCACATGAAAAACCTGCCCGGTCCTCCTCTAGCCTAGACATCATCTCCCACCACTTGCTTTCTGCAGCAAATTAATTAAGCGGGTCAACTCTCATTGATTATCAATTTAATTTTACATGTAGACCTGCCGACTGGACTAAAACGGAAGTGAACATAAAGTATGTGGGGAGGGGATGGGCAGATTTTTGATGCGGCAGTGGAAATGATTTCCCTTGACTGCTTCTTGGAAGATGCTTTTAATTTGTTAATGGTTTTCCCATTCGTCTTCTGGCTCTGTCACTCTTGAGCGTGTGTGCGTGCACATGCGTGTGTGTGCCCTCTGCTGAGTGTGTATCTGTCTCCCTACATCACAGCCAGATTTTTTTTTTTCTGCTGGTGTAAATTACTGTGACTTCTTATACTTCGATGGCGATATGTTGATTTACACCATTCAAAGACTTGGCTCAAAATATGTGCTGAGTGGGATGGGAAGCAGCTAGGATGGGAGGAATAGCAACGTTCTATTTTGGTAAGGGGGGAAGAAATCTTTGCTTTCTTGGCGCTCCCGATTTCACACATTTTCCTGCTAGTTCTTCCCATGCCGTGAGTGCTAATTTGAGGCAGGATGCAGAGCCTGTTGAAGTCAGTGGGACTCTCCATGGTGTGCTCGAGCTCTGGGGTCGGTGTTTTCAGTGCAGATAAACCACACGTGTGGGGTCCGACCCTGGTCACGGTGTTGGGACCTGAGGGCTCGCAATGCCTTTCCATTTGGGACAAGGCTGGAAGGCAGGAGGACCTGGCTTCTCCAACAGCACTGAGCACCTGCCCTCTGACAATGGCCCCTCTGTGTCGCACTGAACAGGGTGCAAAGCAACAACTTGCTCTGATCACTTGGTGCTTTTCAGAAACAAGGTTCGCTGGAGCAGATCCTGCCAATGCAGCTGATATTGGAGCTGGAAGGTGCCATTTCTGCCCTCCCAGACTGGCAGTCCGGAGCGTCAAGGCCCCGATTCAGGGTTACGTGGCTTATTGGATGTGATCTAGTCTGAGGAAATTACTGGGCCCCAAATGTAAAGCAGAATTGAGGTTGTTCTCCTTGGAAGCAGGTGGTTGGGACTAAGGTCGTGTAAGAGAAGCTTTCAGCAATGCATGTGGTAGTGATAAAGTTTTTGGGCTCGGTCCTGCTTCTGCTTTCTGTCAAGCTTGACTTTGCAGAAGTCAGCAACAAATTATGCTGGTGTAAATTTGGATTCTGTGGTCCCTGATGCTCATATGTGTGAAGCGAGCTAAAAAAGAACAAAACTGGGAATATGTTAAACCAAAAAGAGCAGCAAACCTCATCAGTAACTGTTAAACATGCTGGTCCATATGCAACCTTTGGCTCATGGAGTCTTCAAAGTGCTGATGGTGGGAAGCATAGAGAGGTTGCCAGGAGAAAACTCCCCTGGGGGTTGTTGCCCCCAGACATCTGCTGGGGCCACCATTGGGAGCCACCCCTGGGACAGAGGGACCTTTGCGCTGACCTGACGTGCTGCTCCTTGTGCTAAAATTGTCGCACCGGCTCAGATAAACGTTTCCTGTCCTCCGGTGTTGGGTTCAGAGGTAAGGTGTTGTGTGTCAGCTTCTGTGTTGACATAAAGCTGGAGGCTTTGCTGCGCTGTGGAAATATATCCTTTCAGCCTGTATGTGTATATGTGTGTGTTCCCACTAGTTTACAAGATAGATACACACACTTGTGCCTGGAGAGTGCTACAGAGCAGCCACTCTTCTTATAGCCCTCCTGCTGGAAAAAAGGGTATTTGGTGTCTGCTGAGCGAGGAAAAGGATGGGAAGTAGGGTCAGACAGGATAAAATAGGATATTAAAAACACATAAACCATGCTGTGTTGCTAAACGGTAGCAGCATGATGTATATTCTCCAGATTAGCATTTCTGCTCAAGTTCACACCAACCCCAAATCCCAATTACCAGCTGGATTTGCAGCCGGGGCTGGCTGTGGGGTGGCTGCTCCTTGCCCTGGCAGGAGGGTGGTGCATGGGGCAGCCCGGTACAGCCACTGTGCCCCTCTGCAAACACCCGCTGAGCCCTGGACCCACGGAGAAGAGCCTTAGCATGTGCCATCTGCAGGCCTGGAGCTGTGAGAGGCTTATAAAATGCTCCTTAACCGCTATTCAAGGCGAGAGGCCAGGATACGGCCTCATCCCTTTTTCTGCCCTGCATCACAGGGATCTACAGTCGAATTGTTTGACTCTTGCCTCCGACAGGAGATCAGTGCCAGAGATTACACTCTCCTGCTTTGCTCTGAGATAAACTTAGTGGGAACTTCTGTGCTTAGCACGGCATGTGCAGAAGAGTCCGGACAACATCTCAGTGCAGATGTGGCTGCTGGCCGAGATCGGTGGATGCTCTAGCCCTGTCCTGAGAGCCTGCATCCTTGTAGGGGAAAGTGAGCAATGCCTGCAGCCTCAGTCTGTGAGCTTTAGGGCTTTATGCTGGGGGCAGAGAAAGGGTTGAAAATTACCCTCCCCTGCTATGGCACTGCAGCTTGAAACTAAAACACAAGTATCCAGTCCTGGTCCGACCTATTAAAATAATGGGAAGGAGAGGTGGATCTAGCGTCCATCTGGTAGTTATTGATTATGGCCATCTGGTAAGGTCACAGCCCTTTCATATCATGTTGGATCATAAACTCCCTGGAAAAGCTGTCTCCGTGGCAGGCTGCGTGTGCGCCAGAGAGACAGGAGCGAGGAGCTGGCGGGGATGGCAGCTCATCGCCCCAGGCAGAGACAGCATCCTCCCTGGTCATGCTGCTGCTTGCACACGGTGTTTCCTGGCCGATCTTGGTGCGAGGATGTGTCAGAATGTCAGCCTGTTTACCTGCAGAGGGGAGGCAAGATGTCACGCAGAGTTTGGGGACATCTGGCCTTTTGCACTGGAGCAGCTCTAGGTTGGGGGGTTAGCTTGGAGCAGCTGTGGCTTGGTAGTCTGAAGAGCCTTGGGGTGCTGTGAGAGGCAGCAGGACAGCAAGCTCCTAGGGCTCCTGCCTGATGAGCGAGTCTATCCACCATGCTGTCCTGCCAGCGGTTCAGCCCACCCTGTTCTCCCTGCTGAGATTATTTCTGCTGCCGATCTGGTTATTTCTTTCTGCCTGGAGAGGATGTAACCATATTTGTGCCCCTTCTCCCTTGCAGACATTTCAGGCCAACGAGGATGCCACGGAGGTTGTTCTCAACAAGATCCACAGCCCGGTGCTCACACGCTTCGTGCGCATCCGTCCCCAGAGCTGGCACAACGGCATCGCCCTGAGGCTGGAGCTGTATGGCTGCCGCATCACCGGTGAGGGTCCCCTCCTCTCTGTCCCTCCAACAGCCTCTCCCGGGGTGCTGTCCCCCACATGCCATGGTGACACTGTGAGCAGCATGGAGACACCCATCCCAAGGGATGTGTTTGTGGAGACAGGCACCCAGGTCACAGAGACAAAGGGGAAGCATCCAGCACTGATGCTGCTTTAGTGCCCAGAGCTCAAACCTGCAGGAAAAACCACGAGTGCTCCCTTCAACCGCCCCGGCTGTTCATGCTGTTTCCTTCCCTGCAGATTCGCCCTGCTCCAACTTGCTGGGAATGCTTTCTGGCCTCATCCCTGACTCGCAGATCTCGGCCTCTTCCATCCGAGGCTACGACTGGTCTCCCAGCATGGCCCGCCTAGTGAGCAGCCGCTCAGGCTGGTTTCCCCGCGTCCCACAAGCCCAGCCCGGGGAAGAGTGGCTGCAGGTGGACCTTGGCGTCCCGAAGAATGTCAAAGGCGTCATCATCCAGGGTGCTCGTGGAGGGGACAGCGTGACCACCACTGAGTCCCGCTCCTTCGTGAAGAAGTTTAAGGTGGCCTACAGCATGAATGGAAAGGACTGGGACTTCATCCAGGACCCCAAAACGATGCAAGCCAAGGTAGGCACTGCCTGGAGCAGCTGCAAAACGTTATATGTTTCTGGCTATCTTCAGTCTGCCTGGTGGGGTCTTAGGAAATCAGCTGTCTCCCCTCACAGAGACCTTGAGAGATTGGGTTATCACCATGGAGTCCCAGGTTGCGTCACCTGGCCCTTGCTCCTAAGATGTTCTAGATGGTGTAGGTTCCACCTTGCCCCAGGGATGACAATTGTGGAGCAGGCCAGGGACATGGCCATCACCTTATGTTTCTTGCAACTCCTGCAGGTCAGAGCCCACAAGGTGGTGTGTTCAATTATGTTTCACACAAACTAATTACATATCTTAAGGGGACAAGTATTGAGGTTGTGGCTTGCACCTCTAGAAGAGGGAGATGAATCACAACTTCTCTTTGGGGAATTTTCTGTATCTAAAGTCCCTTTCGCCACACTGGTGTGAGCCTGAAATTCCCCGTGTTTTGCTCATATCGCTGGAGTTCCCCATAATCTTTCTGCTTAACAGCATGGGAGTGGCAAGGAGCTTGAGAAATAAATTAATTCCCAGCTACTGCCTGTTCTCTCTCTATGCAAAATCATCTGCTTCTGAAAATTCAAGTAAGTTTTAATTTTTCCTGATCTTACAAATGACTCTTGGAAGGTCTGATGCTATCTATAGCCCTCTGTTTATTCCCCACAGACTTGAGTTCGTGCGTGTAAGCTGAAAAGCAGCAGTACTTGGACTGCGAGGAAAACTGAGCGTTTACACTATCCTAGAACATGCAGTAGCTTCTTTATTTGCCAAAGGACAAATCTGATTTTATTTATATGTGAAGTTAGTGGATGTTCCCCAGGCGTGGCTTTGTTCAGAATCTGACCCCTGGATATAAAGCAGAGGCCAGGAGAGATTGTGCAAGTTTCTTAGAAACAGCCCGTCTAATCCTCTGGAAACTGAGTAAAATCAGTGCATTTTCTGCTCAGCTTGACTCAGTGGCCCGGAGTCGGACAGCTAAACTATTTCAAACCACAGCACTGTCCTGCCAGACCCGAATTATCAGGCCTGTTGGAGAGCATGTGGGATGCACACATCACTTGCCTCCTCTTTCTCTCTGTCTGTAGATTTTTGAAGGCAACATCCACTACGACATCCCTGAAGTCCGGAGGTTTGACCCTGTTCCTGCCCAGTATGTCCGAGTGCACCCGGAGAGGTGGTCCCCAGCGGGAATAGGAATGCGACTGGAGGTGCTGGGCTGCGACTGGACAGGTAGGACCCCCTGTGTCTCTGCCCACCTGCTCCATTGGGGCCACATTTGAGCTTTTGTATCCAAATGGATAAAGACAAAAAGTAGGAAGAGAAGCAGAAGTGCAGAAGAGGGGTGCAGTGACCAGTACAGGTATCTTGAGGTGCCGCGATAACGTTTTGCTGTAAGAACAACAGTTCCTCTCTCACTGAACGCCATGTGGAAATCCTTTTGCAGCAAAGGTTGGGAAGTTAACCCTGCGGCATCCCTACAACATCTCTAAGACCAGGGAAGTTTGTTCACCTTTGCCCACCTGTTTTTCACAAGCGGTATGATTTGCAGCCACTGTTACTTTTAATACAGAGGTGAAAACTGTCTAACACACTCACTGGGATCAGGGGAGATGTGCTTCTGACCCTCCTAAGGCTGATGGTGATTGATTGCTCCATAGTTTTATTCCCCAAAGCCAAAAATGCACCCAACAGCTCATTGTGTCTGATGCTAGCTTTTCAGTGCCAGGGGCTAGTTGTCCCTTTTTTTAATCTATTTTATTATTTAATAATCTTCTTAAATCTGAATCTGGCGTCCAGATGTCAGTGATAAAGAGGTAGGACTTCCATTTTATAAACACATCTGTAGAAGGCATTTTCTTGTAAGAATTCCCATTCTAGGAAGCTTAAAAGGCACAGAGCTTTTTTTCCACCCTTTTGCTGAGTCTTTACTTCTCTTTCCTCCTGTGATGTGCTGTAAGATGCATTACAAACACTTAACAGCAAATCACAGAACACACATACGCACAATTAATAACAATAATTTGTCACCTTTGAAGTCAATGGCAAATCTCACCCTGGACTGGGAATCCATTTGAAATGATCTAAACTTTAAATCAAGGTTAGATTTTAGTTTAAATCTTACAACATCTTTGGGATGTCCACAAAGGGAGATAGTCACACAAGACCTCTGACCATGGATGCGTCAGCCCCTCCGTTGCACTCCTCCAAATTAGAGAATAAGAGGGGTTTGGCATCCTCAACTTCTTGTGCTGTTTTTGGTCCGAATTTTACAGCTATATCCATGTTCAGTTTCAATATCAGCAGCAACAGCCCATGTTTTTTCCAGGTAGGGTGCTTTGTGGTCATTTCCCAGTGTGGCTGTCTAATCATTTGCACATTGTAATGTTTAAAACTCAACTGCCAAGTCATAAATATTCGTAGCTTTATTGATCTACAGGCATTCCGCTTTGTAATCAGAGCAGGGCTTGTAATCTTCTGGATTCGCCATGTTATAAAAAGTGTTTATACCCCTGATGGAACCTGGGGAGCAGAGATAGCCCATGGCATTATCTGCGTGCTAAATCCAGGCTGGCTACATGCAGCGGTCCCTGGCAATGCCAAGATACAGCCCTCCTTTGCTGGGAGGACCCTGGCACATTACAGAACCGGCTCTGAAAACCCAGGCAATTGCACTTGCTCGCGAACAAGATTAAGAGATGGATTAAAACAAGCTGATTGAAAACATATTCAAGTGAGGGCCTGTGCCATGCGTACCCTGCCTACCTGTGTGTATTTCTTAGCAGCAATGAGCATCTTAATTAATGAGTCAAACAGGTAACCTAACAGCAACTGGGCTCACAAACTAGTTGGCTAGTAGCTCAAAAATCGGGAAGCGGGGAGTCAGCAATTGGTTTCTTTCAAAGACCTGCCAGATTTTTTCCTCTGAAGAGTGGAGATTGATGAATGTTCACTTGCAGCTGGTTTTCTCTCCTTTGAAGTTCCACACATCTGTTTTCAATTACTTAGTGACTTTGCATTTTGATCAGCAGTTACCACCAGTTGCACAGACACTTGCTGGGCCAGGGAGAGAGAAAGCAAGCAAGCAAGACCTCTCTTTTTCACTTTCCATTTCACACATCACGTTGTCCTCCCTGCTATTTTCATTATCTCTTGTAACCATCATGTTGCGGCTCTGCCATGGTAACTGATTTTTCAAGATATGTTTCTGCGGCTTGTCCGTGGCGCTGCGACGCTGTTGATTTACATCCGCTCGGCATCTGTGTCCCGTATGGGACTTGGCTTTCAAGGTCCTTCCACATTGTCACATTTCAGCTATAAATCTCAATATACAAGAAAAACAACGTAAAAACGCACCAGCTCTAAATAACTTACAGCTTTTGATATGTTGCCTTCACCTGCTGCTTTATTTTTTTCTTTTCTTTTTTTATGACGTTTTTCTGTGCCTGGCTGCTTGCAATTTGCTTCTTGGTTGCGTTTGGAGTTTTATGGGGTTGTAACAAATTCGAACTTAAAAATTAAAAGACTTTGAGGTTATTTTGTATTTTATCCTGAAAAAAAGACAGCCACGGGAAAAAAAAAAAAAAAAAAACAACAAAAAACCCTGAGAGTTTATGTGCAACATGTTTAATAACAGGAAAATAAAAGGGCAAAAAGGAGCCTGTGGAAAATATTCAATGTATTTAGCCATTTCCTCCCACTTCCAGCTTTATTAAATGATATCCTGAAGGGTGCCGACAAAGAAACACAATCACACATAACAGAGCGAAGCAGCGTCTTTTTCAAAGGGGAGAGAATGAAGCCTGCGGTGCTCCAGTTAGCGCACCCGTAAAAGGAGAGACGGCTGGAACCTAATGTCGTTTACTGCTGATCTTAATATCCTTCCCTTTCTTGCTTAAATTTCCCCTGACACCTGCTTGGAGGTTGTTTCACACGGACCATGTTGGAGCGAGGGAAATTGGACGGAGACCCTTTGAAAGTGCAGTCAGGAGCCGGAGTGTGAAACCAGATGCTTTCTGCAGCGAGCAGCGCGCTGGGGGATCCGCTGGGCCCGCTGGCGCTCACCTCATTCCTGGGTTTGAGCGACTCGTTTTATAAATTGGCAGAATTGGTGGGAATGGTGTGTGTTTGTGTGTTTTTTTAACGTGTCGTATGCATTTACGAAAGAAAAAGACGTTCTGCCTGTGGTCTCTCTTATCCAGTAATGACAGCTAAGCAGATTGCCAGCACCAGCGTAGATTAAGAAATTAAGAAGAAAAAGCAGCATGTATGTGTAGAGGAGAGCCTTGTCCAATGGGAGCTCTAAATCAAAGCAACTCCCATATGGAAACAGCCAGTTCACTTGAAGTTCAAACCACGGTGACATTTGTAGCACGTGGAAATTTCATGGTATTCTTGTTCTATCTCTTCCTGCCATTATAAGAACAAGAGAAAAGTATTTTTTGCTTTGTTTCCTCCTACCTGGGCTTTTTGTTGTGTCTGTCGCAAATAACATCCCTGCTCCGTTTTTTCCAGATGTAAAGCCCACCGCAGAAACGCTGGTGCCCACTTTGAAGCGCGAAGAGACCACCACCCCATACCCAACTGATGAAGCAGCAACCGAGTGTGGTGATAGCTGTGGAGAAGAGGAGGGTATGTATCAGAGCAGCACATCTTTGTCTCAATAAATGATGGGTTAAGAGCTAAGGAAATACTCTTATCTTCCCGTTAGCTCCTATACATGGGTCCTATTCCTGGAAAGCTGAGAGTAATATTATTAGTGATAGGGCAAGATAAAAAAAACACCCAAACAAAACCTGCCAAAATCTGATAAGTTATATCAAGGAAGGATGCGAGAGCAAGAGATAGGACCTAATTCAGTCCCTACAGCATGAAACTTGAAGAGCTGCTCTCTCAGGTTCCTTACGTGACCTGGAGAAACTCAGTTAGTGCCCTGTTTAGAGCCACCTCCGTTCCAGATCCCCTTGGCTGGGTGTTGTAAATTCAGAAGATGATTCAGACTGCCTGGTATGCGGGGCTCGTTTAGCAGAGGTCACAACTGCAGAGGTAAATCGCAATGTGTAGAGAAGGCTGATGTCCTGAACACCTATCTGTTAAAAAACATCTTTCCTAATATCAGCTGCTTAAAATTTAGGAGGACGGTCTGGGCTCCTTGTGCAGGCAGCAGAGAGGGGGAACACTAACTCCAGGCAGGAGTTTGTCCTCCTGGTCCTAGGTGGCTGTCAGATGTACAGGGAATGGTTTGGTGTCTGTGGTGTCTGGCTGTAGAAGACGGCAGAGCAGCGCGGGGTTAGTTGTACAGTGCGTGGGAGATGCACAAAAACAGAGCCTGGGGCATTTACACAAGGACTTCAACCAGAAATCTCAGGAGGAAAAGCTGTCCTTTGAGATAGCTCCTAGGACTTCTGTCAGTTCAGCTTCCAGTCCTGGAGGAAAAATTAATGGGTTTTAAAATAAATAAATTTTTAAAAGAACGTTAATTGGCTTTTCACACCTCCCATCGGGATTCTGCTGTAGTTCAGTTCTGGAAATGCGAGTTGCAGAAGTAGCTCGAAGGGCCTGATTCTCATTGCTTTGCCTCAGTTATGTGCCTGTGCAACCCTGCTACCATTGAGGCACTTGGGAAACTGCCGAGAGGAAATTTAGGCCAGTAATAGTCTCTGCAACAACACGATTCCTGGGTGCAGTCCAGGGCAAGAGAGTGAGTGGAGTTTGCTGTGGAGCGTGGAACCAGCCTCCCTGTCAGCTTCCCTCAGATTTAGCAACAATTTTCATTCTCATAAACAATGAGTGTGTTTCTCTGGACAATCAGATTTATGACAGCCAAACAGAAACAATGCTGCTCTCCAGGGTACGAGATTAGATTGGAATAAAAGGATCCATGAGCTGCATTGTTTTATTTCGAAGTGGGAGCGTGTAAAGAAAACCTTCTGCCCCTTGCAGCAAAGTTCCCCTGATGCCTGTCGCCTGAGTCACTCACCTCCTTCTGGCTATCGCTCACTTGGTGGGCACTGTGATTTAAAGCTTCCTCTTTGCTCAGGAAAAACCCAGCCTATAACTGGGCTCTGACGTGCGTGTCTGCTGAGTGCTTGGGATGGTCTCAGACCATTTCTGCAGCCTCCGCGCCTTACGATGCTTCCCCAGCCGAAGGAGCCAGCAGCTGCCTGGCTGCTACATGCAGCCCCTGGCATGGGTCCTCCTGTCCACAGACCTGTCTCTGCAGGCTCTCCAAAGCTTTTAAAGCCGTTGACACAGAGGAATTAGCTCTGCTTCTGTTTCACAGATGAAAAGTTAAATGCCTCGCTCAAAGACCATGTGGTGAGTCCATAGCGGAACTAGAAATAGAGGCTGGCTCCTTTCGCTCAGAATCCAAAAGCTTGAGCTCATGGTGGCCCCACGTTTCCCCTGGTAGCATTTCCATGAGAAGGTAGGAAGCGGTGAGTGACAGCTCTCCATGTTGACAGACAGCTCCCGTCTGGTGCAAGTGGCTCGATCTGTCACTCAGGAGCTGGGTTTTTGGAGCACTTGAGATTCTTCTTTAGGAGCCAGAGCAGGAACTGATGAGCACAGGGCACTCAGGAAGCTCTCTTCCTTGACATTTAAGAAGGCATTTAATATTTGACCGCTCTAGGGGATGAAGAGAAGGTGCTGATTAGAGTCTGGAAGCATTTGGTACTTGCTTTTATATTTGCTTAGTTTGGTGGATTAGTTGCAGGACATGGTGTGAGCATTTTGATGATGCAGAACTTAAGGCTGATCCCTGGAGCTCACGAAATGTGAGATAGGTTAAAAGCATCAGTGTGAGTGAGATTTCATGCTTTCTTCAGTATTTATGTCTTGCCAGCTATTTTAGTTTTGGGTTGGTTTTTAATAGCAACCCTTCGTGGGTAGGTTATTTTTTTTAATCCAACTTTATTTTGCTTCTATTTCTTTTTATAAGATTTCCATCTCCCTGTGAACTTCAACTGCAACTTTGATCTCCCCGAAGACCTCTGTGGTTGGTCACACGACTTCGCAACGGGTTATACGTGGTCTTTTCAGCCTACAAGCACCTGGATTGGCAACTCTGAACCAAGCCCTGAGACCGTGCCTGGTAAGATGGTTAATAGCACACCAAAGCAGGGAAGAGGGAGCTGATTTGGTTCTCTCTGTGTGAACAGTGTGACTGATTATTGCAAAGCTATCAAGAGTTGTGAAGGCTGTGCAGAACTGAACGTTGTCTTTTGTGGAATCCTTCAGTTGCTTTGCTTAATGGATTCATGACTTATTTATAGGACTGTGACCACTGACACTGAATTATACTAACTGTCCTCTTGAGATAGCCTTGAATCGGACGCTGGGCTTTGAATCCCCTGTGACCATGTAGGTTAGTCTGGGCTTTGTTCCACATCCTGATCCAATTGTCTTCTGTAGGACCCAGTGTTTTTTTCCCCAGAATGCATTTTCCCTTTTGTTAGAGATGCATTTCTTCCTTCCATATGTTGCTCGGATTGCCTATAGGCTTCAGCTATTCTGCACTCTGGGCTTGCACAGGCTGGGTTTCAGCCTCCTCCAAGTGAAGGATGAGCTAAGCCCTAAGAATGCAGAAATATGCCAGCTTCTCTCTGTTTGACTTTTGCTCTTTTCCTCTTCTGTGCTTTGGAAGCAGGAGATTTGCATGAGTGTGGCAGAGCCTAATTTATGGAGGACCTCACTGAGATGTGCTGGCATGGGCTGGAAGGGAGCCTGCCTCTGGCAGCATGGTTGATAGATCAAGTTCTTCAGCTTCACATCTTGGAACTCGCCCCGGGACTAGTGCCCTTTCCTTACCCTCATTGGCTTTGTGGCACGGATGGCACAAAGAACATTTGCCAGTTTCCTTTTAACGCTAGATTACATCACAGTAACATCGCTTCTCTTCACTGTCTGTCATTGTTTATGAAACCCAAGGCTCCCCCAGGGAGAGCTGGCTGATCTTACCTGGATTCAGCTCTGCCCTGGTGCCTGGTGACTCCAGCTCTGGATGCCACGCTCCTCCCCGCCCTCCCCCCAGGAAGGTTGAGTCTGGAGATGCAAACATTGGGGCGAACCTGTTAGCCACCTGGCAGAGGCGCTGGCCAGATTGGCAGTGCCGCCAGCCAGTTGGAAAGCCATGCAGCCAACACCTGGTAGGCAGTGCTAAAGAGGAAAATATGTATTCTAGAAACATATGGGAAGAGGAGAATCTGCTACATCTCCACACACAAATCACCCCCACACAAATGCACACATCATTTCTCTCTTTAGCTCCTGAGGTGCCCGGCATTTTTCTAAGAGACACGGTAATGCTGTAAGTGCAGCCTGTATGGACATCTGACAAATTCTTTGGTGTGACATAGGGTCACAGTGTCTGCTATGGAGAAAAACATTTTCATATTTCAAGTGTTTATCTCTTCAGCATTTGAGTGCTTTAGAAGATTAATATCTGGAGCTCAGCGGAGCCTCGGGCAACAGGAGAGAACACTTACAGCCAGCCCCAGACTTAATAACCCTCCCCATCTCATTCGCTGTAATAATGTTTAATTAATATAAGCCTCCTGCAAGTAGGATAAAAATTACTTATTTTTATAACTCAGACTCAATTTTTCATTTCATTTCCTCTCCCCCGAGCCTCCCTACAATTAGTCGGCCATAGTTTCTTAGAAGACTTGGCTGCGTGTGCGCACGCGTGTGCGCGCTTGGCACACGTGCGCAGCCTGGGAGAGGCTGGTGCTGCCTCTGCCCAGCACGCAGTTCTGCTTTTTACCTTTTTTCTCCCCTTTCTTCTCTTCCTTGGTTAGTTATGAATTTCAAAGCCTCATCGCTGAGCTCTCCCTTAGGGTGCTGTGTGCAGCCAGGCACCAAAGAACCAAGGAGGTGCGGGCAGGCGCTCCAGCCCTGTACGGCCAGAGGAAGAGGAGAGGCTGAAGTGAGCTGCCCTCAGCGCTGGAGGCAGCCAGCAGCAGCCACCAGGCACAGGGATGGTTGTTGGCACTGCCATGGGATCAGCCTCCCGGCACAGAGCTGCGGAGGGGCCGGCGTGCAAAGGCATCACTGCCGCTTCGCTTTGGTCCTGCTCTTAGAAATGAAGAAGACGTGACACAAAGGGAAACAACTATTTGCTTCTTTCCTCCCCACGCAGCTTTTAAAAGCAGCTCGAGAAACATGAAGAACAGGCGATGCTGGGCTGTCGGCAGGGACAGAATCGAAGTATTGTTTTGTTCACACTCCTCCATTCTTCCCCTGCCTTTTCCTCGTGCTCCCTCCAGCACTTTGTTTCTACTTAGAAAATTCATCCCCAGACTCCAGGGAGTAAGGAATGAAAAGCCCTTGTTTGGGGTGGTCTTTTCTTGTGAATTCCCCACCCCGGGGTGAGCAGTTGGGTGAAGGAGAGCAGCTGTGCTTGGTTTAGGGGCAGGGCAAAAGCTAATGGGAACTGAAAGCCGCTGGAGCCCAATTTACTCTGATTTAAAGGTGCTGCCTCTGGCTAGAGGCTGTGGCTACTCCACAGTAGCGAGGAAGTGTGCTGTGCCTTTAAGAGCTGTGTGGGATGTATCTCTATTTCTTCTGAAAATAGCAAAACAAAAATTAAAATTAAAAGGGAAAAAAATAATAATGAAAGGAGGAGCCCTGGCTCCGTCTGCGTGAGAGAGAGGGGGAAGGAAATGACCATGGTGAAATATCCTCTGCGAGGCACTTGATTAGAAAAGTCTGCTGAGAGACAGGCCTGAATTCCTCAGATATCTCCCAATTTCGTCTTATGCGCTGCGTGCAATTCCTCCTCATCTTTGGCATGGAGAACTTCTTCTCGAGACTGACAAGACACCCACTGCTCTCACTCCACTATTTTTATTTCCAAGATACTCTTTCAGGCAGCTCTTCATTTCTTTTTTTAGCTTTGTGTTCCTTGGGCTCTTCACACCACGGATTAGCTCCACGTCCTCTCCAGCAGGCTCCCGTTACACGTCTGGGGACCCCGTTGGTGAAAGTGGACCCAAAGTGCCCAACTCAGCAGAAGCCCAGCGTGGTTCCAGCTGTTACCCTGCCCTTTGCAAGCCTGCAAGATACTGTTGCTCCCTTTTCCATGTCCCCATGAGAGATTGCCAGGATTTTTCCCTCTATGGATTTTCAGATGCTTCCCATTCGTAGAAAGATTCCCCTTAGCTGCACCTAGCAAGCTTCAAGGAGCAACAAGCTCAGGTTTCAGTGAGGCTTCATCCCCCCATCCTGCTGCACGCAATGGCAATGTACCACTGCTGTCCAGATAGAGGTCTTAGGACCTGAAAATAAATCTAGGTTGGTAAGTTGGGCACCTCAACTCTTCACCATCTTTGAATTTCACCAGGGGCTTGATCCTGAAGGGTGTAGAGATCCTGGGTCATATCCGTAGCTGTTAGGTGCGGCTGCATTGCTCTCAGTGATGCTACGCTAACAATCCAGCACTGAAAATCTGGAATTGGTGTGTTTTGCCCATTTTTTTTCGCCTTCCCTTTTCTTGCAGTCAGTAAGTAAATACCTTCTGGTCCTAGAAGAGCGCTGTGGGGGCTGCACCTCTACCACACGCTGCTTCTCATTCAGGTGAGCACAGCGTCGGGATCAGAGCCCCGGCAGTGTTATGAACCCCGTGTTGTTTGGGTGTTGGCAGCTGTATGTGCACACAGCAAAGGAAGTGGTTTTAGACCTTGCAGCTCTGCTGGCCACATAACTCTTGGGCTGGGCTGCAAAAACCCACCGAGAGCTTCTGTTGTGGGCCGTGGCCTCGCTGGCTTTGAGGAATGCAGCTCATTTGGGTTGCAGGCGCTGCAGGGAAAGGTTTATTTGTTTCAAAGCCTTTCCAGCAGAGGAATGTTTGTAGTGCTCTGAAGTTTCATAAGAGCTTATTTTTTAAGGAAAACAAATGTTGAGCTGTTTTTAAGCTGATGGTGACCCTTCACCATTCCTGTATTTTTCCCGTGGGATCTTTAAAAGGGAAAGTTTCATATTTTTCCTGCAATCCATGAGAACTTCTGCCTGAAGGCCTTGATCCTACTCTGTCCAAACCAGCAGAAAGGTTTTCATGGTGTTAATGGAGCAGGCCTGGACTGAGCTGAGTCTGCACTTACTCTCATGAGACTTACTCTCAGGACTTGTGCCTTGGGGACACATTTTGACCTTTAGGGTCAATCTCGTTCCCTTTGAAGTAGGGAAGGAGTCTTGCATGTGGGGTAGCGTGAAAGTCAAGCACTTCTGTGCAGTGAGTGAGCAGCTGGATGCTGTGGGAAGGAGACTACATACCCGGCTGTGTCTCCCCCCACTCCCCCATGCGTGGTGCAGGTTGCCTCTCAGCAGAGCTGTATGTGGCTTTCATTTGCACAGTGAGGACGGCAAACCCTAAAAAGCCATTTGTGCTTTGGCTGCCCGCAGCATGGTGGAGCTGGGACACAGCAGCACCCACATCGTGAGAGGTTTGCTGAGCATCAGCTGGGCTGTGCAAGTGTCCTGACCATGAGCCATGGCCATCCTTGTGCCCATACTGTCTTTCATGAGAGCAGGGACACAGCCATTGTCTATTCTGTCCCTGCACTGCCAGCAAAGCTCCCGCTCGCTTGGGCTGGGTTGGAGGCAGAGGAGAAGAACCCATTCCTCCGGGGCTCACCCGTTTCGTCTGTCTCAGTCATTAGTCACTTTTTGGACCCAAACACCAGTGACACACAGTGCCTATAAACCCAGGCTGGAACGCTCTCTGGAAAGCAAGACGCAGTCTCTCAAATCTCAGCGTGCTCAGCGCTCCATCGCTTCGCAGCGCTGACTTGGCAGCCCGTGAGTCACAGAGCCCGGTTCGGCAAAGCGCACATGAGCTGCCGTGCGGGGCAGAAGTGCCGGCTGGGCAGGTTAATGCCGTTAATTGTGCGTGTACAAGCGCCGGGCACGGGTGGGTCTGCAAAAACCCTTTCATGTGGGGGCACGCAGGGGGCCTGGCAGGCTGGCAGCAGACACGGCGCGGTGGCAAGCAGCTCGCTTAGCATAAATGTCAGGCTCTAATTGGCATTCGGTTTGTCAGGGACACTGTGCCCTCCCTGCGCTCTCGGGGGGAGGCAGTGGGCCTCACGGTTGCACGGCGCTGTTAAGGACGTGAGGCTTAATTAAGAGAGAGGATGTAATGGCCTGTCCATTAGAAAGGCTCCGGAGAGCAGGCGGAGGGCTTGGTTCTGGGCAGGTGTGGGGTTTTATGCCTTTCACGGACTGATTTAGAGACTGAAATGGCAAGGACTTGGCAGGCTAATTAACACATAATCAAAATTGAGGGGATTTTCCAGCAGACGCAGTGATCTAGTTAATATAAATATTAGTTTTACGGAGGATTGATTTCCCTTCGTAAATGAAAGTCTGCCATTGAGGAGAGGCCTGTCACTGAAATTACGGCGGCAGCCTTTTGAGAGGAATTTGCGTGATTTGCCAAAAAAAATTAAAAATATAATAACTATCCGATTTCAATCTGCATATTCATGCAGCTGCCATCCTCCTGCTACCAGAGCACCCTGCAGTTGCGAGGGGATCTGAGCAGGGAAGGCAGAGGCTGATGCAGCCTCCAGTTCACACACCCCAGAAGGATGTCAGGATCTGGGACATCTCCCCAGCGCTGCAGGGCCCAGAACAGAGAGATATGTCACCTGTGGGATGTAGCAGACAAGAGGTGGCTGCGAAACAAGCTCTGCAACGAAGGGTGCGGTGACCTTTGGAGGGACGTCAGTTCAGCGTGGGTCCTCCATAGGAGCAGCAGCTGTAACTCAACGATATCCAGCAAGGGAGAAATGCAGAGAGAATCTGAAATCTCAGTAATTGCTTGTGTACATCCTGCCCGACATGTTTTGCTGGAAAGCCTCCAGATGTGCTGCTGAGAGCAATGAGGAAAGGTGCTTTTCTTGGGAGAGAGAGGGTGAGATGTGCAGACCCAAACGCAGGCAGGCTGACCTTGTGGAGAGAGCAGCTGCTATGGCTTGTGGTTGCAGCCTGACCCAAACCATGAGGCTTCATCCCCTGCTGCCCCTAATGTCCTCTCAGATGGCTTGCTAGCAGGAGGGGACAAGCACGCCAAGAGGAAACGGCGTTGGCCAGATGGTTTGTTTGCAGAGCCCGGCTGGTGATTTATCTGGGACTCGCTGCCATGCATGTACAAGCAACTCTGCCATCATCTGGCTGGGGATGGTCGTGTGTTCACGCTCCTCTGGCTCCCCTACATCTAGATGATCCCATAAATCTTCCATGGGATTTATGCTGTAGCATCAGTTGCAAAAACAGTGGTAGGTTAAAGTGCCTGAGCAGGTTTGTCCTGCCTTCTTTGAGCCAGCACTTTGAACTACCAGTGCCAGTTCGGTGGGGGATGTAGCTGCTGTGTTAGCTGGAATAGAGGCTGCAAAGCAAAGTTCTGGGAAAGAGATTAAAATGCATTTCTGATCCTGGAAGAATTGATCAGCTCATCATTGCAAGGCTCCCTTCAAGTGTTTTAGCAGGGGAAATCAGCCTTTCAGGTGCTTTCTGTGCCAAAAGCTTCCATTTACTGTATCAAACAGAGAGACTACTGGAACCGCCGGGCTCCCACATGCTGTTCCAACAATTAGCGCCACAGTGCCCTTGTTCAGTCAGTCTCAGCAAATTTGCGGGGCTTTTCAGAAGGTCCAGCTAGCCATTAGAGTGATCCAGCCATTTCATCTTCAAATGGCACAGAAACTCGTGTCTGCATACACTCCATTCCAGAGGCTCCTGTTAGCAGGAGCGTGTGGCACCCAAACCTTCTGCCACTTGCAGGGGAGCAGCTGGGTCCATCACCCCAAGACTGAGCATCTCCACAGCCCTTGGGATTGCCAGCAGGTCCCAGAGAGCTCTGTGGGCCCAGCAAGATGCAGGGTTTGGGAGGGCTCTGAAAGAGCCCCTGTGGTGGTGGGGTGGGGGGGAGTTGGCTTTGGCTGCATTTCAGGCATTTCTTTGATTTCACAACCTGATAGGAATGGGAACAAATCTGAGGTCAGTGTCGCCCTGGTGGCAGGGATGTGGCTCAGAGGCACACGGGCTCTCCTGCTGAAGCAGCGGAGGCGGCGACGCTGGGTATCACTGGCTCCCAGGGAGGGGTGCAGACCATGGGGGGTCCCCAGCTCCACCATTAACATAGTCCCCTGTGGTCAGCTGCGATTTTTGGGTGGATCTAAGGGTGGCTTCCATCCCTGTGCTCAATCAGGCTGCCTAGGTGCTGGCACCAGAGGTCTGTCCTGAACTCTGAGGATTCGATCATCCTTGATCCTGGCTGATACTTTTGTTAAGGATTTGGCTGTGAAATAATTTCAGCTGTGAGACAACTGTATGATCACAGTCTGATTTGCTCATCCACCTTGTTTGGTTTTGCTGCTTTTTCCTTTAAAGCGGTTTGTAGTGAATTACAAAAAGAAGGTTTTAATTCAGGAGACCTTAATGACTTGTTATGCCTTATCACTCCTTACGCATGGAGTACAGCTTGTTCTTTTCTTTTTTTCTTCTTCCGCTTGTTTATCTCCCACATCTCCTCCTCCACCACTACCACTCCGAGGTAAATCACAAGAACACTCCTCCATTAGAGAACGGCATGGTACTTTTTCAAGTGATTCACTCAAGCAGGAGTGGGCAAACATGCTTTCATCGTTTTTTTTCTTCCACTGTTTGTTGGCATAAAGTGCCAAGTGGCCCAAGTACATTTCATAGGTGCTGGAAAATATTGCTGGGAAATGTTGCTCTTTCTTTATGTGGCCAGTCAGGGACAGATTTGTCCTTCACGCAGCAAAATCAGTGAAAGTTCATATGGAGTGGATACGCTTTTGGAATATTTCCATCATACATCGCAGGAGTAGAGCAATGTCAATCTTTCTGCTGTCTTGTCCTAAATTTATTTTAGAAAGCTGTGTAGCTCACGGTGGTTGGTTTCAGCCCAGCTCTCTGGCAGCCACGAACTCGTGGCAGCACCAGTGGCTGTGCAACCACTGATACATCTCCCGTGGTTGCTGAACAGCAGCAGGGTCAGCTGCTGTTTTCT
Organism: Streptopelia decaocto; assembly: GCF_964273445.1. Lineage (NCBI taxonomy): Eukaryota > Metazoa > Chordata > Aves > Columbiformes > Columbidae > Streptopelia > Streptopelia decaocto. The sequence goes on from NC_138660.1 coordinate 31,258,371, forward strand.
GGATGGAATCTGTCTTTTGTGCTCAGCAACTGGACTCTAAGCTCAGGTCTCTCTGGTTTAAGTTTTGGAGGTGTTTTAGGTGCGCTTTGCAAAGATTCTCCGTGCAGACGCTGCTCTTCTGCCATTGCTGCAGGCACAGAAGCCACAGAGGGAGCAGGGCAAGCAGGAGGCAAAGCTGCTGCTCACAGCTCTGCCCATCAAGCGTGACAGGCTAAGATGTGGGGAAGGGAAGCGACAGACCCTTAAGTGTGGTCCCAGGGCAGAGGTGACCCTGCTGGGCTGCAGGAGGGTTCGTACATGCTGGTGTGAAGCACCAGTGACACTTGCCCACCGTGCAGCAAGAGTAAGCACGTTCATCCCGCTCGAGTGAAATGCAAAATACAGCAATATCTGTTATTTGCCTGTCTGTGTCACCTTGTACTGTGGGCACTGCAGCCGGAGCATCCCAAGGGACTATGTCCTGCCATCAGTTGTGATGGGAGGGGACAGTTAAGGATCAGATCAGCTGTACGCTTGGCTTTCAGTCTGTGCTAAGGGACTTCAGGCATCCAGGCTGCAAATGGGGAGCTCCTTGAGGAGGCTTCTCATCGGAGAGGACTGGAAACCACTGATTCCAGACCAAACCAGTTGGGCCCAGGGATTTGTTTCCGTGGGCTTTTGCTGCTATTGGTATTCACATCAAGTATCTCCAGTTCCAGTCTCAGCCTTGAACTTCTTCTGGGATATCAAACGTACCAAATCTCCTCCCTGAGGACTGACAAAAAGCATGGCACAATTTAAAATCTAATATTAAAGCAAGTGAATCCCCTGCTGTATGTATTTCAGCTGCCTTCAAGTTTGCAGCTACCCGCTTGTCACCTGTGCATATTTCACTCACTGGGACCACGTCTTTCCTCTGTGCTGTGCTTTAGGGGCTGTTTTGCTGCATTACAGAAAAACCGAGAGCCAGGCTTTCATTTTGCTGTGTGTATCTTCAAAACAAAATTGTCAGCTAGACCCTGATTGTGGAGTATTTACCACTGGGGATGAAAAGAGGCAGGATGAACACAGCGTGAGATCCCCATCCAAGATGAGTTTTCAGCACCAGCAGTTAGAAAAACCCACCTCGGGCTTGTTCGCTGAGCAAGCTCCCAGCAGAATAAACACTTTCCCCACCAATGTCATCATTGTGCCATCACTCCTTCTGACCATAGCTGCTCTTTAACTTCTCCTAATTATATCGATCTTCAGCTTACCGCTTTCTGGTTTTGCTGGTGGGGGTGGTGGCTGGTGAGGGATGCATGGCGATGAGACACTTGTTGCAAGCAACCCCAGAAAATTAAATAATGGTGTTTTCTTCTTTGAACAGAAAGCAAGAATTACCTGCGGCTGCATAGCAGTGGAAGGAGGGAAGGCCAGCGTGCCCGGCTCATCAGCCCCACCATCTATCTGCCCCGGAGCGCTGTCTGCATGGTTTTCCAGTACCAGGTGTGGGGCAGCAATGGGGTGATGCTGCGGGTCTGGCGGGAAGCCAGCCAGGAGCACAAGGCGCTGTGGGTCATCACGGAGGACCAAGGGGAGGAGTGGAGGGAAGGCCGCATCATCTTGCCAAGCTACGACATGGAGTACCGGGTAAGATGCTCAGGGAAGGTGTGCTGGACCAGGCAGGGATCTCCAGCATCTTTATTTCAGTGTTTCAGAGCCAAGGCCCATTCATCATTAGGGAATGTGGCTGTTTTCATTGTGTTTCTCAAGTTGCCATAGTAACTAAACGACACTGTTTGTTATTCAGAGAGTGCCTGTCTTCTGCACAGACTTGGGCCTTTGTTCAGCCTGTTGCCTTTTATATTCCTCAATTCCCTCACTTTGCAAATATTTTTTCTCCTTTTTTTTTTTTTTTTTTTTTCACTTTTTTTTGGTGGATTTTCCCCCCACCAACCGATGGTCATCATGTAGTGTGACCAGGAGAAGTGGGAAACTGGGAAGGGGGTACAGCCAGCTCTTAAGGGCAGGTAGCAAACAGCCCTTGTGCAGCCTCGACTGCAAATGCTGGCATGGGAGAAGGACGAGGGAATGCGGGTTTGTTTATGAATCCGCTTCTCTGATACCTTAAACCAGATCAGAGGGCTGGGTGCAGCGCTGTGGGATCAAGGCCCCGTCCCTCTGTCAGGAGATCAGTGGAAGAGAAGGGATGAGCTGGAGGGAGCCGTGCTGCTCGTTGCAGCCGCCTGAGCCCCTCTGGCACCGCCGTGCCAGCACCCCGCGGGGATCTGCTGCTTCCAGGAGTGCCTTTGGCGTGGTTAGCCCTTCTGGGCAGCGTGCCGCTTGCCAGCGAGCCAGGGCTACTGTTGTCACTTGTTAATGAGCATCAGCACAGCATCCAGCACCCTCCAAGCACGTATTTGCAGGCTTGAGGCAGCACTTCTATGACCACCCTGGCAGGGAGCCTTGCCCTGACCCAGAGGGCTGCCACTGACCCCTCCAAACTGCTGCCTCTGACACTCTGTCCCCTGCACAGTCCTTCAAGAGGGTGTCCCTGCAGGCAGGCGTGGGTCTGGGCTGCCCAGGCATCCCAGATGAAAGGAGACACCTAAAATGAGGAGAGGACATTTGTGAAATACGTAGGCCTAGGGAATTATTTGGACCCTCAAGAGCAGGCAGGGAGAGAGAAAGCAAAAGCTTTGCACTGGAGCTGTGTGACTAGTTTGCATGTGTGTGTTTGGCTTTTCAGTAAAATACCAGTAAACACAATATGCCTACAGATAAGAATGATGGGCACTGACTGACTACTTAGCACGTTAAACGCGAATATACAGGCATTAGCTAAATAACAGCATCATTATGTAAATAATGCAAGTCTCTCCACTCAGCACTTCTTAGGCTAACGACTCTATTTATTTTTGTAAATATATTTTGCATGTGATTAAGTAGGAATAAATTGACCCTTCTCCTCTAACGTTTTGATACTTCTTATGTAATGTTGATGGGAACAGCACTTTACAGTTAATGTAGCTGTGCATTTTGTGTCCTTCCCTTCCTTCTTCTAATCATAGCCCAGTTAATACCATGGGCCAAATCTGCTGCTGTTGTAAGTCAGCGTTATGCCACTTGCATCATTTGTGCAAGGACCAGGGGGGTGGAACATTGATTCACCGAGTCTTTATTCCACGCAAGAAGCATTTAATTGTGCAAATTGCAAGCACTGACATTTCTGTCCTGATTTCTCACAGATTGTGTTTGAGGGATTCATACGCAACAGCCACTCGGGAGAGCTCGCCCTCGATGACATTCGGCTGGGCACTGACATCCCGCTGGAGAACTGCATGGGTACGTGGCACATCCAGCCGCGGGGACCAGGGGTGCTGGGGGGCAGCTGGGGCTGGGGAACGTTCACTGCAGGTTGGCAGCGGCTGCTTCTACCCTGCCTGAGTTATCAGGAGTTTCTGCATCTTCTTCTTCCTTTGCCCGTGAAAGAAATGAGCGGGGTTGGTCTCTGTGGGTTGGGGGCTCTGGGTGCATTGGTGTGAGAGGCAGGACACGTGTTTCTGCTGCGCATAACTGAAAGACAAGCCGAGGGTTACCGAGGTCTATTCTGTGTGATAAGGACATACATCAAATTTAAAAGGAGAGTGCTGGACAAAAGAAACCAGCTGTCAGTCAGTATTGCACCCTTAGAGGGGCCAATGAGTTCAAAAGGAGTTTTCTCTAATAAGAAATAAAATAGCAGAGGGGTTTTACAGCGAAGTTAACAGGATAACAAAAGAAATTTTTGTCCTAGAATTCACCGTTCCCCAAACCATGCCAAAAGCCAGGTGGATTCATTCAACGTAGAAGACAGGGCAGGACTTGGAAAAAAAAAAAAAAAAAGAGTGAAAAAAGTGTGTTTTGCTGATGGAGCCATGTCCCTGCCCTGTTCCTCTAGCTGGTGGATCCATGCAGGCACGCTGATTGCTCTGGTCACCATGTAGCTTGGATGCAGATTTAGAGCCATCCCAGTTGAGCACTATTCTATTAATGGGGTCTGTGCTGAGAGGTGCCCACAGTAGTAGGGTCCCGTTCTTCTGCGTGACCTGGGGAGGCATGTTTTGCTGTTAAACAGCCACAAAGTGTCTGACCCATCCTGGAGTCGGTGTAAAAAGTCAGGTGGAGCAAAGCCTCTCTCCCCTTTGGGCTTTGAAAGGGCCCATCCAGTGAAGCTGCTCTCCTCACCCCACCAAGGGAAGGGAGGATCCCGGTGCCTCCTAACCCGAGTGGGATGGACACTCTCTTCTGAGGGGTGCATCTCAAATTGTGCCTGGGAAGGGCAGGTCATGTCGCTGCCCACCCCTGTGCAGGTAGGCGATGGTGAAGATGGTGCAGGAACCAGCATTAATAATCGAACAGAGGACCGAGACTGCCCCAGAGATGCCCTCGCGCATCATCGGTCACTGTTTCTTTAATGCTTTGAACTCTGCTGGTCTTCCATCTCCCAAAGGAGCTAATACTCCATATGTTAAATTCCCTGTATTTAAGGCTTGACAGTGGTGTTTTAATCCCTTACCTTCTATGGCAAGAGAAGCAAGACTGATGATTAACACTAATAGCATTTCCTATCTAACTTCTTTTGAGCTCAGCGAGTCACCTAGCTCCACTGTTACTGCGTCTTGGGCCTCATGAATCTTAAACTTACTATTTCAAAACAAGAATATTAATAAATTAGAAAGTTTCTAATGTTGCCAGCCCTAAAAACAACACCAAACCGATACACAAAGTTATTTGTTCTATTCTATAAAGTTGAATGGGAATCTTAAAACGGATAAGGATCGTTTGTTTCAGATCATTTCTAACAAAGGGCTCCCACTGCAAACTTTAACATAACTCGTGGGTCATTTCCGACGTCACCAAAATAATAATGAAATGATAGAGATACAGTGCTGCTCTCTCTCTATCAGAGCCATGAGAATAGCTGACTCTAGCACAGGCTACTGTTTTTTCAAACATAATCCTGGAAAGTAATCTGATTCCTTTTTAGCGTGAAAGAACGCTAATAAGTCACAATAACTTTTTCCTTTGACAAATGTGTCATTCGCATTCTGAACTTGAGTGGTGATTTCATAGCACTCAGTAGAGCCAGAGTCTGCTTTGTGACTCACAGGCATAATGCAGAAGTAATCTAAAAATAATCAGAAGTCTATTACTTCTGCAAGAAAGTAATCAGTAATAAGTACTGATTATTGCTTTTCAGATCCAGTAATTTGTAATAGATTACTTCTTCAAAGTATCTTGAAGGAAGAAAATAATCACTTGCCTTTGTTTCTTGGCACTGTGCGATGGAGAGGAGCATGGCATCAATGCCCAGAAGTGACACAGTTCCCATGTGAATAACGATGCCAGACCTGAGCCAGAAACCAAACTGCTCTTGGAAATTTTGGGGGGGGGGGGTTCAGGGTTTTGTCACTGGGCCAGGTGGGACCAATTTGGATGACTCAGGCCAGACAGCTGAATCTAAATGACCCTCAGCTGGGTCCTCCCCATCAGGTGAGCTTGGCTGGTACCCTCACTGTTCCCAGCCAGTGGCTTCTGTGGGGCACATCAGTGGAGACATGAACTTGTGGCTTCATGTATAATATTCCCCTCTCTAATACTAGTTTCTGTTTGTTTTTTTTCCTCCTTTGCAGAACCCATCACAGCTTTCCCAGGTGAGAACTTCTACTTTCCAGGTAAAACTGCACTTCTCTCAGTGGTTTCTTTCTGCTGGCATGGGCTTTTACATGGAAGGAAAGCGGTGTGTGTGCTTGTACAAACAGCAAATGTTCTGAGCGGTGAAATGACAAGTGTGTTCTAAACCTCCCTGGCCACAACAGCAAGAGGTTGCACCCTTTGGGTCCTGTTGGGTGCTGGGGAGCAGGCAAACAGACAAGTCCTGCTGTTTTGGGGCTGAATAGCATTACAAAACCTGCTGTCACAAGGCACCCAGCCTCCTTAAGGCCAGCCGAGCCCAAAATGGGAAGTCTGGGGAGTAAAGGGTAGTTATCAACTGACTTAAACAAAATAATTCAAAGTGAGATGAGGTGGCAATTACTTATATTAGCATGGAGGAAGGTTGTGCTGTAGTTTGTAGATGCTCTGGTAGTGGTGGTGTTGGAGCTGCTGGCGAAGGAGGGTGGGACAATCTGCTTGGGAGGGGAAGGGAGTTTGGAGGTTGAAGTGGGAGAGAACTGCTATCAGAAGCTCTGAAGGTGACAGTCGATAAAAGGAAAACAAGGTGAAATGGTGCATTTAATAGCTTAATACTAGCCTGGAGGATGGAAACTGGCATTTCTCTGATCAAACCTACAGAGTAAGAGAAAAGGTGAGGAACTCGGAAAAACTGCCTCACTCTTCGAGCAGTCAGTGGGGATGATGTTTGTGTTGCTCTGGAGTGGGAAAAGCTGTCTGCTTTTGGGCAAAAATCAGTTTAGTCTGTTTGAGGTTTTTTTCCCTGTGTTTTGATTTTGGGCTTTGTTTTCCTGCCTGCCTCTTCAGGAACGCGTCTGGGGGTTGTGTTATGATGAAGAGCAAACTTGGGCTCCCCTTAGCTTTGAAAGTTGTTTTGTCAGTTCAATCAAGGCGCTGTTTGCTTTCACTTGGACATGATGTCCATGCCGTTCTCATCCCCTGCTCTGTTGATGGGCTGTAAGATATGGCTGGGCTCTACCCCAGAAGCAGCTGCATTTCTGGTGGGTACATGTGCTGGGAGCTGTGGCAGTAAAGGCAAAATAGACACTGAGGCTGCAGCCATGTGCACACCTCCGTCCCTGGGGTGGGACATGAGCAGGGCAGAACACTGTGTTTTACAGTCATACCCCTACTGTAACAACTAGGAATTTGGCTTTGTTTGTAGCCTGCTTATTTACCTGTCACTCAGGCTTGCGGTGTTACTGAAAAGCTGTCGCGATATTCTCACCTGATAGTTAAAGCCTCACAACCCTTCCTTACTTACACCAGCGCTCTGTGTTCTCTTGGCCCTTGTCTGCTACCTATTTTGTAGGCACCATCCTTGTCTTTTGGGGCTTGTAACAGGCGCGTCATCTCTAGGTCCTCGCATTGAGTCTGTCCCGAAGTCCTGCTAACTCATGTTGTTTCTTTTCTTCATCCCCCCGTGCCCTGCTGCCTTTTGCGCCTCCCTTTCCCCATCGTATTCTCCAGGGCACGCTGTGAGGTCCCAGCACTGGTCACAACAGGAGGGCAATTGCAGCAAAAGATTGAAAAGGTTTCCCTGAGCTGACGGGCAGGCGTAGGTGGGACAGAGGGATGGAGTGACCAAGCAAAGTGCAGAGGGAAAAGATGAAGAAGTGAAGATGAAAAGTGGAGACCACAAGGTAGTAAAATGAGGGAAAGAGAGATGCCCAAGAGAAGGAGAGGGTAAAAGGATGGGAAGAAGTCCTTCACTGGAGAAAAAAAAGGAGCTGGAGAGGAAAGACTGTGCAGGAAGTATTGAGATGTTCTGTAGCCCTCACTTCTTCAGTTACACGATGAGCTGAAAAAGTCAGATGCCATTAAAAATAATAGCAAATCCTTCCTCTCCTGGCTTGGGAGCAAAACTAAAAATATGTACCTTCCAGGCTCCAGGATTGTAAGGCAAACACTAAGAGAATTGTGTGGGTGGAATGTCTTTCAGCTAGTGGGTCGGGATCTTACAAGACCAGTCAAGTGTGCTTAAACTGCGCTGCATTTGAGAGTTGATGCATCTCACCATTAAAGAAAAGGTATAACAAGTGGCTGGAAGCAAGGAGTAAGATAAACACCAGGTTAAAAATAAAAGACATATTCCAGAGAACGTGGAGACAAACCATGGGGAGAATTCACCTTTGGGACTGGTGGATTATCCCACACTGGGTATCCTGAAATCAAGACAGGGATATCTTCCTGGAGAAATGACAGGCAGCAATTAAGGGGTTGAGGCTGACACTGGTTTTGTGGCATTCAGATTAGATGAGTGTAATACTCACTTTCATCTGTGCTATCTGTGAAAAGTCCAGCTGTGTTGCTTGTCCACAGCAGTTAATGTCAGTGATTTCAGAGAGGAGGACGAGCTGTGACATGACAGCGGCAGAGCAAGGCAGGCAGCCCTCTAGGAGACTCTCTGGAAAGGATTTTCTCTTTTCTTTTCCCCAGATGACTTTTGCTGGTTTTGCATTTTGATTTCTGCCGCACAGCTCTGAAACTGGTCCCTGTAGAGTCTTCCCTGTTGGGAAGAGGAGGGGGCTGTATCTGGCCAGGTTGGAGGTGTGAGCACAGCGGCACAACCCACATGAAATCATCCACCCTGTTGGGATTAAATCAGGTTTCCATTGACCAGTGTCCCAATCTGTGCATAAACACAGCACCCATGAGCTTGACGGCAACAGCGGGAGGCATTTCTTTATTAAGATGAGAGCCCTAGTGAATAAATGAGGAAGGGTGAGTGTGTGTGTGGGGGGGGGGGGGGGGCAGAAGGCAAAGGGGAGTGGAAAACTTATTAAGTTAAGAAGATGGATTTTTTTTTTTCCATCTCCCTTAGCAGAGAACTTTTCCACTCATATTAAACTTCCAGAGAGCAGCAGAGCCAGTAAAAACAGAGCAGATAACATCAGCGCTGTGTGCTGAGTGGATGGGCAGCTATATTTAGTTGCTGACAGTGTAAGGAAGAACAATCATTAATGTTGGGAATTGGCTTCGTTAAGGCTTAGAGACAACTGAGTGTGATTCCTTAATGACTTCAGTTGCTAAATGAACTCTCCAGGCTTCTGCTATCTCCCCAGCAGGGCTTCGAGGTGCGGAAATGAGGGCCAAAGAGGGGCTCTGCAGCCCTGGCTGCTGCTCGGGACATCTGGAGCGGGTCAGAGCCAAGCAGAGGTTGTCCTGAACTCACAGCTGCCTCAAGGTCCCTCCATGGCACGTGCTTCTCTATGGCCAGACGCAGCTTTTGTACTCCCAGCCATTCACTGGGCAACATACAGCCATCAGGAGGCCATGGAAACTTTCCTCACCCTCTGTTTTTTGGAGGGCAGTGCTGCTCCCCTGCAGGCTCGGGAGCCATCGGCATCTCTGACACCTGCCCCCCGTCCTCACCCCAGTTTCCACCAGTGGGTCCCAGTGCGTACCAGTGGTGCGAGAGGCTGTTCGCTTGCAAATCTCTCACTGGAGCAAGGTGCTGTGTAAGCACAGACTGTCACCGAGTGTAAACGTGTGTGGTCTTCCCGGGGGTCAGCCCTGCACCGCGGTGCTGTCAGGTCCAGGCGAGGTGTTGCTGATCCATCGGGGATGGTGCTGGGACACATACGGGTCTGGGGCGGCTCGGCTGGCTGGATCTGCAGTGGGGGACAGCAGCGGGTTATCAGTGAAGCACAGGGAGGTGTTGAACATGCTCACAATGGTGGGAGCTGGTGGAAACATCCATGAGGTGTCCCAAACCACCACCCTCCATGCAGCCAGGTGAGAGGCAGCTGCTCAGAGAGGCACAGGGATGTGCTGCTTTTGTTCCCTTATACAAGTGTGGCCCATGGAGGTAGAGAAGGAGGTCAGTGTGTCCCCTGCCTTCGCTGCCCCCAACACACAGCCCACCCTTGTCCAGGGGCAGGAGGGACAGGGCCACCCCCATTCCTGGCAGCGAGGGGTGAGACAGGGTGAGGGCGGCATGATCTGGCAGGTAGGCTTCTCCTGAGACATCCGCGTTTCTTGCCTACAATGACAAATATGTGGGTGGTTCCCAGACTCTCAGGATTTGTCTTGCTTGTGTGGGGTTTTTTGCTTTTCAGGGTTTTTTTTTTTTTGGTTGTAGCTATGAATCTGAGTGCAGTGTTCATTCTTATATTTCCACTCCCTGTGCCTGGGTTTTGGGGGATGGCGAGGGGAGGAAAACCTCGCGGCTGGTGGAGGAACCATCATTTTGCTTCGTCTCCTGTGCCACAGCAGCACTTTATCGGCTTTATCAGCATGAATTAATAGTCCTGGCTTGCTTAAACTGCAGTTTCTTATGTGAGCATTGGGTTGAATTTTGCAGCCTGTCCCATGTAAATAATCATAACCATCCATTCTCTCTTTAAAAAAATAATAAGGGAATCTGTAAGCCTAGTGAGAGCAGTTCTGTGTGCAGAGCGTTTTCAAACAGAGATCTTCTTCTCGGTCTTTTCCGTAAGAATGACAAATGTTCCCTGTAATTTCTTTCCCAGTCTCCTGTGGTAACTTCCTTGGCCATCTGAGATTACGCTCTTCCCCCCAATTAAGAACGTGATGTGTTTTGTCACTGCTTGACAACATCTGCCATGTGGAGACAAAACCAGGCGGCTGATCAGCAGAAGGCCAAAAAAATAGAGGGGGGTGGGGCGGGGGGAAAACATTTGTTGACGCCAGAAATAACAGTAATAATAGTGTGCATATGGAATTCGTATTGCAATCCAGGCAGCCTGATTAATTAAAAGGGAAGAAATAGGCCCTTGAATAGGCGGGCTCAGCAAAGGCCAGGCTGTGCTCCGTGCTCGGAGCTCGCCCCGGATCCAGAGGCATCCCCGGGACCTCGCGCTGCTCCTCGCTGTTCTCTTGAAAGCATGTGTGTTTCTTTTCGTTGCGTCTGCATGCCTCCCACCTAGCAACCCTGTTCTGTGTCTCCTCCCCAGGGGCAACCCTCCTGCCAGGGACCGAGCCCACAGTGGACACGGTGTCAGTGCAGCCCATCCCAGCCTACTGGTATTACGTTATTGCCGCCGGAGGTGCTGTTGTGGTGCTGGTCTCCGTCGCGCTGGCCCTTGTGCTCCACTACCACCGGTTCCGCTATGCGGCCAAGAAGAGCGATCACTCCATCACCTACAAAACCTCCCACTATGCCAACGGGGCCCCCGTGGCCGTGGAGCCCACCCTAACCATAAAACTAGAGCAAGATCCCAGCTCACGCTGCTGAGAGACGAACAGGAACGAGAGAGCAAACAAAACACAAAACAGACAGACAGACAGAAACTAAGACTTCAAATACGTTGCCTCAGTTTTGCACTTTTTTCCTTACCTAGCATACGTGTGAACTCTTAGACATCTCCGTCCCTTCTCCAACCCCCCAGCCCTCCCTGAATCTTTTACAAACTCTAAACTAATGCTGCATCTTGGATCGCCAGAAGAGACACACCACCCCTTCACTTCAGAAGTGAACGCTCCCTTTCGATTACTTTTCGAGGACTCTTGGGGTGTCGGGTGGGGTTTTTTGGTCATTTTTGTGTTGGTTTTGTTGTTGTTGTTGTTTTGTTGGGTTTTTTTTTCTTTTGTATTTGTTTGGGGAGTATTTTTTTGTTGCTAGGCCTGTTTGGTTTGTTTTATTTTCTCCTCCCGGTAGGCAAACCTGCAAGGAAACGTGGTGGTGAGCCTGGAAGCTGGTGTGTGCTAAATCTGTGTATGCGAGTGTGCGTGGAAGCGCGTGTGTCTGACTGACTGAATGTATATTTAGAAACAGCCCCTTTTAATTTGCTTGTTATTGCTTCTACTTGCACAGGGAATGCTTTTTTTTTTCCCCCCCTTCCCACCTCCCCTCTGGAAGGTCTGGGACACGTTTGTGGTAAATACCCTGATTTGTTTACTTGGGGAAGAGAGCAATGCTTTTTTGTTGCCTTATCTAGCTTTGGCTGGGTTTCTTGTTTGATAGTGTTAATGTCTTGGGTGCAAAATGAGAAGAAGAGGCCAGGCTGGACAGTAGGAATGTCCGCTTCAGATGGCTAGAAGAATCCGGAGAGATTCATAGACTTCCAAAAAGTAAGATCTCTCCATTTTATTCTTTCTGCAGCCAACATGATAACACAGCCATTGTTTGGAAGGGGAGAAGGAGGGAACCCTCCTCTTCCCCCACCCATAAGTGAATCTATTTAAAGTTGCCTTATATCAGAGAAGCTCATAATGAATGTTTTGTTTGTATCTGTTAAAGCCAGCCTTAGGGTAACACATAGACTTCAGCAGGTCTAAGGTGGATGCTAAATACTGTAGTTTCTTGAGAACTGAAGATTTATTTATTTCTAAGTATCTGGGTGCTGATGGTTTTGCTTTTACACAAGGAAGGGGGAGAGGGTTCCTCCTTGTCTTTCTGCTAGAAGTGTTCAAGGGACAAGTGTAATTCCCCTTTCTGGGTTTTGGGTTTGTTTTCTTTCCTCTGCCCAACTCATAGCTGCTGAATCATAAAAATTGCCAGTTGACTTTCTAGAATGTCAATTAGTTTTGCGTTTGCTAATGTTCTGCTTCTTAAAGCGTCAGTAACATCTAGCAAGCCAAGCCTAGCAGGCGTGCCTGGGGGCCCCGCTATTGCTGCTGCTTTAACCAGGGAGGCGAGATGGAGCCTCCAGTACGCCTCCCACTGTTGAATGGCCCAGCGTATTGTAGTGGAAATGCCTTATATAAATTACTGAATGATGACATGCAGAAGTAGTTTGAATCGTTAACTCTAATGTGTTTTCAGGCAAAAAAAGTACCTCCAGTGAGCAAGGTTCTCCATCTTGGCTGTGTTCATTTGTGATGAGTGATCAGATTCCCTGCCCCCCTCCTAAACATGCTAGTGCTCCCCACCCTTCCTTTGCCCATGAATATTGCATAAAATGCATTGAGGCGAGCAGCTCTAACTTCCCTGCAGTCTTGAGCTTCCTTTTGATCTGGGGAAAAAGTGGAAATGCAAACGGTGCTGCGCGTAGATGGGATCGGCCCCTATTGCAGCGGAGCCTTCTGCCCGGGGAAACTGTTGATGGGGCTGTCAGGCTCCCCTCCCTCCCTGCCTTTATTCATGCAGCGTGTTTCAGCTTCTCATGCTGTTTGTTCAACAGATTTCAGTGGGACCCCCTCAGCTGCAGCAGCAAATGTCTAAAACATGCAGGGAGCACAGAAAAGCCCAGGGTGACTTGGCATGGTGAGCACATCAGGGGTGGTGGATGCTCAGGGCCTGGCCCCACAGCTTTTTGAGGGCAGCAGGGACGTGCCTGTCCCCGCAGAGCTGCAAAGGACCTGGGGCAGCTCCTGTCACCTTGCAGGTGTCACCAGCCGCTGGAGAGGGGTTTCCAGGGCCCGGTGCTTTCTCCGTGAGCCTCTGCATTACGCAGCAGCCTCAGCCAGCTGCACATTAAAACAGGTGTGAAAACACTGGCACGTGCTTACCGCATTTGCAGGTCAGCCCGAGCCATGTCAGCGGATGATACCGTCACATTTCCATAGTCAGTCCGATCTCCCTGGGTCGGGTGATTCCCTCACTTTGACCAGGTTCACCCCCATGGACTTTAGCAAGTGCGCATCGGTGTGTCAGTGTCAGAGAGGAGAATGTGGCAACCTGTCTTTCAAACCAAAATCACCAAAGACAAAACAGAAGGTCACTTCGAGATTTTTATTCCCGGTTCTCCCCAGCTCCTTGAGCCCTGACATCCCCAGCATCGCCCAGTTGCCTGTGTGTGAAAAATATCTTGTGAAAATTTGAACTCTTTGAAGATGTATTGTGTGGAATGTAATAAAATGATGATATTTTTATACAAATATCTGGGCTTTTTCTTCCTTCTTCTTTCTTTGCTAACAAGAATGCTGTTGGTTGAAGCAAAGTGGTGTTCTGGAAGCCTGTGTTTCCTCTTGGAGCATCAGGGCTATATCCTTTAGGAAAGTGAAGCTCCTGTTCCTGCTGCATGCAGACCCGTGGCTCAGCCCCAGCTCCCGCAGCACAGCTGCTGTGCACGGCCTCAGGATCAGGCCATTAACAGCGGCTTTTAGATCCATTACATTTGTACCAGTCCTTAGTGGGAGTTTTGGGCGGCTGGACTGACGCATAGGATTGTTTGGGGATTTCGCTAACGTTGCTTGAGTGCTATATTGCTCAATGTGATTATGCAGAATTTCTCCATTTGGGGCCCCTGGAGACAGGACATCCGGGTTCCCGGGGCCCCAGAGGCCGGCTCGGCTGCCAGCTCAGCTGAGCCACCCGCTCCATCCCCGAGCACAACAAAAACGGGGTGAGCCATTACCAAAATTAATAATGAAAATGGCAATGCGTTCCTCTTCTGTAAAATCCTTGCTGGGCCTCTACATGTCGGACTTTGGAGCAGCCCGGGTACTACAGCACTGAGGGTCCGGAGAGGTGTGTGTCCCCTGCTGTCCCTTCACCCCAATCCTCCCAGCAGGTTACACAGACCTTCGCTCCTTCCTGTCACCTTCAGGTGCACCTTTCTGCCCTTTAGAGGAGTCAGCAGCATCACATTTAATGTGAAATATATTTCGCTGCCAGTTTGAGAGGTTTTGCTTTCTCTCCTGCATTTATTCATATTTTCCTTCTACCATATTCTTCACCCTGGCCTGTGGCTCAGCTTTGCAATGAAACTTCCTGGCTTTACTAGGAATTCAGGCCATCAGCAAAAAAAACTATTCAAATGTGATCCCTCGCTTTGGCTGTTCAAACACAAGCAAAGCTGAGGACCCATGCTGCTTTTTTTTTTTTCCTTTTTTGCTCTAATTGTATGGCAAAGCCCATACACTTGTAATTTGCATTCTGTACACTTCAGTGACTGTCCAAGCAAAATTCAAAACAAATATGCACATGCAAAAAAACACGGAGGGAGGGACTGGCTGATGGTTTCCCAACGCAGAAGAAAAAAATTCTGTTAAGTAAACAGACGAAAAGGGAGGAATCGTTCAGGGTTTAATTATTCTGTATATGCGCCACAGCCAGATTGACCAGAGAGTTGGGTGCTGCTCAGGCTGCAGCATGTCGTAGGGAAAAACGCAGGTAAAATTAGCATGCTTTGTTAAAAAAAATAAGTACAACTTAGGATGATTTTGATGCAAGCTCCTCTGCAGGTAGCTTTGGATGTTTAGGAGTCTACTTGAAAAAAAAAAAAAGGTAAACTTTTGGGGGTAGCCAGAGTGGCTGCTTCCCCCAGGCTGCAATGGTGAGGTTGGCTTTTCCTGGGCAGGGTGGAATTCTCTCTGCTGGTGAATGCAAGGGGATGAGGTAGAAATCGGATTGTGCAAGGGGCCATGTAGGGATTTTTGCTCTTCTGGAAACCCTGTGAAAACTTGCTGACTTTATTGGGGCTGGTTCCTGCTTACCCCGTGTTGGGGCATCAGAGCCTGGCACGCAGACAAGCGAGCTTGGACAGCCTCTTGGCTTTCCGCCACGGCTCCTCCATCAGCGGCTTTGGCGGCTCTTAGCAGCGATTGCAGGCGTGACTGCCAGTTTGAGGAGTAGTGTCGTTAGCCATTGCCGCTGTAAAAACAAACAGCAAGAATTGAGGAGGGCGATAAATATATCAGGATGCCGCAGAGCTGCCGGCTTCTCCCCGGGCTCCGAGCCCTTGCGTGGCGGTGCTTGGCTGGCAGCGCTGCCCTCGCGCTGAGGAGCTGCTCGGTTTGGGACTGGTGAGCTTTGGCACAGAGCACCGAACCTGGACTTCTTACCTGGGTAGTCCAGCACTAAGAGGGGGAGAGGAAAACCGCGCTGTATCATTCCACTGTAAGGCTGTACCTATGCACCTCGCCGCCGCTGTTCCCCTGGCCTTGTGCCTGTGACGAAAGAGGTGCAAAAGCAGGACGCGCTGGGGAGAGGGTCCGACTGCAAAAGAGGGCATGGCTGTTGCAGGGAGGGTTTGGCGGAGTCCTCGTTTTGGCTGTCTTGGCCTCGTCTTTGGCCCGGCCATCTGTCACGCGTGCAGCGAGGGCAGGGCAGCACGTGTCACAGGGCCGCAAATAGCTGCCTGCTCGCGTTCACATCCGCACCAAGCACCCAGCCTGGCTTCCTGTCACTTTTGGTGGGGTCCTCACCAGCCCAGCTGCGCTTCCCAGTGTACGGGAAGCCCGAGAGGCTCCTCGGTGCCCCGTGTTTGATGGCCGTACCGCAGTGTGCGCCAACACTGGGGCAGCCCCACGGTAACCTGAGGATAAGGTCCGAGGGTTCCTGCGCTGCGTAGGGTGGCCGAGCCGGGGGAGAGGCTGCTTGCTTGCTTTAATGCTCAATCGTAGCCAAAGCACTGTTTTAATTTGAAATTTGGCAGGGATTTAGCCCTTTTGTAAACTAAAATACTTCTACGTTTCTGGAGGAGTGGGGAAGAGAGAAGTGAGGCAGATTTTGGGCTGGAAATAGAGCGGTGGGGGATTCAGGGTGTTTCTGCCTGGTGCCTGTGCTGCTGGTTTGCCTGTTCACGGAGGGTGGGAGGTGTTGTCCCTCAGCCGGAGGAGCGGCGCTGTGCCGCTGCCAAAAGGAGCCGTGTCAAGGCGAGGCCACGGCGGCTGCTTTGCTATGTCAAAACAAAATGATGTGTGCTGGAGTCACGCTATTGCTGTGGAGATAAAAGGGCTGGGAATGAGCAAAGGGAGAAGAGCGAGGAGTGGAGCTGCGGCTCGGCCTCTCTCTGCCAAGGCTGGGGAGTGGTAATTTCTGACCCTGTTTTCCTGGGCTTTGCTGTGTTTAGTGTTTCAGGCCCTCGTGGGCGCTGTTTGGCAGCTGTGCACCTCCAATGCTCCCCTTGCTGGGTGGGATAGCACTGGCCGAGATGGCTGTTGTTGTGTCATCAGGAGCAAGGGGTGAGCGTGTAGGAGGGCACTTTGCTGTTTCTGGGGAAGTGAGCAGTACACAGTTGTTTCCCTGCTGTGGAAAGGACCAGGGGGCAGCTGGCTACCCCTCTTTTGTACCAAGAGGCACAGCTGCAGGTGTTATGGGAGCGAAAGAACATGGGTAGCAGAGCCCACAAGCCGCCATCACCTGGTGCATCCCCAGTCTGCTCCAGGCCAGGCTCCCCTGCACCAGAGAGGCTGAGACAGGCAGCAAAAGAGCTGGAAATCACAGCAAGTTTGACGTATCATTTGGGAAAGGCACCTCCTACTGAGAGGCTCATTTTGTTCTTCTAGAAAGAACCTGAGAGGCACCACAGCCACCATCTGCAGATGTCTGTGTGCAGAGAGACATGTGGCGATAGGCAGAGCTCTGCCCTGGGATGGAGGCACCTGGCAGGAGGTAACGGAGTTAAACTAGACAAAGTCAGTGTCGAAAGAAACAGCAATCTTTTTGTCAGCAGTGGTCATTTGCCTTGGAGGAATGTGTCTGTGCTCCAGGGTGTCCTTTCCAAAGCAACATCTCTTGGCTTGGTGCAAAGCTATCATAGGCGTATCGAGCACATGTCACCCCCTCTTCCAGTAACTCTCTCCCTCTCCCAGCCCCTCCTGCCCCTGCTTCTATTTTAAAACAGATGTACATTAAAGCTCCTTAATCTCTGCAAATACTAATTCTCTCCTGCTCTCCTTCCGTGTGAGTTCATGTGAACGTGGTACTTAAGTTGCTCCTTGTCTTTGATTAGAATCTCATCTTTCTTTTTCCAGGTCCCATAAATTAGCCTTTTAGCTGGCAGTGCTCTCAGATCCAACAGATAACAGCCTTTTCTCGGCATCCAGCCGTTTCCAACAGCATCACTAACATCATCTTTTCAGCATGACCAGCTAGGTGTTTACAGCCATCATTGAGTACACACGCTTTAGAAACGGCCTCTCACTCAGGAGGAAATGCTCCTCCTGTTTAAATACAGTTCCCTATAACTTTCTTGCCTATCCTTCTCCAGTTTATTCTTTTTTTCCTTTTAAAATGCAAAGTAAATTGTGCCTGAAAGCTGCCCTTTGAGGAAGCACCTCTCTATGGCACAGGGCAATGTGTGTTTCTCCCATTCTGCCCATTCTTGCAGGGCTTTTCTGGGGACTGCTTTCCAAGAGGTATCACTTTCCGCAGCTTGCTCCACTTGTGACAGTATTGCTGAGATTTGTCACAAAGGAGCCTAATTGATGACAAATAGCAGGCTGGCTTCTGTGATGGGAAATCATCTCCACTAGGAACTGAACTGAGACCACCAGCTTGAGTTCCCACACAGCCAGAGCTGCTTTTGTTAATGACTCGAGAAACCCCAGTATGGAAAAAGAAACACGGAGTTGCATTTTTCCAAAGCCAACGTAAAGCCCTGCGTGACAACATACAATCTGATAGCAATGAAATGACGTGCAGAGAACAGAAGGCGGCCTACCACTGGCTGGTGGAGGGAGGAGAATGGGCAAGGACCAAGATATCATTTAAGCAGGACTTGGAGGCATATTAGCATGGGGAATTGCGAAAATTGCTAGAAGAGTAACTAGATTTGGGGCTGGGCTTTTTGAATAGATGTTCTCTCTTTTCAAGTTTTCCCAGCGCTCCTTCCTTTCAGGCTTGAAGAAGTGGTGTTCTTTTGAAAGTGTTGATTAACCCATTCTTTGTTTTTTCTGGCTTTTCCCTCAAGGCTACCCTGGGAAATAAAAAAAAGCACCAAATTGCAGGCTTGTTCTCGCACAAAATTTAGAGGAGCTACAATATTAAAAAGCCAAATACTTCGAACAGCCTTTCCCTGCACAGGGGTTCCTTGGGCAGAGTTTCCACCTTAGCTTTTGTTCAAGCAACCTACAGTTTGCATAGGGTTGTGTGGGTGACAGGGATGGCAAATTTCAGTGCTTGTCTTCTGACGGAGGACTAACAAAGCCGACATCTCCGCCTGTGAACTGCTTTGCAAGTTATTTTTCCACATGTTCGGCTTTAAATGTTTGCAAGAGGCCCTCAGGCTGTTCTCCCAGCCCTAAGATGTTGCCATCTGGGCCTGTCAGTTCTGGAAGTGTTGAGAAATCAGACGAACTCGCTGCTAAAGTGAGGATTTACAGAAGGTGGTGTGCACCTATGTTTCTTCAACAAGCTACCAGCAGCCTCGAGTCAGCTTGAAATGTCGCAGCCTGATATCATTGCCTGGGATAGCAAAAATTGGATTTGTCAATTCAGGAGGCTCTTGCAGTCCTAAATCTCTGCAAATATGCACAAATATTCTTTTATAAGGTTTTTGAATAACTTCTTCGCATGTGGCTTTTTAGGCACGAGTTATATTCTTTGGTTTGGGTTGGTTTTAAGGAATCTCTTAAAACCCTTTCCAGTTTTGCGCAAGACGTGAAGTAGACTTGGTTTTCAACCACAACTATTTCAAAGGCGTGAGTTCTACTGCTTTCTAGTAGTCCCTGATTTTCTGTGTTCCTGATCATTTTGAGGTGCCTTCTCAGTTGAGCACCCCAAGTTACAGTCAGCTTTGAAAAAATCTAAGCAGACCAAAATGAAAGGGCATTTTCTTTGGAAAAAAAAAAAAAACAACTGAAAAAGGAACATGGTAACTATAGGTAGAGATAATGCTAAGAAGACTGCACAGGAAAATAACTTCCGGTCAGATTACAGCATGTGCGTTTGGTTACTGGTGCTTGATCTGTGCTGAACAATAAAAAGAAATGTCACCACTAAAAGGAATTTGGATCAGGGAAATGTTAACATAAATGCCTAGATATGGACATCCATTTGCCACTCAACCCATTTCGACCAGGTTTTGCATTAAAACATGTAATGATGATACATGGCTTCCTCAAATTACTATGAATTTATGTGAAACCCAAAGAGAAACTGAGTCATTGAAGCTCTGTGTCCAGTAAGATAAATGGGAAAAGATGAAAAGTAGAGTGTACTAAATGGATCTAGCATTAGTGGCGGGTAATGATAGGCACTAAGATCCTATTCAGAGTTATAAGGATAATACCCATGAGCATGTTAATAGTGAATTATGGCCATTATGCAGGCACCAATGACAATATTTTAGTGCTATTCAAATTACCTGGTTTCTTCGCTTTTCTCTCTCTTTCCTTTCTGAAAGCTGGTCATCTGATGGTCATGAAATGGGATGTAGTGGGAAGATCCTGTTCTCTTGAATGTGCAAGAGTATTCTTTGACTTTGGCCAAAGAAAGAAGAGTTATTCCTCCTTCCTCAAGGAAGAGGCTTGCTGTAGCTCAACTATTGCTTTCTGGCCAGTCTCTCAATCTGATGCCCCACAAGACCTCTTTAAACAAATAGTGCTTCCCATTTTGTTGTTCTAGTGAACTTCCCAAGAATGGAGGATGACTTTCCTATCTCTGAGCAAGACTTTGAAGACAGTGACGATACAGGTTGGTACTGAACTGCCACATGGGCAATTTGTCTGGGGGAGTTTGTGTTTCAGTATCAGATGCTACAATTACACACAAACCTTGGCTTAATGGGGTGTTAGGAGCTAGAACAGGCTTGAGCACATACACTCAAGTGGTGGCTTAGTGCCTGGACAAAGATATTAGTTTTCTTTTCTTGTTTTCCTTTTTCAACAGCCAGCAACCTTGCAAAGTCAATATATTGTATTTGTGTTAGGACAAGTGGAACTGATCTTTCAAGCATTAATTGCTACTTGTGTGGCATTTTGACTTGTAAATGGAGAAAATTAAGTCTGGGAGCTGTGACAGATTGTTTCCATAGTTTTGAACCCAATAGCACTTAAAGGGCCAGAGTTTCAGTGAGTGTGAAGTGCTAGCATGCTGTTTACATAGTCTGAGATACAAAAGCGAATTAGGGCGCCTAACTTTCTTGGTAGTTCAGTGCTTTGCATTACTTCTAGACCTGGGTTAGTGAATCCTGCTGAGATATACCCATGGAGGGGGCTCGTACTCTTGTAAGACCATCACAACTCCAAGTGACAAATGCATAAAGAGGGGAAGGGAAGAGTGATCCCTGGATAATAAGTACCCATTCCACTGCAGATTACTTTGGACCGGATAGGAACGACACACTGTTCTCTACTAACTCTCCAGGAACCCCGAAGCTGGACAAAGAAAAAAACTGGCTCTACACCCTGGATCCCATCCTGGTGACCATCATAGCGATGAGCTCCCTCGGCGTCCTCCTCGGGGCCATCTGCGCCGGTCTCCTTCTCTACTGCACGTGCTCGTACGCCGGGCTGTCCTCACGGAGCTCCACCACGCTGGAGAACTACAACTTCGAGCTGTATGACGGCATCAAGCACAAGGTGAAGATGAACCACCAGAAGTGCTGCTCAGAGGCCTGACGGGTGCCCTGGCGATGGCCCTCGGCGTTGCGCCCAGTGAGGTGGGCTGGCAGGGGGTGACTTTTTTTGCTGTTTTCTATGGGAACTGAATGCCATAACGGGGAACGAGGGGCACGGGAGGAGTGAGGGGAGGTGCTGCTCCTGCCATCAGGTCCCACTGGTGGGTTGTGCTCCACCAGGACCGAGCGGGCGTTCCTGCAAACCGGACTGTGCCGGGCAAGGGGGGACCGAGACCCTTGTTTGTTGGTTCATCTTCATTTTCTGCTGATGCGCGTGGCTGGGACGTGTTGAGGGAGACTGGTTTACCTTTTGGATGTGAGAAACTAAATGTTGATCGTTATTTCCCATCTCCTTTCTCTGATGAGTTGCTGAGAAGGCTGAGGGATTTCTTCAGCCACCCTGTCTTTAGAAATAACACAAACACACACACACACACACAGAAACCCTGTCCATTTTAGACCCTGTCCACATACCGCTTTAGTGTAGGGATTTGTGCACCTGACACCAAGTCCTGGAAGGTGCAGTTTCCAGTCCTGAAAATGGAAGCGTGTTGTTACCTGCGACTTTCCTTCTCCTGGTAGCGGGGAAAGGTGGGATACTGGGTTTAGTGTCAATGGTAACAGCAGCACTTTCTAAAGTCATTAAGAAATGAAATAGAAAGGAAACCCTATGTGTAGAAGCACCTCTTTGAGAGAAGCTGAAGAGCCTTAAAGTGATTTGTGAATAAGAGCCATTTATTAAATCCAGATCTTGGATTGCAACAGCTGAGGCCTTCATCGCGAAGGCCTTTCTTTGAATCTCCCATTCCTGATCCTGCCCTTTTTTTTTTTTTTTTATTTTCTTATTTTTTTATTCTATAATGAGAAGATTGCAGCAAACAAAAGACAGAGCCTGTCAGGTTGCTGGCACCCAGGGGACAGCTTTGGGAAGGGGGTTTACTCGAGCCCCAAGGCCTCTCCGAAGCGCCAGGGAGGGAAAATGGTCCCGCTCACCTTTGCAGCGCTGCCCTGCTCCCCGGAGCTGCTGGGATGGAGCTGGTGCTGCCGACACCGATGGACCAAACAGCCGCCAGTCGCATCCCTTCGGAGCAAAGCTGCACTGCTCCCGATCAGTAGCAAAAATCCTGAAGTTTTATTTATGAGCTGTGTTTTGGTTTACTTTGAACAAGTGCCTTAGAAGAAGTATTTTTCCTCCATCTGATGATCAGTGCTGTATCAAACAAGTGAGGCCTTCATCCTTCCCCAGCAAAACACTCTTCTTCACCGCTCTCTACTAGGTAGAGCCTGGCTGAAGAAGTCTGGTCCTTCTACTTTCAAGTGGTCTGGCTACATTGTCTGGCAGCTGATATGTCTCCACTTACCACTGTGCCGTGGGAGAGGAGCGTTAGGAAAACATTTTAGTGGAGAAAAAGAGTTGAAATCCCCAAAATAATGCCTTCATTTCTGATCAGTACAGATGAATCACCGTCAGTTTGCACATTTCCAGCACATTGAGTTTGCTTTTCCAGGAGCTATTTGGAAGTACCTGATTTAACATTTCGCCTAGCAAAGAGTTTGGGTCTGGGATGGATTTCTTTTCCTTAGTAACCGCAGAGCGCCAGAGGTGTGAAGAAGTGCTGTGAAGCTCAGTTTGCACAGCCCCTGCAAACATCATCCTGCAGGAGACCAGGTGTTCAGGGAGACGAGCAGCATCTGGAGGGGAGATGAGCACGGACAGTGCCACAGCTGCTCCTCCGTGCCGTGGGAATAGGAACATTTGTCTAGTGTTTCACGAAGAGCTCTGTCAGACAGTAAGTTTTTAGGAACAACAACAACAAAGTCGTCTTCACTGTAAGAAAGATGTGTTACTGGGGAAGCAGATACCGGCAGCTGTGTCATCAAAACATCCACGGTTCATACATGCGCACACAGAGACATGCCCACACAAAGGCCTTCATTTTTTTAATTCATGCTGTGCACCCAACAGAAACAGCAGTAAATGTGTCTCAGATTCTCCTTTCGAATCACCTTCTTTCTTTTGGCATTCTTCATGGACAAATTCCACAGGGATGTTATTTTACTGTACAAAAGAGACAGAGGCAGTAAGAGGAAATGTACCAGACCATTTCAAAGCTGGATTGCTGCTGCTTGATGATTTTTATCCCCTTCAAACCACAGGAGAGGGGAAGGATGAATGGAAAAGGACCATACAGTAGAAAAGTCAACTTAGGCAAACAATAGGTGAAAATATATAATTTAAAAGGTGACGTTATGGTGTCTAGTAGGCGTACAGAGAGGAGAGTTCGTATATACATATATTCAGAAATAGTGTGTTTGCACACTCACGTGAATTCTCTGTATGTATCGTGTATGTGACTTATTCCGTGGGACTGACTCGTGTTAATATGTCTCTTGATCCGGGGCAGGAGAGTACTGCTGATCTTGGCACGGGCCCGGCGGTGTGGCCACCCTGTGTGTCCCCATTGCCTGTTCCAGATGGGCCAGGACCCACATGCGTGCACTTGCCGGGCGGGAACAGGCCAATAATGCTGCAAAGCCGATACCTCACTTACCTCTGCTGGGTGCTTTACTGTTCTTCTACAGAAAACTGTGTTTGATTGTAACTTCAACAGGGAAACAAAACGAAAGATAAGTTGTCTGTGCATTCAACTCATTGCATCCTCCTCTGCAAATAGATTAGGTTTGCTGATCGCAATTCCCTCTGTGAAATTCAGAAAAGAAAGAAAAAGAGACAATTAATCGGTGTTAATGCCTTTGCTGAAATGGGCTGTTGCCTCCACACCCTTCCCATGGTGAGGACGTGTTGCGAACAGGCGGGCTGTAATGCTGGGTGATTTCATTTTGTGGGAAGGTGCTGCGGGTGAGCATGGGAATTAAATAATTAAGAAATTATATGCAGAAATGGAACTTCTCCAGGATTTGCAGTTCAAGGTATTTGACCATTCACTGGCTGAGCCAGGACTTATGGACTTAAAGAGCTTTTACTGTGATTCTTCGGTGTAAGAAAAAAAAAAAAGGAAAAAAAAAAAATCAAGCTGTGTTTATATGATTTGTATAAAAACCTTTTAAAATTACTATTTAATAAACATTATGGTAGAGATTGTGTTTCAGTGGCTTTTTTGAATTTATGAAGGAGCAGCAACAAGGAAACAAAACTGAGAGGGCTATGAGCATCCAGAAACCCACAGGAAAGCCAGAAACGGGCACAGGCCCCTTCCTGCCGCCCTGCACTGCTGGAGAAGCAGTGGGGCTGAACCTACAGCGTGGAAACCTGTTTATTTACGGGCACCCTGACAGATGAGAGCAAATCCATCAAACCCCGGGCACCTCCAGAGCAAATGAAATTTTGCTGCCACGTCCTTACCTCCAAAGCAGTGGCCCCCTCCCAAAGCGCGTGTGCATTAAAGCGGGGGTCTTTAAGTGATGAAGGGCAGCTGGCAGCTTAGATTAAGATGACAGTGTAGCTGCAACCTTGACAGCTTTTCCCTCACCCAGGAATAAAGAACTGATGTGCAGATTGATACCTGGGGGAGAGGCTGTCAGAGAACAGGACGGAGACGGCAGATAAGCGACTCAATCAGTGTCAGACCTGTCCTGCCGTAACGCCGCCTGTAAATCACTGCGGTTAAAGAGGCGCCTCCACTAAAGCAAGGAGCAGAAAGCAGGTAATAGAAAAACGAGTGCTGAGGCAGATGTGTGCACCGCTGGGATAAAAGCCTGAGAGCTGGGCTGCAGCTGCTGCCCGGGCACGAAAGGAGGGCAGGCACCCACTTCGTGATATTGAATTCTTTTTTAGCACAAGCTGGGATTGTATTCGGGTGGACTGCTCTGTGGGGTGGGAGCCAAGGGGGTGCCCACGTACATTAACCATGCACACACTCCAGCGGAGGCTGGAGTGTCGGGGGCCACGGGGTTTTTCATGTGGTACAAGAGCCATCAGCGGCTGAGCAGGCTAATGAAATCGACTTTACCGTTCTCAGCTTGCTCCAAGATGAGGATCCAGCCGCTCCAGCACGTCCTCAAGAGCCGATTGCAATCATGCGTACACCCTTGCTGTCGCTCTCACCCCTTCTTCTTTGAAATATTCCTTTGCTTTCGGGTTTAATGGGAAATCTTTTCAAATAATGACTTGCTCTCTGGACAGCTGGGGGCTTGGCAGTGAGGGGGAGCCACTGGGCTGAGCTAATGAGTAGATTCGTAATTAATTAATTGCAGGCAGGTGCAAGTGGAGCCTCCTGTCGCCTCTTGCTGCTCTGTCTCTCTCTGAAGAGCTCCTCTGTGTCCTGGAGCCTGGTGCTGTCACCTGCTACCCAAGGGGACCGGGTCTGTATAGTCACTCACACTGATCAGGTAGGATTAGGCTTTTCTATCAATGCCTGTTACACACAGCGACCCATTTAAGGCAACAAACTCACCAGTTTAACAGGAAAATAACTAATCCTTAATGTGTTGCAAAGGAATGACTCCTCGACTAGGGTCCTACACCATAACTCAGTTGCACCACTAGTATCTGAAATGGAAAGCACTGTATTAAACACTCAGCAGGTCTGACCCTGTCTTTGCCCAGGTGCCAAAAATCAAGGGAAGAAATACAGCCCTGCTTCCTTGTGCTGCTGCGGTGGGTAGAGGGCTTGGGCAGAGCCAGCCTGGGCTGCTGGCTCAGGACTGTTTGCTGCAAAAGCCTTTGCTAACATCTCCTCAGTTAAATGTTTACAAACCTGGAGGAAATAGCTGTCCCAGATATTGCTGATAATTTCCTATCAGGTCCCTCCTGAAGTGGTGCAGGGCTGCTTTGTCGCTGTTTGCATCAGCTGCCAATCTTAATAACAGCCTTGACTGACTCCTTCACAAATGCCATCAAAATTTCTAGCACTATTTTTGCCCTCCTGATCTCCTTGGTTTGTACAGACTGGCCCTCGGGAAGCCCTTCCCAAAGGTGTCCACACCAGAAGAGGTGGGGAGCTCTTCCAGCAGCCCCCAGGGACAGCCGTGGCCAAATGAATGTCAGCCTCATATTTTAAGAAGAAATTCAATGCGCTTACTAGAGCCGGGGATCCCTTTACGCCGCAGCAATAATCCAGCGCTCGGCCATGAAATCCTCAGCACAGTGTCACATCCATCCCTTTCAGCAGAGAAGTTTTATTAACTTAGTGCGTGAAAAGTTTCAGAGAGCAAAAAGTCTCCCTCCCTCGGAGAGAAATAAGGATGATTTAAGCAGTCTGGGTGCATTTGAGATGGAGAGCGAGTCCCCCAGCTGACACATCAGAGGGAAAAACTCTAAGCCGAGGCTGCATTTATTAAAGAAGGGAGCTGGGGCTGTGTAAAGCCAACCTTTTTAAGCACTCCACGAGAGCATTTTAATAAAAAGCACAACAAGCCCACAACAAATCACAGTTTGGAAGCAAAAAAAAAAAAAGAAGTCAATTCCTGTCAAGTTTTGAAGAATCGTCTGAGCTTCAGGAAAAGCAAATTCCTGCTACGCTCCCCTCCCCTGCCCTCGGCTCCTGTGCACGGAGCAAAGCCACCCCAAATGCCGCCTGTGACACGCTGCAAATCACACTGGGGAGCAGGGGGGGTGCAGCCACCGACCCAGCCACGAGACAGCCCACAGAAGGATTGAAGCTTAAAGAAAATGAAATTTATAGTTGGAGCATTAAAATATTAAAGGGCCTTAAAGGACAGCCATGAATCTGATTTGGTGGTGGAGGGAAAAGGCAAGTCTGTCATCAGGCAGAGACGAATGGCTGTGGGACTTGACAACTCATATAAATCTGGCGGAGAAGAAGAAATAAAGCCCAATCAGAAAAAAAAAAAAACGATGAAAAGATTTTAGGGCATAAAGAGTGAAAAGGAGAGGGAAAGCTAAAGGAGATAAGGAGTTGAAAGCAGAGAAGCGATTATAAAAATAGCAGAAGTACGGCAGGAGGTAGACAAGAGAAATTATTAAAAATGGCCAAGAGTGGCCCAGTGGCGCAGGTATTTTTTGACCCCCTTGTTTCTCTTGCACAGCAAGAATTTGTTGGGTGGGCTTCAATGACTTAGACCCCAGCTCCACGCCTTCCACCCCACATCAGTGGGCACCCTCCACCAGTAGTGGCCATTCCCCACTGACACTGGGATAGCTGGTGTGGGACAAGGGATTTGCCAAGGTCAGAGGCAAATCTAGGCAGCAGTCACAGCCAGGACCAGCCATAAGTTGGGAAACAGGGTGCAACAAGGGCCGAATTTATGCAATGCTGTCTGTAAGCCAGCCCTCCCTCCGCAACGCTAATCAAAAAACAACATTCAGCTACATTTCACAGGAAAACACAAAGCATCTGGTTCCCTTCGCTGGTGTACATAGCAAGAGAAAAGTTGGCAGTACATTTGATTACCATAAAAGAGAGAGCTATGCAGAAAAAAGCCACATTAGAGTAACATTGCCCAAAACAAAGTTAAATGTCTGCCTTGTTTTGAACGTGCTCATGGTGGAAAAGTGAGCAAAGGTCAGCCCAAATTAATGAGAACTGCAAACGAATTGGCTGGGCTGGCACTGGCGCCCTGCCACCACGTCTCGCCCAGCAATTCTTATTTATCGATTTATTTATTTTGCTGGATGAGGAGACATCCTGTGAACACGTGGAAAAGCAAGCCTGGAGTTCCCTATGGGTGGTGTGCACCAGATCAGCCAGGGTGACCAGGAGCCACGGGCTCCCACGCACCCGTCCCCACTGCACCCCTCTCCTGCACCCATGCAGGGGTTTCCCCGGGTACAGGGGCCCTCACAAAACACCTCCTGCCCTGTGTCAAGACCGAGCCAAGCACCACAGCCAGATGAGGATGGGGATGGGCATGGGATCTGCATTGCTGCACTGCTGCTTTCACTGTGAGAAAATCCCAGTGCCTGGAAGGTGCCACTTCCCTGCCAACACACGGCAGGACGGCTGTGTCGAGGAGGGTGACGGATGTGTCTGCTTGGTTTTGTGGAGCAAAGGGAGTTTTCCACAGCTCTTTCTGACACACAGGCAGTGATTAACTGCTGAAACAGCTAAAAACTTGTTTTCGTTTAGAGAGAAGGAGGAAGAAGAAGAGCCCAGCCCTGGTTCTGGCTTTCCCCTTGGAAAGGGAAAGCCAGCTAGGCAGCTGTCGCTTTTCTGAACTTCAAATATACAAACACCTCTGTGCCATCCAAGCAGCAACTTCCAGCTCCAGCAGCAACACAGCCAGAGGGCCACGGGAAACACAAGGGAAACACACTGAAGCGGCCAAAGGCAAAGGCAGCAGCACTGTTAACCCTTCCAGCAGAGACGCCTTGGGGGGATACAAAATACCATAGTCCATCTACCTGGGACAGTGAGACCCAACCTCAGACTCTCCAGCCCTGTGGAAGCCAGATGCAGCCACAGATACCAGTGAGGAGCATCCTCATCTGGGCCTGGCAACGTTACAGAGCAAGTCACAGAGTCCCATTTGGACACTGTTTCAAAAATAGTCTGTTTCTAATCTCAAAGTCTAACTTCTTTCTTTGAAAAGAAAAAAAAAGTGTTGGCCTCAATTTAAGGGGGAGGGCTGAGCAAGAACAGGCCCCTTTAAGCACACTTTCTAAGGCAGTTTGAGGTCTTGGCCGTGCTATCGGCGTTGCCCCAGCCGGGGCTGCAGGCAGGCACAGGGCTCCAGGCGTACACCAGATTAATTAGCCCCGCTGACCGCCATCAAACAGCCGGTCCGTGCTGCTGATGCAATCTCCAAAGCTCATTAAAACGGAGCAGTGCCACACTTGGGAACGAGCTGGTGTAATGCTTTGGGTGTCGTGATAAAAACATTAAAATAGCGATCTGCAGACCCTGCCATGCAGTGATGCCAGACCCTGGCACGTGAGGAGGGGGCTGTAATGTGACCTGCAGCTGAGCTGCTCTAAACCAGGATCTGTTTCAAGGGCTAAGCAGGACAGTGGGGCTGGATCAGATGGTGAGGCATTTGGCAGGTGATTTGGGAGAATGGAAAGGGCTGCCGTATTGTGTATTTCTGGGTATCCACAGTGTCACAAACAGGCCATTGCCCACTGGCTTGAAAAATGAACAACTCTGCCTGAGGTTATCAGCCTGGGGATAATGACAAGGTTGTGAACACAGCGATGTTGCTGGAATTGAAGAGATTCAGCATCCTGACTCGGGAATAAGTGATGCTGATTCCTCCAGATACCAGAGCTGAAGGGGAGATAATGCTGATGAAGCGCAGGGACAGAGCTACAGTGCAGCCACAGAGACTCATCGCCTGCTGCCCGGCAGGCTAGGAAAATATTTGCACAAGTTTTAACAAGCCCTGCCTGTGTTCCTCTGGATGCCCAAGGGATGCCCTGACAAATTCAGATGGCAGCAGCAAGGTGCTGAGCTGCTCTGACCAGGCGAGCAGGGTACAGATGTCTCCTCTGGGCACATGGGGATTTTCACATCTTAAAAACCTCTGGTCAGGCAACCTAAGCTACACCGTAACACTGTCCCTGACAAAAACAAATGCTTTTTCAAGCAAGGAGGCTAATTATAAAACACTATCTCTTGACACCCCTTGTCTAGCCTAGACAGGATACACTTTGGCTCAGTCTGCAAATGCAAACAGGGTTAGCAGCCCTGCACCCACACCAGCTGCTGCATCCTGTGCCTCCTGTGGGGTTTGATCCATGGCAGAACAGGAGCTGGGAGACCTAGGAAGGCCCTACACACCTATAGAGCCCAGGACACCCACCTGCAGTCACCGAGGAAGTTGCAGCCTCTTTATGAGCATCATCGCATGGAGAAGGAGGCTCCTGGCACTTGGTGCACCATTCCGCTGTGAACGGGCGGTGGGGCTGGACCGATGTCTACTGGAGCTGCCACTGCCTAATGGGGAATCAGAAACGTTAGCCGCGTTCTTAAAATTAAACTTTTGTTAGCACTTCCAGAGGAAAAAAGAAATGCACCCAGAAATCATATTTAAAATCACAGCCGGCAGGGATGGCTGTGATTAGCTGTGGCAGCGCTGTGAAGCCATCTCCTTCCCCTACCCATCCATGTCTGATTTCCCCAACTGATTCTTGCAGGAGCCCCACACTCCAGCCATGGAGGGCAGCAACAGGGCAGAACGCTGTCTTTATACTGCTCCTTTGTTGCTTTGCTTTACAGTAGAGATTAATTTAGAAAAAAAAAAAAACAACATTATTTAAAAACCCTCTCACCCTTTTCCTCCTCCACCCTCCCCAAGCAGTGATGGGGGATAATGAACTGCTGGGACTGTCATCCAAAGAATGCTTAATGACAGTATTCGCCCTGTGTGTGTGTGTAGCGTTGGCTGTTCTCAGAGCTCTCATTATGAATAGTATTCAAGCTGTTTTGACTGTTATTTGATACAAAGAGGAATTTACCGTTAGCTGCCTATTTCCAGTGCTGAAGGTGGCCAACATAATTCACAGAGAGCTGTTGCACCATGGCTGATGGTTAATGCGCTCACTCTCTTGCCTTCACCCTCATGGCAGCGGAGAGGGGCCAGACTCTCCTTCTTCATCCCTTGTCTCCTGTTATGAGCCAGGCTCCTTTTTCGGGCTTGTGCTCCAGTTTTGTAGGTGATTCTCCCCCAAACTGGCCAGCCCAAGTAGCATCCAACTGTCCACTTTGGGGGGCTGGGAGTCCCCATCACAAGCTTGGCAAAAGGGAGAGACCCAGCCTAAGCTTCATCTGTGCTGCAGAGACACCACAAAGATGCACTAAAACAATCTGTTCTCCCATCTTTCCCTGGACCCTTTGCCGTGAGACACAGTATTTTGGAGGGGCAGCCGAAATCTTGATGGTGTTAATTTAGTTTCGGTCTGCTCGCTGTTAACTTTGGGCTTGCTGTGCTTTTTGTGGCTCCCTTTCCTTAAAGAAAGCTTATTTTCTCTTAAAACAGGGTGAGAAGCAGCTTGGCACCACAGACACTTTAAAGATGTTCGAACATTTGCAAGAGGAAGCAAACACATTTTTAAAAATATTATGAAAAGCACCTTGAACAACAACTCCTCAGCAAGAGCCCTCTGCAAGCTCTGTCTTTGCTGAAGGAGCCTGTCGCTCAGCCTGGGGGTGTCTGAGGCTCAGCATGTCCCTCCATCCTTTTGTGCTGCATCTCCAAATCCCAGCACTTCAGGCACCAAGCGGGAGATGAGCTCGGGCAAATCACAGAGTTCTTAAAAATGAACAGGGGTGACCCAAGGCAGCTGCTCCCTGCAGCCACACTCACCTGCCAGCCCTCAGGGGTGGTTCATCAAAATAAAGAGGAAAATAAATTCAAAACGTACTTCAGCATCGTCAAGTGAGCAGTGGTTCCTGCCCCATCTTGGGTCATACTGAGGTTTTTCAGGTATCACTTCACCTTACCCTTCCTGAGATATGGTTCATCTTTTTCTTTCACTGATGAGGCTTTTCCTATTGAAACCTTGATTTTCTGGTCAATATAAAACTTAAGACGTAGTTTTATTTTTAAGGAATTGTGGAAAAAGAAAATAAGAGTGGCTATGCACAAAAAAATTACATCTGCTAATATCCACAGAGTTCATTTGTTTTGTTTTTTAAATAATACCTAAACAAAACTGACACAACCAACCATACAGAACCTGTGCTAAAACTACCTAAACCACACCGCCTGAAACAAACTAACACAACCAACCTGTATAAAACCACTTAAACAACAACAAACCAGCAAATGCACACCATCTTTTCTGGCTAAAAGCCTTTCCTTTCTAATATTTTGGCTCTCCCCACATGCCTGTCAGTCTTCACCTGTCTTCTTGTCCCTGCTGACATGATGTCGTGTTCCTTGCATTTCTCCACCAATTTTTCTTGGTAGCGCCACGTCCCCGTCAGCCACAGGCACACAAATCACAGCCGCCAGGTGCGGGAGGACCAATGGCCAGTGGAGACCATTAGATCATCTCGCCTGACCTCTCCCTGATGCAGGGATCCAATTACTCCTGCACCGAGCCCAGTAAATTCCTGCTTGGCTAAAGTGTATGGCACCAAAATGCATCCTGTCCGGGTCTAAATATATCAAAGGTGAGGGAATTCACCGCTCTCCTGGGTAGTTTAATCTTTATTAACACTCACTTTTTAAAAGGTCTGTTTGATTCCCAATTTGAATTTGTCTGGCTTCAGCTTCCAGGCGTGGGCTCATGCAATGCCTTTCTCCTCTAGATTAAACAGCCCTTTAATACCTGCTTTTGTCTCCGCGTGAAGGTACTTCACACAGCACAATTAAGTCACCTCTTGATCTTCTTTTTAATAAGCTAAACAGGCTGAGCTCCTCTGGTTTCGCACCATAAGACATTTCCCCCAGCACCTCCCAAGGATCAAATCTCTAATACCGCCTGATCCCATGCAGGGGGGACACGTGGCAAAGCAGCCCTGTGCAGCTGATGGAATTAAGCAGCTTGCTTGGAGACGGCAGCTTTTCCCTTCCTGGCACCCCCAGCCAACCCATATTTTTGGGATGGCTGCTTAGGGGTGTGTGGTGAGGCTTCATACGTCTCCGGTCACCTCCATGCCCCACACCCCCCAGCTGCTGAGCCATGGGGAGGCAGCTCTTCCCACTGGCGCATACAGGATGCCAAACGAGAGATGAAATTTAAGGGTATTTCGTGGTGCAGGGGACTTGGTGTGCCCAGAGCCATCCAATGCTTTACAGGCAGGGTGGGAGAGGAGCCACTGTGCCACACCGAGCTGTCCCCATCGGCTTTAGCCATCCTGAAAATTCACAGCTCCCTGCAGTTTTAAGTGGACACTCGAGTCCCACACAGCAGTGCCACCCACCCAGGTCAGCCATTGTGTTCACCAACCAAAACAAGCAACAGGACAAGGCCTTTCCTTGGTTAACACATACCTGGAGGAACAATAAATCTCAGTGTTGGCCAAAAAAAATGAAAGTCAATGCACACACGTTATTGCCAAGAGTCATCACTTTTGATCCAGTTTTTAACGCGTTTCCTTCTGAACTGGAGCCCCGGTACCACAGCCAATGCATGCAGGGACAGGCATATTTTGGGCGATGCGGTTTTACAGCCAGCCAGCCCACAAGCTGGATTTTAGCCACAGGCTTCAGCAATACCATTTCACACACCAATATATCAGTTTAGCCAGGAGAGTACACAGAGCCCCTCACACTCTCCGCCGGGTATTTGTCCTGCCTGCGAAACAATTACAGCAGAGACACGGCGCGCATTAGGACTGCTGCTTGGCGCGTATTTCAGCCCTGATATATGTTGCTCTGCTCCACAACAAACAACTTAGATAAACCTCCACGAGGTCGTGTCTATCAGCGAGGTTTTATGAGGTGAGCCATGCCCATTCTCACAACAGTAAAGGCTACCTGGCAGAAAATTGTAAGCCATTTCCCTCTGAGGGAGGGAGCCCTAAATGAGTTTCCCGGTCTCACTATGGGAACACACTCGGATATTAAAGGGACCAGAGAGTATCATTACTGCCAGGTGATAAAAACAACCAGTATTTGGGAAGACTGATGGCCTTTGTAAAAGCTCCCAACAGAAGCTTCATTCTGCACAGTGGATAATAACAGCCGTCTTGGGCTGAAATCCCAAAGCAGCTGCATTTTCCAAGGCTACAAAAGTGACTTCAGGATTCCTGGCGCCACATTGCTCAAGCATCACTTTTTGGCAGTTGCAAAGCCCGAGATCGGTTAGTATTCTTCAACGAACACAGCTTAAAGATGTCATCTGCTCTCTCCCCGCTCGCAGCTCTGCTGCCTGGGTTGCCCCCCTGCTCAGCAAGGGCGAGGTGTCAGCGAGGCTGCTCTGGGTGGGACCCACTCAAAAGCCAGCAAGCAACACTCCTCTGTTCATCTTCCCCTCACAACTGGGAGAAGAAAGCTTTTAAGCCTCATTCTCTGCCACTAAAATAGCTGCCAGCTTGCACAATGACATCATTAAGACACCATGACATCATTGTATCACACTGAGACACCATCTTGCACAACAGCTGTTTCCACCACCGTCTCCAGCCCATTGTCACCACATCTGGCAATCGCAGCCCCCTGAGGGCACCAGGGCTGGCCTTGGGGTGAGGTGGGGGCTGGGACATCCACATTTACCTGCTGCTTTCTTGGCACCACGCAGGGTGCACCTGTCCCAGCTGAGAGATTGCCACCCTGCTCAGGAGTCACTGGGATTTTTTTCCGCAGTTTTGCCAGTCCCTGGGTCAGGGCACCACACCAAGCACAGCGCTGCCACCAGGAGCCAGGTCAGACCCTCACTTATCTCCTGACCACCTTAAAAAATAGTTATTCCTGCACCAGGGGACTGGCTTCAGCTTGCTCTCACGGCAAGGTGCCCCGCTGCCGGTGTCGCTCGCATTCAGCCCTGACACCTATTCATCCAGCTCAAGTGCTTCTTTTTTTCTGTGTGGGTTTTCTTGGCTGTTTTCTCTAGATGAAGATTTTCTGAAGACTGCTGGTTCCCTTTGTAACCTTTCAAGAGTCCTCTCTGTATGAAGTTCTCTTCACATCATCTCCAACAGACACAGGTAATAAAGTCGCAGCAGATTTACAACTTTGAGAATCTCATTATATCTATCTATCCATCAGGAAAAAGAGCTGCTTTTTAAAAGAAGCTGGAGATGGATTTTGCTGTTATTTATTGTTTAAAAAGGGAAGAAAAAAAAAAAAAAGCCTTTTCAATCCTTCCCAGCACCAAATGTATAAAAACACTCTCTGGACTCACCAAGCTCATGCTGACTTCAGGACAGAGTACCATGACTCTTTGGAGGGGCAAGAGCACCCAGATCAACATCAGTGCCTCTCAGCCAAAACTCCTCAGCCAGGACCAGCTTCAGGCTCAGCCATGGTGTTGCTGCAGAAGACAATCAGTCCAGGAGGACTGTGCTGTTAGAAACCCATTAGAGACAAGTTGGGATGGCTCCTGAAGCACTACAATGGCAGGTCACTGCTGCTGCCTTCCCATGAAGATTAATGTCCTCAGCAAGCAGCGGGGTGGCACAGTGGGCTCCCCACCTGGTCCTCATGCCCTTGAGGGTCACCAAAGCCACACTGCCATGCTCAGAAAGCACAGGTTTTGGCAGCAGAACCCAAGCAGGACCATCCCAGTATAGACCTCACACCACAGCCCACACACCCTGGCAGGACAAACGCTGCAAGCCAAGGATTAGAGAGCAGAAAAAGAGCCAGGAAAGAGGTGACATTCCCCATTCCCTGGTGCCACCGCCCTGGTGAGACATCACCCCGAGCAGTCGGTGTCCATGGGAGCAGCACGTCCAGCTCCTCACAACTCCCAGGCTCTCCAGGGCTGCTCTCCAGCAACCAGACCAGCTTCCTCCAGGGAGCTCCGTGTCCGCCCATGCCTGGGGGGATGGGTTTGCACCAGGAAGGATGGACGAGAACTTCTGGGTGGTGTCAGAGAGGGTTAAACAAGCATAATTAGTAGGATCCAGCCTGGCGGACAATGGTTACAGGTCATCTGTTCACCATGTCCTTTGACTACATCAAAGCGGGGATTTGTCCCCACTTGGGAAATACATTTTCCAGGCATGGTTCCAGCCAAAAGGCAGCTTTGCAGGCCTATTGTCAGCATGATTTTGCAGCTTGTTTGCAAATGGTTGGAGATGTGCCTAGTACCTCTCCCGGCTCAGCCCATTCCCAAACCACCCAGCAACCTCTCCGCTCTCCTCAGCCTTGGAGCAGGACAAGCCCTTGGGCTCATCCCACAGGAGAAGGACCCAGAGCTGTGCTGGGTTACATTGTCCAGAACGGGTAGAGACTGGGACTGGGAGGGGGGACCAGGATGTGACAGACACCTGGCATGAAATCATGGTTTCTGCAAGGTCAACAGGAATTTGGTCACCAGCTTACAGCCACAATTTCACCTCAAAAATGCTGATGTCTGGGGCCTCCAGTCATTCCTTGCACTGTTTTGCAGATATGGAGCCTCTTTCTCTGCAAACATAACAAATCAGTTTTGATCTTTCCCGTCAACCTCTTTTGCAAACACACATCCCGCACGGCATCTCTGCTCGTACATCAAAACACTTGGCGAAACAAAGCAGAAACCTGTTCTCCCTGTCAACTAAAAAATTAATTAGGAAAGAACCATGATTCTGAACAAATAAACAAAAAACCATCCCCCTCCAGCTCTTCAAGAAAAACCTCCATGAAAAGATTAACCACCAATGAGCAGTCATGGCCAAAGGTGACCGGTCTGTGGCTGAAATGTTGGAGTTTACTTTGTGAACGCTTCCTGTTTTCTACAAATGAACAGGGGAAAAACCCGCCCTCGGACACGACTGGTACAAATCATCACAGTAGTATGAAGCAAAACACAATGTCCCACCTGAAAATGCTTGTCTGTGATGGTATTTTGTCTCATGCTGATCTAATTTGTGAGGCACAGTCTGTGTTCAAAGAGTTTAATAAGGGGGCAGCAGTGACATGGATGGAGCACCTCGCCGGCTCTGAGCTGGAAGAAGGCAGGAGCTCTGGATCTACTGCAGGCTGGCAGTGACCACACCAGCTCCTGCCTCCTCCCACAGTGCAGCACAAAATACAGCTGATTGAGGAGTTTTGGTGCAATCCATAGACAGATTTCAGTGCAATAGTCAGCAAAAATCTTTTCTGCTTGAAAAAAAAACGAAAAGCCAGTCGGGAGCAGAGACAAGGTCTGACTTAGAAGCAGGGAGGGGTGGAATAAACCAATCCACAGAGAGACAACGGTTTTGGACAACACATCACGGTCTCCATTAAATGAAACGACTGGTCATTTGCATTCACTTGGCAAGTGACTAGACCTGAACTTGGCTGCACACTTGATGATCCACCATTACTTTCCAGGGAGGAGGTTGAAATATTCTTATCCCTATTCATTAGGCCAAAGTAATTCTCTTAATGTCACCGAACCAGCCATGGACAAGATCCTGCACATAATGTCATTGGCAGTGTTGCTAAATGAAATCCCTCTGCAAACAGCCAGGAGAATCAATACTCGCTGTAATTTGTCCTTCCAAGTTTTCCTCCCACGCCACCTTATTTGTAAGCAATGCTTATCTCCACCAGCTCCATCTACCTCAGCCATGCGTGGGCTAAGGAGGGTCCTGGGGCCAGGGAGGTGTCTCAGTGCAGGGCTCTACATCCGCTACCCTCCTCCATTTGGGAGCTGGCTCCCAGCCCCATGGGCAGCACCAGTAATTGGAAATACAGTGAAGCCTTCATTAAGTTATTAGCTAGAAAACCAGCTTCTGTTAGGCAAGGCTGCCACACCACGGCAAACACATCAGGCCATCAGCAAGCACAGGGCCCAGGGACAACTCGTCCCTCACACATTAGCTGGAGTAAATCTTTATTGCTTCCTGAGCCCTTGCTTTCGACCACATTAAACATCAATATCGCAGCACTCAATGTCACCCAATATGATATCAAATCATTAGCGGAGGGTTAATCATTACAAAAAGAGGAGGTCTCGCCTGGCAGTTCACTCATTTCCTACGTGAAAGCAATATTATTACCACAGCAGCACAAAGATTCAGGCTCGTCTGGACCACTTGCTACCCAAATGGACCACCACGACTGGTAGGTTTGTTGCAGTGGAAGAAGGTGACCCCGTCTGCCCAAAGCCAGAAGAAGGGACATGCCATGAGGCACAGGAGCTGGCTCGGTTGCGGGACTGAGCCACCAAAACCAAGAGCTGTGCTTATCACATCTCCTGGGATTAGCCCTGAAACAGGGTCCCGGTGACAGCCACTGTAGATCTGGGGAGGTCTGCATAGTGGGGGGTTGGGTGCCTTTAGTGTTCTGGCCTGTCATAAAAAGATATATATTACCAAGTTCAAATCTTTGTGTTTCTTTTCTGCTGGCATAATAACTTTGAAATGTATTATTGCTGAGAGACCAGCCTCTCTCTGCCAACAACTCCCCAGAGAGAAGCACTAGCAGAAGAAAAGAACTTTTTACAGCTTCTTCATAAAAGAAGTCAGCAATCCACCGAACCTAATCAACCTTTCCTAGAGATGATGGGGACAGAGCCTCAGCTGCAGTAAACCGGTGTAAGCTCATTGGTATGCCACTGAGGTTTTTTTATTTTTACACCAGCTGACAATTTGGCCCACTAATCCAGGAGCAATGCACAGGAGACAGATCCAGCTGTGCTCTGTACCTTTGCCTTTCTCTTCCACTGAGGTAGAAATTTGTGTTTCTTCCTCCTCTGCCAGCTGTGACAGGAAAGGACCAATATTACAGTCTAAGAAGAACTAATAGAAAAATAGAAGCATTTAAGTAAAACAGCTCACTAACACTATAGATCTCCCTCCTGGGTCAGCCTGCCAATGTATCAGCACGGCTAGACAGCGTGCATAAAGAGAACCCGCAGCTGATTTAGGATAACAGCCTAAATCAGGTGGCTTTTAGGCTGCTCTCTTCACTCAGCCGCAGAACACCAGTACCAGAAGCTTCAGAGAGAGCCACATTAGCAGCTGGTCTTCCCACTGCCAGGAGCTGTGCCGTCTGCAGGAGAATACTTCCATTTCAGAAAGCACCTCACGGCCGCTGAGCTATTTTTCCCTGCTCACAGAGATAAAGGCAGACACAGATGTGGTTACAACTTTGATTAATTTTTTTTTTTTAAATCATTTGAGAAAGCATCTTGCCAGAGAACAGTTGGAAATGATAGTCCTAAGCAGAGGCAGCTCAGCTGGCAGTCTTCAAAATAAGGCCATTGTATTAAACGTTTAAACTGGAAAAGTTAATCGTTTGGCAACGAGGCAATAGATCAAAACCTGATGTTGTCCTGGGGTTTTGTGACACCCAGGCAGGGTGTCACCAAGCGGGCAGCTCCAACCCACTGGCACCCCTATGCCACTTTGCCCTGCTGTGCCCTGGTTCCCTTCACCCAAACCCAGGGACACCAGCAGCATGTTCAGACAATGACACGGAGCAGAAGAGCATCCCAGTCGGTGGGTCAGGACTCTCAGACCATGCTGCAAAAGCTGGATCCTGACACCCTTGTTCCTCTGGTCCATCCTGGCTGGAGCAGGGGCGGGTGGCTGCAGACATCCCAGGAACCAAGCGGTGTGGGGCAGCGGTTTGGGGCAGACCACTGGGAACTGCTTCTCCCTTTCCTTCAGCTCCTAGTGGAGAAACAGAAAGTCAAGCGCAATCAATTTGGCGTGTATCTATTTACTATGAGCACATACAAAAGACTCACAACAAATCTCCTCCCCCACCTTTGGCAGCCAGCCTACATGCTGGCAAGCAAAAGATGTTATCTTAAGGATACACTGCAATAGCCTGAGTCATGCTGGAAGCCTGAATCCACCAGGAAGCTGCTGAAGTCAAGGACCTAGCGCAGGGATGCTGCCTTCTTACGTACTGCTCGCTGGGCTGAATCCTCCACACTGTCAGCCTCGAGGGGGCCGACAGACAAAAACGGTTCGCTTGCCTGTTCCAGAGGCTGGGAGAGACAAGAGCCCAGACCTGGCCCCAGGACTGAGATGACAAGAGCACTGCTCCACCAAAGCTCTGCCCCAGTCAACTGGGCTTTAACTGGGATCTCCAGCTAAACCTCACCCTCCCAACCAGGGCCCGTGGGGGCAAGAGGGGCTGCTGCGGTGGCTGAAGGGAGATGCCATGAGTCCAGAGTACGTGATAGGGGAATGAAGGCAGCAGAGCTAAACTGATTTACATCAGCTGAGGAACTACCGCATGGTTGGGCAACAGAGCATAGCGATTCAAGTGAGGAATAGCAAATTCAAAGCCCAGCATTAACACAACGCTCAGCTGAGCAACTCAAGGACTCGGAGGAGAAGAAATTCATACCGTGCATGAGCCTTTGATCAGGAGGATTTGGCAGCCAAAAGCTTTAGGTTTGTGCCCCCATCAGGCAAATTTGGACTTGGCCAACAGAAACCTGAACATTTATTGCGGTCAAGGGAGGAGTCCTTCTCCCAAACTGTAAAGTTTTCTTTAAAAGTGGGTATTGGTTCCCACTATTTTGGTGACAGTCACTTTTCAGAGTAGCCAGAGCTCAGCAGAAACAAAGCCATACAGCCTCTGCGGATGATGCTGTATGCTCAGTAGTCTCAGCAAACAGAGCCCAGACCACAAAACATGCTTTCATCAATTGCACAGAAGCAAGTCTGCATCCATCCCTGGACAGAAAACTCGTGTGGAGAAATGCTGAGCCACTGAAATCCGTTTGAGGCAAACGTGGAGCTCAAAGGGGACCTTGCTATCTGCAATTGCACAGTGGTCCTGGCTGTAGATCAGGACCATGTTTTGGGGAGAGTTGGACGCAAAGTGTATCATGCCGTCATCTAGAAACAGCCAGATGGATTTAGCAGGTTTGTGGCAGCTGTTAGCTGTTGCAAGGAGATGTATAGATCTTAAGGCCAAAGGATCAGATAAAATCATTTAATATTAACTCCTGCAAGACACAGGCCACAGAATCACAAGTCCGTAATTTCTGTCTGATCCCAGGAATATCTTTTAGAAAGATCTTCAGTCTGGATTTAAAGATATTGAAGGATGGAGACTCTACCATCCCTGACTACATTAGTAGATAATTTTAAGCATTAACTAGGGAGATGCCTCCACCCCCTTTTTTTTTCCTGTCTTCATCTTTCAGGCATTGTATGTATGTCTTTGTCCTCCAAACCAAACAGCCCACTGCTCCCAGAAGTCTCATTCCTAAATAAGTACTTAGAGATGATGATCCAGCCACCTCTTAACCTTTCCCTTGTTATGGTAAATTAGTTTAAACTTCCTTCATGGCTCCCTCCAGGGAAAGTTTTCCAGGCTCTGAACCTTCTTCTTTCCAAAGCTCTTCCCCAGGCAGTGCTGCCTCACAAGAGGAGCCACCTGATTAAGCAGGAAGTCAAGGCTGATTAAGCAAATCACTCTGGAAGGTAAGGAAACATGCTCCTGGTCATACCATTGGTGTCCAGAGGCCTCCATAAAACCTCCTTGTCGCAGCCTGGACATACTGACCATATCTCCCTCTGCAAGTTTAATAGGATAACAAAGCGAGACTGATTAATGATAATAGAATATACAAAACAAGTGATGCGTAATGCAAGTGCTCACCACCTACTGATTGATGCCCAGCCCTTCCACGAGCAGTGATCACCATCCCAGAGCCAACTCCCCAGGTTTATATACTGAGCAGGACACCATATGGTACAGAACATCCCTATGGCCAGTCTGGGTCAGTGTCCTGGCTCTGCCCCCTCCCACCTTCTTGTGCACCTGTAGCCTTCTGGCTGAAAAGACTTTGGCTTGGTATAAACATTGTTTAGCAACAACCAAAGCAATAGTGTATTGTCAATGTTCTTCTCATACTAAATCCAAATCACAGCACTATACCATCTACTAAGAAGAAAATTAACACTATCCCAGCTAAAATCAAGACAATCCTGCTTCCCTGCCCTCTGCCCCTGCTGCCTTCGGTACCCCAGCCCCACCGACCTGGCTTTGCCTCTGCAGAGAGCACTAAGGGCACCAGGCAGTGCTGTGCGCAACCAAAGCTGCAAAGCAAGTAATTAACAGTGATAATTAACCTCTTCTATTGCTTTTATGCAGTCCCATCAAAACTCTAGGGTGCTTTTGTTTATTTGCTGTGTGACAACAGCTTGATGGATTTATATGAAGGAAATTAATAAATAGGCAGCCCATGGCAAGAAATAATTGGGAAGGCTTCATATCACTGATTAAATTATCCATCCAAAAAACAACAGTTCTAGCAAAGCTTTTCTCTTTTCTCCTACATCCACACATCAGGATTTCAATGCCTGCAAGACCACCTCTCTGTGCACGTCCACGTCTTTCCTTAAAACCCATCTTTGTCACAGCACTCCAAAGACACATAGCAGTGGCTGACATTTTACACACTGACCTTCCCCACTGCATCCTTTCCCTCTGCTGTCCCAACACCCGTTTTCTGCCCACTCCTTGGTGGCTGCCACCTGGACTTCCCCGTGCTTCCATTTTTACCCGTCCAGAGCGGGAATTACCTGGGTTCTACTGGAGAGTTCAGGTCACAACCTGACCCTCACAGGCGCCCACCCACCCTGGCTGGGTCTGGACGTGGGGTCAGCCTGGTCACCACCATCCCCAGCCTCCCACAGGCTCCGGTGCCAGCAGCAGGGTGGCACAGGCGCCCGGCTGGGGAGCCAGTGGGGTTACCAGGGTGTCAGGAGGGGATACGGGGTTTCCAACAGGGGTTACTGGAATGCCAGGAGAGGATACCAGGGTGCCAGCAGGGGTTACTAGGGAGCCAGGATGGGATACCGGGAAGCCAGCAGGGGATACCGGGGTGCCACAAAGAGATAATGGGGTGCCAGCAGGGGGTACTGGGGTATCAGCAGGGGATACTCGGGTGCCAGGAGGGGATAATGGGGTGCCAGCAGGGATTACTGAGGTGCCAGGAGGGGATAATGGGGTGCCAGCAGGGGATACCGGGGTGCCAGCAGGGGATACCGGGGTGCCAGCAGGGGCTACCGGGATGCCAGCAGGAGATACCCAGGTGCCGCAAAGAGATACCGGGGTGCCAACAGGAGATACCCAGGTGCCAGCAGGGGCTACCAGGGTGCCAACAGGAGATACCCAGGTGCCAGCAGGGGCTACCGGGGTGCCAGCAGGAGATACCCAGGTGCCAGCAGGGGCTACCGGGGTGCCAACAGGAGATACCCAGGTGCCAGCAGGAGATACCGGGATGCCAGCAGGAGATACCCAGGTGCCAGCAGGAGATACCCAGGTGCCAGCAGGAGATACCGGGGTGCCAGCAGGAGATACCCAGGTGCCAGCAGGGGCTACCGGGGTGAGCGCCAGCCCGGCGGCACCGGCACGGGCAGCACCGCGCCCCCTGCATCCTCCGCTCCAGAGCCGCACGGCGGGCAAGGGGCAGGCGGTGCCCGCAGCCCCCTCTCCCGCACGGCTCAGCCCCGGGGCCGCAGCAGCGCAGGGCGGGCCGGGCCGGGCCGGGCCGAGCGCGGAGACCGAGCTCCATCTAGCGGGTCCGGGCGGCGCTGTCACCCCCGGGGAGGTGGCCCCGGTGGTAATAGGGCGTTTCTGCTGCGGGGATCTGCCAGCCCGCCCCCCAAGCCTCACCGACAGGGCTGTGAATCAGGGTCGCCACTCGGCTGTCCACACTGCTGCGAAGCTGAGACCGGAGTCAGGCAGAGAGTCTGGGGGTTTAATCTCTAGGATGATGCTGTAAATACAGGCGTGAGAGCCCACGCTGTCAGAAAGGGAGCTGCGGGAAACTCTGTCGGAGAGATTTGTTTGAGCTACCAGAGGACACAGCCTGGGAAGAGCAGGAATAGCCTCTAAAAGACCATCCAGAAACATCACATTGCCTTCAGTGCACAGACATACAATGCACATCGCAGCCCACTGGGCCTCCCAGAGCAGAGCTGACATCTGGGCTGGTGGTGTGAAATACGAGGAGACCGAGCCAGGTGGCTTCTGTCCCTCGGGTAAAGCGAGCAAGTCCCAGGGTTGGAGTTTGGCCAAGGAATCCAGCAAGGTGGGGAACACATGCATCCTCCCTTCTTGCTGAAACCCAGTGCTTTGGTGACATAAAGCCAGCCCTGATGCCAGCTGCAGCCTTTGTAAATCACTCTCTGCCTCTCTCCTCTCCAGCTGCTATCTTTCTTTCAAAGATTCCTCATCGAAACACAGATTGAATCATTCACAGGTTGCTTTCAGGAGTTCATAGGTTACTTATAATCTGCTGGCTGTGCAAGTACAGTTCCCTAAGCTTTTTTAGATTTCATTTTCTCTGTAAACTTGAAGAAGGGATGTAGACACATTCAGGGTCCAGGTGACATTTTCAGACACTATTCTACTCTGGAAATCACAAGGTTTGAGCTTTGCACCCCATTCTCCACGGAGAATTAATAAGTCCTTCCCTCTAAAGAGGGAAGGTTAGGTAGTTACTTCTGGCATTACTCCTTGCCCAAGCGCCACAGTATTTGCTGGTCTTCTCTATGGGGTCTTGAGCGCACACTTTACATGGGGTGAGAGGAGCTGCTGCCCAAACCTGGTATCCAGGTGGTGCTCCAAGCCCATGTTCCTGATGGCCAGTATTGGACGTTGGTCAGCTCTGCTTCTGATTGTCTCTCCTTCCCCCAGCATCTACCAGAACATCAAGAAAACAAGTTTGCAACCCAGAACATCAGAAGATTTGCATTAAAAAGTTAAAGAAAGCAAAAAACTTTGGGTTTACTTACCTTCTTTGTTCAAGTCTATGGGGCAAGAGCTTTGGTTTTTCTCTGCAAGCAGGAGATCAGCCACTTTTGTATTTTCTAAGAGAGAGTAAAGCTTTTCACTGACACTTTAGGTAAAGTCCAGCTGCTGGAACGGCTGGCAGCAGAGGGGTCTTGCTTCCTGCAGGATGGAGAAGAGATGCAACCAGCCCCTCCGTTCCTCCAGTTTCATGTTGACATTTTAATTATGCATTGCTCCTTATCAGCTCAGGGCCAGCCTGGCCCACAGGCAGCTGATGACATTTCCAGTCACCGGCATTTTTCCAGTTGAGCTGATATTAAGCCAGTGTCTTCTCATAAGGACTTGTACATTAAGATGACTGAAAGAAGGTTCACAGCGGCCCCATCAGTGCCCCAGACTTTCCTGCAGTCTCGCAGTGCTCCTGCTGTCATGCACATTTTGTTTTAGAGGGGATCCCTCCATCTACATGACTTCCCTGGCCTGAGGATCAGCCCGTGGCTGCTAAGTCACCACAGTGCTTGCCTGGCTTTTAAGGGGTCCTGACCCCAGTTACCCCTTGCCTGTGTGGTCTGAGGTGTGGATACAAACGTACATTGACCCTCCCTGTGAAAAGCATGAGGCACCTGATTCCCAAACTGCCTTTGAAGCTCCAGGGCAGGAGTGCCATGGAGAGGATG
The DNA here is from genome assembly GCF_964273445.1 of Streptopelia decaocto. Classification (NCBI taxonomy): domain Eukaryota; kingdom Metazoa; phylum Chordata; class Aves; order Columbiformes; family Columbidae; genus Streptopelia; species Streptopelia decaocto. The sequence continues at coordinate 31,303,135 of NC_138660.1, forward strand.
CCAAATGGTCCCAGACAGTTTTTCTGTACCTGAAAGCATCACCACTAAGTCTTTTACCTCTGACTTTCTATGGACATATCAGGAACTTGACACAAACACACACCCTGTGAGACACTAAAGCTTGGACACACAAAAGGTTACGGAGAAACACATTTCTCCTTGTATTAGAACTGGATTTTGGCTGGTCTGAGCATGGCAGTGTGGTGGAAAGAATGAAAAAAGTTAAGAAATAACAGTGTCTTACAGATGCGCACGCACATCCACACGTGCCTGGCAGATTCACTGCTAACAAAATAGCTGCTGGCATTTAGGAAGGCAGAAAAAACGGCCTGTGTGTCTTTGCAGGTGTCTGTAATAACAAATAATAGTAGTAATAATAACAACAATTACAACAATAATAAGAAGCAGTAATAAAGGGCCTTGTAAGCTGCTGGCTGGCCCTGAGTGCCCATGCAGAGCAGCCCATCAGCTCTCCCCGCTCCAATGGCAGAGGTACCGCAACATCAAACTGTCGAGCCGACAAGCGTGGGCTGCTCCCCCTGGTCTCCTCACCCCTAACAAAATCTTCTGCCAGCAGTGAACAAATGGCTCACATCGTAGGCATTCACCAGAAATCAAAGCCCCGTCAAGTTATTATTGCCCTGACGCTCTTTGCAAGAGGAGGCTAATGCTGAGCTCTTTATCCCTTCTGTGTTCCCGCTCTCCCCGATACGCTTTGGTATTTTTTCATTTGCAGGTAATTCTGCTCCGTTTGATCACAAATTCCTCACTTGTCTAATGATTTCACATTGTCTGTCTGTCCCGCACGGCAGGCACCTCCACGGCAGCTCCCTCTGCCTGGCCCACCCACGCGTCCAGCGCAGCATCTTCTCAGCAATTCAGCTTCAGAAACACATTTTATGCAGCACAGGCCTGGGTGGCGATGCTGTGAACACTGACCTTGCACAGTGCTGCCCATGGCCACAGAGGCAGCGGAGAACCTGGGGCACAGAACAGTGCTATGAGCCTTCGACTTTCCAGTCACCTGCAAAGCAACCTGGCAGACAAGGTGCATAAAAAAAAATGAAAATCACTTTGGATTCAAAGAACAGCGGTTCCATTTCTCAGCAATGGTGTTACCACGTGCTGCTGGGATGAGGGTTTGGACCTATGATGTTTTCCGTATACAGCGAGATCAAAATATGAGCTTTCAAAATTACTTGAGATCGGCTTGGGGGAAACAACAGAGAGAGGAAGAGTGATGCTGGATTTAACTGCTTGCACACCATGTACATATCGCCCTTTTGCAGAGCTGAGGCAATCTATGGGTCCTGATGGGCTCTAGAAAACTGCACCCCTCGCTGAGGGCATGTGGATCCTCTACATCAGTGGCCGAGGCTGTGCTGAGCTCAGCAAGGGCCAGACTGGTCTCCAAGACCTAAATCTCACCTTTCTGGCCATGGTGCAGGATGTCATCTGGGCAAGGGTACCCTGTTGCAAGGTTCAAGGTGAGCCTTGGGTCCTCAGCAACAATCAGGTGTGTTGAAGGGAAACAGAGTCATCCCCAAAGCCAGTGGAGGACAGAGGAAGAACAGGAGCTGCTTTTTTTGGCAGGGATCACCAACATCACGTGCACAACACTGGACGTGCAGAGGAGCCATCTCCAACATGCTGAGCTCAGCCTCACCACTGTGCCTGCCTGCCAACGTGAGCAGGTCCACAGAGCAAATTCCAGCTGTTTACATGCTTAAGATATGCAGATGGCCTCAGCGTAGGCCTCGGATACCAAAATACCCAATTGTACTTGCAAATTAAGCAGCTCGGTATTTAAGCGCACGTAATTTGCAGGTGCCACTGATTTTCCCCACAGATTGGTGTCTGGTTTTAACTGCAGGCAAAAGACTTGTCAACAGAAGAGCGCACCTGCAGTTTTAAGGTTACCTTAGAAGCAGCGACAAAAAGCCCAGAACCACACCAAGATATGCTGGTGAAGCCCACAGAGGAGCCACACCAGCAGGACAGAGGAGCTGGTGCCACTTGCAGGCACAGTTGCTGTGTCCCTACAAAGACCACAAGACCCACTTACCTGACAGCTGGTTAATGTTGAAGCTGCCACTGGCCAGTCTGCCTTATCTCCTGAAAGAGAGCCCAGGTGATCAATACCCAACAGGAGCTTTTTTGTCACGAAAGAGGAAAAAACCAATCAGCAAGCGGTAGACTCCTCTTTCCCATCAGTCTGTCACAGGAAACTGCCAAAAATGTTCAAAGGTGAAACAAGGAGAAGCTTAGAGAGGTTCATTCCACCTGAAAATGAGATACATGTTCAGAACAGTGGTCAGAAAGGAGTAACATCAACATATGTCTACAGGCTTTCAGCAAATAAACACATCTTGGCTGGTGTCACCAGTGGAGGACTGGTTAAAGAAGGAGGAATCTGAAACTCTGCCGTAAAACATGTGATTATTGGTGGAGTATGAAGAAAAGGAGTAGCCTGGAGACTTTTACTTTCTGAGAGAGGCCAGGCGGAGCTGTGGGCTGCTGTTCTTCAACTTGTCACCTAGAGCTGATGGAAACCAAACCCAAGAGAATGACTCTGCTTTCAAAGAGGATTCCTGCAGCAGATGGGCAACTGACTGGGTCAGGACAGCCCCTAGGAGAGGTGGGAGATGACCCTCACATGAGTTTTGAAGAAAAAAATGGACCTACTGAGGGCTAGGATTCAAATGCAAGAGAAGCATAAGATAAAGTATAAATAGTTCCTCACGTTGGTATAGTGTTTTCTTCTATGAACTGACCAGTTTCACAGATTTCGGTCTGTGCTGCCTCCTCCCTGGTACAGCATGGGATTTCCTCATAGTCATATACTTTCTCTTCAAGACGTCCCTGAGATCATAGAATCATAGAATGCTAGGGACTGGAAGGGACCTCAAAAGATCATCCAGTCCAATCCCCCCGCTGGAGCAGGAACACCCAGATGAGGTTACACAGGAAGGTGTCCAGGCGGGTTGGAATGTCTCCAGAGTAGGAGACTCCACAACCCCCCTGGGCAGCCTGGTCCAGGCTCTGGCACCCTCACTGAGAAGAAGTTTCTTCTCAAGTTTAAGTGGAACCTCTTATGTTCCAGTTTAAACCCATTACCCCTTGTCCTATCATTGGTTGTCACAGAGAAGAGCCTGTAGGAAGGTGCTTTTAGCAGCATGAAGGAGCATGTGCAGGAGCACAGGACGTTTCTGTGTTACATAAGATGTGTCACACACTAGGTGTGTCAGCATGGGGCGACCCTCTGTCTGGGTCTGAGCCTCCTGAGACAACATCAGAGGATGCCACAAAGCTCTGGGGAAGGACCAGCAAGAAGTTACTGGAGTTACTGGGCAGATCAGCATGGCAAGGGCCAGGGAGAGGGCTCAGGGGCCATGGAGGCCATGAGGGGATGGAGGAGCCAAATATCCTACATGCACAAGGAGAGCGAGGTTCAGACCTTCAAAGTGTGGTCTTATCTGTCTTGGGTTGTAAGTGAAAGCTCTCATGACAGCTCCTTGCAAGATAATCTGTGGTTTTTCCTCCAGATAGGTTAAGGGGCTCTTGGATTAGAAAGTGCTGAGGAGTGCTCCCTGTAGTTTATCTTGCTAATGGTTTCCTTAAGATCCTGTTCCATGCAACACAAGCGATGTGTCATTTCATAAAACTTGGCTATAAAAGTTACATTAGCACAGGAATGGGTAATACAAGCTCACCCATGAAGTTCTCCATGAGCCTGCAAAGCGACACATTACCGTTTCAGAGAGGAGACAGTAAACCAGTATTTTGTAAAGCTTCACGATCAGCATTGTAAATTGCATCCTGACACCCAGTCTCTATTGGCAGAGGTAAGAAAAGTCCCAAATAAAAGGTCCTTTCTAGGAAGGACATGATAGATGACAGACAGAGAAGTCTCAAGGAAAATAAGTGTTTGCAGAGACTGCAGGAGCTTCACCCAGCGAGCCTGGAGCTGTCAAAATCCAGGTTGTCAGGGTAATTGAAGAAAAGCAATTTCCTAAAGAGTAATGAGCTAAAGTGAAGGAAATGTATTTCCTCAGCTCTGGAAACAGGATATACTGAATTATCACATAGTGGAAGAGCCAAGCAAGACATTTTGACATACGTCACTCAGGCATTAAAGAGCTGCAGCCTCTTTAGGAAATTAGGTAATGAGTGTGAATAGGAATAAAGGAAAGTGCCTGTTTGGAGTGGATGAAAGGACTCCAGATGTTTACGCGGCTGTGACTGCTTCATATTGTTTGGGACTTTCAGCCCTGAAAACAAAAGAGAAAATCCTGATGAAATATGTAAGCCTTCACTTGAATGCTATCAAGACAGAACCAAACCTTATGTTAAAGCACAAATTCAGAAAGGAAACACAAGAGGAAATGAAAAGTGAAAGAGAATTTCCCCTTGAAAAAAAAAAGTAATAAAGATATTCCACTTCCCCACACTTTCCCTTATCTCATGCTGCTTGGGGACCATCGGTTCTGCATATGTGAGCTGCTGCACGGACTATACCACATTATTGATGGATGTAATTCTGGGTTTGAGAGGAACAATTGGAACTGGGGGCCTGTCATGCTCCTCAGCATCTCCTGCACGGCCCCAGCCCTGCAGCTCAGGTGCTGTCGCTGTCATTTCCATGGTGGGCTCACCTGCATCCCCGCCACACTGGAATAAACCCAGCACAGGTCACAAACAACTTGGGGCTGATTATTAAAAACTCGAGCAATACTTATATTGCAAAAACACCTCTTACAACAGCCTGCTGCTCCTCGCAGAGTTTTGGTGATGAAATAAAAACAGGAATGAGAAACGAGTTGATTGACCAGGTGGGTCACATCACCCAGTGTGGCAAGCTGCAGCACCTTTGCCCGTGGCTGCCTGGCTGCATTTTTGCTGCTTGCTCCTTCCCAGGGCCTGACACCACATAATCACACAATGTCAGGGATTGGAAGGGACCTCAAAAGCTCATCCAGTGCAATCCCCCCATGGAGCAGGAACACCCAGATGAGGTTACACAGGAAGGTGTCCAGGCAGGTTGGAATGTCTGCAGAGAAGGAGACTCCACAACCTCCCTGGGCAGCCTGGGCCAGGCTCTGCCACCCTCACTGAGAAGAAGTTTCTTCTCATATTTAAGTGGAACCTCTTATGTTCCAGTTTAAACCCATTACCCCTTGTCCTACCATTGGTTGTCACCCAGAAGAGCCTGGCTCCATCCTCCTGACACTCACCCTTTATATATTTGTAAACATTATTAAGGTCACCCCTCAGTCTCCTCCAGGCTCCAGAGCCTCAGCTCCCTCAGCCTTTCCTCACACGGGAGATGCTCCACTCCCTTCAGCATCTTCATTGCCCTGCGCTGGACTCTCTCCAGCAGTTCCCTGTCCTGCTGGAACTGAGGGGCCACAACTAGACACAATATTCCAGGTGTGGTCACACCAGGGCACAGTAGAGGGGCAGGAGAACCTCTCTGACCTACTAACCACCCCCTTCTAACCCACCCCAGGTACCATTGCCTTCCTGGCCACAAGGGCCCAGTGCTGGCTCATGGTCATCCTGCTGTCCACCAGGACCCCCAGGTCCCTTTCCCCTACGCTGCTCTCTAATAGGTCATTCCCCAACTTATACTGGAACCTGGGGCTGTTCCTGCCCAGATGACAGACTCTACACTTGCCCTTGTTATATTACATTCAATTTCTCCCCGCCCAACTCTCCAGCCTGTCCAGGTCTCTGATGGCAGCACAGCCTCTGGCGTGCCAGCCACTGCTCCCAGCTTGGTGTCATCAGCAAACTTGCTGACAGTCACTCTATTCCCTCATCCAAATCATTGATGAATATATTGAATAGTACTGGTCCCAGTACCAACCCTTGAGGCACTGCACTAGATACAGGCCTCCAACTGGACTCCGCCCCATTGACCACGACTCTCCCTTCATCCAGTTCACAGTCCACCTCACTACCCGATTGTCCAAACCATACTTAAACCAGTTCCACTTCACCAGTTCCCACACCCTTGCTGGGGAAGACACATTTGACCGAGGTCCCTTCAAACAGCCCTGCCAGCCTGGCACAAGTGTGGGACAGTGTCAACACCATCGCTGGTCTGCAGGACAGAGCTCCATTTGGGGGTAGCTCAGACCTGGGGGGACTAAAGAGCTGAGCTGTGCCACACTGCCAGCAAGTTTTCATCAGTAAAGAGGAAAGAAAATTCAAACCTTTTGATGTGAAGCTTTCTGATCCAACAGAGAGGTCTTGCCATCAGGGAGCGAGTTTGACAGGTGGCCGTTGTGTTGTGGTGCTGTCTGAGACGCTACATGGGCTACAGCAAAGTGAAAATTATTCAAAAACACGGTGTTCAGGTCCTGGTCTTGGGTTGTGGAAAACAGCCTGAATCTCAAGCAAGAATATACTACAGTGTTTGAATCTGCGATGACAACGATGACTCCCAAAGCACTGCCCTCCTCTCTTCTCCACTTCCAACCCAGGAACAGTGTTTTGCTCCTGCATAGATCACGATAGCGGGATTATTATTACCATGCCATGGACTCAGGCCATTAGCAAGGAACGATCCCTAGGTAAATAATTAGCAAATTACCTGTTTGAAAATAGAAGCAGAAAACTTAATTCTCGATTGTTAGCAGTCTGGCATTTTTCACATAAAAATTACAGCCATAAACCAATTTCCCAATGCCAGCCTTGCACAGTAATACTTCCCTTTGCCAAGCCATTTTCCCAGAGCAAACAAAAACCTCTGAGAACACTTATCTTGGTTCAAAACCTTGCAAGAGAAACAAACAGAATGATGTCCAAAATGAAAAATAAAATAGGATGTGTTGGATTTATAGCACTGGGAAGGCCATAAAACTTAATACTCCAAATGCAAGAGGCTGAAGCCGTTTGCTCTCATCAGTGTATCCCTTCCATCAAACAGCACCTTCTGCTGCAAACCACGTTCTAAACAGCTGGCGGAAAAACAAGAGGCAAAGGGAGAACAGGGCTAAATTGTGAATTGTATTAATGAGTGGATTTATTTTTATGGCGTTAGAGAAGACCGAAGCAAAAAAAAAAAAAAAAAAAGGATTTTCTTGTATAGTTTTGATGTATTTAAGAATTATGCACCACAGGAGCAGAGGGTAACATAGAAGGGACAGGATGCAGATAAACATCCCATGTTACTGGGGGGAAATTAAGGAAATGTATGCCTGCAAGTATTCAATTAATTGAGTAAGAGTTAAGCTCTCTGACACATGGCAAAGGCAGATGGCAGCGATGCTGCCCATGGGCAAAGTCCACCCAAAGCAGGGACACGCTCAAAGAGACACAGCACGGTCCTCCCAAAGCAGCCAACATCACAGCAAACCAGGAACTGATACGAGCAGGATATGCTCCCTTTTTAAGCGTTTTTAATGGAAAACGGTGTCTGATAAAGGCATCATCTTTCTGGCATGTCATCACAGGAAATTTGCTACAGGCAGCCAGCTTTGCAAGGCATGCAAAAAGAATCGCAGCAGCTTTGTTGCGTTCCTCCAAATGAGATTATTTGTCAAGACCCTCATCTCCATCATCGTTGAAAAGGCCTAACTCTGACAACAAATATATTTGTACGAGACCCTGGCTGATTCTAATTCTTAATTAGGGGTATTAGGAGTAGTTCTGCCAAGCAAGGCCTTGTACCTGGGCAGAGCTGCTGGAGATAAAGGAGCCAAGTGAAGCGGATAAGGTCTGACAAGGAACAATTCTGAGTTCTAGGAATCTAATTTTGCTTACCAAAATCCCTTCACTAACAATTTTAGCTGTAGTCTGGGGGGAAAGGAGATGGAGAAGACACAACAAAACCATTGTACGGAATGGGCAAAAGATTGGGAAAAAAAGAAGACAAAACCCCCAAAAGGTACATTGAACAGTTGGACCTGAAGGAGAACAGAAAAAATCAGATCAATAACTGAGGAAACTGGCTATCTCCACTGAGCAAATGCTGGTTAACAGGAAAACTAAATTCTGCAGGATTAAACAAGACATTAAACTGGTTGGGGGGGATTGGGGGAAGTGCTCTCAGATCTAAGTCAAGTGGCTTTACTGACTTTAAACACTCAGCTGGACTAGAAAAGCTTTTTACTAAAGCAGCCATAGCAAATGCATGCAAATAGCCAAGAGCACAAATTATAGTAGACTACACACTTAGGGAAATATCCTCTGCTGATGCTAACACGTGTCTCTTGATTCAGGCAGAAAGTTTAAATGTCTGTGCAACAGGCAGCAGGAATGTGCAAAGAACCCCAGATGCCTTATGTGTCGTGGATTTAACTCATTTGTATGCTTCTAGGCACTTAAATAATCACTGCCTAAACCTCTCTGACCATCCCAGGTGGGTTCATCCTAATGAGGTGATGGCAAAGCATGTTTTTCATCAGCAAATGGAAAATAAAATCTGACAAAGGCATTATTTTAAAGAAGTGATAACAGCTTTCAAGACCCCTGGACTGAGACAGTTCTCCCAGGACTGGAAGGAACCAACAGCACCAAGCTGGCTATGGAGAGACACGGGGAAGTTCTCACCAGGTACTATGTGCCCTGTATAGAAATGGTGACAATAGTCACTTTGGAAAATATTTGAGAAGCCTTCCAGGGTCCAGTTCTGCACAAATTCCACTGGCACAGATGTGGACCAATTCTGCTGGCGTGGCAGTATTGTCACTGAGACTCACAGCTCGAAATCAAATGTTTGACAGAGTACTGCCCCAAATCTGACATTAATCAAGGCTCTTAATTCTTGCTGATGCTTTGGCACCCACAGGGTGAGGCGAGGTGCATGCTACCCTTTCAGCTGCAGCTTGGGCCCGATGCGTTTCTTCACGACACTCCCACTCTTGGCACACGCAAAGCCTCAGTGCAAAAAAAGCCACAGCCTGACGAGAAATGCTCCAACACACTTAGAAATCAAGACTTTTATTGCATCTGCAAAACTCTTTCCAGCATGAGCCATACCCCGTTTTACCTGGTAACACAGAGACGCTCTGATGATGGACTATAGAGACGGGGTTCCATGTCAGAAGCCAGCTGTGCTTCTCACCAGCTTTCCTGCCCTCCCTGGGGTCACAGTGCGGGCTCATGGCACTGGTCTGTGCTTAGAAGACCCTCTCATCACAGCATTCTGCTGCGGAGTCCATTGCATCCAATGTGGCTGCAGCGGGGAAGCTGGAAGCAGCTGAAATCCATGATACCCCCCAGAAACCGTGGGCTTGCAGAACACAAGGGAGCTGTGACAAAATGGTCAGTGTGAGGGCATTTACACCTGTATCAGCAGCTTGACCAGCCTTGGTTTTCTGGTAGGCAGCACAGCACAGAGGGCCCTGCAGATAGATTCGCAAGAGCCCCTGCACGATGGTTACAGGGGGTTTCTGCCACCAAGGGTTGCACGGCATGAAAGCAAACACTTTAAAATTTAACATTCAGGAATGAAATTTTAACATTCAAGAACCTGAACCTGAGCAGAAAGAGGCAGCAGAGACAGACAGAGTTCACATTACAGGAAACGGTGGCTGTGTCAGCCATGGCGAGGGAGGTGTGGGGGGGGATAGGACATGCGAGCCTCTTGTTTGTAAGGTGTCCTGGTTTTGCTAAAAAACAAGTTTCTCTTTCAGTGAATTTTGCCTGTCAGCTAAAGCCTTCATATTAACTGCATTTTCCTGGAGAACCAGACCCATGTTTTGGTAAACCTAGCAATGGAATGCAAACATATTGATAAGCATGGATGGACATCTCGCGAGAGGGGCGACGAGAAACAAGTGACCAAGAAACTGACCAACTGTGTATAACATTCCATTCACGTGAATACTTCATATAAAAGTGGGAGATCACGAGGATCTCGTCCTTTTCCCTTTTCCCTTCTGCTTATGGCCGACCTTAGGAGAGGATCTCGCTGGTTGTCCCTGAGAACTGAGGCCTAGTGAGAGACTGAATCCAGCTCCACTTGGCTGCAGAGTCTAATCCTGGACTTTGGTGGCCGGCTCTGCAGTTGCTGAGACTTTCAAGATTGGTTTTGTATATTTTGTATTATTTTCTCTATTCTTATTAGTAGCATTAGTAAAACATCTTTAATTTTTCCAACTCTCTTCTCTCGGTCCTTCTTTCCCTCCCGATCGCCTGTGCTGAGTGGGAAGGGGGGAGAGGGAGGGGCAAAAAGGGGGAAGTGGGGGGGAGAGGGGGTTAACAATACATCTGCCAGGGTTTTATTGTCACCCCGCAATCTTAACCCTCGACATAAGGTCACCTGTCAAAGGAGTTCTTGTATCTGGAGGTAGAAAGTTTGCACCACTGTTCCCCTACAGAACGACAAGAATACACCTGAATATGAAAGCCACTTGCTTTTAGGGACATTTTTACTGCACCACTTCAATTTTCTTACAAGATTCAGTGGTAACTAGGCCTCTTTATTGGCACTTTCCACAAATGGCATGGCAGTCACTCCTCACCTGAACCTCATGCCGGTAAGCACAACCACCACCTCTGATCCACTCAAAATAACCATCGTATATCTCCAGTTCAGACCTGACAGCTGAAGAACACCAGTGCGGTGCTCGGGGTGAGGGATCCAGGGGGGTAGCATGGAACATGGCCCCATTATTTCCTGCAGATGGGACCATTGGCCATGACCACGCAGGGAAAGAGAGAGGTTGTTTTCACCTCTGCAGGAAGCCAGCTCCCAAATTTAATAAAGGTTTCTCCTTCAAATTGCTTCACCAAATAGGAGAGTAACACTGGGGCTTGTAACAAAATGTCACCTGCTTTTCAAGTACAAACTGAGCTTTCCTGAGAAAATAATTGCCAGCTATTAAAAGGCTACGGTTGGAGCTCGAGAGGACTGTCAAAACACAAAGAAAGATGTACCACATTCTTCCTGAATTGATACTTCAGACAAAATCTATTTGTGTTTTGCAATGTGGCACTAGAACAATGACCAGTTGTTTTTGTGAAGTTTCAGCTTGAGAGCCATGCAATCGTTTTCTAAGAGCGGCATTTCTTTGTTGTTGGTGGAAATGCTGGGGAACACAAACCAATCAATCAACCCAAACCCAGCCAACCACAAACCAGGTGGTTCAGCCAGTGTCTGCCTTAGTCAGCAGAGGAGTCTCAGCCCATCTCTCACCAAGCCCATGTTTTCCTAACTTCCACCTTCTTCCTCCTCATTGCGGCCTGAAATCCTACACCAAACAGCAACTTACTTAGGCTGTTTTGTTAAAAGCAGATTTTTAACAACTATTTTGCACCTAAGAATCAATTCTTCCATCTCTCACCATTTTGATTTTCAGTGCTACTTGAGACAGGAGCACTCTGGAGGTTCAGCTTCGCACCATCCACATGCACAGCCAGAATTACATCGGAAGCAGCACAAAACCACCTCATTGCTATTGCCCCACAGTGTCCAAATGCCTCAGGCCCATAAACTTGAAAATTCCCCAGAGTTGACAAGCTTGAGGTACATTTTCTCCAGCTATATTGGACTGAATTAAGCTGCCAGACTTTCCTTTTGTTTACTGGAAGAGTTTGATCTTTTCTGTCACCGCTCTGTGTTGACAAATGTCTGGATGCGGGACTTCCAGTGTACTCCCATCTCCCAGGAAGGCAAGATACTAAAAGCACAAACCAGTTGCATCCTTTGCAGCGTAACATTTGCAGCATGTCTTAGCAGGGAAGACGACATCCTTCACTGTCACCGCTTATCCCTCAGCCTGAATTACAATCGAGCACCATGAAACGCAGCTCTAATTACACTGTCTAGAGTGCCTGGGCCACTGCTCATTAGAAAGAAAAGTTAAATCACTGAATCCCCTTCTCATCAATCTCTGCTGATAGTTACTCCGAGGATCAGGGCAGCATTAAGTGAGACTGCTTATGAAGAACAGAACCCGGGCGACCGTCTCACCTAGGACACAACTGCTTTTCCCTTGCAAGTCACAACTTCAAACACATCGGAGATGGAGACCAGCAAAGCAAACACCAGTTGCAGCGCGTAACCTCGTGTGAGAAAGTGAAGGAGAAGACTTCACAAAACAAATGGTGAGAGGAAGATGCGGCAGCCATGTACTTACAGCAGTGTCCAAGGCGTCGTTCTGGCCGAGGAGAGGACATCCATCCTTTAAGATACTTTGGAAACGCTGCTCTTGGAAACCAAACCTGGCACGGGAAGGTGGGAGCCAGCCCAGGCAGCCTCGCTCACGCCAGCCGCAGCAGTGGTGAAGCAGGTATACGTGTTTTAAATTTCAGAAAACTTAACAATATATAAGACAAAATTCTATTCTATACCCCTTAAATTATATCTCAAGTATAGTTCTGCAACTCAGAAAACAAGGTGAGGAGGATCTGGTCTCCAGGCTAGTGATCCAGAGCTAGAAAGCATTATAATTAGAATCAGGACCGAGATTGAAGACCCCAGTTTGCTTGCAAACTAATTAGCTAATGTTATTAGAAAGCAATAAAGAATAAGCAAGAGCAGAATCAGAGTCTACAGCTATCTAAACAAAGGACAGTTTAATTACTGTACTTAGGGTTAAAATAAAAACCAAAACCTTTATGGATTAGATTTCATCCTGGGCAATATTCATACATCTTGGACTCAGCAAAATGGCTTGAAGAGGAGGGTTTTATCATAGTAAACACAGCTACTTCACAGCAAGATTTATTAATACATCCAAAAGAAAGAAAGAAAATCATTTTGTCACACTATATACAGATAATACATACAGTGTTTTATACACATATTACATCAGTTTTTACACAAGAAAAATATACATAAAAATGTAAACTTTTGTATACAAAAACCCTTAAACAAATTAAACAAGGACCAGATAACAAAAGGAGACCAATCTATTATCATTTCATTGATTTTTTTTCTTTTTTTTTTTTTTTTTTTAAATGGTAATACAGTACATTCATTGAGAAGTCTGAGGAACATGTGAGCCAACCTTTCCTGTTTAAAGGGAAAGTACAAACGCGAGCTTTCCTAACCGCCCCTGGAATGGTCCGTGAGCCTCCAGCACGAGAAGCAGTAAGAGGTACGAGCCGCTATCGCTGCCGGGGACCCCGCTGGAGGGGACCCTTCTTCTCAGGTGTCCCCACGCACCCCTCCGAAAGCCACACATCTGCAGGAGCAACCCGGACCGGGCTCTTTGTGCGTATTAGCCGGTCTTCCAGCTAATACCATGAGACGGGACGCGGCGATACGAGTTTGCATGTTCCCTTTAAGCAGTCATTAAGTGTTTTTAGCTTTGCTGGAGCACGTTGTCTATTTTTCCCAATGTACGGTATGCTGAACACATGTGTCGGGGATGGAAGGGAAGAAGGAAGGGGTGTAAGAGACCGCTAATCCTTGCTACCATGCAGTTACTTCAAAATTAGGTACGTTTGCAAGCTACAAGTCACTGGTTCAGAAGACGCTGCCTCACCTTTGCTTTCCCACTGCAACTTGTTTAGGTTTTAAACTCTAGTGGCCAAACAACTGTACGAGGCTCTTTGTTACAAGGCTGTTTCTGATATCAAAGCGTGATCAAGCTACCTTTAAAATGACACCAAACACAAACTTCTCTGAGACAGCCTTAAAAGAGTGAGCATTCCCTCTGAGCACTGCAGATGGTCCACGTGCCACCTTCTCTGTTATTTAATCGAGGATATTTACCCTTAACTATCAAAAGGATATTGGTTGAGATTCTGGCATCTGTTTTGCTCCACTTGCAGATAAACAGTTTGGGGAATTGGAGGAAAAAGAAAATACAGCAAAAACCAAACCCACAACAATAAACCCAAACCCTGCGCAACCTCAGGCATCAAATAAGAAGGGAACTACTTAATAAGTTGGTGAAAAAACAGTTGAGGAAACTTGTTGGAAAGAAACGAGAGATTCCAATGAAGGCTTCTCACATTAAGTAAAAGATTTGTTACAGACATCTTCAAAACAAACATCCATCCTCCACAAAGTATGTTAAAATGTAACACAACAGTGCTGCACTGGTGTTTCTCCTGAAAAGGACAGAAGGACATGAAATCTCCTTAGTGATATCAGTACTATCGAGTGTAGGAGGTGAACAATGATTTACGAAAGTAATGAGGGGAAAAAGCTGTGTAAAAGAAACCATGAATCATTAATTATAATTGGACAAAAGGGGGGGACGGGGCAGAATGTTATTGCAGTATGCCTCAGAAACCCCTGGAAGAAATAAATACTGAGAAACTTGTATTTCCATTATTTTCTTATATCCATCTATGTGATGGTGGGAGTTAAGGGCTTCACTTCTTGCTTTTCATTTTTTGTTTTCTTCCCCCCCCCCTTTTTAAAAATAACAACCTTTGAGTAAAAATTCAAAAGACAATTACAAATGGCTTTAGATAATTAAGAGTCTCCTTTTTAAAATAAAACTTTGATAACACATTTCTCTGTTTCTTCTATATAATGCAGCTTCAGTGAAAATATGTCATATGGGACAGCAATTTGCCAAAAGTGGGAAAATAATTGCCAACCGAAGTTCGTAACATATACAGATGTATATGCAGGACATCTACAATCTATATACATATTTAATATACGTATGCGTGAGTATATATCAGGAGAGAACCAACAGGTATGTTCTCCACATACATAAACTGAAATAGAGTAATATTTGTGTGTGTATAAACCCGTATTATACACACACAGTACACAGACATACTCATACACACACCCAAACATATGTAGTATAGAAATCGTCATGTGTGATCGCATGAAAGCTCAGATGGAACGATATACCAGTTACCTTTTTTCTAACAGAAATGCAAGGAAGACCAAATTCCAGGGCTGAATTGTGGCCAAGAAAAATGGTGCTGTATCCATACCGAACACGTGGGATGCTGCATTCATTCTCCGTCGAAACGGAACTCTAAGTTAGCCAGGAGTTTCAACAGTGCTTAAATGTGACTGAGCAGGGCTCTGACAGCTGCTTTCTGCTAAAAGGATACAGAAGCTCCATTTAGCCAGAAAACAGAGAATAAAACACTTAAACCGACAATTTAGTTGCGTAAGCAAGATAATTCATTGCACAATTACATGCAAAGTGCTAGCATGTTAATGGTCAACTCTGCAGCTCGTTTTGAAGTCCGTTTAATGGTAGAAGCCCTGTTTCTATAGGCATGTTTGACGACAGAACAGAGCACAGGGCTGCCTTCTGCTCACTGCCTGTGTTACACCAAACACCAACCAAACTCCCTCTTTCTCCCTAGGGCTGAAAACTGAAGATCGTTTTCAGTGGGTGCGTTTGTCTCGGTTTGAACATTTACGTCAAGCAGGCGACGCTGGGTTAACCTTTTAACATGCCAGGAAGCTTTGCATGGGGTTCTAAGTTTGTGTTCATCTGCAAATCAGTCGCAGTCCTACTCAAGCACAATTGAATAGCTGAGAAATTCTGCAGGAGTCCAAGCAAATGCTCAGGGCCCAATTCAGCTGCCACTCCAGCCACCAAGAGAACTAATTACCCTAATGTGTAAGCAGAGCTGGATTGGGCCATTAAAGCCAATTGCTGGGGAGATGCGGGGCAAGGAGGAGGCGGGATGGAGGTGATGGAGCAGAGAAGCAGAAGAGGTTGGCATTGCAAGAGGCCTCAATGAGTATTAATATGGAATAAACAAATGCAGGAACGTACCAAGAAAACTCCACTGTGGGGGCTGAGGGAACACAAATCAATGGTGACCAAGTCACCGGTCACCGGTGTCATCCAAATCCCTCAGAAGAGTTAGGGCAACTTTGTTTGGCACAAGTGCTTACCTGTTACACACGTGTTACATGGATAGTCTCCCTCTTTAGCTCACACACCTACTCATGTTACAACTAATGTGCATGTGTGATACAACGTGTATCCCATCTATACATCTGTATGCATGTATATATAGATCTAGATTGACCGCATTCATAAGTATTTATTGTACATCATGAGGGCAAGTCCACATTCAGCAAAGTGCCACCAACCTCTCATATACAGATATATATCTCTCTGTATACAGGTATACACAAAAATGGGTCTATTCTTCCCCACAGAGGCATAAAGATTTAGGCTGCTGACCCCCATTGCCACCAAATAAGCAGAAGGAAAAGCCCCTGACAACTTCCACCTCCCTGCCCTTTTACTTGTACGCATGTGTGCCAGAAACAAATTGTGAGGAGCGGAAGAGGGGAGGGATGCCTGATATAAAACTTAAAAAAAAAAAAAAGAATTAAAATTTTATTTGCTTAAAAAAAAAGCCTTCAAAAATTCAAATGTCTGTGCGATACTGCAAGGTCTGTTTTTCTAAACAGATTTTTAAAGTCACCAGGATCATCATCACTAGAAGTGATACTGCATGAATAAATAACAATTAGGTTACTTTCTCCAGCCTAAATAGAGCAGTATGAAGAGCAAGCCAATCTGTACGAATGTTTCTGACTTCTCACAGTTTCAAGTGAGAACTCCCATAAAGAAAAAACTTCCTTCTACAATTATGAAAAAAAAAAATGTGGCCACAATTAAATGGAGAATTTCACAGCACAAGTGAAACTGCCTGGACTGAAATTGTATTTTGTTCTGCAATCCCACAATAGCAATTTTGGGGCAAAATTAATACATGCCAAGACTCTTAGGAAAGAAAAGAATCTACTTCGAAGACGAGATCCTTTTACAGAACAGAGATCACCCCACAAACAAGTGCCCCTTACAACCTAATTCAAAACCACAAGTACACTGACAACATTTTCCAAGTCAGACAATAGAAGACTGGGGTATTAATTTGCAAAGAGACAGCGATTCCTTTGTCTCCCCTTCACACCGAATGCAGATCTTCCCATTTCAGTTTCTCCTGAAAAAAATCTCCCTCATTTCTCCCATCCCTCCTCCCCCATCTGTTTTATTTCAAGGCTGTCTTTGGGAGCTTGGTATTTTCATGGCATTTTAAACAGGGTTCAATGCAACTCATTTAAAAAAAAAAAAAGGCAAATTGACATGATATCAGAGTTAGCCTTATAACAGAAGATTATGTAGTAGAGAGTTTCAGTTATTTATACAACAGTGAGGACATAACAACCCCCTACTAAATAATCACATTTCTACAATATAGTCCATCACCTCTTGACTACTTTTCTCTTTACACAACTATGACCTACATACAATATACACATCCGTATCGCACGTACATCCCCCCAATGCATATTTTTTGTGTGTATATATAATACATACATGCACACAAGCAGTCTAAATCTATTTATAAGTCACAGTGGGAATTCCTTTGTGAGGAAAGGAGGGGAAAAATTCCTGAATAAGACACTGTAGATTCCTAATTTTCTGACTTTTCAAATTCCAACTCACAGAGCTAACTGGAAATAAATACATTGGAAGAGAAACAAAAGAGAGAGAAAAGGTCTTACAAACTTGGTTCACAACTTCCAGCTACAGTAGTTGGATTTTTTTAATTTGATCTATTTACCCTGTAACTAAATTTCTAATCATAGGTACAAACCACAGGTAAATTATTGCAGAATGTAACACTCAAAATAAAATTTAAAAACAGTTATAGGAACAGTAATATAAGGGTTAAAAAGAGCTCTATGCTTTGTTGATACAGGATACCATTTTATTTTATTTATATATATATCTATATATAGATATAGATATCTGCAAGGTAGCAAAGAATAGCTGTACACCTTGACACGGCAAAGATCCAGTGTAAAAAGGTGCTTCACTAGTTTGTTTTTCAAAAAAAGCTTGTATATAATTTTATAGCTATTAAAAACACATATGCAACATAATTCATTACACTCAATACAGCTTTAGTATAAAACTTATAATTTATGAGGTGATGTTAATAGCATAAATTAATATACCATTTCTCTTAAAATCTACAATAAGTATTCTGAAAGCTCATTGGGGAAGGGTATCTTTAAATAAAAAGTTTAAAGCTGAGCGCGATGAAAAAGATTCTGTATGTTGAACTTGAGATGAGAGCCCCGAGAAGAGAAAGAGTCCCTAAGCCAGACACCGTGGACTATAAAACCGAACAAAGATTTCTCCTCCTTGCGCTCTCATTTAGGTGACGCTCTACCTTAAATTATTATTTACTTTTAAAACTATGTACTTTTTTTTAATTTTTATTTTTTTTTTTATTTGTTAACTGCCCTTATTTCCACAAGGAATCCCTGAGACATACCCATAACTGTACAGTGAAGGTCATCACTGTTCAGATAAACTGGTTCAACCCCTTCTGGTAGGATGTCGCTATTTTGCGTGAGAATCCAACTGTCCATCACTTTAGAATGAATCTATTTGCACCGGAACCACCTGCACTGTGTTTAAGACGCGGGTTAAAGAGTCATTTCAGGGTAAATCAGCCGTCAGCTCCACCAGAGCGATCCGCACCCCGGTTCAAGTTTTCTGGAGGATACCTGGGCACGTTCCCTATCCGGAGCCCACCCCCATGGGCAGGGAAAACACGAGCGATACTGGACCAAGCTCAACACGCAGCCGACACGCGGGTACTCTGGACACCTCGCTGTGTGTGTGTTTGGGGGACTAGCAAGGGGAAGGAGTAGGAAGAATGCATTTTTTTCTCCATCGAGTAAGCAGAGTTTTAAGGCCAAAAAGCCCAAGTTTCATCCTGTTCGCTTCCAAACTGAATTCTGTAAGCCAGAGTAGACTGAAAAGCTGCCAATGCATACTTTAAGGAGACAGAAAAAGAAAGCCTTCTCCAGCCATTGCTGTCCATCTACGGCCAAGCCCACTTTCTCTTTTCATACTTCTGCTGCTTTGCTCCATAGTAGCCAGAGGAGGAGGATGTGAAAGCAGAATAAAACAGAGGAAAGCAAAGAATCATGAGAAGCAGCAGGACGGCAAAGGCGAAAGCTCACCAAACAGTCACTGTTGCTTTTTTTTCTCCTTAAATGGCTGAAGACATGAGTGAGAAAATTGTTCTGAGACACAGCTTTTATAACTTCTCCTTCACCAAACTATTCTTTCCCAACAACAGTGGTTTTGTCTAGTTTTAAAGACAAAACCTAAACTGTCCCTGACAGAGCTAAGGTCTCTCGTAACCTTCTCTCCTGAAGTCCAAGTTGAAGTATAGTAAACACAAATGTAGATTTTTCCAGTCACCCTCCTCAATTTTATTTGGGCTTGTGGGTATTAAAAAGAATAATTTCAATTTTTCTTCATGACTTTCTACTGATGCACCTTCTCAAAAGAAGAGGAACCTGTGAGAAGGTAAACTCTTGCTAAAAACACCTACACATTCACTGCAAGCGTGTGCACTCCCATGATCGATGTTGTACCCTCAGGACCTACCCAGTTCATGACATATTAGCGTGCTGTGAAAACATCACCTTACTTGCCGATCTGAGAAATACTTTCATCTATTGCCCTGTCATTCTAGCAATCCAAAATGTATGTTATGCATCACAGGAATCTCTCCTTTTAATTTTACACTCTGATTTGCTGAGGACCATGGAAGACCTACTGGTTGGCATTACTTACATTGGAGAAATAGCTGAGAATGGGAGAATAAAAGAAAGAATGATGAAGAATGTAGAGAGTAAGGAAATAAAAGAGGTCTGAGAAGCAGCCCATCACACGCCAGCATTGAATGTTACCCAGGAGATCAGAAAGACCTTGTGACCAGATGATCAGAAAGACCTAAAGATCTGGTCAGCACATTAACAGAACTACTCCTTCGGTTAATATTTCCATGGCCACCAGAGCCTGCAAGAGGCCTGCACAGGAGACTCCTTCACATGCAATAGTAAAAAATATAAAGGCAAGAGGAAACATCGCACCAGGGAAGCTGCTCAGACGCCCACACCAATGCCTCACTGCAGAAGATCGCTGCGGGTCAGTTTTCTATTGTTCATCTGCTGAAAGCACCTCCTGAAAGATCCAAGTGCATGCAGCTGGCTCTTCTAAAAAAAAAGCCCGTCCTCCCTGCCCAAAGGCTCACGCTGTTGGAGAATTCACTCACTGGGGCACAAAGCCAGGGAGAAATACCCCTGGTGTCCTGCTGATGCCTACAGGGAAACACAGCAGCCACAAAGCTGCAGGAGCTCAGTAGGAATGGAACCACCAGGGCCACCTTCTCCCTGAGGAAGTCCCCTGCCTACAGTTTATTGTCCTCCCTTGTGAGACTCGCGTTTCCTGGCAAGCAGATTCAATCCCAGACTGTAGCTAGGTGTGGTTACACCAAAAAGAAACTTCAAACCTTATTCGGGAACTGGTTTGCAGGTTTGACGCTAAGCGCTTCACCTTGGCCATGTCCCTCAAGCCGGTGGCATCTCACTGTGCCCAACAGCTCACAACAGAACTCCCCAGTTTCTCAGCTAATATCCACCTCCATCCAAAATAAACAATTAAATTAAAAAGCCAGTTCCCTTGGCTTCTCTCCGCTATCATGGATGACTCTCCTTTAACTTTAAAGCCTTTATGCCCAGCCATAGAAAGAAACATGGTACTAACAAGAAGGGAACTGAGCAAGAGCCTGGAGGAACTGGAAGGCAGGAGGAGATAACATGATGTATTTTTCCCATCTTCTTGCATCGCACATACATCTTCCTGTATCACAGCAATCATGAGGCTGGAGAATAAATCAACTTTGAGGTATCTAAGTGCACATGGCTCCCCTCAAAGCTGGTGTAAAGTCTTCCTAAGCAAAAAGAAATGTCAAAGCAGAATGCCCTACACACCAGGCCAGCATGTGGATGCTCCTGCTGAGCCTCTGTGCACTGACAAAGTTCATCCTGTGTTAAGTACTTTTGTAAAAAGACTAATTGAGGTGCTATTATTACCAAAAAAGATACTGTTATTTCATTCTAAGTCTAATTTTTTTTCAGGTCTTTAAAACTCAAATCTTATGTAAAGAAATTAACTTTTAGGTTCAACTAGCTTTAATCCATTTGTTAACACCTAAAGGGCAGGGCAGGTATTGACCATCTCAAATCAAT
This sequence comes from Streptopelia decaocto, assembly GCF_964273445.1. NCBI lineage: Eukaryota > Metazoa > Chordata > Aves > Columbiformes > Columbidae > Streptopelia > Streptopelia decaocto. The sequence goes on from NC_138660.1 coordinate 31,324,109, forward strand.
GCGCTGAAATTGCTACACTGGCTCTTTGGTAAAAGGGTGATTTAGAGTGCTAATTGCTATGTGAGGAGATGATGCTCAAAAACCTTTGCGAGAGAGCATGGTTTCTACTTGGGAACCACATAAATAACAGCCTCGAGCACTATCTTAACCAGACCTGCAATATTTCCCAGAGGAAGAGGTGTGAAACATCTCTGGCTGCACGCACCTCTCAGATCGGATCTCTCACATCCAAAAGTAAGATACTGATTCAGTGAACATGTTGTGTGGGTGTAGAAGCCCACCTGGAATGATCCACCTGGTAAAGCTAAGATCAAGACCCGTAACTGCTTGGTTAGGCTATAACCATGAAATCGGTGGCAGTGAAGAAAACGGAGGGTGAACCAGGAAAGGCAAGAGTGGCGGCCCGTTTCAGAACTCTTGTGTCAGCCAGGACAGAGGGATTCCTATTTCAAATGTATACAAACTGAAGTTTATTTTTAAAAGTGCAGCTTTATTGCAAACTTAGTTTGCTCAATGAAAAATGTTACGTAGTCACTTTTTGGGGAAGAGTCATCAAGGGTTATACAAAAATTGAAGTCTAAGCAGAGGAAGAGAGTTGATATCCTAGGTTGCCTTAGAGGAATGCAGGTACATAACAGCCATTGATTTCAAGTGGGAATTATGGACCTTCACAGCTTTTGAAATTCCCTGTCTAAGTCAATCCTCAGATTGGGAGCTGGGTTCTGTTCTGCGTTAGACCAGTGCAAACTCAGTGACCTAAGACTGAAGAGCTCTCCCGTAATTTACACCAAGACGAGCAAGCAGAACTTGGCTCTCAGTTCCTCTCCTCCCTTCCCCCCCAGCATTTGCTAAGAGAGAGAAATGTGATGTGGGGCAAACACACTCTGCACTAGCTGCAGCTTCATTAACGACTTTGATGGGTACAAGAATGATTTCAAGACCGAAGACCTGAAACCAATTTATAGAAAATAACATCCTCTAAAATGACATGAATACACAAGCAGATTAAAGAATTAACCATTTGGTATACTAGTTCTCCACTCTTTTTCAGCCAGTTATCCAAACACATTGAAGAAGGTATACGGACACAACAAAAATCATTTGCAAATCAAACAGTTGTCTACTCGACAAAGTGTGGGGAACATAATACAAAAATAAATAAATGCCTTGTCAGATTTGCCTCATGTCACGATACCACTGGGCATTCCTCAATCAGCAGGACAATCACAAGCAGGATTTCATAGGCTTCAATTCAACTTTTTACATGATTTTAAAACATTTAAATGTTACAAACATAAATCACCACTTAAAAATATTCAGCTTATATTATCAAGATCTATTTTACCAAGTAAGAAATAAGGACTTCATAACAACAGAAGCATGAAAATAATTTTTGTTTCCTCCACCCACATACACTTGCAATTTCAGAAAAGGACATATGCATCATCCATACACCTTTATATTTAAGGAGAACAAATCTTTCAAGAAAAGAGGGATAGTATGATTGCTACGAGAGTAAGAAGACACAAGACCTATCCTGTTAAAATTCTGTTCCTTAGCAAGACAGGAGGAGAGGTCTGGGTCAGAGATTTTGGTGTGGGCCTGACTGCTAACAACATGAATTACTATACCAACTAAATTTCATTCAGTGATCCCTTGCTCAAATAATATATTAGGCCTCCCTATTACATGTGCTTGGTATCTCCTGATTTCTTCAATTAGACTAGAATACATGCAGGCAGGGTGTTTTACTGTAGGGTAGAATTAAATCTGTCCTCTACAGTAAGAGACTGAAATGTGGCATTTCTTGTTCTCCCTCATCTGCACCTCAGAAACAAACCAAGAGCAGAGACTTGCTGGATTAAACAGAAGCTACTTTTACAGTCAAAGTCACATTACGGTAGCAAGTTTGAGCCCTACAAATTCAAGAGAAAACACTTTTTTCCCTTCCTGATAAAGAGATGTGAGCAAACACCTCAGAATTTCTGCTGCTGTTATATCTTGGATTAAAAACATAAAATCTATTTTTTAAATCTAAAAGCTAGTCGACTCCTTTAAGTCTTGTAATTACTACCAAAGAGCCTGAATACTATTTTTAGCAGGTGGGCAGTAAAAGCAAAACTGTCTTGCAGGCAGAAGGAATTCCTACCTCTCTAATTTGCTTTATGATTGCTGTTTTGTTTAGCCATGGCTGCTGATAGGTACCTGCCAGTTCCTTACATACATTCAGCTTCCCATACCGAGCATCAAAACCTAAAAGGTGTCGAAAAAAACTATATGGCTCCCAGGGGGCAAAAAACTATCCAAGAAAGTCTCAGTAGCTAGACATAATTTGAGAAATGCATCCATTTGAAACTTACCAAAGGCTCTGACCTAGACTTGTGTGGATGGGCAGAATATCAACCAAGTTTTTTCCAGTTTCAGCTGGGAAATATCTGTCAGCCTGTCAGGCAAGGACTTCTGGGCAAAGCCACACTTGAAAAGGCAAATCATCAACGCTACAAGGCCACAGTAATTCAGCAAGGGAGGGAATTTCCGCACAAGCATCTTCACTAATCCATGATCTATTTCAATCCTTCTGGTTTCCTTTCTTTTTTTTTTTTTTTTTTTTGGCTGGGCTAACTTCATATCAGCCTTCAGATTCTGGGCAACCAGTCAACTGATCCCCTTGCTGCTCAATGAATTAAAAATCGTCATAATAAAATAAAATAAAAAATCAGCATGCAGTAAGAACAGTGACCAGTTCTGGAAGGCAACAGCTTCCACTTCTTCACCACAAGAAGAAAAGGAACCGCTGCTCCCTGCACCCCAAACACACGCACACAGAGGAGGTCGAAAGATTATTTTAAGAAACGGCCAAACTCATTCTTGAACCATGATCTTGATTTAGGACTTCAACGCACCATTCTCAAACCAATGCGTGCAGCCAAGTTTTCCATGCCAGATGCTACCTTTGGGAAAAAAGTAAATTTAAAAAAAAAATAATCAAGAGACTTCTGTCCACTGGAAAACTTTTTACCAGATGCTAATGGGATGGCAAGCACTGATCCGAACCCTAGGAAACAGTAACATGCATCAGTAATCTGAGGTATCTTTCCATTTCTAGGTCTTACTGCTAAGATCAATTACATCCAATAACTGTGCTGTATCCTTAAGGAATTTTTGGGGAACGGTGAACCTGCCTGCAACAAATGAGCACCGGTGCGTAACAAGCACATGTGAACGCTACAGCAAGGTTCACAGAGGGCTAACCCTGGTCAGTACTGAAGCGGGGGTTTTCTTCTCAACCCCTTCTTAAAAAATAAAGGAAGGAAGGGAGGAGAGAAAAAATAAAAAAGGAGGAAAAAAGGAAAGATAGAAAACACAGGTCCCCCATCTACCTGCAGAGAGCCAGGCAGACAAACTCAGTTGGAGGTGGTGAAGGGCGCGGATGCGTTATTGGTACTGGTAGCGGTGGCACCGGTCACTGCGAAGCCCGTGGGAGGAGCTATGGAGCTGTGGCTGGGCTGCAGGTCCTTGGGGATGCCACTGTGGGAGCTCAGCTGGTGGCCGAAGGCCGCGCTGAACTGAGGGAGCTGCTGCTTAGGGGAGGTGGAGGCCAGGAGTTCAGCGGAGGCAGGACCCATGCCACTAAAACTGGTCTGCGGTAACCCCGGCAGCACGCTGGAGCTGTTGGGGGTCACAGTGGCGAAGGCAGGCTGTGTGGTCTCTGAGTGCGAGGTGGTAGGTGGTGTGGACAGGGAGGTGGACAGGAGGTGTCCATCTGCACCGAGAAGGTTGCTAAACGGAGAGGGGTCCCCAAGATTGACAGGAAGATTCCCCCAGTGAGTTCTGGGGTTGACCACCCCGCTAAGCGGCACATCCAGCTGAGTTGGGAGCAAGTGCTGTGCCATCATGGGCATCTCTGCTGAGAAGGTAGCTGCCAAGTTATCGCCAGAAAAGGATGCGGTGTGAGGGGATGTGATATGGTCACTGTAGGGAGACGGCACATGCTCACTATCATAATGGCTTCCATGGGGTGAGGAGTGTGAATGGTCACTGCTGTATTGCTGTCGTGAGGTGATCAGGTCATCTGCCTTGCTCAGCAGCTGGGCAGGGTGGGGCCTCTGGGAGGCATGGCTGCCGTCATGAAGTCCATGAAACTGTCCTGGGAAGGCTCTCTCCCCAAGGCCACTCTGGCTTATCAGAGTGGTAGAAGTAAGGCCGACGTTGGCTGGGGCTGAGAATTGCCCTTGGATCTGCCCTGCCAGGGGCGTAGGTGGGTTGGACAAGGTAGCAGAACGGAGCAAGTTCTCATCCAGCTCCAGACCGGAGAAATTATCATGTACTATACGCCCATTCAACAGCTCCCCCAGATCTGTGTTAACCTCTCGACTCAAGGACTGCATTCCTGGAGCTCCAGCACCTGCAGAGAACACCCCTATCCCTCTATCTGACAGCTCCTGAACTGGCACACCATCTGTCTGTGTAAGTACTCCAATGGTACTCAGGCACTCAAGAGAAGTTACAGCTTGTAGGGCCCGTTCCAGTTCTTCAGCCTCTTCTGTAGTCGGAAGGAGATCTCCATTTTTACCTGCAGAAACAAGGACAGCAGAAGTTAGCGTGCTCCTCTCCACTGAGCCCAGCACTGGCACTCTGAAGATGCAGATGTACACACAATTCAGCACACAGCTGCAGTGTGTCACAACCTTCCAGAATGGCTGGCGCTACAAAGAAAATTCCCCTCCCCAGTGTTCACTAGGTAAGAAAAAAGAAATTACACTCTCCTCTTCAAAGGAATTCTTTCTCTCCACCCTTCTCTTTCACATACTACAATAAAAGTAGTGTGCCTCTCAAACTCACTAGACTTAAAATAAAAGCGTTTACATAAGACTTTCTTCAATGTTACAACACCACAAATAGTCCACACACTCCATTCTACTTACCTCATTAAAGCCTGAGCCTAAAGCTCAAGCAGTCAGTATAATTTAGGTTAATTTTAACTCTAATACAGCCTAATGTCATATCATATCAGAAAATGACCAAAGAAATCACATAACATAGAAATTAGAACAGGTTATCTGTGATAGGTATTGAGCTTTAGAATTCAGAAATTCAGGCACAGTTCTGATCAAAAGCTAGCTTATATATTCCAAGATTTTATTCTCTCTTCTTTTATCAAAGGCCAACATTGACTGTGATTCCAGCCCCACTCGATGGCAGAAAGATGCCATTACTGAGAATACTCTTGACAAAACTGCAACACTGACAGGCACTAAAAACGTAAAATGAATTATTAAAATACTAAACCAATTAGGATTTTCAGAGTAGTAATTATAAGAGCAAGTGGAGAACTACACACACCAGCCTTCTTGAAGTCTGCTTTACTTCAGAGCTCACAAACAAACAATAAAGCAAATGCAAACTCCCTTGTCTAGAATTTATTACCTCTGTAGGAAAAGAAGCAACCCCTCAAAATGCATTTTAGAAACACTCACTTCTTCAGCTCACTGACTACGCTCGTGTTAGCATAAACTAAAATAAAATGGTACCTTCAAAGAAATCAAAATCTTGCAAGTCATCAGGCAGCCGCGGCAGGACATCAGAGAAGTCCTCCTGATTCAATTCCAAGTCGTGTGGAATGTCTGTGATTTCGTTGGCGATATCATCAGGCAGCTCATCGGCACTCAGCTCTGGTGTGGAGGGGCTCCTGGGCAGAAAGTACCGTTAGTCCACAACATTCAAGGCCGATTCCTCAAATTACAACTATGAATGCATATCCACGTGTAACGGGTGTTTCCCCACACCTTTTATTTTTTTCTCTATCATCTAGGAAAAAAATGCCTTCAGAAAGTTTCTTTAGGAAGCTTACACTTAACCTATTCATTAAATATATAAGATGGGCCTTGAGGAGCAAGACATTTTATCTATTAACCTCAAGAACTGCTCAAACAACCCACTCTAAGGTTTTTTTTTCAACAGGCACAATTTCTAGTCCCACTCCAGCTGCCAATCAGCACGGCAACATCACACCTTTACACAGCGCTCACTGACAAGGTCTTGCAGTGGGCAAACTGGGGCAGGGCTACCACTGACCGTATGTGGGGCATCTCTACTGGCAGTGAGACACTGGTGGGCATGGTGAGGTTCCCTTGGGGCACTGCAGGAGGAATGGGTTTCTGGGGCCGGCGTGGGCCTCGCCTTCTCTTCTTCTTGTGTTTTTTGGTAAGTGCAGGCGGCTTCGTTTTTTTCCTGGGTTTCCTCTGCTGCTGGTGCTGAACTTTACGGGAGCTGTCGCCTCTCAAGAAATTGTCCTTTGGGAATAAAACAATAGCAATGGAGCATATTAAGAACAAGTACTACTTTCCTTGATTTTTCTCCCCTGGTCATTCCAGACACTCACATGTAATGCAAGAGACACTGCTAACTCACACCCAGGCAAGGTTATGAAAATTAAGCTGTTTCCTTCCCCATTGATCCCAATGGAAAAAAAATCACATAGACCAAGGATGCTGAATAGGAGATCATGCAGTGTCACTTGACAAATCATCATAGCAAACACCAACTAATTCAGCGCAAAAATGTAACCTTTGGCAGCATCCCTGTAAGTATTAAAGACAGAACACCGTTGTGAGGTGGTGATAATGAGGATCATGTGCAGCAGCTGAAGCCGCGTCTTCAAGTGCCTGCTGCTGTTAAAGAGGGACGTCACTTAAGAAACTGAACTAACACTGTAGGATGTGGGCAAACAACTAAGGTCTCGTTGCTTTTGAACAGAAGTCACTGACCGATTAAAAAACAAATCAAACCATTATCAGTTTTCAGTTGACAACATACTGGGCATGGCAGAGGATTGTATGTGCTACAGGTATAAACCCTGAGAGGCACGCTGCAGATTGCCTGGGAGACAGGTAACATCCCATACAAATCTGTGCAGCCCAGACCCTCACATTTTAATCCAGAACTCTGTAATTCATAAATATTGGAAAGGCTGGAGAAAAGCAATAACAAAAAACCCACAACAACCCAGCAACAGAACAAAGAAAAAGGGCTGGTTTACTCCTAATGCCTTGAAGGAGGGTTTGTGAATCATCCTAGAACCTTTGTTCTGGATGGGAGGTATAAAAGGAGAGCAGAGGATACCATCTTATTTTCTGCATTCTCTCAACTTGTAGTAGTCCATTGCTTTTTCTCTGGGATCCACAGATCCCTGATGAAGGTTAAAGATAAATTCTAACAGTCACCAAAAAGTAAATAAAGTAGCAAAACCACTACTTGTATGCTTCTAGCTGCTATCTACACTTCCTCTAGAAGATAATTTGGGCCCCACGTGCTGAGACTGCTTGAGATGCAGTGTTCTTACTATACCACACTCATACTATATTCAGATCCAAGGGCCAGGAGTGAGTCCAAATATAATGACCCCGGGATGTCTCACAATGATTTTCCATTTCTTGATTCAAGAGGGGAATCAAATTTCTTCCAGTGAAGGAAATTCTCAGGTACACTTTATTATATCCTCAGAAGTATGTAAAAGATTTTCATGACATACTTTCTGCTAATTGGGGATGCTTGGCAAGTTTTACCCACTTAAGAAAAATAAAAGGAAATGAGCTCTTAAGCTCATAAACTTGCTACTTGTCAAGCAAGACTTCACAGAAAGATGGCGGTTAAAAGTCCTGATCATCCCAATACACAAATAATTACAGTTTTGGCTTCGTACTTACCATTTTTTTGGCATGTTCTTCGCACAGAGGTGTCTGATGTGTAATGTCAAAAACTGGCACAGAGCACTGTTGACCATCCGCAAACTTGGCTGTGCAACTTGAGAAGAGCTGCTGAGAACGGTTCAATAAGATATCTGTGCGTTTCTGCATCAGGAATAACACACGAGGCAACAATGGAGGAACGCCCTTTGATTTATCAATCTGATGAAGATCAGAGCCTTCAACTCTATCTGTCCATAGATGTTATTTTTAATGAGTACCTTAACTTTGTTATTCGAGTTCAAAGCTAGGTAAGGCTCAAACCCAACTTTTTAAGTGAAAAGCTGCATTCATGCAGAATCTCTAATGATTTTATTATATATTGAGATAGTTTTATGGAACCAGCCATTTCACTAATGAGTTCCTAGCAAAAAGAAGCCTTTTCCTGGAGTCCTAATCAATAGATCAATAGTAGCAGTTGGAACAGTGTAGTCAACAGGACTATTTCCTTACAGACTAATGACAATCCATACTGAAACATTAAAGAAAGAGTATTTCTTAATTCAATCTTTTAAGGTACATTCTTGGCATTTATCTTTAGTGCACAGACAAAGAAGTTTCAAGATCCTTCCTGCTCCTCTGAAAAAAAGATGTGCAATCAGACAGAAAGGTCAAGTAAATCCAAATGTAAGCTTGCTGAGATTTCCTTCAGAAAAATCCCCTGCAGGAGTCAAAATGTTTCCAGACTCAGAGCAAATCAAACAGATACTTCATTGTGTTTTTTCAAACAACATTAGAAGCACTCCTTCCATCTTGAATAGCTCTCAGACTTCAACATCACTACGTATGTTCAGAAAATGTTAAAACACAAAAGAAATGACAAAGGAAAAGGAAAATGTGCAGAACAGTCCAGATGGCAAACTTGGACAGATGGGTCAGAACCAAGACCCTGCTCATTTCCATCGAGAAGAAAAGTACAGATGGAAAAAATGGGTACTAATGCAAAAATCACTAATCTTGACTCCTCTGCTCTACACACACCAACAAGCATGACCACTTAAACTTTAAAATAATTTTTAAAAAGGAGTCACTTCAACAAAAGCACCAACAATTCTTCAGCTAAAAACTAAAATACAAAGTCTGCAGAATTCTTAAGTATTCCAGGTCAGGAGTCTGCCTGTTTATAGTCTTCAGAATCAAACCTCACACCGAATGTCCTCCCTCCTTTCATTGACTCTTAACATCCTTTTCAGGCTTTGCTTGAAATCCTGGGAACTCTTCCTCATCTAGAATTTGGATGCTGTGACTCCTCCTATTCTGCTTCTTTAAACAATGCAAAGTATCAAATTTCTATCTTTCTAGTCAGTGTAAACCATGCTTTAATACTATGTGTAGAAACTTATTCCCACAAACCCTTCACAGGTAGTTAGTCTATTGGAACCTTCCAAGAACTATATGAAAGTCATAAGGCTGAAAGCCACAGGGTTTGTACCAAGTCATCCATGAAAGGTGATGATTTTTGTAATGCTTCCTGCATCCACTAAATACAGCTTACAAGGTAAAATGATGTGACTATAATAGATACCAGTGGCAAACTACTTACCTTCACTGCCTAAGTACTTGATGATACGCTAACAAATCGGTATTTCTTTGTGAAAACGTATTTGTCTATGCAAAAACCTATCAAACAAGCAAAGAAAAAACCCAGAAACAGAACAGCTTCCATGCCTAAGTGCGATTCCCAGACAGGGTTAAGAGGATACGCTGAAAACAATGCCTGGTGAATGGAAGGGCCTTGTTAGTGCACTGTTCTCCCTTCGAAGTCCCACTACAGGTTGTTGGTTCTGCATCTCTCTGCCTCGCTTGGCTTGTGCTGAAAAAAAAGCATAAAAGAGTTTAGGGACAAAAAACCTCAGTCTCAGGTGGTTACTTAGCACAACTCTTGCACTGAAGGTGGCACAGTAGGATGAAAAATCATAACACACACACACGTGACATGGTCCAGATGGGTGCACTCTACACAGGATACAGAATAGATGACAATGGCAGGTGAAGGTGTGGCCACGGTTACAGGATTATTGTTTATTTCACAGGGCCTTCATTGTAATGATAGGTGCTGTGTGCTACTACCATGTTACACCACCTTGCAACAGAGCCAAGGGCAGCAGTAGGTGAGTGTCAACGCAAGTGACCCTTAAAATTAGGTCAAGTTTTAGACTACTATGTACTGGGTATGCCTCCATGGCCAGTCAAGTGCACTTCCAAGCCTGCTCATAAATCCAAACATGCCGAGCATCCCCAGAGCTTACATGCAAGCATGTGCTCAGACAAACTTAGACTGAGCTCTGGAGTGGCAGAGCCTGAGCGTGCTCAACATGGGTAAAAGCTCCTCTCCATCAACGTCCTACAGCCCAATTCACCAGCAGGTGCCCAGGGCAGACAGCAGTGTGGATGAGTACTGCAAGCGTTACACAGCTCGCTTGGTGTTCGCCTGCTCTCCAGGCATTTGTCACCTTAATGCAGACAAAGCTGGCGATTCCAGGGCTGAATTTCACCTCTGTACACGTTGTTTTGTAGGTTGACAAAAAGCTGTCTGTAGCCTGACTGCTTTCCTTCAGCCATTTCTGTCATCGACTGCACTTTGACTGAGCAAAGTTTTAGTTAGCAATATTACTCCTGTGAAAAGTTTCGTAACCGAAAAGACTCTGTGGTTACTTAAATCAAGCAAAGCAGTGATGGCAGGCACACCTGGCTTTGCCAGTCAACCCAAAACAATATAATCGGTTTTGTGTAATAAAAGGTAAAAACAATGTGGAAAAAAAACCCACAAAACTGCAAGAGCTTGTCAGTTCTGGGAAGATTTTGCTGTAGTTTAAGTTTGGAGACATTTAGACAACATCGTATACTAGTAATGTACCTCTACATTACACCTCTGAGCAGCTCTTTAGCATCACATTCTGTGATTCTGTGATCACTCTGCCCTCCCAACAATAAAACTTTGAACTGTTATGAACCACAGCCCACTGTCCAGGAATAAAATCATCCCATAAACGTAATATACTCTCAGTACCCTCTCTGGCCTGTCTCTCATGTCAACCCCCCCTAATCCCCACAGACACACATCCTGTAAAACAAAACCACAACAGGTAAAGGATGCTGCTGGCACCCCAGATGTAATGCCAGGGTTCAGACTTACTCCGTTTCTGCCCAAATATGAATCAACCAACTCTCAGTATGCTGAGAGCTGGAGGGATGTTGACATTAGCTAGAAAGAATTCCCACAGAAGGTAACCTTCAGAGTTGTTAGAAGATATTTATTTCGTTGCCAAGTTTCATTTCATGTTAGATTGAGTTAAATCTAACAAAAAGCGTGAGCTTAAGTTTGATTTGCTGGGAAAAGAACTAAGAGGAGGTCCAGACTTTTCAAAGAAAGCTGTCTGAAAATTGAAATCTGAATCGAAGCAGTGAAGCGCAGACCAGACTGCACACCTTGTAAAGAACTGGGCTTTGTGAAGTACAAAATGTTTGAAGGCAGCCCAAATATATAGGTTAATTAGTTAGGATAAATTTTAGGAGGCCGCTAACTTATTTTGTGACATTTAAGAAATCAGGCCCAGATACGGCCAAACAAACAATCCGTGTTTTAAAACAAGCTGCGGAATGCTTGTCTTCATGGAAAACCCTGTTCGTTTTACTCCACTGACAGGGATTTATATGTCACAGTTTTTCTGCCTTGTGCACGCCTACCAGAGCCCAGCCTTTTGGCGGCTGGATGCTCTGCCCGCCTCACCCTGCCCAGACCCCAAGTCTCCGGTCTAACCTGGTCCGAGCACACGTAGCTCTTCGCAGTTCTTGGATGAGCTGCCCAGCGCGCTCCGGCTCTCTGCTGGCCGCCTGCAGCAAGGCTTTCCGGAGCGTGTGCCGGCATTTCTTCTGACGAGATTCTGCCCGCTCCAGGCGGCAGAGGTGCTTGTATTTCTGCTGAAAGTAAGTGCAAAGTCTGGTCACCCTGGAACTCCTGTCATCTGCATTGTCATCGTCGGACCTGAAGGAGGGGAAATAAAAAACAAATGGGCTTTAAGTTTTCATTTATTTCTTTTTTTTTTTCACAGAATCACAGAATCGACTGGGTTGGAAAAGACCTCAGAGATCATCGAGTCCAACCCTTGGTCCAACTCCAGTCCTTTTACTAGATCATGGCACTAAGTGCCATGTCCAATCTCAGTTTAAAAACCTACAGGGACGGCGAGTCCAGCACCTCCCTGGGCAGCCATTCCAATGCCTGACCACTCTCTCTGTAAAGAATTTCTTTCTAATATCCAGCCTAAATTTCCCCTGGCAGAGTTTAAGCCCATGCCCCCTTGTCCTATTGCTGACTGCCTGGGAGAAGAGACCAATCCCCACCTGGCTAGAACTGCCCTTCAGGTAGTTACAGAGAGTGATGAGCTCACCTCTAAGCCTCCTCTTCTCCAGACTAAACAAGCCCAGCTCCTTCAGCCTCTCCCCATAAGTCTTATGTTCAAGTCCCTTCACCAGTCGTGTTGCTCTTCTCTGGACCCGCTCCAGCACTTCAGTGTCTTTCCTGAACTGAGGGGCCCAGAACTGAACACAATACTCCAGGTGTGGCCTCCCCAATGCAGAGTACAGGGGAAGGATCACTGCCCTTGTCCTGCTGACCACGCTATTTTTGATACAGGACAAGATACTGTTGGCCTTCTTGGCCACCTGGGCACACTGATGGCTCATGTTGAGCTTCCTGTCCCACCTGCTGCAAGGAAACCAATTTGTTATTTTAATAGAATTATGAAGTTGGCATCCACCTTCTAGCCCCACAAACATCCAAAGGCTGAAATCAGGTAGGGATGCTTAAGAAATGGTAAAAGCACAATCCCTTTTGAATTCTAAAGGTACTTACCCTTCTTAGTATGTCATTATTAGAGATTACATCAATTTATCATCAAGTCTGACACATTTAAATGTCTGGAGCCTGCTGTTCAAAAAAAATCTATACCGTTAACCTTTATTTACTGTAAATGTCTCAGCAAATGAGACAAACTCTTAAATCAAAGTGCAATTAATGGAGAGGACCAGGGTGGGGAACTGTGTAGTGGAAATTTATTGTAGAAAGGTCACGCTGGAGAAGATGGTCAAATTCTGACAAGTACCAAAACCGCTGACCTTTCCCAATTCCTCTTACTTTGCCAGGTGGTGTTTTCCTTCCTAAACCAAAATACACATAGAGCCAGCAGCTGATACTTCTTTCCCCTGGCTGCCAAGTTAAAGTTGAGTTACAGTACAACCATGGAGAAGAAATTAATATTTAACTCCAAAGATATCGAGGGGAAAAAAAACCCAATCAGACCAGGGCTAAGCAATGACCAGATGAAGGACCGATCCAATTCCTTGTTTACTTAAGAAAGTCTTTTCCTATTTATCTTGGCTTTTGGAATGTCTGGGCACATGTCGACAAGACCATCAAACCATGTCAACACATTCAGTGAAATCAAGTGAAAATTATGAAACACATTAAAATCATCACTGGGACACAAAGCTGACCACAAGTAGCTGATGACACAAGAAATGCAAAATACCGGCCATGACATTTACTAAATAAAGTACGATCCTGAAATGCAGGCAGAATAGCTGTCCTGAAAGGCAATATGACTAAAAACTACTTTCCATTCCGGAAAACCTTGTTCCATTCACACGCAGGCTAAATTTAAGAGGCTGCATCCACCTCCACTAAGGCTGCCCACAGAAACTTCACAGAAACAAATGCTGCCTTGACACAAATGCACATTTTTATCAAGTTTTATGTAAAGTCAACCATACCATGCATTTTGTTTGTTAAAACAGATTATTTTCTAGAAGCATAAATTACAAGCAATTAATCTCTGCAATTAAATGCTTATCAGCAAGCACAACCTGCTAAAAATGTTTATCATATGTAACGTTTAAAATATTTTCACACTGAATATGAAAATAAAATACACTTTTAAAATCTCTTAGGAAAGAATGCTTAGAATAATTTGTGTGCTATCTGAATTTTCCTTTTTCCAATGTATTAATAGAAAACAGGAATACGTGGATGGGATCAGTTAGATATAGGCAGGTCTAAGGCCTTAGATATTTCATTACTACTGTGGGGCAAAATTTTTGAACAACATTGCAGACATACGGATTTAATTTTAAATATGGTTACTAATGAACTTTAAGAAAAGACAGGAATATTTCTAAGGGGGGGGGAAAGTGTTTCTTTTGGATGGAGTGTTTTTTTGAATGTAAATGTTCTATACTTGAGACTCCACTTCTCTCCCATTGAAACAGACAGAAAAAAAAGCCATCCTGTGTTAAAATACTTCGAACTGAACTTTATGAGATCATTTTTACAAAGTAGATGAAGACATATACACAGGATGTAGAAAGAAATCATGCCTGCACTGGATAAGGGCTTATTTTGAGGCAAACAGTTTCCAAAAGCTTTTTCAGGGTTTTGTTTCCAGGCCAATAAGATTAACCAAAGCAAATTTATATGTTCAAAGAAACCTAAAAATATCACAATAAAACCACGTTTGTGGTTTTTTTTTTTTTTGCTAGGCAATACTGAAATTGAAAGGTACTTTTATTGTTGTCCCTTTGTAAACAAGTTTACTAATTTTTATTTCGTTTATTCTCTTAAGCTGCGTATTTAACTTCTGAAGTTCGACTTGAAGTGTGGAATTTCATTTTTTAAAAGTGTATGCAAACCGTCTGATAGTTCAAATGCTGCTTCGCAACCCTTCCCTTCATGATCGTGGTGTGTAAATACGCTGAGTGCTCACGAAGGAAACAAAGGCAGCAGGAAAGGAAGAGCAAAAGGGTTGTGCGAGCATCCAGAATGTGCTCCCTACCCTGAGACACACCAGCAAACTCAGACAAAAATGAATAGAGAAAAAAGAGCTTTAATTTTATGATGAAAAACAGTCAGTAAATTCCCATAGGTTTAGGTATGTTATTTCAGAAACTAAAGGTTTTAGGAAACAATCCCCATTGGTTTTCTGGTAAAATTAGCCGCCAAAATTCAGAGCCATAACAAGTGGTTGGCCAGGTCAGGAGCCACCAGTCTGCACGGCCACATCGGATATTTTAACAAATCAAATCACCCAAGAAATAGTCTGAACTAATTCATCTTCAGCAATGGGCAAACCACACGGCACAAGTGTCAAAGTGAAACATTTCAGGTAATAAAAACCTCTCCAGAAGCTCACAGAATACAAATTAAAGCTTTAGAAGGTTGACATTAAGTGGGTGTATCAATGTTTATCCCTAAACAAAATGAGGAAAGTTGCTGAAGAGCTAACACTGGGGAGGCTGATGGAAGTACAAAAGCAGCCAGTACCATAAAAAAAATGTATCCATCATGATTAGTTAAGACAGCGTTTAACTGACGTGCACGGAATGCTGGAATAGAACAGAAAATGTCAAGACAAAGTATTATTTTCTCTCACTATGTGAAAAGAGTAGGAAGAATCCAAAGGAAGTTAAGACAAATATAAGACAAAACACACAGAGATGACCTTTGTAAGTTGACAAAAAATAGGGATCTATGGAAGAACCAAATCAAATGTCAAAGAGAGAAGAATGTAAGGGAAGCTATTTAATAGATATATCTGCTTTGAAAATTATGTATGATTTAAAAGTCTGAAAGCCTGTTCGTGTTTTCCCAAAACAGCTTATTTAAAAGTTGCCTTTTAAATTAAAAGTGTTTGTGAAAACTTTTTCCCTCTCTGACTGCTGATACCCTAAAAAACAACGGTCATTCATAACAGAAAAAAGCATTTGTTTTAAAAAACAAGGAAAGTCTACACACTCTACTATGCTTAGATTCACTGAAGGCTTCCAGTATTTAGTATCCTGGTGTCTGTCCTGATGACAAATACAGCTTTGGTGTTCACCTTGTGGACAATCTTTAGGGATGGTAACAAGTTCTGGTAAGTTTTAGAATTTCCACGTAACAACAAAATAATGTTTCCTTAACATCATTACTCTAACTGTGATATTGAAAAATTAAACAAATGGGAGAGAGTTGCGGCATGAAAAAGTCCAGTCATGTAGTGAACCATGTTATAGAAACTATGTACATTTAAACTCCGCTGAGACCCCAGTTTCCTTTTGTTATCAACATGCCTCAGTTTTGTTACAATACTATGCTTGGGATGCTTTAACTTTGCGCTTATAAATAAATTTACATTTATAGATGATCCTGCTATAGCAGTTCATGGAGAACACCATAAGCCTTTCTGCACCCGCCCCTAATACCTGCTCTTCTTATCCCTTGAATCCCATCACTTCCTTTCAATGCTCCCAACTATGTGACAGAGGTTTATTCAACACTCAATTATGAAAAGAAATGCCATGCCCTTAAAACACAACAAAAAACCCCACACACTAAAACATCCTGCACAATCACCATTAAATGAGTAAGTTTCCTAACAATGTTATTCACAAATAGTAGGAAAGACAAGAAACCAATAGCAACTCCCTTTTTTTGGTTCTAATTCAAGAAATGCCTCTACTCAGCATGGCACACAAATTCATGAATAAATCCCACTAAACTCAATTCAATTTAGGCAAATAAGCTTAAATTCTTTGCGATGCATCCTTCTGATCGCAGACTGCACAAAGATCTCTAAGTTTGGTGGAAACTGGGACAGAAGACAAGCTGGTTCATCAATCTTCCAAACAAATGAGCTCAAGCAATCCTTTGTTTCAGCAAAGCAAAGCAAGTGCTTTCGTTCCACCGACTCCACTTGAAGTAAAGCTCACATTTACATGATTTATTCCATTGAGGCCAGCATGAATAATAAAGGATCATACTCACTCATGTCTCTCATAGCCGAGGGTTTCTCGGATAGACCACGCAACCTGGTAAGGGGAGGTTTGCTCTGAATCATCCCACTCTTCTCCACTGTCTTCAGACCAGTCCAGCCCTAAGAGAATTGAAAACATGAAAGCTGGGTGAAAAATTTATCTATGTCATATAAGTCTCTGAACAACCTATGGCACAAAAGAGTAGTGTGTAGTAGAGTCACAAGCATAATTATGTTTGATCAAAACACATAATATTCTCAATTATGCAGGAAAAGTTACAGTAACAGCTCCGTTACAGTGTGCAAATAGCATGCACTGATTTTTTGTCAAATTTGAGTTTTCCTTTTAAAATCCTTACTGGCTTCTTTATCCATAAGCAGTGGAAGAAATATCATCAGCTTTCTTAGCCAAAGAAAAACATCAGAAGTTTTCACAGCAAGCACATGGAATCTTTAGAGACAAGGTAAGAGAGCAGTCCCTGCCATGAAGAACTCACTGCCTGGCAATTTTTAATACTATGTGATCTAAATAGGCCACTTCCATGTCTGTTTATATTCTGACCCCTGCTCTGTGGCAAAACACAGGCAGAAGAGGAAAACTATAAGTGATGATACAGTAGGATCAACTTATTCTATGCACTGGCAGCCTCAGTTAGTCAAGCTGAACACAATTGTTGAACAGGACAGCCAGAAACAGGGTCCAGTAAGTTCTCAGGTGAAACATTTTATCTGGAGCTTGATCTTTTGCAGTTTTTTCTACATCCAGTGGAATCCTTGACCATTCCTTGCAGCAGGTGGGACAAAACCCCGTCACTGCACTTACAAGCCAGCATTATTACTTTTTCTCTTGCTTGTGTGCTCCTCGAAAATGAAGCAGCAGTTGGGACGGAGTTAAGGAGAACTTTATTTTTGCTAAAAATAAACTATACTATATCTGAGATGATTCTGAAGTCAGATGCTTCAAATTTGGGAAAAGCATCAGTACTTGGGTATCTGCTTTGAGAGACAAACACACATGCTTGGAATACAATCTTTAGGAGTGCCTTCGGCATTTAGAAGCAACACTAACACAAACCAGAAATCTCAGAAACCCTCTTTCCCAGGAACTTCAGCATCCTGAAAATTCTATTCTTGCTCCTATTTTTCAGACGGGCATTTGAACTAAATTAAGATGTTTTAAGCCATTCGATAAAATGCCAGAACGATACTTTCAATTTATTTCGTTTTTTACTCTTGCCGCTTCCATAAAGGAACCAAAAAACCTCTTAATTATTGGATTAAGATGTCCACAATGGATACAGTGTAACGAATTATCTACTCAAAGTTTTAAAATAAAATCAGAGGTTGGATTGTTTTGCTTCTAATGGGCACTGCAGAAATAGTGGAACAAAATCTAATCCAGATACAGCTATACTCACGCTGCAGTTACATTAATATCCAATTACATGGCCCTGATGCGGGTACACATAAAACTGGCTGCATCTTTTGAAAGATTCTGTGCAGTCATTTCTAGTGCTACTCCAACATAAAACAGAAACCCTGAAGTTCTCTGAACTGGCATAAGTACTCTTTAATATTAAAGGCATAGTATGAATAACAAATAGATTTTCCACTCACATGATTAATACGTGAATTCCATTACTTTGCCAAATATAAAATGTCCTAATTGCATACACATAGTTATGCATTTGCATAACAGGACATTTATAAGTCTATTTTTTTCTTTTACTATGCCTCTTTTTTATGAAAATGTATTCTCTTCACCCCTTGAGAATGTAAAACATTAAACACAAAGTGATTTTTCTACAGTCTTTCAAAACACAGGTCACTTTCTAAGCTATTGGGGTCTATGACACTCGCAAGTGCCTCTGGAGTTGCCATTCCTCAAAAGACCTGCATTATATATAGGACCATCAAAGTGCTTTTCTGAAGATCAATGTCCTTTGGAGACATCCTATGGGATGCTAATTATTAATATCTTGTGAACAAATAGTCAAGCTATCCCATGAGTGCCAAAGGGCAGATCTTAATAGCAAATTTTAGAAGGTTAATTGAAATTGCAAAAATTACAGATGTTTGCAATTAAGATATTATATGAAGAACGTCAGATTTATTTGAAGGGGTTATTTTCTTAAGATCATAAATGGCATTCCTACTCTAGTAGCACACACTGACTCCTGTTTCCCTTCTTCCTGTCAGTATTTTACTTGTTAGAAAAATATGATCTAAAACTAAGCAGAAAAGTAAGGTAACTTTGGAGGGTGAAGGAGATCACAAGGACAGCTCAGCGCACCTAGGTCTGTACTCACAATCAGACAAACAAGCCACAAGCTCAGCTAAAGCTTCATAGTGCAGTACTGCTGTAGCAGCAAGCTGCTTGTACTTACCCACATTTTTGCAAGTGGCAATTGATTATAACGGTTTCTAGATAATAAGGAAGGAGGAGACTTTCTGCGCTGGTACGTGGACAAGCCTCCACGACTCCAGTTAACTTCTGTAGCGGTGCTGCCCTCCTGCAGCAGCCTGTTGCTTTTGTTCACCCGCATTCTGGACACAAATAGGCCCAGTCAAGAAAAACTCTCTTGTGCTCCTGTTTTCCCAGTCAAGTCAACTGGAAGCTTGGATCTGCAGAGACTGATGGGCCGCATCTCCAAGCTTCTACCTGCACTCATTTTGTAACGTGCACTTGTCACATATTTAACACTGAATCTAACCTTGTCTTCTCCTGTGGGTAACAGCTGGCACCACCTGTACTACTCAAGCTGCAAACCTGTAGGATGTCTGTATCATCCAAGCAATGCTTTCTACACCTCAGTTTGATTTCTCAGATGGTTAACAGGACATTAAGAAGAATAAACAACGAAAATGCCATAAACCATATGTGATGGGTCCAGGCATTCCCTTCACAGGGAACAGGGCTAAAGAAATCACCACGAGATTACCTAGTTCGGGGTTATTTTGTAAGGACCACAGCTAGCAGGGCAGGGCTAGGGAGACATTCCCCTTTTGTCTTTTGGTTTCAGGTTAAAAAATAAGCAGGCAACACATCGACCATCTACCCACCTAAATGCGGAAACAGGTCAGCGTCCAGCTGCTGTTTTCGAGTGCACAGTTTCACCAGTCTCTGTAGCCGGCTCACGCAGGACGCGTGCGGAGAGAAGGCTGTGGCTTTCATGAGGACCCGATCAGTCCTTGGAGGGTCCGCGACAGGAGCCCTAGCGGGTGGTAGGAGAGGCAGAGGTCTCTTGTTAGACAACTGCCGGGCTTGTGCTATAGTGTGTGTGGTGGGTGCCACTCCCTGCATTGGTAGGCTGGTGTTCGGAGGTTGAGGTGACTTGCAGACTACACCCTGCGGTAGCCCCGTCGGCTTTAACAAAGCTGATGAAGGTGGCAGATGGGAGTGCTGCTGCTGCAGAGGCTGCTGCTGCTGCAAAGGTGCAGGAAGGGGGCTAAAGTGCTCTTGGCGAACTTTTAAAATCTCTGTCTCTCTCTGGCGCTGCCGGTTTTGAGCCAACTTGCTCTGCAACTTTTTCCTCACTGTTGCCCCTTTCTTCAGGTCATCATCCTCCTCGTTGAAAGCAAAGGGGTCTTCTAATTCTGCCTCCAGGTAGTGGAGAGGAAGCCGAGCCCCTGGAGGGGACAGGGACATCCCGTCCAGACCATTGGGCATCTTCAAGGCCAGGGGGGGCACTGTCAGACTGAAGGCCATAGCATCCATCTGATGCCTGACCTTTACCTCCTCTATGGGATCATTCTTTTTCTTCCTCTCCTTTTTCGGTATAAAGCCAAGTACCTGCAGGTGGCTGTTGCAGTACCTTTGGAAAGTAAAAGGAGTCAGTTATTAACTTAGCTCTTGTAAGAAAAATCTGAAGAAAACAGACATCACTAAAGGGAAACCCACAGACACACCCATCTCGTGAATTTAGATCAAAACACAACGGGTTTTATAAGAAGTGTACACAACAGATAACTGTGGTGTTCCCAACCTGTAACAGAAAACAAAAACTTATACAAGTGACAATTTGCAGTCTCAAAAGTCTTCACTCATTATTCATAAGAGATTCACATACAACCATTCAAAATATTTACTCCAATGGACTGTCTGATACACAAAACTGTAACAACTCAAGCCATTAACTCTGCTCATTTCAAAAGCTCCTAGGAAAAAGTACATTGAAAGCTGCTTCCTTTCATTTGGCTGTTGTTTCATTGGAAGTAGTTAATAATGCGTGTGCTGATTAAAATCTTATTACGAATTCCACTGTAGTGGGGAGCAGTTTCTTATATGGACGCTCTCACTAGAGATACCTGCTGAGATGGGTCACTGTTTGCACTTAATGAACAAGTAGCATAAATATTTAAGTTCTCTTTTAGTAGTTTAACTTAATGAATTTTGTAGCCAGAGGATTAGCTGTGTGTTTTTCAAACAAAAATCTAGTTTAAAAGAAATTCTCTGCTGATAGAAAATGTTACCATAGTGCCAGGAATCATATATACAATCCACAAACACGGATTTTAAGCTCTTCTAATATAAAATAGCTTTGAAAGTCATGTTGTTCAAAAAGTGTGGGGGGAAAGTCTTTGAAAGTTGCTCATTAAAAATAAGAGTTACAAATCATAGCCACAGATAACATACTAAGAAGTAAACAATTTTTGTCTGATTAAAACAAGCAGGTGATAGAAATGTAGGAACCAATAACTGATCCTTTGCCTGCTTCACACAGACAGGCCCTCCTGCCCCTGCAAAATGCCACCAGCAACCAGACTTCTGCCCTTTCAGCATCCCGTCTATAACCTGCACCTTATAGATGAAAACAAAGGTGAGGAAAACGTGGTGTCTACATTGGGGTGTTAATGAACAAGCTAAGGACATAACCATTATGTATTTATGGACATGAATAAGGACAAGATATGGAAATACACCATGAAGGTATGAACAGTATGAATCTCAGAAAAGTAAGCTTTGTTCAACAAATAGGTTAAAATGAAACTATTCCTGGTCTTCATGGCGCAAAAATAACAGAAAATCCCAAACTAAACCCCCACAAAAGGTTTAACACTTCAGTTTAAGTGATTTTCAACTTGCTGTTCCACCCCTGAAGAAGCAATGTGTGAACTGCTTCTACAGTGGCCATAAAAGGTAAAAAAGAAAAAGCAAATTCATATGTGCTCCTTAACAATTTCCATACATGTAGTTTCTCGAGGGATCCACATCCATAAGGACTCACAAGTCAGAAAAGGCTGAAAAGTACTGCTACTTATTATTGTCTAAATAATTTGTTTGTTACATTAAGTTGTAAGTAATCAACAAATCTAAATGAGGCAAGCTGGAAGCCAGCAACGTGTGGAGTCCTTATTACAATACACTGTGATACTGTAAATTCATACTGAGAGATGCACTTCTAAAAATGAAATTATATAATGAGGGCTCCATAATGAGGGTTCAATAAAGCTTCCCTTAAAGCCAACAGCACTATTCCCATAATTAAAATTAAGCACTTTTAAAATACTTTGTTTGAACAAGACTGAGGAGATCAGTTAGAACAGCACTTTTAGTATGACAGAAGAAAAAACAATAAACAGACAAGACAAATTCAATGGATTTTTTTTTTCCCCTCTTATTCCAATAAAAAGAAGGGTTTGCTCAATGTGAATGCTGCCTTTACATTGTTCAGAATTTAAATATTGCCACCTTGTGCTTGTGCAGGAGTGAGGATGTAAAACTGGCCAGGCTGTTTTCTTTGTGAAAACCAAAGAGAAAGCAAAACATAGAAAACGTGAATAAATCCATTAAAAGGCAATTAGCTTGCTTACAACTGATCATACTGCATCACGGAAAGCCAACAATATCTTAACGCAGACATCGCCTCTAGACACAAACCCACAGAGTGGCGTTTTAGTTGGTCCTGACCCAAACTGGCTCCAACTTTATGCAATGTGCAGAGCCTGGTGCAGACATTGGCTCTGCTGGAACCAGTCTAGAACCAGCTGAGTTAAGGCAATAAACTCTTTGGATGAGGTGTAAGGCCAGGGAAGGCATTAGTAGTTCTTACTCCATGGAGACAGATTACTGGGAAGACTGGAATAGCACCTGCAATGAGCACAGTTCCCTTCATATGGTTCTCATCCACTTAGGGTCAAGCTGGCCCTACAAGAGCCAATTCTGATGGCCCTGTCTTAGTTCCACAATTTGTCATTTCTATAACTTGCCTGTGAGTTATTCTCAGCTGAGTATCTAATTCTCACACTGAGTATCTAACACAGTTTTCCTCTCACTTCCTTACTCAGCACCACGCAAGTGAGGTCAAACGCAGTCAGTACATAAGGTAAGAGCGGTGGGTTGATATCCACTAAACTATCATAACGTGAGGCATGCAAAGGGTGATGGGCTCTGATGGTTTCAGCTGGAAACCTTCCCAGATGACTGGAAGGATAAGGATCCACACAGCAAGGTTTTCCACCTACTACTGAGTTCTGCTTCCCAGTACATCCCTGACTGGTATAAAGTTCTGCCACTTGTTTAAAGGAAGATCCAAATAAACTGGAAAGCATCTTGCACGTTAACAAAATATTTACGGATTCTCTTGAAAGAGGAGAATTAGAGAGAAAATGGTGTTTAAACCAGTTAAATCGTAATAACCCTATATATAGAAGTTAAGCTGAACTTCATTATCCAGGTGTGTATTTGGATAATAATTAGAAGATGTATTCAGAGGAAATACAGACACAAAATCCATGTCTGTATCATCCCGTGTATGTTCTTTAAAAAAACAAGACAAAGAATAGAGAAACTACACTTCACTTCAAATCAGGCAACAATATCTTAACTATTAATAGGTTTAATTTGTAGTAGAATGCTAATGGTTAATAAGAAATCTCATAATATGGCAGCATATTAAACATCTTTGTGGCTGGTAGCATCTCATTTGTCTAGGGTCAAGTGATAATTTTTTTAATTATCTGTGGACAGACTATGAAGCTTTTGGCATATAATGCATGCGACTTGTTAAGACATTTTATCTTTAAAAGCATATAAGAAGACAGCTGTCAGAGCATCATACAGCCTGCTTCTGATCATGTACAGTTACATGTTGAAAACTGTGACAAAATGACCATCTGACAGTAATTTTGTACACAGAAAATTAAAAGCTACAAGTTAAGGACTCAAACATAGCAAACATCTTTATATCGAACGGAGTGTGAAAAAAATCTCCTAAGAAACAGATACAGGTTTTCCTGCCAAAAAATAAGTTTGGAGAAGGCAAAGTCTTATCATTAGCATTCATTAAATTTTATTGTTAAAATTCAACTCTGCCCTGAGAAGCAGTCTTTCAAAATATTCTTTCAAACTATCACATCTTCTCATTTGAAATTAAAAGTTTATTTTCTCCTTCAGACACCTGCTGTCCTCTTCAAGTGCTGTAATGTGACACTCACCATGCAATTGAATTATTCTAATATAACATACACCAGATGTCATGACCACACTTCACTTTAACTTGAGAAAAATCAAAAAGAACAAGTGCGAACTCAATTCAAGGTGTAAAGAAAAATCTCAAATTCCATGGGAACATATGAGACTTTAAAAAGTGTCATTAAGTACTATTATTTCTATTGTTTTTAAGTCTGACCCCTGGTAAACAGCAACTCTGGCTCAGTCAGCTCTTGCATCTGAAATTACAGCATACCATTTGCACTAACAATTTCCATGATCATTTCGGCGAGCTTATTTCCAAAGAGCCTCAATTGTACAGTAGCAAAGAAACAGTCACCGACTGTCAAATTATAGCTTAAAGTTATTCATCTCATGCCATTTAAGCGTTTGCCCTACAGCTTTTGACAAACATTCGTGGGGTTTTTTTTCCTCACTTCATCAGTCTCCTCAACTGAAATGGCAGGTGAAGTGCAAGTTAATTTAGAGCACGGTCCAACTGTTGTTTCAAACAAGAGAGGGAGCTGCGAGCTGAGGAAGAAGTTCTATGTAGGGCTCAGTGGGAGCACTGCTAATAACGCAAAAGGTTAGTGAACAGCAGCTAATAATGTGAAAGGTCAGTGAATAGTGGTTTGATTCTTTTTTGGCATATTTTGTTTCTATTTTAGGTTAAAAAAAAAAAATTGCTTACAAGAGCTAATTAACACGCACATTAACTAAATACTGTGTTACCAGCAAAACGGGCAACAATGCCTGTGAAAAATTAAAGCAACATACAACTTGCAGACAAATTCTGCTATTTTAGCTCAAGCAACACCAATGAGACTGGTGTTCAGGTCTTGAAAAGCAAGGAGGAATGTCCTGTGGTTACAGTATGGGCTGCAATTCAGGAAATCTGATTTGAATTCCCATGTCTCCAACAAATTCAAGCACTGTCTCTTGCAAGGCATTTAATACCCAGGCACCTTCACTTGGGCAGGGAGGGGGAGTGAACTGGGGAAGCAAAGAAGAAAGGGACTGGACAGCACTTTCCCAGCTGGTTCATCTGTTCTCAATATTTACTTTATTCCAGTAATACAAAACTACAGATCGGTACCAAATCACAACCACTAAATTGTAATTCTGGATTTGTCCCCATGCGTCACCACTCCCTAAGCCCAGAAAGTACGCATTTTCAACTGTTTGTCCAGAAAAAGTGGATGGAAGTGTGTTTATGGCACAGCTGGCCAAACCAGCAGGCATTTTTAAGAGCATATACTGCAAGTGACAAAGCAAATTAATTAGAACAGCAGGTATGGAACAGCAGGTTGGACCCACAGTTTATAGTGAATTTGAGAAAAGCAATGAACTCTCCTGAAAACCTCCTTGGGAGTAAGTTACTGCCCGCTTTCTGAGTACTCGACTCCCACAGAAAATAAAACGAAGATGACTGGTCTTAAAATAAAACCCTCAAAGGAACATCCTGGAATTCAACCCACTCGGGCCAGTTCCTCCCTCATCCTGAGACCAGGTAGCATCTTAAAAGAAAACTCATGCCTGTATCCCAGACACTTCCCGCTTAGCAGATGCGTAACCACAACTCACCTACGGTCCTCGGATTTGGGGATGGGGTTGGTGCAGCGTTGGCTGTTATACTTGGCCACATATTCACATTGCTTGAAGGGGGCGGTCTTGTCCTCCAGAACGTGTCTGATACAGAAGGCGTAGCCGTTAAGTCGCCTCTGCTTGCACAGTTTGGGGCTATATGAGCACAAGGGCTTATTGTCAACCTCAGAGAAGTGTATGTGTTTGCCTTCATACATCACGTGACTCTATTCCTTGTGAACATCAGCTGAAAGAACCAAAATATTAAGGTAAATCACATAAGGAAAAAAAATTTCATTCAGTTGTAGGTTGCGTGTTTCATGTTGGCAGGAAAGAGGGACCCAAAACAATACCTGATTTTAAATCTTCTGGACCATATCAGTGTTAAGAGAGAGCCCCAAGGACACCACTATCCTGGAATGATGACGAATCAAGATGAAGCAGATTGTCTAAGGAAAATATCAAAAAGGTCAAAGTCAGAATAAAACAGACATTATTACTGCTTAAGTAGGCAGCCAGATGTAGCCACAAAACCTGTAGTTCAGCTCACACCCAATAAGCCAGATCCACTAGCACAATATGTAGTTTTCCATCAGTAGTCACAGATCTTTAGAAATACTAAAAGGAAATTATTGGGGAGAAAAAGCCAGAATTCTACTGCCAACACACTTAAACCTGTTGAACAAAACCCCGCTCATCTACCAGAAAGCAATTAGGAGCTACAAGCTGAAAAAGGTTAAGCATCAGATTAGATAACTTGCTCTCAAGAACCAAGTTGAATGATGATTAACCCATCTGTTTGCAGAGGTTTTACTTCAAGTATCTTTGCTTACAAAAACGCTGGCGACTGTCCTTGCTCTGCAAAATTTTAAGTTCATCAGACAGTGTAAGAAAGCTTTTTTCAAAAAAGCTGGACCACACCTGACGAACAGTCTTCAGATCTTGTAGCTGCCCACAGCTTCTGCAGGCATCAATATACAGCCCTTCTTGAGGTCATCGTGGTTCTTCAAGAGCTTTTCCTACCTTATTGTACTCATTTTAGGTAAATGCAGGCATCAATAATGTCAGAGGTAGTATTCCCATCAATGCCAGGAGGGCTGAAATGTCATTTCAGCAAGAGGCTCAGGGTTTTTTTTGACCCCTTAAAATAGACTCCTACAGCACAACAAAATAACAAATCCATGCAATCACAAGGTACTTTTTCATTTCCTAACACTATGGAGTCTTCAGCGATCATCTTTAAAACAAACAAACCAACCAAACCCTCCACCCCAAAGCAGCTTCAAATAAAATTAACACTACACATATTCTGCAGCTACTTTGCTACGCCCAGCTCAGGCTGTAAAAGGCAGCTTTTATTCAGAAAGGCCATCCTGAAGCACTGGAATAAATTCTTTTGAACATGGTATGTTCTGTACTCGGTTCAGTTTCATATGTGTTATATACCAAGCAAAGCAATGTACATAGAGGTGATATTCAGGAAATACATAATAAATCAGAGGCATGTGACAGATGTACAGGTTACCACCCCAACTAACATGATTGCAAGGACGGAGCCTGCACAGACTTTGCAGGAAAGACCCAGGTTCCTCTTGCGAAGGTACAAATCTGCTCTTCCCACTGCATGAAAGCACCTTGAGAAATCACAAGTAGAAAATCAACTTTAAGTCATCAGGGCAAAACAAAACACTCTGTCACAGCTCTAACAGTAAACTGCAAAACCCAGGCCTTTCATTAGCACGTATTTAGCTGTAGAAGCGTGACAGAAGACTACTAAACATTTAAAAACACGCTTAAAATTCTTGAAAGAGTTGTATGTGCACACGTGCAGCATACAGAATGGAGACACGTGCTATAAAATGTAACTGGCACAAGTGCGAGCAAACTGATTAATCATTTAATTAATAGTTAATCATTAATATTAAGGATGATTTTGTATTTCCTCTTTATACACATAGCTCCCTTTCCATGCACACACCCCCAGGGGCAAGGGCCTCCTGCTTTGCGGATCAACACAACACAAGCACCGACATCTCATCCAGTTTCAATCACCTTTCCCAACCTCACTCAATGCAAGGAAGCACAGGAAAGTACGGAGCACATACTACATATATTGAAAACTAATCACTGACCCTTCACAACACACCAGTCCTAAGAACAAAAAAAGTTTATTGTTGGCTGTGCCCTTCAAAAAGATTGAATGGGAAGAGGGAACTATCTCCTCCTTAGCATGCTGAGCAACAAATAATCCTTTCAGACATCTTTGTTAAGGCAGATACTGACTTACACTTCAGTTTATCCAGCAACAATGTGAAAGAAAATCATAAGGCCCTTGGTGACATGCCCACTATGGGAGCTGTGACCTCGCTTTGGGAGGCAGCCCCCTCCATGACTATGGCAGCAAAGGTAATCAAATGAGTCTTAACTCTTAATTGCATCTCATACACACAACGAAGCTGACAGAAAGCCTTTTGCCCTGGACTTGGCTTCTCTCAACAGCTAACCAAAGCTTCTATTTGGTGGCATATTGGACAGGTTGAAAAACTTGCACGAAGGGGTGAATCTTGCAGTTGGGGTGACTCACATGCTACTCCATATTTCTTTCGGTTTTATTTACCACCTTCTTCTAAGTGACTACTATCATGCTTTGCAGAGTTTTTGACGGATCAATGACCTTCCCCTCTTTCCCACAAGCCAGTAATATTTCTTTTCTGAAGGTTATCATGTGACAGACCAGAGAAAACAAGTTCCACAGGACAGTTCCAAAGTAAACAGTGAGAAATGCATACCTGGTGTGCCTCCGTTAAGCTGCTGTAAAGAAACCGCTCCACAGCTCCCAGACACTATAATCCTGGATTTATTCTTGTGCCCCCAGTCTTATTTTTGGACTTAACTCATAATTAAGTCTTATTTTTGCATTTACGTTGACTGCATCAAGGCAGGCATACTATTTTACTTCTCACTTCTCTGAAAGATACAGGGCACAAGCACAATGCCATATGAAACATTTAAGCAAAAATACTGACAATAATCCCCAGGGAAACCAATGAGCTTGAACATGGAATATTTGGGCCTATATATACGCTAAGAGAAGCTCATGCAAATATAATCATGTTAAAAAAAACGATAGGAATCAATTAGTGCAACTACAGTGCAATGAACAAAAAGAAAGGTAATATACCTAGCAGCCAATGCTCTATAATAAAAAAAGCCCTACAACAACTCTCTCAAACTTGTAATTATATCTTTATTGGTAGATTCCGAAAGAGCCCCTGAAAGACAGGGGAACTATGTGGATACACTTCCAGGATCAGAGACTGAAGCTCTATTTAAGCTAAAAAGAGCTTTTTCTTTTTACTTCCATAGCATGCCACATATATATATAACAAAGACATTTAAGTCTATTGATTCTGATTTAGTCTTATGCAGCATTTTATTTTGAACAAAATATACAGGAGTTCTTAGGAGAGTTTTTCTGCTGCTACATAAAAAGTAGCACAAGCATGGAATAGGCTCATGTCACTTCACTGAAGAGAACTGAAACTACACTTCGCTAAATAGTGGGTGGGGGAGAAATTATTTTTGTCCCATGGGATTAAGTAAGAGATGACGGAAACATGGACTTCCCCTGGAAAAATCAAACGCTATAGCAGCTGTACTTCGCTGCAAAAATACCAGGGTGCAAAACTTTCTGGAAAGTGTTTTGGGTTTTGCATTTATACTCTACATTGAAGCTGCAGAAAGGTTTAACAGAAACACAATTCACACCTGCATACGCTCAAACTGGCTTTTGCCACAATCCATGAATGAGAAATCAGAGTGTGCTTCTTGAGGAACACAGATTTATTTTCCTTAAACAACTGCTTCTAAATAAAAGATTTGAAGCTAGTCAGAAGCAATGGGGCAAAAACAGAGAAGCAAACCCCAAAATGTGTGCCATTGCCAAATAATGTAAGACCTGCCTGAGGGTTAAAAAGTCACTGTAGGGGATAAAGTGAATACAGAATGGCCATATACCACATCACACAATATTTGAACTAGGTGTACTTGACCAAGATAGTAAAGAGATTCACACAATACATATTAAAATAGTATTTCTTCCTTTTTACTACGCACTACTGCTGGAACTTGCTGTCACATGAGGCTATGGAAGCAGACAGTACCATGGGGTTCAAAAAGACCATAGAAAAGTTCTAAGGCAACGGGAACATAGGTGATGTACCTGCTAGCACGTCTAATTTAACAAATATGGATGTTGGAGAAGAGAAGAAAACACTAAAAAGTGGCTGGGCTTCCATGCTCTTCTTAAATAGCATCACTTACTCCTACTGCCCAAGACAGAACAGTAGGTTGGATCGACCCCTGATCTTACCCAGCAAGGTATTTCTTACGTTCTACAAGACAACAGAGGGTGGTTTACAAAGTGACTGTAAAAAAAAAAAAATAATAATAAATGAAAGACCTAAACACCCGCAAGTACAGCTCCCACCTGCTTTTAGTATCGGCAAGGAGGCCTCACCAGTTCCCTTGCAGCGCATACCAGCTCCAAGAGAACAAAGCCATCGCTCTGCACTCCATATACCCTCTCCCATCATACAGAAATTTGGTACCTGACATCATCTTGTCGTCTACAGGGAAGCTGACAGCCAAGTCACCATTAGAAAGCCAAAAGCATTATAGCCCCAACACTCAACCGGTAATTTTGAGGAAACACCATGCTGAAAATATTAGAATATTTTAAAGCATGTGGGCTGGATACATTCTTAAACATCTGCTCAGAATTTTACATTCAATATACGTAAGACCCTTTCAGGCAATGGAATCCCCAAATGCGTTGTAAATTGCAAGGCAATTACATGTCAGTGGTTAAAAGATGTATAATTAAGAGGACTGAGCTCAGAGCTTCACACATTGCATCCAAACAAAAGCCACGATTAAAGAGGTCTGAACTGTGTTGTTTTGCATTTGCTAATCCTAGTGCAGATTTCACATTAAATTGCTTGGTGTGTTCATGACATCTCACAGACAAGGTACATATGCTTCCAAAACCACCAGCTTGGTGCCAGAAGTAGAATATGGATCTCCAAGAACCTCAGCTTTTCCACAAACACAAACAGCATAAACAGCAGTTTTGCTGATGGCTCGACTTGACCACGAAAGAACAATTCCCTGCGTTGCCACTGTCTGACCCTCTTGCTGAGACTGAACAGGAAAACATAGATTTTTTTAAGACGTTTGAGCAACATGGAATTTCATCCACTCAGAGATGAACAAAGACCATAAAATCATTGCAAAAAGATTCGCATTTAAAGCCATCTTACAGTAAAACCTTTCAGTAGTATTAGTAAAAACTATATTATTAGAGACAAAGCAAAAACATTCCTTTTTTTCTATTTCATGCTAAGAGACCTCAGGCAACTAGTATGTCTCTTGTGAAGTGGTCTGTTCTACCAAGAGAAGCCGCACCACATCCAATTGTGGTCGACATCAACACCACAAACTTACAACTTCTGTCCCCGTTGTGTGATCTAACCAAAACTTTGGCTTATTTCTGCTCATTTAACAGCTCCATTCTCTACTACGTTCAGCTATCAAACCAAGCCTGCTGCAATTCTGGAAACAAGAGTCCTTCTGTCAGTAAAAGCGTCCAAATTGAGATGGAAAACACTGGGAAACAACCGAAGTAAAGTATGAGAATTCCTGTAGGGAATATCTTTATTAGCCAGAGTACAATCCTTACTCAATAAGACCTCTGAAGAGCCCCGCACAACTCAAGGTTCTGCACACACATGCAAGTACCTGACAGATCAAGCCACTTAACACGTTAAGATCTTACTAGACATTTTTAGATACCACCTGGAACTATATTTTGGACTATTTTTTTTCATATGTTAAAATCTACCTAGGAAGACAGCAGCAGCAACGTTGTCCTCATTCTGCCTTATCAAAAAGCCTTCTACTTCAGCTCTGCAAAAAAGGCAGTTTATATTGCATAAGGATACATCAACAGAAAAGCAGCAGTATATCTTAGGCAATACTGATAATACCAATTATGCTTCAGAATATAATGTAATAAATATAGAACAAAATTTAAGTATTATACCTAATAATACTATCAACAGCTAGAGAGTTTATACATTTGTAAGAAGTTTCAATCAACAGCAGAAAACATAAGAGGAGGAAAAACAACTCATATTGTTCCAAAACAAAACAGATTCTTCTTTTCATTCATCTGATAAACAATACCTTAAAGAAAACATGACAAAGACACTCCAAAGCCTAAAAAACAACCAACATGTAAGACTCCAGGAATTTTAGAAACTCCAAAGGATTTCGGAAAAGATGCTAAGCAGGGAGATTCATAGTTGTTGCCAAAATCACGTTCCTATAGATTTCTATAAAATAATTTCCTAAACATGGCTATTCCTGACCTAAGGTTCAAGACAGGCTCCATATCTTTGGAAGTTTGTTGAACAAGGATTTCTTTCTTTGAGCAGAAGGTCGCAGGCCCCAGCCCTGCAATCACATCCTTACAAGCAGATTCTCAGGGATTTCAGGGTGGCTACAAGCAGACCCAGGTTTTGCCAGGGCAGCCTTCAGATCAGCAACAGAGGGAACATTCAGGCCACTGCAACCTCGCAGAGAGGCGCTGCAAGACATTGTATCAAAATATCTAAACTATGAGCCTGAGAAAGAGAAGAGACTAAGCATAGCACAGCATACCTTGCATCTGTACTTAAAAAAACAAAAAGCAAGCTGCAAATCCAAGTCTTGTCTTTATTCAAGTAACAGATAACCTGCGCTTGCATGTGAGGTTAAACAAAATACCTTAGTCTTATTTTAAGCCCCAATGCTGCAAAGACAAACAAGCTTATTACCACACAATACAGGAATCTTATTCTTGCTTCAGTGGGAATACTCGATAAATAACATAAAGTAGTGCAGCTTCTCACAGAGCAGCCTTTTAGCAGTTATAAGCTATCAAAGTTTCAATATGGTATTACAATAAATTTGCACCTCCTGAGGATTTACCACACTGTGAGAATACAGTACATGCAACTCCATAGGACCAGGCCCTACGTGCAAATTCATTCACTCATCATAAAAATATTGAAACAACAAAATAACTCCCACCAAGTAAATTTCGGGTTGCTTTCTGTAGGTGATTTAGCTTTACAATCAATACATCTTGCCTGGTGTACATATATATTAGAAACAAACCACGTAAAAGGCTGAAGATGGATGCAAAGATGTCAGCAGGTTGTATGTGATAGCTCCATACCAAACAGGAGCGCTCTGGTTCATCAATTCACAGCGATACCCAGTTGGTATCGCAATACCTTAGTGTGAAACACTGCCAGGGGTGCCCACATTCAACTACGGGCGAACGATGCGTTGCCCTAAGTTTGCCGATTTTCTTTTTAAGCCTACCAATCCTCCAAAACTGAGAACAGCCTTAAAATAAAACCTTCATCGTATGTTGTTAAGTAACAAAGTTAGAACTAACTATAAGTCTACATATTTTAATCATATGGCATAATAGAAGGCTTTAAGGTAAGCATTACTGTCGTTTCCAAAATTCAATTGAGGTTACTTGTACAAAGACATTAGCATTTTGAGCTAAAAGACACATTAAGGAACACTTGACCAAAACTAGACACCTCCCACCTTAGAAACCAGAGCTACTTCACCTGTGCGGGGTGAAGTGCGTTGGTGGGGTTTCCACTGGACTCACTTCACAACTACCAGACGTTCTTTATCCCTGGAAAACAAGCATCCTTTCATTTTCAGTCCTGGGTGGGGGGGTGACACCTCACAGAGACCCCCCTGTCCCAGTGGGCTTGCAGGGACACCCAGGGTCCCCCGGCGGGGACAGAACAGAGGGACAAGCACAGTCCCCTGGCTGTGTGGGGGCTGCTGCTGCCCCTGTCCCGCTGGCGCCAACCGGGGACAGCGGGGGCGGCTGAGGGACCCCGGCACATGGCGGGGTGCGACGGCAAGGCCGAGCCAGCCCCTCTCTTCCCTCCCTCACCCCCAGCTTCGGGGGCCGGGACCCCCACAACGTGCCGCCAGCTCACGGGGTGGGGAGGGCAAGTCTGACGGGCCTCCCCAAACCGCCCCTCCACCCCCTCCTAAAAGTTGTGAGGCGAATCACCCCCCGCCGCCCGCCCGGCCGAGGGGGGACACCGGGCGGGGGCACACCGGGCCGGGGGACCCGCGGCTGCGTCTCGGGGCGCCCCGAACTCCCCCCGGCCCCATCCCCAGGGCCGCGGGGAGCGCGGCGGCGGCGCGGGGGAAGGAGCCCCCTAAAAAAGCCGCCAAACTTTCCAGGCCGCGGCCCCGCACGCCCCGCGGGACCGGCACCGCCTCCGCCGCGGCGGCCCCGCACCGGGCTGGGGGACGGGGTGCCCCCCGGTCCCCCCAACCACCGCCGCTCATTAAAAGTAATTTCGGCAAATTAATGCCGCCCCCAGTTCCCCCCTCCAGCCCGCGCCCCCCTCGCCCCGCCGGGGTGGGGGGAGCGGGGGGAGCGGTCCCGGCCGAGGCGCCCCCGCCGCTTCCCCCAGCCGCCAAGCTCCGGCGGCGGCGGGGCTCGGCCCGCTTTGGGCCCGGGGCCCGGCGCGGGGGGCCCGGCGGGGCGGGGAGCGGAGCTGCCGGGCCGCGCCGCGCTGAG
Organism: Streptopelia decaocto; assembly: GCF_964273445.1. Taxonomy (NCBI): domain Eukaryota; kingdom Metazoa; phylum Chordata; class Aves; order Columbiformes; family Columbidae; genus Streptopelia; species Streptopelia decaocto. The sequence continues at coordinate 31,358,333 of NC_138660.1, forward strand.
GCCTAGCGCCCCCCCGCCCCCGTTCTCCCCCGCCGTCCTTCACCTCCCGGGCAAAGGCGCCGCGACGCCGCGCCCCGACCTTCCCGCTGGGCTCCGGCCACCGTCTCAACCCCTTCGGCACTCGTCTCGGCGCCCGAAAGCTTCAAAAAGCCCCCCAACTCCCCTCACCCCCCGCTGCGGCCTACACCGCTCCGGCCGATCCCCGGCCTCGCGTAGCCCCCTTCCCCGCCCGCCCTGCACCCTTCGCACCGCCTGCCGCGCTACGCGAGCCCGGGGATGCAGGCCGGGCCTGGCTTACCTTTCCAGCTGCTTTTTTTTTCTCCTCTCTCTCCTCTCCCCCCTTTCCCTCTGTTGGGCTGACAGATCAGAGTTTCCTCCCCAGCAGAGGGACTGGGAATGGGCTCGGGCTCTGTGCTGAGAAGCTGCTGCCCCCCTGGCTCTGAGAAGATCCTGCTTTTTGTGGGGAAAGAAGCTTTGGGGGCTCTTTATTATTTTAAAACTACAAAGTGCTCAGAGGGTAGGTGATTATTAAGGGGAATCCCTGAATATATTCTCCAGCAAAGAAGGCAGGGCTGCTGGGGCTGCTCAAGAAGAGAGCCAGCAGCCTCCTACAGCACCACTACAGGCACTGAGAGTACATAACATCAGAGAGCGGCTCCTCTGCCCTCCAAAACAACAACTTTCCTACCATCTTGGAGGTAGTAGAGAGGGAGAGAGGGAGGGGGAAAAAAAGTACAGAAGGTTTTTATAAAGTGTCAATTTGGAGGAGGGAGCCAAATGGCCAAAACCAATTTTTTTTTTTTTTTAATAATTTATGTGATTTTATTTTAAATAAAAATGAAATGCAAAGGCGTGTGGCTGAAGAACTAATTTTCTTTATAACCTGTTAAGACCAGCTTTCTGGGGAAAAAAAAAAAATAAAGGAGGTACGGTAAAAATATATATTTTTTTTTTAGTAGCTTTGTTTTTATTTAAAAATTTTAAAATCGGATTTTTTTTCATGCAATTTTAAAGTTGGTAACTTTTATGTTGTTGTGTGATAGCTCTAAAAATTAATGCGTAATTGTGAAAGTTAGCGTAACTTTTTCTGGTACTTGTACTCTCCGTCGAGCAGCTGAGATTGATGTGGGATAGTTTGCTGCGACTGCACCATCACGTCTTTCTCCTTCTCAAGACTTTGTAAATAAAACTGGATGTACAGGTAGGAAAAAAAACAACTATATATATATATTTTTATTTTATTTTATTTTATTTTATTTTTTTCCTAGAGTATGTCATGTAGAGAAGCTATGGGGGATTTAATGCATATGGGTGGAACCCGTGATATATATCTGAGAAATTCTGCTAATCTGTCATAAATTTAGCCTTGTCTGCCCCTCAGGATGGGATGTGAAAAAGTAAAGCTTATGGCAAGAAATTTGGAGGCAATAGTCGAGTTTTGGTTTTAATGTTTTCAAAGCACTTTGCAGCCTTCTAAAATCTGTTTTGGTTATTTTTAAGTTACTGTTGTGATTCGGGGGCCTTTGCTCCTTATATTTGTGAATACTGTTATTCCTGTCTTCTTTACAGAGTTAAGAAATGCTATTAATTTATAATACTGTATCTTGTAATATAAAATAGTCATTGTGTTTTTCTTTGTTGCGGATGCTTTTAATAGACTGTAAAAATATATATGAAGCGCTGTCAAAACAATGTGATGTGCTACGGTGTATCTATAGGTGAAGACACTGAGCACTGTATTCAGCAGACCTGTGATAATGTTTCTTGCAGCAGGATGAGATGAACTGCAAAGAGGCCTTTTTATTTGTCCTGAAGGAGGAGGAAATTATTAGGAAACTAATGAGCTATGCATTAAAGAATAAGTATTTAAGTTTTTTCTGTTGTAAAAATTACTCAGATGGTATAGACTACTTGAAGTGCAGGTGTTGAATTACTGAGGGTGTTATCAGCCTCTCCCCTTCCTCTGTCAAATCTGAAATGTGTTGGTTTAGCTCAGTTGCTGTAACTTTAAAAAAATAAATCCTGAATTTAGATACATCCCCTTTTCAAAACGCACTTTCTGAGCTTGCCTACCTAGTCTAGTGAGCGTAGATTGTGTTTATAATGGGGGTTTCATTGATGTAAATTAGTTTGAATGAAAGTATAGTTAAAAGTCAGCTGGTCTTTGTGTCAAACTGCATGGTTGTTGTTCAGCAGGATTTTTTTTTAATTATGGTTAGTCTACATCGTACATTTTAATAATCCAGAGTGTTGTATTCTGTGGACTTATTTCAGATTATTATTATCAGATTATTAATCCATTAAATGCATTATTCTGCTCTGATATTAGAAAAACAAGGAAAAAATAAAATATGTTCCTCCTATATCGTATTTGAAAAGATTTTGTATTTTGTTTAGAAGTAATGCGATAATTAGGGTACTTCATAACCTCACCAGTCATTGTGGGCTTTGGAGCATGAAGTAACATAATTCTTTTTGTAAGATTTTTATATAAAGAATACTCTTATAGTCTATATCTAAAATTAATTACCGGAATGACAAGGATTACAAATGTTGGTCATATGTAGGATGATTTTAAAAAACCCTTTTGAAATTATTTAATTTGTTGAAATCAGTGGATTCAGAAATTCAACAGATGCAGCGTAAACTAATATTTTTATTTCCTTTATTCTAAATAAATAAAGGACCAAATTCTCAGACCTCGGGTTTGCAAGTTCTTGAATCAGAAGTGTCTGAGGAATTACTCAGTACTTGTGTAGAACTCGTTACCAAGTCCATAGGGCTTTGCTAGAGTTGCAAACTCAAGTTTCTGCGCTAAGTGATTTCTTGTATCCAGTATTGTATTAAATGAGAGCATTGCTACTTTTACCTGTAATTCAGTAGCTCAGTATAATTCAACTATAATTCAATTTAGTTCTTTTGACTGCATTATGAAGGCATTTTTAGTGTTTTAGGAAGAGAGGCGTCCCATGAACAACAGAGCGTTTTTCTGGTGGTCTTGAACATCTGTCCAGCACACTAAGGGGTATCTTAGTATTTTTTTAAATGGGATGCAGATGATCCAACATGTTAACAAAATGGCTCTGAAAGCACTTGAGAACCTGAACACAGGAACAATATTAAACCCTTTCTTTGGCTTATGTGCTTGGCTTTGCAGATACCGACTTTAATCGGATTACTTGCATGCCTAAATTTAAACATGCACCATAGTAGTATTACACATTTTGGTGACATCCTGTGATTTGTTTGATGTGTGTTAATTGCGAAGCCAGAAGTTTAACGTGGAGGGAAGATTTTGAGTCTAGATTGGAACACAAAAACTGAAATGGGATATTTTTTAGTTTCTTTTACCAAAAAAAATAAAAAAGAGAGGACAAAGAGGAAGAAATAACTAGATCTTAGTTATGTGGACTGTTGTGTAATAATTCAACAGAGAAAGTAAAATCTGTATGTTATGGATGGAGAAATTTGTTTAACAAAACTCTGTTTATTTACCTGAGAGGATTAAAAGGATTCTCTTTTTAGTAACTTACTGAAAATTGGAAATATTATTTGTTTTGCTGACAACAGAACATTACACAATAACACCCTAAAGGAACGAAGTCTGAGAACTTTAGTAATGTGAAATTAAAAGAAGATTAAAAAGATTTTATTTTTAATCTTTATGGACAAGACTCTTTAAGTTGGGAAATGCATAATTTTGATAGAGCAGAGCAGTGCTGACGTGCCTCACTGGTATTAGTAGTGAGACAGATGCAGTGACATTAAATAATAACCAAAATTATGATTAGACATATTCTTCTAAGCAGTGCCTTGAGCAGCAGCTTTACGTGGTATTGGTTCATTTAACTGTGGTAAGTCCTGGGGTCAAGCTAACCATTAAAGCCCAGCCTAACAGTATTATTGAAAAATGCTTATTCTTATTTTTCAACAATTCTTTAACATGGAAATTTTATTGCAGTGGTTGTCTGAACTTCAGCTCCCTTGTCTGCTGCAGTAGTATGTGTTTGATAACCAACATGCTTTTTGCCACTTTTCCAAACATCAGAATCCCAATACTGAAAGCATTGTCTACCGTCTGGGGACTTTTCTTTATTAAATACACCCAAGTTATGGCATAAATTCACCTGCTAAACTCCATTGAACCCATGTTTTAGTGCACACAGCTAAAGGTAGAGGACAAACCATACGTAGAACAGAGTAACTTTGCTTTACTTCATTTAAAGTCATCAATGTGAGCGGAGCAATACAGAGTAGAGACAATTTGCCTCGTTTTCCTGAGCGTTAGGGGCTTCGTTAAACCTTTCTGGAGCAACGGGAATTTTGCTGTGGATTTCAGTAGCGTAGTTGCAGAAGTATTTAACCAATTGGGAATAGACGTATGCTCGCTATCGCATGATAATATAATTAATAGATAGCAAACTGTACTGAAAATAGTAATTAACTAAGACTTAACTAATCTGTTCTTCATTATCAATGTGTATTTTAATCTCCTTTAAATAAATGGTATTGTCTTCCTAAAGCTCAGCAAAAAGAAAATAATAAGACTATTAATTGTGGGACGGTTGTCCAGCGTACATGATGGGCATCTGTGGAGATTTCTTTATCTATTTAGCTTCCCATTTTACTAGGAAACCCACTGTTAATTCAAAGTATACTGTTGTATTTTTATTATCTGCTTCTGTCTATTGCTGCTTCATTCTACATTCAGGTTTGAGTGGGTTTTGGTCATCACTGCAAATTGGAAGGATGAGAATTGCCACTCTGGACCAAATCAGTGAGCTCAGTCTTCTGCGAGCAGCCAGTGTAAGATGCTCAAGGTGTGGAATATCCTGCGATGGATAATTCAGAAATGAAAAGCATGCAGGACAGGATCTTTCAAGAATAGTTGGAGTTGAGCTAACACCAAAGCATGAGGCTTAATTAGTGCCCAGGGTCCTGAGATTCCTGTGGATTTTGAAAGTTATTTGTTATACATAAAGCTTTTTGCTCTCAGTACACTTCCTTTTGATGCATGGTTCTGGTCTCTGATCCATTGCAAACATAGGCAGAGGTGTCCAGAAGGTGACAAGAAATAAAATTATTGATTGAAAATATTATTTAAGTACATTAAAAATTCAGTATTAGCATCAGAGTGAAGAGATGTCTCTACCAGCTGTTAAGTCTTACTACACAGAGGCCTCTCAGTCTTGGTAGAGGATACTCAGGTACTTTGGGACATGTCACTGACATCATATTCAGCCAATATTTATTACTGTAAAATGTCTTTTGGGTAAAACCTTACGTGATGGAGAAGACTGTGACTTGTATAAACCCCTACACACAGCGAAGGATTCAGTGTTTGTTTCTGAACAGTTTTCCTTGTGATTCTCTTCAAACTTCAGTGTTTCATTCCCTGTGCCCGTTTGACATTTTATGAGTAATAATAATTATCTGTTAATATCTATTAATAGATGAATAACAGGTTATTTTTTTTTTAATAGGAATTTAAAAACTGCTTCTTGAGCAAGGCAACTTCTCAGTTAACTCTGGGAGAACTTATCCCATAAAACACGATTGAAAGCTTACTTCACTTGTCGGTGTGGTCCTTAACTTTTAGGTGCTTTCTACCATTCCCTGCTGAGTTATTGCTACTTTTTTCCCCATGATGGTAGTGACAATCAAGTCATCATCACTAAAGGTTATTTCAACTAACTGCTTATTCGAAGAACAACACAAAAAATCATTATGAAGAGAGTGTCTTGTTTGGGGAGAGGATGTTTTGGCTTAGAGTATTTTTTTGAGGAGCAGGCGTGTGAGGACAGGAATGGAGATGAGGTTTTATTCCCTTTTCTGCTTGGAATTAGACTGATACCAGGCTGCTGCTCTGCTTTTTCTTTGGCTCTATGAATCTGAGCTTCTTTTCTGTCAGCTTCAACAGCAATATACAGCGCATCCCCAAGCAGATAGTAGCCACTGTCTTGCAAGAATCTGTCAGCCTCAGAGAAGCATCCATCCCAAATATTTTACTTCCTGGGGAAATGCTACAGTCACTTCCTTTTCTGCCTTGGGTCATGCTTCAAAAGACATTAAAAAAAGACAGCTACAACTATTTTTAGGAATGCCCTAGTTCTGGTGGCTGTTTCAAATCTTGCTGAGAACATACCTCAGTTTGACTTGACTTCCAGTTGGGACCACACTGTCTGGTTTCTTTTTACTGAAGCAGCTCTCTGAATTGGGCAGGGTTTAAAGCAGTCTCCCTTGGAACAGCAGGGATGTACCCATGGGATGCTGGTGCTTCCAGAAAGGTGGCTGTTGAACAGGGGTTTTATTTAAAAAAAATGGTTTTTTGCTTGTTTTAAAATCACAGCTTTAGACTGAGATGCTTAAATCTGCCTGTGGTATTTTGATGAAGTTTATTTCTCCTTATTCTGACTGCTGGTGTTAATCTGGCTTGAAAATGTAAGTGTTTAGTAGGGTTTTACCTTGAATTAACTCACCCCTTTCCTTCTCCACTCACCACAGCATTCTGCAGAGGACAAGACTACATAAAGGCAAGGTTTGATCTAAGCCACGTTGGGGTTAAACGCTCACATGTAAGAGTTATGTTCACGCAGTGCTGCATTGCGAGGATACATAATAACTAAACCCATCCATCTCTGTCCCAGACACACACCTGGTCTTTCTCACACTGTTTGTGCAGGCAGCAGTGTAAATAAGAAGTGAGATGAAGGCCACTGGACCATAACTGGTGATACAACCAGTGAAAAATTCTGCCAGTTGGCCACCAGGTGGTAGTAGGGCTGCATCTGGGGAATTAAATCGCCCTCTGCTCTGGCCTTCACTGCTTTAAAGTGAAGTGCAATAATCCCCTGCCCAGCTCCCTGCAGCCACCAACATTGCATTTGGAGGCTCCTGCAGCAGCAGAACTGACTGCTCAGGCCATGTATCACCTGCCTTGTACTTCACAGTCAAGAACAATACTTGGAGCACGTCCATCTCCCATCATCCCAGCTCTTCACTGCCTTCTTCCCATCATGTTCTGCTTTAATCTGAGGTCACAGCTTCAGAATCAGCAAGTAGCAGCAATAATTGTTAACTTTTCTTTTTTTAAATAAACAGAAATAAATTGTGTGAATAGCCCTGTTTCTGTAGATTTCTGTTCTGATGCTTCGCCCAGGCTATATCACTTCCTTTCTTTTGCAGACTCCCCTTTTATTGCTATCTGGGCAAAAGTGCACTTGAGCACTGACTGTCCAGCCACCAGAACAAACAGAAGAGATAGGGGAAGGGCTACACCATAAACTCAGCAAGAATGCTAACACAGATTGCTCTTTACCGCCTAGTTTCCAACAGTCACATTTATAGAGCTTTGTTGCTGTTATCAAGTTTGGCTGAAAAGTTCTAGTTAGGTGGGGAAGAGGGTAAAAGCAGGACAGACAGCACGTGGAGTTGTCCTTTTGTCTTTCAAGATAAGGACTGGACACTTTTTGAATGGAAATAAGGATCTTCTATATATGCTAACTGAAGGATGCAGAGCTTTCAGAAATATAAAAGGTAATATGTGCCAGAGCTCCCAGAGTTAAATAATGCTGTAATACTTAAGGCAAAAAGTCCCCTTTGCTAAAACTTTTGAACCTTTATAAATGTTGAAGAAGTGATAACTGACTTGTTCCACAGCTGAAATGATTCATCTGCGTTTGTACAACGTGGATTTTCAGGAAAAAATAAATAAGGTTTCCATCCTAGGAACCTGAGAGGCAAATGTTTTAGTGAATACAGGATTCACCTACACCCTTTGCTCTTAAACTTACCAACTGCCTTGCTTTTGCCTATGTTCTCACACACATTCTTCTTTTGCTATGTCCCTGCCATGAATCCCTCAGCCTCCCAACATTCCACAAGAATGGGAAGCTTTTGTGCTGTACTTGGACACACGTGGACATACACACTATGAAATCCTGTGACCTGCCACATGAAAAATACACTGCAGTGTTTCCAGATGTCTCCTTAACATGCATAGTACTATGTTTGAATAAAGCAAATAGTTGTCTTTATTTTGTACCACCAGAAGAGCACCATTCTCATGCAACTCAGTATTATTTCCTCATGCAAAATTAGATTTTTTTTTAAAGAAAGTGAGGGCTTTATGATACTGTTCCCATTTATATGATTCCTGGAAGGATTAATCTAAAGCTACATTATATACAAACTTACATTAACCAACATAATAGAAAGTCACTGTTCCAAAGTAATACTAAAGCTTTAAAAAAAAAACAACAAAACCCACACACAAGCCCTTCCCCCACTTTGCTATAAAAAGATCAGTGCACAGAGAAACTATTCTTAGATCTTTATGTTTCTGCTAGAGCAGTGGTGGGTCTGAACGCTGACAAACAAACACGTTGTTTGACTCAAAAGAGGGACAAGTTGCTCCAAAACTGCATTATAAATAACAAGTTCACACTCTTGCCAGTGCTTGATACCTGGATATGCTGGACAAAGGTTACAATCTAGTATTTTTGCCATGTAGACTTGTTCCTGAGTCGCTTACCGAGCTCTTTTCATGCAAGAAACGTGAGTTGTATGAATTACATAGGTAATGGTTGGTTAGTATTATAATTTATTTGTGTACAGTCATTATATACTCCGCCTCTGGGTATAGAACGTTGAGTGCTGCATGTCCTCTCAGACACAACAGTCCTATAATATTATAGGACTATTTCAACATATGAAAATGTGAATGAAGAAAAATACAACAGCCTAGCAAATGGGTTTTGGAACAAAAGGTATCAGTCTCAGCGGTTAACTGCAACAAATAGCTGGATGGAGGTGGCTGCAGTGTGATGAGGCTCTAGCAGCTGGCTGGCTCTTCTACTGCGTGAGCGCCTTCCACAACAGCTTTCACACACTTGGCCATTGTCTGGGACGCTCTACTGATTGAATCTGAAAAAACAACAACAACAACAAAACAACCCAAATAAACACTTGTCAGTCAGTTAACTGTTCATTTTCAAAATTATACACAGACACAGAGATTTAGCACAGGACTGCATACAAACAGGATGAAGACAAATGCTTAGTTGAAGATATAGTTCAATAGTCTCTGCTTAATGCAAATTCAAAGGCATTTTACTGGAAAATTTTGTTTCTTCAAAAGACCCAAATCTTACATATCTTAGTGGAAAGCTTTAAATGCCTGTAAGAATCTTACTGTAAAGCCAAGTAAAATGTGTTGCTGATGGCAGAATGGAAAGGCCCTACTACACATACCTGTCATATAAAAGTCTTTTATTGTGAGCTGAGGTGGAACAAGAGGATCGGCAAGAAGCTGTTGCTTCACTAACTGCAACAGGAAAGGAAAAAAAAAAGTCAGCTTTATGATAGGAACTTGTTACCAAAGCATCTGTTTAGTCAATTCTGCATTCAGTGCAGGTCCAAGTATATTTGTAGTACTACATATGAAGAATGCCCATTTCTTTAAAAAGCATCACGCTATATACCAGCACTAAATCATGCCCAGATACTCCGGGTCTGGTTACCTTTGACAACTCATTTGCCTGGCTGAAGTAGTTAGCCTCTTCCACATCATCGTATCGGACCAGATTAGGAGATACTTCTTCTAAACGCTTCCGTATTTGATCAAGGTTCTCGTAAGGCAAGGTCATACCAGCCAGCTAAGAGATTCACAGAAAGAAATGCCATCAAGTCTAGGGATTTAATACACCGTGGTTTAGATTACCAATCCATTAACATACCTAAAGGAAAAATCAGGAAAAACCTACACTCCTGAAAACACAGGCAGCTATAATGGATGCAAAGCCACAGTATGCTGCTGGACTTCTGATGCCTACAGTTAAGACTTCCCCATGTTAAAAACCAAGGCTATCCTGTTTGCTATACAAAGGAAAAAAGACAAGAAGTACTGTTCTCCTTCCACACAGATGTCCCTTGTACTTTCCCTAGCTTACCACTAAATGAGATAAAAGTTGACACAATTACCAATGCATGTTTTCCCAGTGACTAGTAAGCATGTATTTGACCTTATCTAATGATACCAGATCCTGTCTTCAGAGTTCACGTTGTTTTCTTTCTAAAAAGCAAAAAACTGCATCCTCTAACCCTTTTCCTCTAAAGTACTTCATGAAGAACAGCAGAATTTGCAGATAAGACTTCACCCATTATGCATTCCAGCAGTTTTCCATGTATGAGGAACTTAACCTCTCGGTGTATTTTTATTAGAAGCAATTGATAACAGCAACAGTACCTCAGAGACAGCTCTAATAATCTTCCAGTCTTCCCTTGCCATCCCAGGCGGCGTTACTGCTACTCTCGTCTGCTGGGCCCGACCCTCAGTGTTCACATACGTGGCCGCCTTCTCTGTATATGCTGCTCCGGGGAGAATAATGTCAGCCATGGGAGCTCCCACATCCCCGTGATGGCCTAAGTACACGGAAAGAAGAAACAGGACACAACCACGTAAGACATAAGTCAGTCCAAATAAAGATAAATGCTTTACTAACACATTACAGAGTCCCTGTGTTCCCAGAAAACAGGGGTTTCTAAGGTGCTTTTCTAATACTTTGGAGAGAATGAACAGACTGCAAGCAGTTTTAAATGCTAATTCAGTCTCTACAGTCACTCAGCTTTGGGGTGCTCCTGGAACCAGGATGCTTAGTGAATTAAAATAAAACCATGTTTTCGTATGATAGACCAGCTGGGAACCGACACCGTTTTGTCTGCCAGGTTTGAAGCTACGCTCCAGAAGACCACACTGCTTTATATTCCCTTGTTACTCATCAACAGTTTTGCATTTTTAGCTAAGAAACAGGTAACCAGCATCTCAGTTACGTGTTGGAAGTTCTATTTCTTAGCAGAAAATAACGCTAGAATTTATCAAAGGATCAGATATATTTGTAAGAACAGGCCACTGTTTAGGCTTTCTCTCCAGATAGTAGTTCACAACATTTCTTAATTTACATCTAGTAATTACCTTGATAGATGACAAAACAATCCTTTGGCAAATCCCGACGTGTTATACAACCCGAGTCTGCTCCCAAGAGATACAATACTTTGGGAGGATTTTTCCTAATTGCCTCCACTCCTGGCTTGAAACCCAAATCCAAAGCAGCGACCTGGCTTGCAACCCTGTAGGAACAAACACATCAGGACTTTATTTCAGAATTCTTCCTCTCCCATCTCTCTTTCATATTCTATACCTCTAAATTTAAACTTTAATTTCTACGTTTAAATATAATAGATTAATAAAATCTCACAGAGAGCCTGAAAAGTTTGCCAGGTCAAGAAACTCATTTTTATTAGAAAGTTTCTCCTAGTTTGTACTTCTATTTTTTATATTCCCTCCAGGTTCTAACCTGATAAGCTGCTTGTGTGTACACAAAATCTCTACACGTTTTGCGCAACTTGTGCAGGCCCAGCCTAAATGAAAGTGGCTCCCAAAAAAGCTTTAAAGCAAACCTGTGGAGGATGTTCAGGACTTTCCAATCAGAACCAACACCGCTCTTAGTCCTGGCATTTAGTGCAATGGTGGAAACCGCAGCGTGGATGGCGGCTCCGTCGCCGCGCTGGAGAGCCGCGCTCCCCACCACCACCATGGGCTTTTTGGCCTGGTTGAGGACCTGTGCAAATGAAGAACCAAGCAATCCACTCCAAGGCTCTGAAGACAATTCTTGGTGCAGATAATGTAATAAAGCCTGTAATTTCCCCTATAAGTCTTCCACGCAACGCTCCAGTTTTGAAATGGTAATTGCTTCATTTAGAGATAAAGCAAAGAGAAACTGCTGTAATTATACGCTACCCTGTCAATACAGAACTATACTCTTGATAACCAGACATCTATATGGAAACAGCAGTGCCTGAAACAACCTGTTTTGTATGAAGAAATACATCAGGAGTTTCCTGCACTTCAGAGTTTTACACACCTGAATATATTTAACAGTTCACACAGGTGCACACTAATCATTACCTCATCAAATAACCCCATATACAACCCAGTACTTGGAATCTATCTGTGAGGCATTCGGATTCTTATTCAATACATGTGATATTTAACAGCCACGCTCTTAAGTTGTCTGTACCCTGCAGAACGCGTGTTTTCCAGAAGCAATGTCCTCAAGTATCTGTGCGGACTCTCCCAGATGATCGTATGTGTACGTCAAATTCACAGGAGAGCCAACAAGGGCCACTCGCAGGTCATTGTGAAGCCAGCTGAAAAGACAGCAAACGTTTTAGAAGAATCAAAGAAATACAGAGTTTTACTCAATAAAAGCCACTACTTATAAATTTAGCAATCACTTGAAATAGGATGCAAATTCTTTCAGAGGAATTTAAATAGCATTCATTGCTTTGGTAACATGCAATTTAGCATTATTCTACCTGTTAAGCGAGCTTGAGCTTTTTTTAGAAGGACATTTTCTCTATATACGTCCTGGGACCAGTGCAGCAACATACTATACATGAGAAGTTCATATCAACTCCCTCCCTCCCCTCAAACTTTTTCAAGTACAGTGGATAAAAAACCTGCACAAAATGAGGTGCTACAACTTTAAACTATCTTTTCAAGTGTTAGGCAAAACCAAACCAAACAAAAAACCCTCACCTACAGCTACTTTTAGGTTTATTTAGCTTGACTTAACTCTTAGTTTCTTCAGAATTTAAATTAAAAGTCATTTGTAGGAGAAAATCATTTTGAATTTGACAAGTGCTCACAGTTTTGGAGATCTACTTAGATAAACAGAGAAAAATACAGCTGATTAGAAACCTTGCACTTCTGCAGCTTCTCATACCACATACTTATAAAAATGCATAAATCGTTCAAAAATTTCATCGCATTTTTTCCTCTCAAAAAAGTTAAGACCACTGTTGTTTAACTGATGTCTTTTGGAAGATCCCAGCATTAGGAAGGACAAGGCTGTTATAAACCTCAGTTGTTACATCTTGTTAAAGTTGAATTAGCTACATTCAGAAGTTTGAGAAAGACACATTACTTGCCAACGAAAATAATAAACTTGACTGGCTGCTTCTAAAATCAGCAAGTCTGATTTGTTCCAGCAACAATACGAAAAGCAGCAAACGGATGCTGAAAATAATTCTTTAAGGAATATGCTTTAAGAACTTCTACAAGAGAGAAAATTTGAGGCGTCTGTGTAACGTAACAAAGGAACAAATGTCTGTGTATATGAACTTACACAAAATGTCAGAGCGAGAATGAACAAATCACAGCTATACACTACAGGGAGAAGTGACATCATCTTTCTACACATGTAACACCATTCCCTTTACTAAAAGGTGAACTAAATCCAGCATGTCCGTCTGGCTGAACGCTCTCAACCAACTGCCTGTGGCTCCACCTGAGCGCTGGATCAAATCCAGATGGCTTTGTGTATTTATTCACCACCAAGGAATACAAACCTCTTCCGAATTCTGGCATTAAAAAGTGGGGCCTCAAAGCGCGGATTGGTGCCAATCAGAAGCAGGACATCTGCTTCTTCCACTCCAGCAATCTTGGTATTAAGCAGGTAGTTAGAGCGTAAATCTGTGCTGTGACAAAAAGATTTAAGAAGAGGATGAGAATTCAGTAAAGAGAAGGAATGGAGACGCAGTAAAGATTCATCTTGGGAAGAGGAAGGGAAATACGAGATTTCTCAATCAAAATTACTAACCCAAATTAAAAGAGCTTTGCTCTTTTGTGATTATCAGACACAGCAAAACATTAAAGGAATTACAATGTGGATATTTCCTACATTTATTTATCTTCAGCCTTGTCTGCTATTACACAGTCTACAAGGTCATAACTGTACCACTGTTTTCACAACACAAATAGAAACAAACTCAATTATCCAGCTTACAACAGAGTGTAACTGGTTTTCAGTAGCCTCCTGTTAAACTGCAGTAGCCTCAACACACAGTAAAGTGTGCAACCCTTGCTGTAGTAGAGACTGTGTATCCACTCACAATCCATAACTACTCTGTAGTAATTAACATCAAATTCAAACAAAACCTGCTAAATGCATCAGCAATCACTCTCTTTGGTCATTTCAGAATCTCACCATGAGATGATTTGTAGACTGGAAAGTTTAGTAACATACTATTACAGCCAAACTTTGCCCGAACTCTTACCCAGCTCCAGCGGTAGGGAAGACCTCTTCGGTGCAGAGCGTATCGCAATCTACTCTATTCAGCAAGTCTTTCAGAGCTATCAGCGCTTCTGCATCCACCAGTCCTCCTACAATTGCTGCTACTTCCTTACCTTTGACAGCCTGTAGCTGGGGAAAGAGAAACCATAAACATCAGCCAAAGAAACCACTGAAATAAATTCCCATTTGGCCCAGGTGAATGTTTGTTACACAAGGATGTGCCCAAGCCAGCAGAGCAACCTGGAGTAGCACCGACTGCCCAGCGGTGTCTGACTCCTGCGAGACAGCAACTCCAGCTCCTTCAGAACTCGCGATAAGCAAAGAACAGTTCTCTGTATTCTCTGCAGGTCTCTCGTACTTGAGTTATTGCTCAGATGTGGCCAATTCTCATTTGGTGTGGAGAGGAAGATCGGTAAATGCTCTTATTTTAATGAAGCTACAGTGCAGATAGAATACAAACTGCCGTGACACAAGCTCAGGGAGTAAACTCAGCTCACAGGTTTTCTCTGAGAAGCAATTGCTTTCATAACAAACCCTGCTGCTGTACCATGGGCAAAAACATCCCTGAGGAAAGTTCAATTACAGTGACTCAATTCTACTTTGTCCCACATCAAATTTTTAATCAAAATACAGAGCAGTCATGCAGCACTTCATTTGAGCAGCAGAATCAATCACCACACAGAGAAAGCACTGAGGCAGGCACAACTCAGATATAAGTAATACAGAATTAATGGCTTTGATGGCAAAAGTGGTGATAGCCCAGTTTAAATAAGTGTTCAGATATATCAGACTAATTCAGGAAAGTTGCCTTCTCCTAGATTTCTGAAGGAACAGTTTAGTTTCCTATTTAAATAAAAGTAATTTCTCTCCCAACGCCCCAAATCAAATCATGATAAGATGAAGTTCCTCAAATGGTCTAATCCACAAAAAGGGTAATAATATTCAAAAGAATACATTTAAGTGGAAATACAATGGATTAGAAGTCAAATGCTCCCTTCTGACCTTAAAGGAAAAAAGCCCTTTACTATATGACTGTTTTCATATTAATCATTTTAGTATGTCAGCTTTAGAAACTAATTTTACGCTGCATATATCAAAAATTGTTCTTACCACACCAGCAACACGAGTTAAGACATCCTCCCATGAGGCATAAACAAAGAGTCCTTTCTCATTTTTGATCATTGGCTGAGTAAGTCTCTGACGCTTCAGACCATCATAAGCAAACCTGAGTGAACATTACTAATATTACTAACGAGCAAAGATAATTGTGTGTACTGTTTTCTAGGACTGAGTTTTCTAACAGCTTACAAGGACTTAAATTATAGCGTTAAAAACCTCCCACACACCTTGTTTTGTCAGATATCCATTCCTCGTTGATATCTTCATGTAGCCTTGGCAAAATTCTCATCACTTCTCCAGTCCTTGTGCTCACTACAATGTTGCTTCCAAGTGCATCAAGAACATCAATTGATTCTACCTTCCTGTTCAGTACAACAAATTTGCAGTTTTCATTATACAAGCAGCAGACTACGTAACAAACAAAACAACAATAACAAAAAAGGACTATAGGTTTAGCTTTATATATACACAAGAGCTTAGTTTCACAAGATATTTTAAATACTATCCTCAACAATTACTGAGTTAATAAATTTGAATCTTCTACTGAGCAATCAGTACAACCTACAAGTCCAAAACATTTTAGAGTAAAAATAAAGGAAGAATAGCCTACAAACAATAACATTCTTCCTTTCCTTGAATGACCTGTGAGTCAATAACAGAATTTAGTTTAGATACAGTCTCTGGAAAGTCTACAACAAAAATGCGGAGAAAAAAAAATCAGACAAAACCCACAGTATCATAGATGAACATATTCTAAGATAAAGAGTATGACAGAAGCAGAGAAAGCTGCATCTTCAGTATGAGTTAACATATATACCTTGTCTCCCATGGGCGTGCAGTAAAGGCGTATGGCTTGGAGGTAAGAGCACCAACTGGGCAAATGTCAATAATATTTCCTGATAACTCAGACATGAACATTTTTTCAACATAAGTACCAACTTGCATGTCATTTCCTCTTCCTGTTGTTCCCAAGTCGTCTACCCCTGCAACCTCGCTAGCAAACCTGGTAGATGCAAGAAGAATGAAAAAAACAAATCTGGGATGTCCAACAGCAACACAGCACATTTTTCAACCCTTATCTAATTTTCTGAAGATAAAATATTAGTTTATACACCTGAAAGAAGAAAACAGTTGTTTCGATACATTAGTCAGGACACCTGCAGGGTTCCATTCAGATGTGGCTACAAAAACTAGGTAGATTTAAAACAAAAACCAGCCGTTCAGTGCTCATTGAATTTCACAGTCCAAGTCCAAGCTTACTCCTAACTAACAAGTTATTTCTAGAGCCAGGCAAGTACATTGTATTCTTTGCCATCTGGCTCAAGTTAGCTGGTATGGAATCTCAGCACGACAGAAGAGCATAAATACAGCTATCAGAGGCTATCAAGAATAAACAAATCTTGCAGCAGTGGCTGAGGAAATCACGTTTTAAAATCCACTCTGGCACTAACACCATGGGGCCATGGGCTCAGTACTCTCTGCAGTGAAAAATAAAGAACATTACCTGATACATCGCGTGCACTGTATACACCGCGTCATGATTGTTTTGACTAATGGGCCAATGTTCTTATCCTCCACAGCACGTTTTCCCTCTCTAAATCTACTCCTATCACTGCCAAACATCATCGATTGATCCTAGAACAGACAACAGAAAACAGATGTTCCCAGTCTGCTGGAAAGCACAATTTCACCTAAGACAAGAGTATTAATTCATAAGTCTACACAATTTAATTGGATGTTGTACCTGTAGGTCACATTCTCCACCCTGATCACAGATAGGACAGTCCAACGGGTGATTTGCCAGCAGGAACTCCATCACACCCTCTCTGTTGTGTTTACAAAATAAAGTTTATATTAACTGCACATCATCTAAAAGATAGTGCAACTAATCAGCTACGGGACGCTCAAAGAAAGGTACCTTGCTTTCCTGGACTTCTCCGAGTTTGTCAGTATGTTCCAGCCCTTCATAACCGGCATGGCACAAGCAGCAACTGGCTGCATTCATCAGATAAAGCAAGCATGAACACAACAAATTCTTTTCAACATGGGCACAAACCCCCATCTCTCCCTCCCCCCAAATTCTTACATAGGCATCTGTTATTAATTTAACATGTTGTAGAAATAAAAAGGTATCTGCAAGGAAAAAAAAGAAACAGAAGGAAATCTAACCAATAAAGTCACTAGAGGTCATGTTTCTTAACAATCTGCTATATAAAAAGGTTACATTAGTTATGATTTATTTATTTTCAAAGCTGAAAATTTTACACTTCTGGGTTCCCATTCAAGTATTTATGGCAAGAAGAAAGTCAATTGTAACAGGCATAAAGGCAAATCAAACAGATTCAGCAGAGATCTGCAAAACCTCTAGAACTGAAGTTCAGAGTATGCGTCATTTATGAGACATTTATTTGGTCGATGCCTATATAAACAGTCTTGGAATAAAATTATTCACAAGATTACTCCAAAATTAACAAAAACTCCTGCTCAGAAAATGAATCCCTTCTACTTTCAATCACATTATGAGATAGATGATCACGTTTAGGGATAACCCGTTTCCAGAGACGCAAAGCGCAAACTATGGAATTTGAGTTGAGGTGAGCTAGAGAGTTTTACACCTGAATCTAAAGGTGAAATCCAAGACTGAGCTCCAAATGAATGTCTCAACTAACTGCATAGATTTCTTAATACTGCTGAAGACAGTGTTCAGTCCGGGAGTCAACTACTATTTTACAACAGACATCAATGGTACATAATGCATTAAAGCATAAACTAAGAAATAACAACAATCTCTCTTAGCTAGAGCAAACCTGCAGACACTAATCATACAGCTGAATTCATACATTATCTGAAGTTTACTGTTTGTGTAATATCAGCTGAAAGTGTGTGACTGAAGCCTGAACTACAGAACATGAAAATATACCCGACTGAAAAAGCAAAGCTATCAAATGCTCAGTCCAGGAGCAGGATAATCCATAAGATACTGAGACGTGACTTTGGTCCATAAGCAATCACTGTGGTCCAGCGAGGAGAAGGGAAAAAACCACTTTGAGCAGCTGAATGACACCACTTTGTGTGGTAACGATAGCACAAACAATTAATTACAATATTTAAACTAGGCCCTAAGCACAGTGGAAAACTGCAATTCCTATGAAACACATACAATACCTTAGGAGCTTTCTCTATTTCCACAAGGCACATCCTACAGTTTCCAGCAACAGAGAGACGATCATGGTAACAAAACCGAGGTATCTGAACTCCAGCCTTTTCACAAGCCTAAGAAGAATCAGAAACAAAGGAAAATTCAATTTTAGTTAGACCTTTCAGTTCCACCTCATAAAACATTATTCAGCTTTGCAAAGAATCAGTGTTAGTGCTCAGGAATATAGCGCATTCAACCTTTCATCTTAAGAAATGACCATAAATTTAAAAATTGTGTTCCAGCAGAAATATGCCAAGTTATCAATTCCAAATATATTTTTTCCAAAATTTGTAACTGATAGAAGAAACAAGAACTGATCTTTCATTCTTTCCTCCAAGAATATAACAATTTTCTCTACTAGATAGGACACTAACAATACAAATATATTTTTAAAGAACACATGCACTCTTTGAAGTGCATAAAAAGAAGATTTGAAAACTTATATCCAAAGAATGAGGGATATATTTTGAACTAAACATTATGTACTTTAATGTTCTAACTCACTATACCATGTCCCCATTTAATGGCTTCTTAAAAAGAAGACTGGAATAAGATCTACTTGAAATTTTGGCTTGAAAAGCAACAATGCTGAGTATGGGCTGGGAGATCCAGCTTCCATTTCTTCCCACATCAAGAAGAATAAAAGCAGCAAAGGATCCACATTCTGAATCATAAAAACTAATAATCAAGGAGACAATCTCTCATTTAGCTGAGACACCACTTTAATAAAAGACAAAATTAACAGAATTCCAACCAGAATTTATCAAAGTTGGGATTCATGTCACGTGCGTCTACTTTTAGGCAATATGCAGCAGATGCTTCTTTTTCAAACACTGAACTCCCCAAAGGATTTCTGCCATGGGAAACTGCATCACAGCGAGTGAAAACACCCCTAAGAACTGCAAGGAACAATGCAAAGGTTTCGGGTTTTTTTCTATGTAGAAAGAAAAATTCCATATGGTACTCCCCACACCTGAAGTACTGTGGTTCCTGGGTCCACCAACACAGGATGGCCATCCACAAACACCTCTATTTGGTTGCTGGCTGCTGTTGCAGTTGTACGTCCTGAGAGACACGGAAAAAGAACACAAAAACTTTTAGTTATGCCAGACGCAAACCATCAGACCCCACGCTCCTTATCGTACAGTTATACAGCACTGATACAACTCCAGTTCCATAAACAGGGTAATATACAATTCCAGGGCTGCAAACAAAGCACTCATACATGCCCTTCAATAAGTCAATTACATATAGGTGGATTTTATCATCATATAAACAGATATAAAAAGAGACACTCACCACAGACTCTGGAGGCCTGGGTGACCCCAGCTAAGGCCCTGCGGACAGCAGGCAGTCGCAGCATCGTGCTTTTGGTGGGAGAGAAAACAGCACCAAGGTGTTATCAGTTTGCTGACAGGTTTTAAACAGGCAGAATAAAAACCTCTATACTGAAACAAAGAAATAAACTTAACAGCGGAGTCAGTTATACTGTTAAGCAGCATTCTTTATTCTATCAGCACTGGGGATCATCCTCCATAAGTGCTCCAAAGTCTGGATGCTCTTGTGTTTCTTATACTCACATAATTATTACATATGCATTACAATTTTTAAAAATTTTGACGTACATCTGTACTAAGGAATAATTGATGTTAGTTATAATTGTTTTGTTTCTTACTTACAATACATCTATTAATTATTAGGTAAATACAAACTAAGCACTCTACCTCTAAACAATGTATTAATTATTCCCTCTCCCTCTTGTCATGCAGAAGGATCTAAAACTTGAAAAACATCCCCTCGTTTTGCAGGTGGTCAGAAAGCATTTATCCCTTGTCAATTAGTTAATGATGGGTACGTCTTTTAAAACTTAATCACAGTATACATTAATTCGGCAGCTTCTCTTCAATACCAGTTGCAAAAAGGTATGCGTGCGGAGAAATAAGAAGCCACCTGATATGCTTCTCTTTTTATAACTACCCACAATTGATATAAACACACGTCACCTTACAGGCAACACAGTGAAGGTTACGGTGACAAACAGCTCAGCCCAGCACAACCCACTAACCCACCGAGCCCGGGCGGCAGCTCCGCCACAACCGGGCCGTGTTTACCAGCGCCCGCAGAGGCACCGGGGCCGAGGGCACGGCCGGCGGGGGGGTCACCTTGGAGGCGCCGCCGAGCAGCCCCCGGCCCGCCGCCCAGCCCGTCAAGGGCACCGGGAGATCCCCGCGCTGCGGATGCGCCCCCGTCGTCACCCGCCGCCTCACCTCGGCCTTCCCCGCCGCTGCCCGGGCTGCGCTCCGCCTCGGCCTCTGTGGCGGCGGGCTCGGTGCTTTCCGCCGCTGCGCGGAGCCTCCTTCGGCAATCTCCGGAAGGGCAGCCGCAGCGACCTGTGTCGCTTTCTGACGTGCGCGTTCGGCAATCTTCGGGACTTACCGCTTCGGGGATTTCCGTCAGGTTATCGGCGAACGATGGAACTCGGCAATTTCCGCCGTTCTGGCAGCGCCCTCTCGGCCACCGTCACACACGCCACAATCGGCAATTTCCGTCTTATTCCGCTTCTTTCGTCCGCCAATTCCGACGACTTCCGCTGGTGCCTGTGGGGCGGGGGGGGACACAATGCAAGAAATGTCCCCGTACCCTTGTGATACTGACAGGCTCCTTGGGCTTTATCGCTAACTGCACGTTTAGCACTCCGATCCTTCCCCGCACCTCTGATGTCCTGTCCGCTGCACGCCCTATGCCAGAGCAGCCGACCCGTGGGGAACTACTTCACGGCTCATTCTTGCGGAGGGATAAGTGTGCGTGCGCAACCGCGGAGGGATTCAGTGCTATATAAAGGCGGCGCAGAGGGTGTTGGGCCTCTTTGCGCGGCGGCGAGGCCTCGTGTGTGGGTCGTCATGGGCTTCGGGGACCTTAAGTCCGCCGCTGGCCTCCGGGTCCTCAATGATTTCCTGGCTGACAGAAGCTATATCGAGGGGTGAGAGGCGGCTGGGGGACTACTGGGCCTTGGGGGAGGCGAGCCGAGCCCGGCCAGGCCGCGGGGAGGCCCGCAGGCCTGACGGGACCGGGCCGGGAGGCCCTTCACAGGGAGTGTTTCGCTCCTCGGTAGCCGCTGCTTCGCCTTCCTGTGTGCCCCGAGGAATTGGGGTTAATTTCGGGTTATTCTCCGCAGGTACGTCCCTTCTCAGGCTGATATCGCAGTCTTCGAAGCGATCGCCACCCCACCTCCTGCAGACTTGTGTCATGCTCTTCGGTGGTACAATCATATTAAGTCGTATGAAAAGCAAAAGGCAAGGTATGGTTGAACTGCAAATTTGGAATAAAAGTGCTGACTATGAAGGGTTGCTTTTTTTTTTTTTTAATTTGAACAAAAGAGTGTTTTTCAATGGCACCACGTGGCATCTTGTGTTGCCATTGGAACAGGAGCTGCTCTAGAAGCAGAGCCAACTTCTGTCGGCACATTAGACTTTTCATTTAGAATTTAGGCAACCAGATTACATCCCTGTCCAGTTGCTGACACTTCTGCTAAAGCTTATAAAAAAGGCTTGAGTTTTCTTGCTACCATTTACACAGATAAATATGGTGAAAGCTGGAAGTTACTTGCCAGTAAACTGCATAAAGGCAACACCAAAATGGTTTAGAAAGTACTATAGGAGTCTTTAAGATAATTATACAGTATATAGATGATAACTAAGGAGAATAGTTCATTCAGGTTTTTAGTCCTGGAAAATTAAACAATTAGTTGCAATGCAGAAACATATAAAGAAGAGGAAATATGAAAGCAAATGTTATCTTTTTTCTTTTTTAGTGATTTTAGTGTTCATGAAAGGTGCTGTATTGACATCCATGGAGACTGCAGGCCTCTCTAAAAAGGTACAGCATAGGTAGTGTCAGTATTGCTACACTGCCTCTTCTGCGTGCCTCAGTCCTGTTTGGAGGGAGCTCATAAAGTTGGGTGGCTCAGTCACCAGTCCATTTACGAAGCTCTTAATGCTAAAAAGGACTGAGATCTTTAATTTGCTTCACCAAGTCCACTCTGTGGAAACTGCTTTTAGTTCCTGAAAATTAAAGTTGATTTTTATGGCTCTTCTAACAGCAGTTCAGAGGAAAAACAGTTAATGCTGAAACCACAGAGCTATATGAGAGGATTAATTCTGGGGGTTCTGGTCCTTCCTGTGCTGTTGAGAGCTGAGAGAAGCATTCACTGACACTTCCAAAGAGTTACCTTGCAACAACATGTTTTCTGTTAGTGTCAGTTTTTAAACAAATGAAAACATTTTTAGGGAAGCATGAACAAGAAGTTGATAACTTCCTACACAGAATATAGTGCAGATAAATTATTCCATTAGAAAGCTTTTTCTAACTATATACTTAGGTGGAGCAGCAGTGTTGGGCAGGATCATGTCAGTTCAGAGGAACAATGTTTCAATAGGGGATTTGCTGTAATCTCAACTAGCGTATTGTCAGGAGCACTGAAGATTTTATTTGGGGAGTTTTTGTTTTCAAGTACCAGAATTAGTGATTTTTTTTTTTTAAACACAGCATTGTTACTATTAATGCACTTGTAGGTTGATTGACAAATTGGCATTTGGGTAGGTTCATAATACCTGCTGTTTCCTTTCAGCTTGCCAGGAGTAAAGAAGGCTTTGGGGAAATACGGCCCTGCTGATGTTGAGGACACAACAGGTGCAGCCACAGATAGCAAAGATGATGATGACATTGATCTTTTTGGATCCGATGATGAGGAGGTACTTGTGACTGCTTTGTATTATTTTTGTGGTTTTTAGAAATACCCAGCTGTGAAGATTTTTGCCTTAACTAGTTGAAGCTACTTAAATTTGTGACCTTAAAACGAAATCCTTCTCGGAATTCTCAAATTCAGCTGTTTTTACAGAACAGAGAAGCTCAGAAAGTCAAAACTCAGGGTTAGAAAGGAATGTGTTGCAGTGGGCTGAACTGTCTACTTTAACTTTGACTGGTTACATGATGAGTAAAACAAAAAATCACCATCTTTCGGCTGACAGTTGTGATGATTTGTTTTTGCCTGAGCCAGTCACTTCGGTAACTGTTGAAAGATGGGGGCTTTTGGTGCTTTTCTGTGATTCTGGAATTCTTTTTCAGGAAAGTGAAGAAGCAAAGAAACTGAGGGAGGAGCGTCTGGCCCAGTATGAATCAAAGAAGTCCAAAAGTATGTCTACCAAGAACTTTTAAGTTTAGGTTAATTTTCTTGTATTTGAACAAGATGGCTGGAAACACTAATTAACTGTAGTTAACTTGACTGGAACGAGACCAAAGTCATGAGCTTCACTTGAATTATCTGTGAGCTTGGCCTTTTTTGTCCCGCTTAATACACCCTTGCTTGACTTACCCAGAGGCTGAGCTTTGTGTTTAAATTGAGAAAACACCAGGATTTTATTTGAACATTTAGAGAAGAAGCTGCAATATGCCAGTCCCTCCACAGCTACTGGTCTGGAACTGTTGAGAACTGTAACAGTTGCAGTATTCCCTCTGTGGAAAAGAAACTGTTACACAGCATTAAGCTCCTTCTCAGATCCTCTGAGCAGGACTTACTATGTAACAAACAATCTTAGCTTCTTTAGCTGTGTTTTCTTCTGAGACTTATTTCTCAAGAACATATATCTGCATCTTGAATGTTAGGATATGTATAGCTTAAATACTTAGAAATGTATGGTGCTACAAGAGGCGTGTCACAGCTATGTGAGGAGGTTCTTGATGAATTTGGAAAAGTTTTTGTAAAGATAGTTGGCAAGTATATTGATAAGTTTTTGAAAATTTCCCAGCTTTTAATGGTGATTTTCTTCCCCCAGAACCAGCTGTTGTTGCAAAATCATCGCTCTTGCTTGATGTGAAGCCTTGGGATGATGAGACAGACATGGCCAAGCTAGAGGAGTGTGTTCGCAGCATTCAAGCAGACGGCTTGGTCTGGGGATCCTGTAAGTAGAAGAGCAGGCAGAGGGGAGATAGTGCGGTCCCTTAATGCGTTAATAAGACCTTGTGGTCACTGCTGATCTGAAAATGTGGGTATTAAAAAATACAGTACTTCAGTATCTTGAAATAGTCGAAGAGGTGTATTGGTGCAGTGGCCAGGTTAAGATTCAAATACAGATTTTAAGGGCTTTAAAACTTTATCGTGCACCCACATCACTGAGTGGGTCCACAAAAACAAATCCTTTCTGACCACCTTGTAGTGAATGCTGTGGTTTTGATTGGGCAGTCTATAATATGGAACAAATTATGGTTTTTATGTATTCCTGCAGACTGCTTATGTCAGTTCAATTTTAGATTTGCATTTTGAAGAGATTCTACCAATCAAGGAGTACTAAATGTCTTCTTTTTCTTTTTTCTTTTCTTTTTTTTGCAGCCAAGCTAGTACCAGTTGGCTACGGTATCAAAAAGCTTCAGATCCAGTGTGTTGTTGAAGATGATAAAGTTGGAACAGATATGCTGGAAGAGAGAATAACAGCTTTTGAAGATTATGTACAATCAATGGATGTAGCTGCTTTCAATAAGATTTAAGTCTTGATATATCTAGAATAAATGTAATTGCAAAAATTGGGCTGTGTCTGGTTAATTCAAAATCTGGGTAAGATAGAAGCTAAAACTGAATTTCAGGGTTGCTCCAACACCCCACTGTAGCAGCCAAGAGCTTGACCAGAGGAAATTTGCTGTCAATCCAGATTTAACATTTACCTGGCTTTAAAAATCTGAAATGCTCTACTCCATTTTGGGGGAAGTTGCATCTTTGGAAATTGCTGTTAATTCCTCTAGAAGAAGGGATGGCTTTAAGGGAAAAGTACAGAGCTCAGGCAAAGTGCAAGTAACTTTTTAGCAGTTGAACAGAGTGTTTTGCTTTTGTTTAGTAAGGGTGGTGACTAACCAAATATACTGTGGCTTTTGTTGAAAACTAAAACTTGGCTGTTCTGAGGGAGTGTAGGTGAAGTTAGAAGCAGCTGCAATATGCTAAAGATGACAAAGTGTGCAATGTAATTTTTCATTTTTTCTAGGGCTTCTTAACTAGTAAAGTAAATCATGGTGTTGATAAAAACTCCTGCTTTCCCATCCCAAGGACCCTGCCAGGTGCTATGAGCTCAGATGCGACCAGGGGGCAGCAGGGACCTTCCACAAGACCTCCAAGGCATCTGCTGTCCTGCCCCCAGCCTGGGGGTGTGGGTAACATCCTACAGCTCATGCAAGTGGAGAATTTTCTTGAAGCATGCTCCAGGCTAAAGAACAAAATAACAGGTGTTCAGTTAATATGCAAAGTAGAATTAACAGCAGTTTGATCCGCTTACTTGGCTTGAGGTTGGTTTCTAGATTGATTGAGTTGTTTGTTTGTTTTTTTTTTAAAGAACCTATCAGAACTAAATTGTTTTCCAACAACTATCCATAGCAATGATACAAATTTAAAAGCTGTCAAAGTTGCCAAGCTGTTAGACAAATTCACATTTCTAAGATTTCTCTTGGACTGAGATACAGAATTTATTGTAATCATGAAGTGGAAGCCTTTTAAATGCCACATTGGTCCCTCTGAGATGAAGATGCTCAGTGCCAAAGCCTGACAGCAGCAGCTAAAATGACTCTTTTTGTCCTTTTTTTTTTTCATAAAGCATCTGTATGTGGTTACCTGGCACAGCAGGCCCTCTTCATTTAAAGATCTGCCAACTTCAGATTATGCCAGAGCTTTATTTTATACTTTGTCTCAGAAAAAAGGTAATCTGCCTGCTGGAGGTTTAAAGGATGATTTAACAACTCAAAGTAAGTACAATTATGGGCTTCATCCCCACTTT
The DNA here is from genome assembly GCF_964273445.1 of Streptopelia decaocto. Lineage (NCBI taxonomy): Eukaryota > Metazoa > Chordata > Aves > Columbiformes > Columbidae > Streptopelia > Streptopelia decaocto. Next base: position 31,384,597 of record NC_138660.1, read on the forward strand.
CCATAAACTTAACTCCTAAAGGACCTGCTTCATCTTGTAATTAACGCACAGTATCCCTCCTGTGCCAATTCTTTAGCTGTTGCTTCTGCTAAGTCAGTTCTAGCAGTTCAGTCACAGTGTCTGATTTCTGATAATTTATGCAAGATGTGTATATTCGCCCATTTGAAAATCAAGCCCTTTATATAGCTGACATAAACCTTAATTCCTGTAGCAAAGAGAGTCAGGGCTTGCTTTCATCTTCCAAAATCTTTAGGAAAGAGCTGTTCTAAGCCTAGACAGTCACTGCTGCTGAGAAAAGCAAATGAACACTATTTAGAAACAACATTTTATTACTTCACTTGGAGAAGTAGTCAGGAGAGTAGCACTAATACATCATTCTTAGAAAGACGTCAGGGAACATGTGAAGAAAAACTTCAAAACAGTTGACTTAGGCACATTCAGCAGCACAGTGCCAAAATATTATGATTAGTCGCTATGTGCCAGGCAGCAAATGACTCAAAGGAAAATGCTGCTTAGGAACTTTCCAGCCCAAAGTTAAATACATTGAAATTCCACTGATCCCGCCTGACTCTGCCAAACTTCGAAACCAAAGCCCAAAGAAACAGCCACAAACCACAGTCAGGCTGTTTCTGTTTGTACAGCTACCAATGCTGGATAGGCTCGTGCATGCATATGTGTATAATATAAAGGCTAATATATTTACATATAAGGCCTCATTTACAGTATAAATGCTACTTACGTCTGTTGGCAGGCCATAGAAACTAGGCAGATTATCTGAAAGGCAGTTTTATTCTATATACCTAGGCCAGTAACAAGGGAAAAGAAAAACAGTTCAAATTCACCCAAAGCTTTATGCTTTTACTTCCGGTGGAGTTTTATCCCACATTCAACTTTTTAATTACATGGTATTGTGTCAGAAACTGGTCCACTCCACTTAACATACATCTGAAGATATGGCTGCAGACTTGTAACAGGATATTGTTGAATTCACTCTGCCCATTTTCCGAAGATTTGCATTAAAGCAAACAAAATGTTATATTATTTCTTTACTTTTGACAGGGCAATAAAAAGCGACTGATAGTTGTGAACCTTTTTAAGCCTGAAAGTTTAAAAATAAAAAGAGAACAAGTATGGTGGGAGGCCTTGAATCTCAGCTTCTGTAAGAAACATTTTCCCTAACTCTTTGCACATTTCAAATGAGCCTAATACCTGTATGAAACATCTGCTCAGTATTTTGCATTCAACTGGTGCTAAAAGCACAAGAGTAAGTGGCCAGAAAACATGGGATCTCCTGTTTTAGTTTTGAGTATAAGAGCAATGGGAGAAAACACACTTCCAGGTGATTCCTCCTTAAGGCAACATGAGACAATCAGGAGTCAAGACTATCACTAAAAGAGAACTGGTCCTGGTTTTAACAAAACAAGGACATCGACCCATTGACGTATGGTCACAACCCCTTGGATGAGAATTCCTAGATCAAGCATGTCATCAGTGATGGCAAGGAGGAATATTATTATTATGTGCTTTTTTTATATCAATGAGGTATGGAACTACAACAAAACAACAGGATTACAACAACACTCCCCATCAAAAACCCAGTTAGAGCAATTCCACTTATGCTGACAACACTCAGCTCAGGCTGTGTATGCACTGCAAACACACCACACCCTAACGATGCGTCCTTTAATAACCTCGCAAGGAAAGCAGCAAGTGCAATTAAGCCAGCTGTTTACACAAAACTGTACATGCAAAGATGCACATCTGACTGTCAGACACTCAGTCAAGAACACCTTCAAGTCTGCTGTCAGCTCTTTTGGAGAGGAATGGTGACAAGCTCAGTCACTGAGCAGTTTCACAATAGTGCCCGGGTGTATGGGTGTTGTCCGAGCTCCAGAGCTGCTCACTGACCGTCCCCGACCGGCTCACCTCCCACAGGGCCAACTTCAGCACCTCTGAGACCGTTGTCTTGACCTGGGCTTGGAACTTTTTGCTAATCAGAACGTAGAGGATTGGATTGAGGCAACTGTTGATGAAACCAAGGCCAGTGGAGAGGGGAATGCCATCCTGCAGCAAGTCGTGCAAGTTTTCATTGTGGTGAGCAGACAGCTCCACAACACTGAATATGTGGTACGGTGTCCAGCAAACAAAAAAAGCTACAACTACAGCAATGATGGTCCAGAAAAGCCTGCTGGATGTCAAGACAGTTCTCCTCTTCACTTTGACAATCAGCAATGAGTAGCAAATGACCATGGTCACTAGAGGAAAGAGGTAACCGAATGCAAGCCTCACCCAAATGAGAATGTGATGTGTCAGCAGAATAACTTCTCTGTCATTCACATGGAAATTGTTGTAGCAGATGGTGACATTGTTGAGAATTGTAGCTGTGTCTCTGAAGTATAAGGCAGGGCCACCAATAATTGCAGCTGCCATCCAAATGATCCCACTAAGAATGAAGGTGTTCCTTACAGTCCGATACTTGTAGGAAAAGACTGGGTGGACTAGGCGGATGTAGCGGTCGAGGCTGATGAACGTCAGGAAGAAAACACTGGCAAACATATTAAGTAGCGCGATGAACGAGTTCATTTTGCAGAGCCACTTCCCAAAAGGCCAGTGGAAGCCCATTGCCACGTATGTAATATAGAGGGGCAGGAAGAGCACAAAAATGAAATCTGCAATGGCCAGATTGAGGAACCAGAGCGTAGATACAGATTTATCCCACTTAAAGCCCATAAACCAGATGACAATGGCATTACCTGGCACTCCCAGCAGAAATGCCACGCTGTAAAAGGAAAGGGAAATCATATGGGCAATGCTGAGGGAGGACTGGGGTGACTCATCTTCCTCAGACAGGTCGTAGAAATAAGAGTAGTTCTCAAAATCTTCAAATGTCATGTTGCACAGTTGCTTTCTGGGGAAGAAAAGAAATGGAACAAAGGAGAAATGTTTTACTGTGTTGAAAAGAGTAACCTGCAACTTCTTTAAGTTCTTTGTCATAAAAACCCCAAAACATTGACTTAGTTTCACGTCTCTATCATTTTTTAGCTGCCAGGTGTTAGCACAAGGCTTATGGAGTATTTTGAAATGATCAAGACAACACTTGAAATCTCCAGGAACTCTTCCACTCACATTTACTTCTTAACACAGAGCACTGAGCACAGTATCACTGATAAATTTCTGCGAGACCAGCTGCAAAGTTTTACTGAAGTGTGATTTTTCCATTCTTTTCTAGTCAGGCTTCATATTTTACTGCTGTGTTCCTATTTGACCCAAGTTTTATGGATTGTATCTGTCAGAAATTAGAGAAGCACCAGGCACCTCTGTAGGCCAAAAAAATGCAGTTAAAATGCCAGGAAGCAATTTTTTTACAAAATTACCACCCACACCCCTCAAATTATAGTTAACAAAATCATAAACAATGATTTCTCCAGTAATCAAAAGTTAAATAGGTTTACTCCTCTTTATCACGTATCTATCTTTGTATCAAGGAATGCTGATTTTCTGACGCATTCAATGTAGTACATTTCCTTAACACAGAGAACGAAACATACAGAACCTATTTCAGGGACTATACGTACAATTGTGGTTTCTTCCACTAGTGAGCAGAGAAACAGGTAATTGTTGAAAGAAAATAAAGCTTCGCAGGAGAATAAGACACGCTGCAAGAGCTATAGTTGAAAATATGTTTCTCCTTTTTTTAAAGACAGAACAACGGTCTCACTTTTCTGCTGCAGAAGCTTCTTACAAGTACAATATGATTTTTCACATAAGAATTTTCTTCTAATACTCTAAAGGAAGAGTGTGGGAGGGAGAAAAGCCGGGGAAAGGGGAAAAAAAATATGACTGGGAAAACAGACAGCAAACAGAGGTTAAACAGGAAAAAGCATTCAGAAGTTACGCGTTCGTTCCACAGTATGGACAAAACTGCCACAGAGCAAATATGGCAAAAGTATCTTCCACGGTCAAAACAAATATTCTGCTAAATTCTGTTGGCATTTAAAGCTATATTGTCCGTTTGGACCTGTACCTGAGACCAGGATCCAACCAGCCTATGAGCTGTACTATGGCTGAGCCCACCAGTACAATTCTGAGCGCTAGCTGCATTCAGAAACCGAAATTCAGCCCGCACGTTTGGAACCCAGCCCTGCATTCCTGTAATTCCAGTAATTTTAGCATGTTAAGGACAACAGGAGCAGGGTCTCCTGAGTACGATGCCTGCAGAACCACATCTACAAGCTCGTCTTCATGGACACACCTTTCCCCCCAAAAAGTAGCTTGCTTATTTAGAAAGGATTATTCACACAAGTGAAGCTTGTGTGTTCACACACATCAGGAGGATAAAATTTCTCTTTCATATATAGACAAGGGGGAGAAAAAAAAAAAAGTTGTATAATTTTATATCTCTTGATCAAAAAAAAAAGTCATTAGATTCAATACAGCCTGTTCTGTCAAGAGGCTGTGATAACATTTGCCCTTTGCAATTTACATCAGGCTGAAGGAATGTTATTTGGTTTGCTGTCCTGATAAAATGATACTTATTGGGCGCATTTATGTAATTACATGCCCCTTGGGGGCAGATTCTGCACCAAATACCAGTACCACCCATCTGAGTCATTTTTTTCAAATAGCTTAACAGCTGCTGAGAAATAATATAAACAAGGAGCAGTACCACTAACATCTGGAACAACATTACATTTGGACAACTTCAGGGATTGGTCAGGTTAATAACTAGATTTTTAAGTGTCTGCGTATATAAAGTCCTATACCTTCAAACTGAATACATGGAATTAAACAAAAGAAAAATCCAATTTTTCAGACTCTTGCTGATTAACATCCTGTATTTCAGTCACAAATCAATTTTGCTTTTAAGTTTCTCAAGAGCTAGCACGACATGACAATACTTGGATTCAAACATTTCCTTTACATATGTGTAATCGCCAAACTTTTTTTTCCAAATGGTGCTGAAAAAGAACCAATGATAAGAACAAACACTTACCTACTGTTTAACAATGTTAATTTTACATTTAGAATTTCAAAGATGATTTATAACAGGAGAAAGAAGACATACCTAAATAAATACCAAGTATTTACCAAGCCTCCTGTAGTTTAAAACTCCTCCATTGAAAGAGCACACCTCTAGGATGCAACTGCTTTTCCAAGCTTGTATTTTTCCTTATCTCTGAGTCTTCCAATGCAGTAACTCTAGCAGTGGGGGCAAAAAAGCAGGAGGGACATTGCCTTCCATTGCTCCCAGTGCACAGATGCTGAAAGCAGATTCTATGGCTAAAGCTCAGCAAAGACTGACAATTACATTTGCAAAAACCAGAAACTGTTACCTCTGACATGCAAATAAATGAAGCACTTTATAAAAGGACTCGCTGTGTTGTGCCCTGCCTTGAAAAAGATAAGCAGTGATTTTTTCAGGGGAGCTATGCTGGTTCACATCAATAAGGACCCAGATTTTTTCTTCTAGGATAACTGTTAACCATCATTCAACAGGGATGTTTCTTCATGTTCTTGAAATGCACATAGTCTCAATTACATTACTTTGTTTTTTATTTATTAATAAACTTTCAGAGTCAGACCTGTCTTGCAGTTCAAGGCTAGGTCTTGAAAGTGAAGAAATCTCATTCTAGTCCTTATTCTGTCACTGATTTCCTGTATGATCTTTGACAAATGGCCCAATTTCCAGGCTGGAAAGACTCGAGAACCTGTCTGCAAACAGAGCCTCAGTAGAGAAAACAAGACTTTTTGCCAGTAGTTTCCCCTTGGCTTTCAGGCCAACTGCTAGAAAGGGCAAGGGAGGTTTCGTGCAGTTCATTGGCTCAGTCCTCACTGGTCCAGGGCTGCAAAAAGGAGCCAGAGGGAGGAAAATATTTTCAAATCAACAGGAAAGTGCTTTTAGAGTCCTGGCAATGGAACTCAGGGGCAGCCACAGGTTACAGAACAGTGTTGTATTGCACATGGATGAATATAACTAACTTTAGACTTCATCCTGTCTTTTTTTTTCTTAATAGTAAACAGAGTAAACAGCTTATGTAAAGTGTACGCTCAGTAGTTGTTTGACTGGCATCTGTTCCTGTTTGCTGAGGTCACAAGCAGCTCTGGAAACTGAGCCTCCTTGATTGAGTTGCTTAATTATGAATACAGTTGCTTAATTTTAAGCAAATAGGTTTCAGAGTGTTTGACCCGGAGGTTTCATTTCCTGTCCCCTTCTGTAAAACAGAAGTTAATTACTAAACAACTTTGTAGGAATATCACAGGCTGGGACTTGGTGCTAGTATCTTTTAAATCCAGGGAAGGAAAACAGAATTACCACGAAATACTGATAGCTTGGAAATCTTTCTAAAATACCTAGCCACAGAAATGCTGGGAAGAGATTCTACCACGTGCTGTGTAAACTATCCTCTGAATCTCAGAGGGGAATTAGAGAATCAGATCTCAACTGATATATTCATAGCTTTTCACTACGAGTACCTAGAGTTCATTTTCTCTGCCACCACTACAGTATTTCATAAAGTCAAATGAGCCATTCATTATGGCTCATAATGACAACGGGGACAAATGATTGGATATGCTTAAAATAGAACAGTTTTTGTCACACTGTGAATGGCCTTCCAGTTACGACACGGGACCAGTACTTTGGACTCTATTTGTGGCCACACCACAGACGTCCTGTTTGACCAAGGGAAGTCGTTTGACCTCTCCATGCCTCAGCCCTGAGGTCACTGGAATGGCTTTGGAATGAAATCCCATTGGGTTTTCAGTCTAAAATAGGAGAACACAAACAGAACAGTTGCAATTTCCACTCGCTTAACTTGCTGCAAATTCTTCCTGGGGGTTTAAAGTTCTCTGAGCACCACACAAGTTGGGGTCCAACTTAATTATACTAGTAGTTTATGCCACATTTGGGCCACAGCCTACACAACCTTTTTCTCACATTTGGTCCTCGTTATTTTCAAAATTGACGGAGAGGTCCAAGGGAAGAGCTTATGCATTGTCTATATTAGTTAGAAGTTAACACAAATATTTTCGTGGTAGTCTCAAAATCTATTTGTTCAGCATGATAAACAGTGCTCAGAGCCTCTGACCAGCTAAATTGATTTAAGAGGTTACAATAGCAGGTCCTGACTTAATAGTAAAGTTATGGTTTGCGGACTTGGCTGTCTCAATAGTTAACTTCATCAAGGGAATATATTACACAAACCATCCTTTTAATGTCTTCATAAATAATTCCGAGCACATCACATTCTGTGTGTATGATCTATGGCTAAAGGAAAGCTTATTTCATTGATTCACTTCAGGTTCTGCCATTTGCAAGAATCAAATATTGGAGGACAGCTGGTTTCTAAAAATGTCACCTAAAGACCTCTTGTCATACTGTGTCTCAGAAAGCTTGGATATTGAATTCATTTGAGAGCCCTCAAAAACATTTATTGGAACTTTTGAGGTGCTAAATTTTGAATTTATCCAGCTTCAAAAACACAAACAGGAAATTCACAGAGAGCTGAGCAAGTTTGCTAGAGATATATACATATTTCTGGCACGTATTTTACAAAGACATAAGAAAAGATCCTAAAACTCATGAGGAATACTGAGGAAATTACAAACTGCTATAGACTCATATATCTCCCTCAAAAGAACAAAGCAAAGATGACCATGTGCCTCCATGTAGAAACATTCCTATAGCAGAAAGTGCCCGATATACCCAAACTACAAAATTAGATCATAGCTATGCTATAATTTAGGCCTAAAGCTGGCCCTGCAGCCAAAACTACATGGTCACAATATAAATGCGTTTGTTCCAGCAGACAAGACAAGAACGCAAAAAAACATCGTTCTCCATTATGTCTCTCCGTGAAGCAGAGTTAGAAATGTATACACAATGTACTAGCTAGACATCTCCTAAAATTTATGCCAAAAACAACTTTGAGCAAGGCCAAACACGACCTTATTAGTCATAACACACCACGTCATCTGTGGTATTAAAGTCATTTTACCAGATAATTGCCTCAGAACATTTTACATCTAGTGAGTGTTACAGCGGGATTAATAAACCCTTACAGAGCAGACTCAGTTAACATTGGTAAAGCAATGATTTCAGACCAGCGCTTTTGCTGCCACAGAAATATTAAACAGCAAATGGAAACCCCAACTTTATATCTAAATAATGTTGCCTTAATAGGAAAAGTATCTACAGTAGGTCTGGCCTGAATATAACAAATCATCTGGACAACTGCTGCAACTGAGCAATGCACCATTTCCACGATCAGGTAACTCAATATCTGCAACCAGCAACTGCGTATCATCAGAAATTATTTATTTTCATGCTGAACCCAAGCGCCAAGACACCATCACCAAAGAAAAATAAACTCAGATGTCCTCAGGATATGCACTGGGAAAGGGGGGGCGTGCACTTAGTAGCTGTGTAGTTACTGCTTGCTCCTGCTCTCATTTCCTTCCATTAATACAGTTAAAAGCAGAAATATCATTTTTAATATTCCTTTTGAACATAAGGAGTTGCTGTAACTACTAAAATCTATCATGTCACCACAGACATACTACAGCAGAGTCAAGAAAATGACAGATGATAACTGTGAAACACTGAAAGTGGCTGCATTCTGGGAAAAAAAAAAAAAAAATCTAAGCATTCTTACAAGCAGGTAAAAATAGAAGTTTAGGGAAACAGTGCCACTTGAGATTTAAAATACGGTCTTATATTGTATGTGTCAGCACTGCCGAAGTATTTACATAACCGGTCATAAGGCCTCAGTATTATTCACAGCCCTGAGTGAAAGTGGACTCAAGTGGGAAGCACCAACAGTCTGGTTTACAGAGAAGGCGGCTGAGAATGACCTGCAGGAAGTGTCTGATCAAACCAGGTGCCAAACCCAGAGTCCCTGCCCAGTGGTTCAACGACAGTCACATCCTCCTTTCTGAAACCCAGTGCTGTCCTCTCACTCCTGATGGAGTGGAGAAACCACAGCTTCACCTCTGGGAGACCTTCCCCTGCACCATCACACCCACTGTGCTGGAGGAAACCAGCACCTACCTGGGCAGCCCTTGCAGATTCTGGGTTTTTATTTCTCTACACTGAAGAGAAAAGGAACCTGGATCTCCACTATTTGCTTGTCATAGACATTCATGTGTCTCTACAGGCCCAGGACATGAGGCACACGATGACAAAGCCCAGCAGGTACACCATGTATCATATCAGCTGTGTCCTCAGCGTGTAAGATAGACACACTAATGAAGTACTGAAGTTTCACTTGTTTCCTATTCCTCCACAAATGCCACCAGTATTTTCTTTGGCTATACACCACCATAATAACTACAAGTTTTTAAACTAAAGTTTTTCAAGTGCCTCAGTTTCACAGTGACTGGATTGATAAGATAATGAATGCTTGTATTTCTAATCATGCTATGTTTTTCATTCAAAAATTATATGGAATTTTTATTTTGCAATTGTTTCACATATTTGTGATTAAAGAAGATTTTGATTAGCACTCATATGATCATTACATGATCATGAAGCTCTGAGCACATTTTTAAATGAGTTTACTCCTAACCACAATTCCCTCCTAGCAAGAAGCAGCAAAGTGACAGCAGAGAGCAAATAGTGAATGCAGAGATTTCTTTCAAACTATCAACTGTTGTCTCAGCAGACTGATTAAAGCCAATTAAACATGTTAGACAACAGCCATTTTAAAGTTACTGAACAGTAACAACAGGTCATTACAGGAAAAAATAAAACAACCCTCTCCAGCAAGATACAATCTATTACACATACAGTAAGAAGACTAAGAGCTAAACCCAGAGAAAATTAGCAACATAGCTCATTCCTCAAATATGCCTTCTTATGTCCTACTCTATTTCATATATTAATTTTCCAGTCACTTCTAACAGTATGTTTGGTTATGTACTGCACTCCAAATTGAACTCTGTTCTTTCAGGTTTATTCTACTGCTCATTAAATCTACATCAGCAGTTTCTCCTAGCAAGACTGTTATATTGCCATGGTTATATTACTCTTGACACAAACTCTCGCATGGGTATATCAGAACATCCAATTCCAAAATAGTGCTAGTATATAACCAAAACATTCCAGCTGATAACATACTTTATTTTGTCCTCACAGTTAATACAGTAAGATCACTGTGTCCAGTAGACTGTCTACTTCTGAACCAGTGTTCCTCTAATATTCCTACTAATACAAAGCTAATTACTTTATTTACTTTAAGTTCAAGTCTAAAATAAGTACTGCCTGTATTCCTGCAAAACTGAAAAATTCATATTGTTAATACAATTTCAGCAAGCTGGATATTTACCTGTGTCCCTAATGCGGCACTGGGAACACTCCCTAGCACTGATAAGAATAGATGGCGCCTATGATTAAGGTATTAAACTAGAAGCTTAGAAATACTGGTTTTACAGGCTTCCCATATTACCTTAACAAATCACTTCTTTGTCATGTTGAATGACTCCACCAGACATAATACAATACCCTCAGTTAAGAGTTTAGGGCCTCAACAACACGCTACTCAGTTTTCTTAAATGGACAACAGTTCTTAACACTTCCAAAACATCTCATTTAAAATGATGTGGTGCTGAGCTCATTAAAAGAGGATCACTAGAAAGAAATGGGAGTGTAGAAAAGGGTATTGCATTGATGGTACAAGACTTAGTACTCACCGTTTTCTCTCACCTAGAAGGCTTCAAAAGAGAATCAAACTTCTGTGCCAGGCTCACACTTGCTGAAAGAGGCAAGTATTTTACGCTGGGAAAGTACCCAAAGACCCCGGCCTTTGAGATCAAAGCCTCACTGGATCTAGGTGCTATAAGCACATAATGAGAGACAACTCTTGCCTTGTTTATAATTAAACAGAATAAACAGACACAAGAGTTGGGAAAGGAATAGAAGTATCTTGCCCAAAGCCAAATAGCAGATTCAAAGGTAGAACTGGAAGCAAACACCAGACCTTGCCAAAAGAATGAAGATGAAAATTTCTTTTGTGGATAGACAGAAAAGGTGCTGGTTCTGATACCTGTTCCTTGTGGTTCTTGAAATACATCCTTTGAGAAGTATCAAAAAAGGACAAGAGAGCCTGAGCTGGCAAAGAGAAGTAGGAGAAGGCTGTAAACTCCTTGCTAGCTACTGTCTCTGGCAAGGGCTGGAGAATTTCAGAATGCTGGCTTTCGCAGATAAACCTTGCCAACAAACCTGACTTGCAGCAATGCGTTTTGTTAGCTTGCCTTTGAGCCCACTAATGAAAAAGTATTCTATCTGCACCAGGTCTGTTTAGTTCATCTAAAGAATTGTAAGGCAATAAAATGACAGGACAGGTATAAGAGAGCTGCAACAAGCCAGCAAAAATTCTGTCAGGAAAGAACAGCCATGGGCTGATACAGGGCTTTTTGCTCCTGTCTCCAGGCCCTCAACCTCTTGAAGAGAAGCTGCTAAATTAATGGATACTGTGATTAAGTTATAAAAGATGTACCCATCATTAACCAACTGACACGAGATAAATGCTTTCTGACCGCCTGCAAAACGAGGGGATGTTTTTCAAGTTTTAGATCCTTCTGCATAAGAGGGAGACAGAAATTAAGTAATACATTATTTAATAGCGGAGTGCTTAGTTTATACTTAACTAATAATTAACAGAGGTATTGTAAGTAAGAAACTAAACAATTATAACTAACATCATCAATTATTTCTTAGTATAGATGTATTGTATCTCAAAATTTTTAAAAATTGTAATGCATATGTAATAATTATGTGAATATAAGCAACGCAAGAGCATCCAGACTTTGGAGCGCTTATGGAGGATGATCCCCAGTGTTCCCCAGAGCTGATAAAGAATGTTGCTTAACAGTATAACTGACTCTACTGTTTATTTCTCCGTTTCGCTCTGGAACACACAGAAGGTACAAAGAGCACAGAATTAGCTGAGCTGCCCTAGAAGTACTATATGCTTCTTTTGCAGACACTGTAAAAGTATAAAGTGTGGGAGAACTGATCTGTGCATGATGGCATCTTCCCTAAACCCAAATATCTCCTGGACACCACCCACAGCAATCCCTTCTGGTACCAGTCCATGAGAAACCATTCCTCCCCCTCAGCTCTCTCTTGCAAAACCAGTGACAACAGAGCCCTGTGCCGAGCTGGAACTGCTGGCTTCAGACTGAAGGAGCACAACTCAAACCATTATCAGAAATAATTAGTGAAAAACAGACAGACAACCAGCCACCACAGTAAGAGAGACAGCTGAACTGCTGGCACATTCCATAAGAAAAAAAATTAATAAATAAGCAAATAAGACCATTCAACAAACTACAATCCCCTGCGAAACTACATACCTGTGCTTGGAATAGCAGAGGTATTAATAAAAAATTAATATCTAAGAACAGATCATAAACTTCAAGTGGTATTTGAAAAAAAAAAAGAAGAAGAAAATTCCTTAAGACAACTGGCTTTATTAGGAAACCAATATAGAGTTTTCTCTTCAATCAATCTACCAGAAGTAAACACAAATCTAACAACATTTCAGAAGTTGCTCATTAAGTTGTCAGCAAAGAAGGAAGTTCTTAAAATTAAAAGGAAGAATTTACAAAGTATAGTTCATACAAATTGTGTTATTGTCATCAACAGTTTACCTCTGCCCCAACCAGTGCCAAAAAAATCTGCAGCTAGATCCTGCCTAGGAATCCTTATATAGTTTCACTGATTTAGGATGTCTCTCCACAAAGGCAGTTAGAGAAACCAAACCATACATTCATTCTCCAGAGTCAAATAACTTCCACTATGCTACACTCAAAAATATTCTAAGTGCAATAAAAATGGACTCTAGTATCACTCCTAGCACATATAAAATCCCTCGGATTAAAGTAAACTTGGTGGGACCTCTAACTTGTCTGCCTGGCATAAGTAGCTGATAATGTTTTAAATTAGAATGGAAGCTGTGGTGACACTAAACAAAAGTAAATTTGGTTCTCAAAATATTTGCATTTCCTAGCTCAGATAAGGCAAAACAAGAATAGGATGCTCGTAAAAGTAAACTGTCACAAGCACATTAATCCCGAATCAGTTTCTACAAACCTCATCTGACAAATTCCTTTACCCCGACCTATCCTCACTCTCTTCTCTTTAGATACGAATTAAGAAGCATTTCAAATTATTCAGCAACATAATTTTATTCAGCTAGAAAGCAAATGCTTCTTAATACTTAGACAATCTATACATCATCAGTAAATCTACAAAACCAGCTTTTAGACATTGTTTGGCTTTGCAAGGTCACATTTAGAAAGGTGACAGGGGACAATGCCACGGAGGTGGAATCCAGCCCTGTCTCATGGTGTGGTAGCATGTAAGGCTGCAAATCTTCTTAACACTTCCTAGGAAACACCCTTCCATGCATTTAATGACAGCAAGATCTACATCCTACCTTATTCCACAATGCTTAGGGAAAACACACACACCTTCCGTCTCAGATCATAGAAGCCTTTTTTAATTCTGCATGACTGTAACTCTTCAGAATTATTTGTTAATCTGCTATTTGAGTTGAAATTATTTCCATTTTCTGTTCAGATCAGAACTGATGTACTTATTTCAACTGGGAAATACTTATTTCTACTGGAAAATATTTATTTCTAATTATTTCTACTGGGAATTGCTCTAGGTATAGCAAACATACTATCCCTAAGCAATAAAAAAAATAAAACCAACACACAAGGGGAGGTGGGGGGAGACAGAGGAAGAGAGAGAGATATTAAAGTCAGTCACCATTCTCCGACAGGATAAAAGACTCCTTGAAGTGTGTATAAACACATTCAAAAGTCATTAAAAATTAAATTCATACATACTTTCATATCTTTTCTTGCTGCAGGGGTTGTTCAATGTAATCTTTGAAATTAACAAGTATTACATTCTTTCTTCCAAGAAGGATTTTTAGTCAGTATATGCTACGTTACCTTACAGAATTTGCCTGCGAGTGGTGTTGTGGCTGTAGAAACACATTATTTAGAAAGAAGGGAAAGAAAGATTTAAAATATAACCAAGAGGTTGACCTACCTCGTTTAGTCCTTTGAAACCAAACGCACTGTAAATCAGGGATGTGAGCTCTGTAGCAGGAGGAAGAGCAAAGTGATCGCAGAGTTCAGAGTGACTTCAGTGTGATTCCAGCTGCTTCACTTGGCTACTGCCTCCCTTCTAATAAAGCTGCGGAGCGATATAACACCGTGTTTGTTTTCAGCTGAGGAAGTTGTTTCCAACTTCCCTTGGTTTTCTAGACCCAGTTTTGAAATATTGGCTTTCTGTATAATCCCAGTATTTCACCAAAAATAAATGTAGACATGTGAATGAATCATTCTGGTGAGTGGCCAAGCAAGCAACAGATGTGGTGGCTGATGAATGGAAAGAGACCTTACAGTTGTAGGCTGCTTTTTGTTATGCAGAGAAGAGGTTGAACAGTATTTCTTTGTAAGCACTCTGGTTTATAGAAAATAATGTCGAATGAGCAGAAAGATGATTAGAAGTCACACTGAAAGCATAATTTTGTAACTGTATGCTGAGATCCATTCATTTTGTGTTCATGATCAGTAAATTAATCCCGTTTTTTTGTGTAAGAGAGAAGTGAGCTCCTCAGAACATCACTAATTAGCGCTTCTGTCTGTCAGACAGGGCAACACTGGTCAGAAATTTGAACTGGGTTTTAGGAGACTTGGCTCAGTTCCCAGTTCTGTAAAGAGCCTGCTGAGTTTTTGTGGCCAGGACTCATAATCTCCATGTAGCTTAGTTTCCCAGTCAGTAAAATGGGAATATTATTCCACCAGTATCTACATACCATAGCTTCACCAGAATCTGATGGTACTGCATTCATCATAGCATTTTAAATCAGCTGAGCATCTGTGAGTCTACCCTTACCAAAACTGAATCTTCCAGTGGAAGCAATGATCTAACAGTAGTGCTCCTTTGTAATTAACAAAAAACATGTAAAATGTCCAACCCTGATTGAATCTAGTCAGCTCCAGATTTTCCAGATATCAACTCTATCAATTCCAGTGAAAATTAGAAAGAAAAAAAAAAATCAATCAAACAAACAGAAGAGCCAAGTGCTCTGTAACAAGCAGCAGCATCTGGTTAGCAAGGCTAGCAAGGCTATCAGTTTTAATCACAGAATGTCAGGGATTGGAAGGGACCTCAAAGATCATCTAGTCCAATCCCCCTGCCAGAGCAGGAACACCCAGATGAGGTTACACAGGAAGGTGTCCAGGCGGGTTTGAATGTCTCCAGCGAAGGAGACTCCACAACCCCCCTGGGCAGCCTGGGCCAGTGTCTGTTACCCTTACTGAGAAGAAGTTTCTTCTCAAATTTAAGTGGGACCTCTTGTGTTCCAGTTTGAACCCATTACCCCTTGTCCTGCTGTTGGATGTCACCAAGAAGAGCCTGGCTCCATCCTCCTGACACTCACCCTTCAGATATCTGTAAACATTAATAAGGTCACCCCTCCGTCTCCTTTTCTCCAAGCTCCAGAGCCCCAGCTCCCTCAGCCTTTCCTCACATGGGAGATGCTCCACTCCCTTCAGCATCTTTGTTGCCCTATGCTGGACTCTCTCCAGCAGCTCCCTGTCCTTCTGGAACTGAGGGGCCCAGAACTGGACACAATATTCCAGGTGCAGTCTCACCAGGAATATTAAGCACCTCTCCTATGGTCCACAGATCACAGATTACCTTAACAGGAACCAAAACCCTCCAGCAAAACTACTCTTTGTCTTTCCTCCATGACAGCTCTTCAAATTCTGCCGATATAACTTAAAATCCTGACAGCTTGTACATGAGGGGGAAAAACTATGAATGAGAGGAGGATGGAGATTTTGCTACAGACAGAGTCCCTGCACCACAAGGGAGTATAGGGGGCACGATTCCTGTGAATATAGGACACAGGAGACAAACACATGTGTTGCCTTAGAAAAGAGTATAGAAAGACTCAAGTCCCTCATGGTTTGTCACCTCACTTGTTTATTCCTTGTTTTTTAAAGATTTCCTGTTTACTCTAGTTAACTGATTAGTGAACCTTCACTGATAAAAAAGCTCCTTTAATGGTAGCTCTTTTGTAAATATTGGGATAGGTTAAATATAGGCACAATTAAATGGCTCATCTGCTGAGGATTTTTGCTTGTAATGGCACACAAGTCTGTCTTCAGGTACCTTGCCAAATCCAGTCATTGTAAGGCAGTTAATTCAAGTGCTTGCTCAGTTCTATTTCAGCAGGATAAAAGAGGAAATTACTGGGTAGATAATCCTGATACATGATCTACAGTAAAAGAAAAAACCTCAGCAAGCAAAGTAGAATCACACATTTGCCAAATGCTCTTCACCTTCTCGGTGCAGGTGTTGTCCCAAAACGCGGGATCAGTACCCAGTGTGCAGATTCCAATTCACATGCAGGGTCGAGGTATATGCTTTCTTTATTTACTTTTCTGAGTAGGGGGCGTCTTTTGAGTCAGAGGTTACGATCTGCCCCTGCTGCCTTCACCTTTCCTCTAGTTCCTATACTCTTTCTTTCGATCTTGGCAATCTTCCATCCTTTGGCCACAAAAACTTTGCATTCCTCATTTATTTTCCTATTTATCCTTCAGGGGAGAGTTGAATTTCAACCGAAGCTTCAACCACACAAGCATCTCTACATAATACCAATCCTAAAATCTAGGCAATAAATTGTTACATTTACAATCATATAGCAGCAAAACTGATTCAAATTGCTTATTCAACTCCATAAAAATTCAAGAATCAAGACATCACAGGGAGCATTTTGGAGAGTGCAGGGGATTTTAGCAGTTTTGGGGTAGTGAGAAATTGTCCTTAAGGGGCTGTTTCCTTCACTCTACCATGTACTGTGGATGGTAGTTCAGCTCCTTCAGAACCAAGGGAGGTCTAAACCTCACACAGCAATTTTCCTCACCCTTCCTACCACTGTAGCAAATACGAAATCACAACTGCTAAGGACCCAGAAGATGTTTTGTGGAGACAAGTTTCCATATAATTTTTTTTTTTCCCCCAAGAACAGCAGATTGCTGCATTTAAAATATTTTTTCTACCAATCTGTCCTACCTAAATTTGCTCTTTTTCAATTGAAAAGGACTTTTGCTGTGACAAGCAAAAAAAATCCAATGGGCACCACATGATCTGATCAGCATACATAACATATCTGGGAGAAGAAATAATTGAATTTGTTACAGACAAAATTGCGTTTACTCTAACAGGATTCTGCTTGTTTTCTGTTCAGAGCTAAACACAGCATTTTTTTCTTCTACAGTTGTGCTTACCCACACCGGGAATCTTAAGTCCCTGAAGAATGTAAACTTGGGCCCTAAGTCTTTCCTTGTTTTAGTTCCTTCTGTGTTCAGACACAGTAAAGCTGGAATGGTGAGTCCCACATTACGTGACCTTTTAATATACATTTTCATACCACCCATTAAGCATTGACATAATTTTATGAGTGTGATCTTTCTGTGAAAAATATATGTTTGGAAGAACACTAATGAAAGAAGTGTGGAGTCTTGCATCTGGGTAGGAACAACCCCAGCTTCCATTAGAAATTGGGGAATGACCTATTAGAGAGGAGCATAGGGGAAAGGGACCTGGGGGTCCTGGTGGACAACAGGATGACCATGAGCCAGCACTGGGCCCTTGTGGCCAGGAAGGCCAATGGCATCCTTGGGTGGATTAGAAGCGGGGTGGTTAGTAGGTCAAGAGAGGTTCTCCTGCCCATCTGGAGAGAGTCCAGCGCAGCCACCAAGATGCTGAAGGGAGTGGAGCATCTCCCGTGTGAGGAAAGGCTGAGGGAGCTGGGGCTCTGGAGCTGGAGGAGACTGAGGGGTGACCTCATTCATGGTTACAAATATCTAAAGGGTGAGTGTCAGGAGGATGGAGCCAGGCTCTTCTCGGTGACAACCAACGACAGGACAAGGGGTAATGGGTTCAAATTGGAACACAAGAGGTTCCACTTAAATTTGAGAGGAAACTTCTTCACACTGAGGGTGCCAGAGCCTGGCCCAGGCTGCCCAGGGGGGTTATGGAGCCTCCTTCTCTGCAGACATTCCAACCCGCCTGGACACCTTCCTGTGTAGCCTCATCTGGGTGTTCCTGCTCCATGGGGGGATTGCACTGGATGAGCTTTGAGGTCCCTTCCAATCCCTGACAGTCTGTGATTCTGTGAAAACAAACAAACAAACAATCAAAAACCCCTACCTTGTTGGCTTTTCTGTCTTCTCCTTTTTCTGCTTGGAAGCTGTATTTTATTTTGCCATGCCATTTGTGCTTTTTCAACAGGGTAAGTTAATGAAGTCTTGAAGTTTTTACTCTGCATTAAGTGTGGTCCATGCCAGAGTGAAGAGAGACATGATTCGTGAACATGCAGTGGATGTGTGACTTGCAGAGCAAACGACTTTAAACCTGATGGGAAAATAACAAAGGAGAGCATTTAAATACAAAGAATAGATACTGCATTGTCCAGCAGTGAATAAACTGGGTCTATTGAAAAGCAAATGAGTTTTAAAAGCACTTCTGATTCTTTGTGTTTTTTCTTAAACTCTATAAAACAAAACAAAAGCAGAAGATCTATGGAAAAAAAAAAAAAAAAGGGGAAAAACCTTCAGAAATATTTTACCAGTATTAACCAAAGCACAAATTATAAAGCAGTTAAAAACAAAACCAAAAAAACCCAAAAAGTAGCTTTAATTTTCCAGGATTACCAACAATTGCCTGATAGTTCTGATAATTATTTCCCACTGCTGGGACCACCCGATCTTATCAAGCTGCCTGCATATGCAGATAATCTCAGCAGTACCAAACACCCCAGACTAAATTCAACATGTGCTAATTCAATTAAATTGTACCAACCATGAATTTGCAAATTAGGTCAAATAAAAGATACCTGTTTCTTTCTCAGGGTTAAATTAAGTTGAATAACATGAGAAAGAAATTACTTACCTTTTGAGGATTCAGCTGTTTACAGTTCTGTTCTTTTTTTAAAAAAAAAAACCACAATTATTCACTGTTCCTTTGTCCTTACTGTTTGCATTAACACCTCATCGATTACAATCCACTCTGGGAAGACGAAGTTTAAGTACCTGGCAATTAGGAAAAGGGTAATTTCCTCCCTTCCTGTGAAAATAATGACTATTCATGCCTATCCTTTTGGTAAAGCTGTAATGTTTACTTGTGGTTGAACTGTCCTACTATGTACCATAGTCAGCAACAAAATTCTCCAGCGACAAATTTAAACCAAACCACCTGATGAAGGGAGCATTGGCTCAGGTAGGCAGGTCCACATCCTCTTTCTGTGCTGATATTAGAAATCTGAAGATTTTCATGTATAACATGTTGGAGAAATTCGGTAATTCTGCATAAAGCAGTATAATTCATCTATGACTTTAGTCAGGTCAAAACACACAAGTATATAAATGAATTGGTATACGTTTAACGGTTGGACTTGATTCTATGGTTCTATATACAAACAAGTTCAAGCAGGATCTTTAAAAGCAGCACTTTATGTAACTCCTGCAAACAAAGCGAGCAGGGTGAAATCATGAATATTGGAGAACAATTTCCGAAGAACAGAAAGAAAAAAACCAATTCTTTTTATTATGAAGAATGATACTT
The DNA here is from genome assembly GCF_964273445.1 of Streptopelia decaocto. Lineage (NCBI taxonomy): Eukaryota > Metazoa > Chordata > Aves > Columbiformes > Columbidae > Streptopelia > Streptopelia decaocto. The sequence continues at coordinate 31,404,254 of NC_138660.1, forward strand.
GGAATAAAATACTATTAGAAATAGCCTTTTTCCCCCATGGACTTTGCTTTTATACTGGAGTTTTTTTCTCATTTTCCAAATATAAGAATTCTTTTCTACATAACTTTCAGACCACAGCTATTCAAATTTTTTATTCATATGACAATAAGAGATTATATCTGCCACTCAGATAACACTTGAAATCCATAGAATTTTCAGAGGGTGTCTTAACAACAAACTTTCTGATATGTCACTGAGTGCTAAAGATTATAGTCACTGAATAGCTAAATAGCCAACTTGACAGTATTTTTCCATTTTAGCCAAAGCGCTGTCTCCTCCCATACAAAGGAATGCCAGTGTTTGGAAAAACACTTTCAGAGAGAACTACAGAGATTACAGGAACAAAAATAAGGCTATGCAAACGATTGATGTTTCAATTTGTATTTCACAATATTTACTACTGATATAGGGATTAACCAACTTGCACCTTTTCACCTCACATAAATTACCAGGAACTACAGTCGCATAGAGAGGTCTTAGGTAAGAAGCCCTCAAAAGGGAAGCAAGAATTTACTGTTATGCATCTAATTTACAAGATACAGATTCAAATGTCTCAAAAACTGCCCAAAGCCTGTTTCAAAGAAACCCAAAGCACAAAGATGAACCTGAGCCACATCTCTTCAGGATTTTAGCTGCCTCCATCCACTCGGGATCCAAGCCATCTCCATAGCTGCCTACACATGTTCTTTAAAAGAACTTATTTTCCATTTACAGCAAGTTATTAGAAGCTCTGAAAAACACTTTGCTGGTTAAGGGCTAAGTGTATAAAGTTAATATTAACTCTTCCACCGCCTTCTATGAAAGCAAAACTAGCACTGTCTGTAATAACTGGACAGTGGGCTCAGGGAGGGAACCATAGGAAAGCAGTCTAAGCAAAGAGGCAGCTAAAACCCCCAATATTTATTTGTCCATTCTAGTTTTACTCTTTAATTAATTAATTATAAATCCTTCCTACTCTGCAACTTTTTTTTAGGAAGACTGTGCGCCCATGATTCAGCACTTACCATGAACGTAAATATGCAGTTTACATTAATGCAGATACCAGAATTGCAGGATTTTCTGTCAAGGCCATTTAAGTAGACACTTGTATTTTCAAGACAAGTAGGGTCTCTTCTTTTCAAGAGAAGAGAGGGGAGCTTGTGGAGATGGGAAAAGCCATTTTTCGTTTTCAATATGAGAAACTAGACAAAGGGGAATTACACTAATCGTGTGTAGCTTGGGTGAAAATCAGAAACTGAACTCTGATGACTTCAGTATTAAAACATAGAGCATCCAACAACATGGAAGAGGCTTCTGGCTTTAGTGATGGACCAGGAAAGAGACTAAACTGATCCAAAGAACCATTGCAGTTCCAGTATAGTATGTGAAATGCCGAAGAAACACGAATCAAATAAAAGGCTTTTCGTTCAAGAGTTCTTTTTGTCTCTTTTCAATTTTTTCCATGAAAAAGTCTCTATATTTTCACAGTATGGGAGAAAGAGTTTTCTTTCAAAAGCTGATGTTTTTGCTTATCAGCATTCCTAGCCTAAAATTACGTTTTGTCCTTGGCGGGGGGAGAAAATCAACCACACACACAAAAAACCCCACACCACCAAACAGAACTACTCTTGTTTAACTTCTTGCCTTTTTTTATTTTTTTCTGAATAGGATAAATAAATCTTTCTTTAAATTATTCCCAAGGTAAAGCAAGGTAGAGAGTCTGCTTGCTCTCAGATGTAAGAAAATATCTTACGTGGTTTATCATGGGAACATTAAAAAAATTAATATGATGTAGAACAGCCAGTGTAGAGGAAATAACGCTTACTTAACTGCCTTGGGAATACATTTTGACCCCACCTTAAAATGACTGCAGAACATCCAGTGACTCAACATAGTAGTGTATATATTTGGAACTCACTCCTATAAATTACACTACAGAGAAGGAAGCTGCAGAGGTACTTCACATTCAGGATCATCTTCCATTCATCTACATCTATTTAAAACAGTTCAATTGAAATTGATGCATATAAACATTTAATTCAGAATATTTGAAGGGGTCACGGCAGGTTCTCAACTACTGGGAGCTTTAAAATTCTTGAAAACGGAAACAATAACCCTCCAGGAAGCTTCGAGATGACTCCCTCTTTGTTTCAGAAATACATGAGTAATGGGAATTAATGCTTACTTTTGCAAAAACACCTTGGAGTTCCTACTATGATAAAATGTGAGGTAGGCTAGAAGGGACTAACAGCCATCTACTATACTTATGTAAAATATTTCAAGACTCTCACATTAGCATTGGATTTAAAAATCCACATTAATTTTGCGCCATATCTATAAAAATAAAAATAAGGATGGTCTAAAACATACTAATCAAAACATTTTGCCACACAGATGAGAATCATTCTGTTCTAAGTGTATTTCAGCCACGTTATCTGACTGTGGTTAATACAGGAACCTATTGGTTTTTCTGTTCCCTTCTCAGGGTGTAGAGCTCCCTTCAACATGGGGAAATTGAGTCGTTTTACAACTTTCCACTACATTTTCCAGCACGTACATTTCAGAAATTATCATGTATTTCCAAGAAATTTGGTAATGGACAATTATACTTGACAACTTGGCCAATTTTCAAGGGCCGATTTGACTATATCAAATCAGATCATTTTCAGATCCTTGTTATTTTTGAAAACAAACATGAAAACAACAGCAAATAGAATTGAGAAATTCTGAGGCGCTTATTTTTTAAGCTAAAAAAAATGTCCACGCACAACACGAAGGTCAAAGAATATCCTGCAGTTCATGAGAAGTCACCTACAGGCACCCCCAACCAACTTCCTGACCCTGTCCTTTGTGTCACTTCCCTAGAAAAACAGGCACAGATATTTCAGAGAGATGGACCAGCTGAAAAACCATTAGCAGAAAACAGAATGTAACAATGAAACTCACATTATAAAAGGGAAAATGATCCAGAGATGACTTTCCCCCTAAGTGAATTTTACCTGTTCCACAAGAGGGTTGTCTGGACACCGACAGCACATTTTCTCCACGTTTTCTTAGGTATAGTGTGTCTAGTCTTGGTCCGGTAAAGAAAAAATGCATGCGGTGTTAGAGCCATGGCATACAAACCTTGCAACTGCTGACTTAATTTCTTTGCATTTTCTTTTAGAGCAGAAAGTCCAAAAAACACATTCATTTAAGCTAACTGACAGATTCAAAACAACTGCAGTGGAGTTACGGTATGGATTTTAAATGTAATTAAGAACATCACACAGAAACTTTCTGAAAACATTGAATTTTGTAGCCATACTGTTTAAAGTGACACATTTAGAATTGTCTCATCGGCTGTTCCTTCTGGATGACCTGCCAGCAAATGGACAGCAAGAGTAGCTGTAATAGCAACAATAATGTGCTCTGGGATACGTAAGAATATCTCAGAAATTTGCTCACCACTATTATAATGAAAATCTCTGTATTCTCCAAAGTACATGTATACGGAAATGTATTATTAAGAGCCATTTTAGTTCAAAAAAAGGGTAAAAACCATGCAACTCTGAAAACATAAGTTCATGAAAGCAGCATCATGGCCTTCAAATAACAGTCACTAAAGACTTAGGGAGGATTTGCTTCTAATGATATATGCAAAAAGATTCAAACTGCAAAGTGCTTCGAGTAACCTTTTAAATACGAAATACATTATTACAATTCTTGGTCCATACATTTAAAAAATGCTTTTTATAACCTGCTCAGTCTAAAAGGTATTTAAAACTTCTTCCTTGGTCCCTACACAATCATGATTCAATTATAACACAACTGCTAAGCTTCTTGGTTGTTTCAATGATAAAGTGATTGAAATGATAATTTAAATTGCAGGGGTTTTAATCTTAAGAAGGTAATTCTGGCAAGACGATGAAAACCAGGAAGGGCGAAATTAAAATTAGACTATCCCTTAAATTTGGGATTAGGCTAATATCCCGTATCTTGGGGATATTTTTATTGTTAAATCAGGTTAAATGCTTATTTTAAAATTTACAAAACCTCGAGTACAACACACACAAAAAAGCTCAACTTTACATAATGAGAAAGTGAGCGGAATGCCCATAATAATTTTTTAAAATACATAAAGATGTGTTTTTCTTTCTGGCTTGCATTTAATTCCAGTGCCATACCAATGCAAATAAAAGACCATTGTTATTTAAAAAAAACCATATATTTTTCATTTTATATTTTTCATATTTATAACAGAGAAAATAAACGCGGAATAGCAAACAGTCTAAGTAAAGCACCAAACAAAACAAGTGGTTTTACCTTGAGAAGCTATTATACTTGCCTTTTACTCAGATGAGGAATTATTTTCTTTTACTTTGAAAACCCTTATCATTAAATACAACTGAACTGATATTAAAGAAAAAAAAATACACACACAAAACCCACCAAAAACCAAAAAACTAAAAGAAAACCAACACAAAATACCAAAGAAGAACATATCGTTGCTCCATTTACTCTGGTACCAATATTGCACAGTGGCAGCATCAGATTGTTCAGAGAAAGACAACAAAATTATTCTAAGAGAATTTTACATTTCTTAGTAATTAAAAGCTTTAATCTAACACCAGGCACTATGAAACATCTGTTCTAGCAATCCGTCTTTGCAGACATTTAGCAAAAGTAATCTCTGCATTGCTCAAACCCCAGCCCTCAACTGTCAGTTACATTTAGCTCAGATCCTTTGAAGAATTTTACCAAAACAACAATTTAAGGATAAATTACACTTTTAAAATTAGAATGTACAAAGCACATATGCAACAAGCTGAAAATGTAGGCAAGAGTTTCCTGCCAGCTAGTTTTACCAACCTTGATTTTCTTTTGTCACATTCTGTCTTTACAGTCTGAACTCAAGTGTTAGAAGAAATTAAAGACTCTTTTCAGGAAAATAGCTGTTGTTCACCTCTGTCAAATTTTCTTAATCCTTTTCAAAGGTGTAACCTTGACACGTATCTCGCTAATGGGAGTGGGAAATCATAGCAGACCAAAGCAAAGGTAGAAAGCAAAGCATGGAAATGTGCACGGGACAGTTTAGGAACAACAAATAGATGAGTATAGATACCAGAAAAGAGAAAAAACGTCTGATGTTTGGATCAGGAGAGAGACAGATTTTTAAAAGGGGGAGTTTGTCAGCCCTGCTTCAGTGTTCATGCACGAATGTGAGTAGGTTCCTAGGAGGAGAAAGAAGACAGAGGGAAAAGGATCTCTCTCAATATCTTACCTGGGCTTGAATCAAGGTGCAACCTCAAGTTCAGAAATACAGAAGGAGCCGAAAGCCAAGAAATACTTGGCAGGACAAGCCTAAATTCTGTTATCTTTGATAGATAGTCCAAAAGATAGAATATTACATTATATCCTTACAAAAACATTCAGGAACGTTCCAAGGGCAAGTTATATGGCATTGTAAGACAGACTCTCCAGCCTTCTCTTTGTTAAACAGGACTTCTGTTTTACATGAGCCATTCTGGAAAAGTCAGCAGCTCAGCTAGGTAACCGAGCTTACCTTGTTTCAACAAGTTACGAAAAGTTAGATGAGCCACAGTGACTCACTAAACCTGCTATAAACCATCACAAAGGTATTTTAGCCTAAGATAAAATGGTTCAAAGTGTCCTTGCCACACACGTTTAAACAATGCTGACAAGCAGTAACTTGGGCATGTGCCTGAGTTTTCATGCATGTAAATCTTCACAGAAATACTGCCTCTGCCAAATTGTATGAGTGCTCCTTACAACTCTCCACTCCTAACCATAAGATTCCATCTAAAACTAGGTTTTCACTTGTCCAGAACTGAATTCAAAAATCCTTTCCGTGTTAGTGAAGTGATTGATTCCCCCATATACACTTACATCTGCCAAGATGCCTCAGCTAAGCTATTATCAGTTATTTCCAACAAAACAGATGTAGCTGAAACGAGTACAGAATGATTAGCAGACCCTGTCAGCCTTTAAAGGCAGAAATATTATGTTACACATAACACATCGACTCAAAAGTTTCCCCCTCCTCTTCTTTTAAATGAGTTCCAGTTTTGCCAAGTTCTGTATTATACTAGGCAACAAAATATCAGGCAAAATACCAAGCAACTTTAGTTCTGTATTAAGTACATTTTTTTTTTTTTTTTGTCTATAGAAGCAGTAATGAAGGCAGCCCCCTCCTAAACAAAGCCCTTCTCCTGCAGTTCTTCCACTTGAGATCTGTGTTCAATTACTCGCTCAGCGTGGGTGCACGTTTCTAATGTTTGGCTTCATAATCACATAACAGGGTCTTTTTACAACAGGTTCTGTTTAAATCTCCCATATTACGGTACATTTGAGATGTTTTTTTTCCCCGTTGCACAATCCAAGCCTGTATCTGCACCTGTCTTCACACATAAGGGTGTTGATTATCTCTGTGCCTGCTCGGAATGCTTAAAAAAATCCTGCCGCTTCAGCATAATGAGAGAAATATGCAATAGCCGGTTTCCCACGGGAAATCTGATAAACGTTAAAAACTTGCAATTGAACACAAGGGACCCTGAACTAAGGTCGTGTTATTAAACTCATTTCTCAGAGAAAAAAAAAAAAAAAGGAAAAAAAACAACCAAAAAAACCCCCAACAAACACCAAACAAACAAAACCCACCAGATCTAACGTGAACTCAAAGAGCCAAACTAAGACGTCTTTGTGATAACTGACAGAAAATGAACGGTAAATCCGTTCTTAAGATTATGAAACGATACGTTTTGAAGGAATAACCAACTACCACGGCTGTTGAAATAAAAGCTATCGAAGATGCGATCTCCCAAACGAGACAAACCCCGGCCGTGGCTGACAAACGGACACAGCCCCGCGCTTTGCTGGAGGTTTCCAGCGCCTTGGCTGCGGGAACCGAGGCTTTTCGGGCCCCGTTCAAGCCGCGTTAACTCAGCTACGGGGTAAGAGAACCGCAGGCATGGCTCGCCCCAGAGAGAGGGAGGGCAGGAGACGGAGAGAGGCGCGCAAAGGCGGAGCGGGCGCAGCCGGTCATCCCTGGGCGGGAAACAGTGGATCCACCCTTTCCCCGCCCAGAGCGCGGTCTCTTCCCCCGCCTCAGCCGCGCCGGCTCGACCCGGAGCAGGAAGCAGAGGATGGCGTCCCTTGACCCCAGCGTGGCACGGAAGAGCTGCCGGGGAAGCGATGGAGGTGAGCAGGGAGCCGAGCGGCGGGATGCCGGCGGTGCGGCGCCGTGGAGCGGCCGTTAGGGGCGTTAACGCGCGTGGGCGTCCCCTCAGGGCGCTCCGCGGCGGGAGCCCCTTCGGCGGGGCGGGCGGTTCGGTCGTGCGCGGCGGAGCTCCCTCAACACACAGCGGGCTCTTGCCCCTCGTAACGGCGGGCCCTGCCAGACGCCCGCTGCTCCGAGCCGGGCGGTGAGGCGGAGAACCGCGGCGCCCGGCGCGGTCGTGGTGCAGTAGGGATGGGATCCGACCCAGAGCCCGAGCTTGTGCTATGGGGCAAGAGCAGTTCCTGAGATAAGGTACCACCTCTCTGTGTTAATACTGCTGGAAGACAGGTAACTTTGTTTGAGGGAGAGTTTTTCCCCCTATCTGCCCAGCACAGACCTTCTCAGGTGAATGGACAGTGGAGGTTTTTGTGAGGTGTTTTTGACCAGCAGTTTTGTTTGGCCTTTTTGCACCTTTATATTTTACCTTCCAGTACAAGAGTGACACTGTCTGGAGAGTTTCTTTGACGCCTTTGTCACTTGTATACACTATCAGAATGCACCACTGCTTTTCGTTATGTGGACATTTCATGCCTTTTGGTTGACTCTTCATGGATTTCTCTTGTTAAATGGAATTGTCTGGCCTGTTCATCCTCTGGCTGCTATAAGCAGAGTAATTTGATAAAAGAAGCACGGTGTTAGAGAGGGCTAAAGTAGGCCAGTTAGAAATTTACCAAACTAAACATTTCTTTAGGTAGCCGGTTGTTTTTATGTTGGTTTTGGCGAGACCAAACCTGCTGAATGCCTTGCAAGCAGAATCAAACTACAGCCTTGAGGGAAGGTGGTAGGAGGTGACAGGGTTACCCTCCATCAGAAAGCAAAATAGACTAAAAAAAGAGGGTTCCCTTTCTAAAGGGTCAATATGCAGGCCTGACACACTGAGGAAAATGCTGCCTTGCTGGCATCAAGTTTAAAGGTGTAAAAAAAAAAAAAAAAGTGCTTTAAAGCCTCAAACCATCCAGGGTTTTTGCGCTAGAGTTAGATTGGACTCGATGACCAATTGATGACCCTGAGGGTCTCTTCCAACCAAAATGATTCTATGTTCTACAGTTTATGGGATTTTTCTGAAAAATCCTTTGTGGATTTCTAGGTGTAGTTTCCATCTTGATAAAGTAAGGGTTGCAGTTAAGCTCTCCAGATTTTGGCAACATAAGTACATAGCAGATTTTTTTTACATTACTAGCCTGTGATTTGAGCTTGATTTCGAATGGTAAGCAAGCTGTATATAGTTAGAGTTCAGATTTTTTTCTTTGTCCTGGACACTAGTTTTCTCATAAAACACTGAAATAAAGAGAATAGGTTTTCCTCTCGTTGGCTTTATACGTAAGTATCTCTGAAAGATTGTACTCTGTTTTCTGGCAGTTCCTAAGCGATAGCCATGCTCCTAGAAGTTTTACCTCACACCCCCCTCCTCCAGTGAGAAAAACTGGTTCATTGAACCTCCTCAAACTGTAGAAAGATAATGAGGAGATTCAGACTGTACTAATTCAGTATAGTCGTTTTCATAGTCCTGTGTTGTTCAAAGTTTACTGCACTCCTAGCTTTGTTTAAATGTGCATGAGTCTGTCTGTTGACCTCGGGGTGTAGCTTATGGAATTGTACTTGCAGATGAGTGAAGTAGTTGTAGTAGTTATCCTCCAACGTATTGCAGGTGCTACTGCTTGGCATCTCCGAGATGAAACTAAATATTTGTATATTGAGGTGCTTTAATCCAGTTTTGGGACAGTGGATGAGGATGAGTGGTTGTGGTGGCCGCTGCTGGCTGACTGCCCTGTTGATGGGGAAGCCTCCTCAGTAGTTGCTACACTCTTACTACACTCCACATTTATAGCTTTATCTTAAGGAAATATATATAGGAAGACCCTAAAAAAATTAGTAAGTTGACTTCGAGCACACAGAGGAAGTTTTTTCCATAAAACATCATTCACAAAACATAGTCTTGCGGGTTTTCCTTCACTTTCTTTTGGGTTCGAGCTGTGTATAGGGGACAGAACAGGGTGACTGAGACCCATTGGTCTATCAAGAAAGCTGTTCTCAGTTGCCTGATTAGAAGGTTTATAAGAACAGCTGGGATTTTATGTATTTGGGTTGGGTCTTTGTTAAATTATTACATTAATTGATACACTAGGAGAAGGAGAATGAGTCTGGTGTTTGCGTTGTGTTTTTTAATGAGTTAAGGTATTTAGTCTTTCTGACCATAACTGCTGTAACAGCCCTGCTATTTTATAATGAGCAGTGCATAGTCAGGGAAAGAGGAAAAACAAGTTTAAAGAAAACAACACATCTGTCAAGCCTGATGATATGTGTGTAGCTTCATATAGGAACATCTTTTCTACCTATATGAGAAGAGGAAAGGAGAAGGGAAGGAATGCTAATGTCTGTCATGCTAATGATGATATTTCATTGAGTATATAATGATTAGTTTATAAAATGTTTTGCTCATCAGTGTGCTGTGAAATTTCCACTTAGTGTATTATTATTCTTATTGCAATATCTAACTAGTTTACATAACATAAGCCAAATAAAACAATATTTTTTCTGAGCAGGTTCATGAGTGATACTCAATAGATACATTTCCATTTGGTTAATACTGAATTAATTTGTTTTCTGTTATTGCAGAAGTACACTTAATTTCTTGAGTGCTAGCATCCAAAACAACACAACAATATTTAATACATAGAGACTATGAGGAAGAAAAAAGGAGCAAATTTACTCAAGAAGGAACAGTTAACATTTCTGTAGGAAAGCCTGTCAAAACAACCTCCATCATAAAAAAGAAGGATGTATTGCAGACTTCAAAAGAGATGTATTTATTTTATCGACTGGTGTGTTTGCAAAGTGGTACATAAAAACTTGTGTGCCTTAGGGCATGGAAAACACACATTATTAACTCTATTTTAAAAGACTCTTTAACTTCGTTGTTGCCAGATGGGATGAGAAAAGATAAGTGTCCTGCACTACAAATGGCCTCCTGTTCAACACTTGTTGTTTGCTAGTCTGGAGTCAGCTTTGGTGGATGAAGAAGGTTGATGACTCTAAGGTTTGTACTAGAAAGCTCATTTTGTGCTTGCTTTCCATAATGTGAAAGGATTATGTGAACTCGGAAGCCCTGTGTGTTTGTGCACCATAAAGCATGTAACTGCATGTTGCTGTGGTCATATTTTAATTAAAAATTGTGGGATTCAATATTGATTTGGAGGTCTTTTGAGCAATGAGGAATACTCATGGATAATTATTTTGTGTGGTCTGAGTCTTGTATGTTTTTATTAGCATTCATCTTTAATCTTTATCATAAAGGCAACTTAGGAAAATAAGGAATTAACTTAATTTGACAAGGTTGTAGCTTAATAACCTAACAGAGTCTGAACTGTATTAATAAGTATAGTATGTGACACTGTTAATTAGATCAGAAGTTAGGCCCTTCTCTAACATGCATTGTTACATTTAATATTAAGGTAACCTGGTGAAGCAGAAATTTATTTTAACAATGCAGCTTCATGTCAGTTAAGTTTTGGTCTATAGCTGAAACTATATAGTGGTTCTGAATAGCTTGGAGCTTGGACTGAGGGATGAACTTGGGGGTGAGCTTTACTGTGGGGTTTTTGTTATTTATTCTCAGTTATTTTATTTTTTTCTTACTTACAGATGTTTGACAGAATCAAACCATCTGATGAAACTTCTGCTTCTTCAGCACAGGGTGAGAAGTTTAAAGTAGATACTTTTGTTACGGTTATTCTTTTTTTCCTTTTTTAAAAAAAATGTTGTAATTAACAGTGTGGAAACATTAGTTCACCTTGTAGTTTCAATTAGATGCTTTGATTTCCTAATTTTGTTATGGAACAGATGGAAGAAGCAACTTGTGAGTCATCCACAGTTTCCATGTAGATGTATTTTTCTTGTCCTGTAATAAGCTCTTTAACTCATGCTTCATTTTATCTCAGTGATCATGGATGTAACAGTATAAATGTAGATTGCCTAGTCTTGATCCCAGACGAATCAGTAGAAAAATTCCCACTCACTTCAACCATGAAAGAGTAAAGCTTAGCTTATGAAGTTCTTAGAGGAACTTTGAGGACAAGAGGCTCTCTCTATATGCTTTCTTGAACTTACTAAACTTATCATCCTTTAAAATACTAGTTTTTATAAATGCAATGTAAAAGAAGTAACTATAATAATGGGAGGTAAAACTATTTCATCTCTTTAATATTATGTTGTTTTTTTTTTTCTATAGGAATCGAGAGACATGGTGTTGAAGGCTCTCTACAACAGGACAGCAATAGCAGGTAAGTTAGGTGGTGATCTGACGTCTAGCTTACACAATGTAAAACAAGAAGAATCTGTTTTTCAACCTTGTCGTCTTGTTTAATGGATGACAGTGGTGCAATATGGTGGAGGTCCTTTATCTTGTACCATATAATATTAAAAACTGTGGGTAAGGTGTGGCGTAGTGCCCAAAACTAATCTGTGGGTGTCAAGATGTGTTTGGTCTATATATATATATATATATATATATTTTTTTTAATTTCAAAATACTAAAAACCAGAAGAATAAAAAGATGATTCTGCCTTTTTCTGGGGAGACTGCTCTCTTCAGATTTCAGCAAAATGAAATTAGCATTTGTGTTAGCTGTGCCTTCAACCTGTTATCCTTTGTTCTGCATTCAGGAAAAGTTTTCTTCGGTGAAATTTGCTTGGGACTACCTTAAAATATATAGTCCTACTTGCCATTACAATTCTGAAATAGAAACGTTTATTTTGCAAGTTTGTTCCAGCTCTGTAGTAAAATAGATGTTTAGAATTTCCATGTTTAGAACACAAATTAACCAAACTTTTCCCATTTTCTAACTGAAATGTCTTGGTAATGTTACCTATTTCTTCCAGTTTACACACAAGAGGGCAAGAACATCCTCGGCCTGGAGTATCCACTGTGCAAAATAGACAAGGATACTGCAATTGCTGCCATGTACACTACAGTAATCTGGAACAGGTGAGAAGGCTTCTGCATAATTCAGCAACGGATAACAAGGAGTACCAAAAGGCTTTATCAGCTTATAAAATACGAGTGTCTACACTGAACAAACAATACCGAGTCAAAAATAATCAATTTGTGAATTGCACAATGTCTGCTCTGAGAAAAAGATACTATTCTTATCTGTTACCTGTTATAAAGATTTGGGTGGAGTGGCATGGCTACTGCAGTCTGCATTTTTAAGGGGCACGCTACTGTGCATTGCATCCAGCAGGTTTATTTCTGTGGCTTTAATCTTGTGATCTTTATGCATTGCGAAGTATTAAGGTTAATACATTAGATACCAAGGCTGAAGACATTAGATCAACTATTTTCTTTAACTCATTCTCTTGTCTTTTAAACTTTTAAAATGAGAAAGTAGAAGCCTATTTAATCTTCTGTGCTTATGAAAATTCTCAATTTGAGTGAATTACAGGATGTCTACTCATATGAATTTCAATAATATTTTAATAGTAATCTATAGATAAATTTAGAGTATTTGTACTACGTATGAGAGATTTGTGAGCAGCTGTCAGAGCTACTAATTTAGGTTCCAACTCAGACTGATATTGTTGGTATTATTTGATGCTACCTAAACATGTTTAAAAATATCATTAAATTGAGGCCTTAAAGTAGGAAAGGCTGAAGATTTTTCTTTTTATTTAAATATTTTCATAGCAACAGTGTAATATTTGATCTGGGAAGTGATTTGTAGGCACTGGCCAGTGTGTTAACAGTATTATTAAACTCACCATCTGTTATCTTTTGCCAGCATGTTTTCAGCTCCCAACACAGACATTTTACCACTTACTGTAGGAATCGTATGGGTACCAGTAGCTTGATGGAGCGTTTCCTGCAAGATGTTTTACAGCATCATCCCCACAGATATCATGACAACAGGTATAGTACAGCTGGCTTTTTTTGTGTTGATAGAATGCATGTATTATGAGTTCTTGTATCTGTTCACTTCTGAGCAGTAAATTTTGCCCTTTCGAGGTGAAACTTTCCGATTGTTTCATTATATGAGGTTTCTCCTTTAGCTTAGTCCTATAACCCTTATCTGTACTCTGAATTCTGTCTACTTTTCTTAGATAACCAGAATTCCACTGTATTCTAAAAGATGGCACACCTTTGAGGAAAATGTTATATTTTTGGAGTACACAAGGAGTATTGCAGGTTGTGTCATAAAATTTGATTTATTTTATTTAAAATTAACACATCTTGAGCAGGGAGAAATTGTATACTGCCATTGGTGAATCGATGTGGCTTGTTAGGGTCATACAAAGTATGTTGTAAGTTTTATCCCTTGTCTATCAAAATTTTACTGAATATTGTGGTGCTTAAATTATTTCAAGGATCCTTTTAGCATTTCCTTGTCATCTGAAGATTTGAATACTTTACTCTTCAAAAGTTTTTGAAAGTAAGTTATAAAAATTAACTTGAGCTGTAGGGCATTCTACTTTCAATCTTCCGTTGCGATTGATTGTTCAACCCTCCTGTTTGATATTAGCAACTGGATCTTGGTGTGTGTTTGGTTGTTTTTTTTTTTTTTCTTATCCCAATGATTATTTAACTTTTTATTAGATTCCCAGGGACCCTAATGAAAGCCTTTTGCATATCAAAGTAGTAAATATTTTTTATTTATCTGCTCCTCTGTCACCACCTAACACATGGTCCAGAGATCAGTGAAATGAAACTTTTCATTTTGAGAAACCTTGATGGTGGCTAGATCTCTTACAGCTTTTCAGCTATTTTATTCTATTTTAATTGTTGTTACTTGAGCTAGCCTCCAGATACAGTTCTAAAAGCCTTAAGTTACTATGAAACTTTTTGTATTGCCACCTATGATTTCATTGTTTTTAAATGCCAGCAGCGTATTTACTGCCTTCTAGTCTCTTGTTATTTTAATTATCTATAATAGAAAAGTTCCTGAGATCAGCTGATTGGAGGCAGCTTGCTGGGTCCCGATTAAGTGAAATCTTTGAGGTACAGAAAGCCTTTTTTTGGCTGTGTTTTTTTTCTCTCAATCGGGCACTTCCGTTCTTGAGAGACCCAGAAGCTCCCGGCAGCCCTTGCGAGAGCAGCTGACGTGGAGTGGGTGTTATCATGGCAAGGGCGATCACACCCCCGCCCCTCGTCTTGAAAAAGCCTTCAGGAGGACAGCGATGCGTCGCTGCCCACGAGGTACTGGAAGGGGCAATCGGCTTGTGATGTGGGTGAGTAGCACCCACGCTGTGCTGCAGCAGTGGGTGTGGTAACTCGTGCACTAGGGTGTAGAGGTTGTCACATTTTTGCTAGACTCTCTCACCTATTGCCACTGTCTCATAGTGTTGCCAGCCATGGTCTTGACCAGAAAGAGAGCTTGTCTGCAGAAGACTGTAGCAACTCAGACAGACTGTCTGCCCCGAACCACGACTATTCAGGTTTCTGGCTGCAGGGAGTGCCAGAGCCTGCTGCTGCCGGGTGAGGATGGCCAGCATCCCACCTATGTGAGGTGTGAGCAGGTGCAAGATCTGCTCAGCATGGTGGCAAAGCCTAAGGAGGAGATTGAGATGCTGAAGACCATCAGGGAGTGTGAAAAGGAAATCGACTGGTGGAGTAACTCCCTGGTGTGCCACTCAGAGAGGCTCCAAGGGGATATCCCCCAAAAGGTGATGAAGCCCTTGCCCTGTCAGGCAGAGGGATAAGACCTGAGACAGCCCCTGCCCTGTCGGGCAGGGGTAGGGGACGGAAAAGATGACGAGGGTTGGAAGCTAGTTCCAGTTTGGGGCCGTGGGCAACCCCCCTCCCTACCTGCTTTGCTTCCCCAGGTGCCCCTCCAAAATAGGCTTGAGGCCCTGGATCTTGAAGAGGAGGTAGGTGAGGATGTGGTGCAAGGCCCACCTACGAGGTCACATGGAAGGAGGCAGTTGACCCCACACCTCAAGTCTGCCTCAAATAAGAAAGAAGGGTAATTGTAGTAGGCAGTTCCCTTCTGAGAGGGACGGAGGGCCCAATCTGCAGAGTTGACCCTCATCGTAGAGGGTCGTAGTCTACCTGGGGCCCGGATCAGGGACATCACCAGGACGCTCCCCAGCCTGGTGCACCCAATGGACTACTACCCACTGCTGATCTTCCAGACAGATGGGGAGGAAGCTGCATCCTGCAGTCTGAAGGGGATGAAAAAAGATTTCAAGGCCTTGGGACAGATGGTAAAAGAGTCTGGGGCTCAAGTGATTTTTCTCTTCCCTCATTCCAGTTTTGGGTGATGGAATAGAAAAATTCAGTCTGTAAACAATTGGCTACAGGACTGGTGCTACAGGCAGGGCTTCGGGTTCTTTGATAACAGCTGGTTTTACAAGACACCAGTCCAAACAGTGATAGGTGGGAAAGGTTTATCTCGCAGGGGCAAAAGGATGCTGGGACAGGCATTAGCAGGGCTCATTTGGAGAGCTTTAAACTAGACTCGAAGGGGGATGGGGTGGTAGCTGGGCTTGCATCAGTAGGGCATCACTCTAGAGTTGATGAAGGTTGGGAGGCCTCCCATACCCCTGGGGTGAAATCGGTCTGCTTGGCTTGCTCTCTGAAATGCCTGTACACCAATGTGTGCAGCATGGGGAATAAGCAGGAGGAGTTAGAAACCTGTGTTAGGGCAGGAAGGCCAATGGCAACCTGGGGTGTATTATAAGGGGGGTGGTTAGTAGGTTGAGAGAGGTTCTCCTTCCCCTCTACTCTGCCCTGGTGAGACCACATCTGGAATATTGTGTCCGGTTCTGGGCCCCTCGGTTCCAGAAGGACAGGGAACTGCTGGAGAGAGTCCAGTGCAGGGCAATAAAGATGCTGAAGGGAGTGGAGCATCTCCCGTGTGAGGAAAGGCTGAGGGAGCTGGGTCTCTTTAGCTTGGAGAAGAGGAGACTGAGGGCTGACCTCATTAATGTTTACAGATATATAAAGGGTGAGCGTTGTGAGGATGGAGCCAGGCTCTTCTCGGTGACAACCAATAATAGGACAAGGGGTAATGGGTTCAAACTGGAACACAAAAGGTTCCACTTAAATTTGAGAAGAAACTTCTCAGTAAGGGTGACAGAACATGGGAACAGGCTGCCCAGGCAGGTTGTGGAGTCTCCTACTCTGCAGACATTCAAAACCCGCCTGGACGCCTTCCTGTGTAACCTCATTTTGGTGTTCCTGCTCCGGCAGGGGGATTGGACTAGGTGATCTTTTGAGGTCCCTTCCAATCCCTAATATTCTGTGATTCTGTAATTCTTCTTTTATCTGTCATCTCGCAGTAAAAGGCTGAGGTGTAGTTATATTCAGATAAGGTCTTTTGTGATTGTTTTTTAGTGTGAATTAACTAGTTAGAAATACTTGCTACAAGTTTTCTTGGTGTCAGCTGGCTTTATTATAACTGTTTGTAACTGAGTCCTTCTAGGAGTTCTGCATATGTTTGCTGTTAAGCATTGCTAGTTCTGTTGGCTTCTGATTGATTTTTAATTTTCAATAAATGTGGAAGCTGAATGTTTATTAGAAAGGAAATTACTGTGTGATAAAATTTATTCATAGAATCGTTTTGGTTGGAAGAGACACTCAAGATGATAGAGTTCAATCTTTAACCTAACTCTAGCACTAAACTATGTCCGTAAGAACCTCATCTACACATCTTTTAAACCCCTCCAGGGATGGTGACTCCACCACTGCCCTGCGCCTCCTGTTCCAATGCCTGACGACCCTTTTCGTGAAGAATTTTTTCCAAATATCCAATCTAAACCTCTCCTGGCGCGACTTGAGGCCATTTCCTCTTGTCCTGTGACTTGCTACTTCACAGTACTTCTGTTAGCAGACAAATGCAGCATAAGAGGTGCATGGCTGTTTGCCATGTATTAAAGTAAGCATCCATGTGAGTCTCACAAGGTCTGATTATGACTTTCAAATGAAACATAATATTCTTTCTTCAGTCATATTTACTTTTTTAAAAATTATTTTCATTGCATTTGCCCAGGTGTTGCACATTGAAGCCTTATGGGTTCCTGTGTTGCATAGAAGAAATAGTCTATATCTGACTGTTCTGTGAATTCTGCAAGACATAAACACTTGTATTTGAGGCAGTCCTAAGGACAGAACTGCCAATTACAGAACATATAAAAATCTGCTCTTGTCACAGTGAAGCTGAACAATCGTAACTTGGCTCCTTATGGAAGTGAGTCAGAAGCTGTGGTGTAGCTGTGACAAACAGTAAGCATGGAATTCCTTGGCAACATGTGCAGAGTTCCTATCAGGCAGCCATGTTTTGTGAGGAAAGGGGCGTTTATACTCAATAGTATTTTTATACTGTGCCGTATGATAATGTTCCGCTTCTCAATCAAAGCTGAGTATTAATTAATGATAGTTTTACCCCAGTGAAATAACCTCTTTATAACCTCACAACTTAAAGGAAATATCTTTACATTTTCTTGCTTTGCTGTATTTATAAAATAATGTGATGTATGTTTGGCCATTCTTAATGGATGGTTGCATGAAGATGGTAACTGACTAATGCCCAAATTGTTCTCTTTAGCTCCGTACAATGTTTCCCACCTGCCCCAACCCCTTTTTAAAAACTGAATATCTTTGCTAAAGTAGCAGAGCTGATGAGTTTGTTCATTAGGTGTAATGCACTCCAGGGTTTGTTTGGTTTTTTTAAACAAACAAACAAAACCACCCACTATTGTTTGAAAAATCTTAAGCGTATTTACAGTATTTGTGTAAGGTGTGTTGTGGTTTGTGTTTTTTTTTTTCCCCTCCCCTTTAGACCAACCTATGATGACATGCCACTCCCTGTCACTCCAGAGGCTGCTAGGATTGCTTGCCTGTCCCCAGAAGAGATGGAGAAAAAGAGGAACAGAGACAGAAAGGAGATTTCCAGCAAAAAACAGGAGTCCGTTGGTGAAATATGCTCTTCTGCTCCATCCGTGTCTCGTGAGGGCACAAAGAAAACTTCTGTAACACAACCATTTATTAAAAAATTAGAAAGAAGGCAGGAACATGTTAGAAGAATATCTCAGCAGTCTGTGGGCATTTATAGCAATGAGAAATGGGATATCCTGAAAGATACTCGAATTGCAAATCATAGCCAGGAAGACCAGTTTACAGCTGTGAGCCCTGTACCTCAGCATTTTTCTATCAGTCCTTTAATGCATAGTTCTTCTCTTAATCCTAAAACAGCAAAAAATTGTAAGAATTTGGCGGCATCACATCTGATTCAGCATAGTGGATGTGCTAAAACGAGGATGGAGGTATGTAAAAGTGATCTGTTGTCGAACCCATGCTTGAATCCTGCTCCAGCACTGGTTCACCCAAAACACCCTTCAGTTTCCCATCAGAATTCTGTGTGCAGCCCCACCAATTCTTTATGTATTACCTCAGGTCAATCTCTCTCAAAACGAGATGGTTTACGAACTCAGGATGAGACTTTGGTGTCTGATTTCCATCTCAGGGATA
Source organism: Streptopelia decaocto (assembly GCF_964273445.1). Classification (NCBI taxonomy): domain Eukaryota; kingdom Metazoa; phylum Chordata; class Aves; order Columbiformes; family Columbidae; genus Streptopelia; species Streptopelia decaocto. The sequence continues at coordinate 31,423,011 of NC_138660.1, forward strand.
CTGTGGGTTTCAGCAGCTCCCTAGGTCTTGGGATGTCCCCACAACTAGCAAGATGCAAAAATATGAAGACAAACAGAGGTGATGAAAGTTCAGTGGATGAAACTATTGAAGATGTTATTTTGAAATACTGTCATGGAACTACATCTGAAGAAATCTATTTCAAAGAAGGGAATAATCCCTGTTCAAATTTTTTATCACTTCTGGACCATACTCATTTAGAGGGTTCTGAAATGAGTTTTGACTGTGATGCACCTGTTAACGCAGGAACAGACTTACCCAAGGCAGCTATAAAAGACATAGAATTCCTCAAAGAGGTCCAAATAAGTTTGCAAGATAAGGACTATGGAACACAACTCTCTTCTGTTTTAAAAAGTGAGTCAGTAGAGAAAGTAGAAGCAGTGAAACAGGATGTCGTATTTCCTACCGAAGAACCAGTTCTTCCAGCTCTGCCTCATGTGCCTCCTTCTTTTGTGGGAAAGACTTGGTCTCAAATAATGTATGAAGATGATATAAAAATTGAAGAACTTGTGCGTGATTTCAGGGAAGGTCGTTTTCGCTGCTACTTTGACAGTGAATCCTCAGCCAACTGTACAGGGAAGAGAATGAAGAAACGAAAGCAGAAGGATGAAAAAAAGAACAATATTGTTGAGGGTGGTAGAACAGAAAGTGCATCAGTTAAAGCATTGCCAGAATTTAATGATGCTTTAAGTGGTGGCTCTGATTTTGATAACCCATCTTTAGCCTCACATACACTATGCAACCCACAAATTCTTAAAATGCCTAGGAAAAGGACATGGCGTCTGGCTTCAAGGTGCCAGGTGGTTAAGGTCAGCCATGGAACCCAAACAAGTCTATTGAACTACCCTGTAGCAAAAAGAAAAATGTCCAGAAGGGAGTCTGATCCAGCTGATCAGAAAGCAAGCATCGTATGGCCAGAGAATGAAAAAACTCCAAACATGAAAACTAGACTATGTGCCCTTAAACTTCCTGAGTCCTATAGCAAGATTATGAGTCCTGTACAGCCCAAGACAGTGGTGTATGTACTTTCATGCCCAGAAATAAAACAGTGTAAAGGTAAACCTATAGACAGTCCCAAAATGAGGAGAAATCGTAACTCCTCAGATAGCAAGGACTCTGTAAGATACAAATACAAACAGTGTTCTTTTAAGTATTATGACCCACTGACGAATCGAATTCTGAAGGTGCCTCCAAAGACGACAGTTGGAGAGAAGGCCAAAAAGCCCTCGCATGTTCGACAGCTTTTCAGAAGTCTCAGCTTTGATGCAAACATGAGGAAACCAGCTGATATACAGAGAGAGACCACGCCATCGAAGTCACTCAACTGGTCAGACTTCCATAGTTCATCTTCAGCGTCTCTCCTGCTAGACCCAGGTAAAGGGAATGATGGAGCCTCAAGTCAAAAAGCAGATGGATCTTCTGTTTCCACAGAAAGAACAGACTGTCTGGTATCCGGTCACTCCGAGAATTCTTTCAAACACCTGATCATTTCACCTTTGAACTCTCACCAGTCTGTGGTAGAAGGAGATTGTAGATTAGCTCCGTTTAACAGTAGACTTACCAAAACAGCTCTGACCTCTGTCAGGAGTGAGCGGTTAGAGAAGGAGAATCCAAAGGCAATATGGAAGAGAAAGGAAGGCACTAATAAAGAACCATTTTTTTCCAGAAAGCCTGCAGGACCTATGCCTGTCAGGTGTACTGTAGGAAGGAGAGAAAATAGGGTAACTGCAGGCAAACAATCTTCCAGAACTAAGAAACAGCAAAAAGAGGGGATAAGGAAGAAACTTCGTCCTCGTGTCCAGAGATCTTCTGCTTTCTCCATCCATAGGTGCCAGACAAGAAAAACTACAGTGGGAAAGCACCTTAAAAAGGAAAAGCCTGATGCAAAAAAATTAAAGGTGAGGAAGAAACCAAAAAGGACCTTTCTGAACTCAACAGTTGTCACAGAGATTCCTGAAAAGAGGCAGAAAGTCACATCGGAATCTTTTCCCAAGAAGCCAGAGCGATCTTCTTCCAAAGTCAGGAACTGGGAAGTAAGTGGAGATCGGGGTCACCCCAGCACTGTGAACCAGCCCTCTAGAAGAACTACTGTACCGTTACGTCGAAACTGTCTTGTTCTACCAGGTGAGAGCTAGCTACCAAAAGAACTTTTTTTAAATTTTATATACATATATATATAGCCAGTACCTGGGAAAAGATTGAGGAAAATAGAAGGGAATGAGGAGGTCATAGACAAAGCAGTTGAAGTGCTAGAGCTGCAGAAAGTGCAAAGAAATGTGAAACAAGTACAACTGTAAACTCGGCTCTTGTTCCCGGAGTATGGGGACATCATGTATTGCACTGTTCTACTATGTAAAGCTGCGCAAGTTGTGCAGTTAAAAGCACTTGGAATCCTATTTACTAGACTTCACCTGTACACTAGAGCAATGAGCTTGAATAGTATCATATTGTTTTAATGGTATTATCAGTGTGCAATGGGGCGCTATAATAAGGTAAATTAGAAGCCGTATTAATTAATTGTGCCTATTCTGTTTTTTCCACATAATTCTAAAGTGCAAAAATTACTCATTTCTTATGCTAGAAATTAAATGAAGATTAATCTGGGTTGAATTCTATGTATGTATTTTGTGTTTGTGTATATGAACACCTTCAGCACGTAATATATACTTGCCTATGGAGTGGCATTGAAATTCATACAGTATGATACAATTCAGATCAATTCAGTGCTTTCTTGAACTTAAATACAATTGTGTGCATTTTTATATTGACTTTTTTTTTCATGAAACCATGTCCAAAGCAGTTATTTTGGACAAAAAGTCACTGTGGGCTCTTATCAAGCAATAATGGACCATGTTGGTAAGGAAATATGGTTCTCTAGGGCACTGTTCAAATGACAGTGGCTAAAGTGAAATCTCAAATTCCAAAGGAAATACAGGCTTAGGGTTTGGGTTGGGTGGGGTTTTGTTTGTTTGTGTGTGTTTGTTTGTGTTTTTGTTTAGTTTAAATAGCTTGTTGATAAAGTTTATGGTGAATTTCACATTCCTTAGTCGGGGGATGCAAAACTTCTAATACAAACAAATAGTGCGTTCTAGAATTTAAACCTTGAGTTTGAGTTTCTGTGTTTGGGGTTTTTTTTATTTTTAATTTGGTGTACTGTTGATTACATTTTTATGGACTACAGTTGAAACTTTCTTTTTAAACTTTCAGTAAAACATTTAAATAAACCTAAAGCAGCATCCATCTAAATATATTAGGGTTCAAATATCTGTTCAAGCAGATATTTGAATATCTGTTTAAAATACTAAGTTGAATTAAAATTATATTGCATAGTGATTTATGTTCAGCCACTGATGCTCTAACTACTATGACTTTATGGCAAAAAAAGATGGTAGTGTTTTGATTTAATGTTATTTTTTTATTAATAGTTATTATGATGACAGCTTATTTAATGTATTTAGGAGATATAAGCCCCAGTCTTGCAGATGATTCTATGATTTAAAATCCAATATTAATTGTTTGTTTGTATTAAGTTAGACATATAGTTAAACATCATCACGATCAGGGCTCTGGTTTGTAAATCTGCTGTTTGGTATATTATATAGTCTATTTTAATTTAAAGGTCTTTGTAAATCCTGTGGTTGTACAATACTTCTTTTGGAACACAAGAAAAACATAGAAAAGACCAGACTGTGCTCTCTCTGCCATTGAACACGGAATTTGTGCATTTTCACCTGAGGGGAAAAAAAGAATCATTCTTGATTCTTTTTCTGAAGTGTGAAGGGTCACTGGTTTGGATTGAGATAAAAGTGGACGTTGAAATGTTTTGTTTTAATATACAGTATCTGAAGGAAGTACAAAAGCTGTCATCAGAAACCACTTGTTAAAAAAATATTTGAGGGATTTTTAATATATACGCATATTTCCCAGGATAAATGAAAGATGTGCATGTACTTAAACCAGCTGGAAACTAAGTTCCTTTACAAGTTAAATATGGTCTAACAGATTTTTGGGTTTATTTTTTAATTATTTATTTTTAAAAGAGAAGTTGTTTTCTGTGGATAAGTTTTCCTATGGTTGTCAGTAGACATAGAATGTTATTGCAGGTCACTGGAAAATGAAGGGTTATAATATGAGTTCTTACAGCCCGCTTAACTAATCGTGCCTGTATAATTTAATATTTTGTCTAATATAAAACTGATTTTTTTAAAGCAAAGTTTTAAAGGAGTGGTTTTTATAGAAAGGCTAATTTTTAAATAAAGCAAAAGAAGATTTTTAAATAAAGTTTGTTTTAAAGCAAAGCTTAAAAATAACTATAGATAAGTCCAGTTCTAGCATATTTTTATGATACAAGAATTTTTTCCTATCTAACTTCCATCTTATTTTTCACAAGACTACACATGAAGAGCATGAATTGTTTTGTGTGAATAAGGTTTAAAGCACATTGTACTGTAAGATCACTAGTGCATAGTTGTTTACAGCCAAAAATCCTGTTCTCCATACTCATTCATTGCAAGCTTGTTTTTTTCCAGTACACACCTTTTCCTTGAAACCTTGAGTAATACAAATATCTTGAGGACTATAGAATGACTAATATTTTTAGCCTGTAATGTCTTGGGGTTATTTTGTAAATAATTCACCTCCTTGTCAGGGTGGGTTTTTTAGAAAAGAAAAATGTATTATATTTAAATAAAAGTGTAAGTAGCTATTCTCTGTAACAACAACAAAGTATGAAATGAGTCAATTTTTTAAAAAAATAAGACTTGGGGTACAAGTGTGGAAACATTTCTGTGGTTGACACCGTCAAAATAAGATTTACTGTAAGCTTGGATGTTGTTCTATGCCTCATTTTTGACTATTCAGAAACCTCTTCTGTGCATGTTCCACGACTACTAGGAAAAGGGAGATTGTGATATGAGAAGTAAATGTTGAAGCTGCTTTGGAAAGAGACTTGACAATGTTATATGCCAATCAAAAAATTGCAGAAAGGCTCAGAATATCATGTGCATGAAGGAGAAAATAGAAGTTTTCTGGGGTCTTGAGGAATTAGTCAAGCAGTTCCCTTATTAGACAAATGATGTAGATTGTGCTGCCTTTATTGAATAGCACGTTGGTTCATGAGCAGCGTGGCTGAAACTTGGAAACGTCTGTGCCAACAGAAAACATGAAATACTGAAAATACTGAAATACTTTCCCACTGAAATTGAGGGGAAGGCTGTTTGGTTTGCGGGGGGCTTATTTGGTTTTGTTTGTTAGGTTTTTTTAACCATGGACAAAGATGTTTGTCAGTATGCTTGCATACTGGCCTAATCTAGAGGAGCAAGAAAAGATAACTGGATTAAAGAAAAATTAAGTCATGCTTTTTGAATCTAATTGGCAGCAGTTAGATGGAGGATATGTTATAGTTGAGAAAAATGCTATCATTCTTCTATGCATATGTAATTTTGACCTTCTGCTAGTTCATACTGACATTTTTTTTTTACATTTCATAATTTTAAGAGTCTCTCCCCCCGCAAAATGATTCTGTGTTCTATGAAGTACTCATTCAACCTCTTAAAACAATGTCATTCTAAGCAGCTTGATTTTTATTTACTTGTATTGTGAACCTTGAGTGTGACCCATACTCAGGCTGTGCCAAGTGTTAACTGAACACAGAACAACAAGTCCCCAAAACTTTAAATTTCTGACACTTGCACCTAGCAGTTCTTCAGTTTCTTTGCTGATCAGATCTTTTTGCTTTATAGTTCTTTCTGACATGTTTGCATTCAATGTTCTTGTAATTGTCGTATAAAAGTGTTCCTCTCTGGGACTTGGAGAAAATGAAGTATTTCGTTGTATTTATAGTGTGACTATGATTTAATCTGAAGTTGTGCTGAAGTTTCATGCTGAATTCGTGCCCAAATGAGAATATCTGTTTTTGTGGTTTTCTTGTTCTTGTAGTTAGTTTTATATTTTGAAATACTCTTGCATGGTGCTGTAATTTTTTTACCTCCTGTTCTGTCTTTACTATCTGTTCTCATTTGACACAATGTGAGTTTGTAAGAATACAGTGATGTTACAAACTTGTCCACTGCTATTGCTGGATGTTCTTTCTTTGTATCTTCAGCTCATTTAATTTCAGATTTATGGTTTCCGTGTTTTTCCTTTGTTGTGCTTTTGGATGTTTTTTATGTTGTGAAGAGCTGAACTGCAGGATCAGTGGCTGGTATCCTGATCTGAAATGTCGAGGACAAGTTGGCGCGTGTGCTCCCGTGCTTGGGAATCCACTTCACTGAGCCATGCAAAACAAGTGGGATGATGATTCTTGATTTCTTTAGCTGTCTTCCTTTCTCTTTCCCCTATGGTAACTCTACCTGAGAATGGAGTAATCTGAATTCATACTTATTCTGAAATAGAACAGTGTTTCAACAGTTGATGTTTTGGGGACAGATAAGAAAAGTAAAATGTATCGGACTTGCTAATGCAATTAAAATCCCAGAATTTTTGTCTTTAATGATTTATCTGCTATGAATTACAACATTCCTGATAGTCTTTTCAGAAAACTTTGTAGTAGCATAGGTCTGAACATGCCCAGAAGCAAAGGTTTTGTTCATTGTTTGCTTTATGTTTTGCAGTTATTTTATTCATTCCTTCAGCAGAACAAATCTTGTTTTAATAAAAGACTGAATTTGCATTTTTGTAGTTACTTTATTCTTGAAGTAGAATTTAACTTGAAACTATTTGCTATACGTTGTTGTGGAAAGAACACTACAGAATGCTATGGAATAAGCTACTACTTTGAAGAAGGCCTGTCATAATTTAAACAGCTGTTCACAACTGTATGATATCTTGACCCAGTGAAGTCTTCTGGTGACTTGAGTGAAGCCAAGATTCACCCCATCCTGTGGCAACTGGAGCAATGATGTCCTAGGATGGTATTGAAAAAGCATCGGATGTATTTGAGATGTCTAATTGTATTTTGGCAGCAGGAAACCAAGACCCACCAACCGCATGGTAAGCCAGATCCCTGCAGAGCTTACTCATCAACAGGTTTTTTTTAAATGTGCACTTAATAAATGAGGGCAGGGGCTGGAAGTATCATAATGTTAAGTAGCTTTATGCAAAATGAATTGGCTTCTCTGTAATTGTAGACCAAATCAGTCCTGATTATGATCTTCCAATGCATGCAGAACTGTCTTCAAACCTGTGTGCAAAAATACTTTTAAGAGATTTTTCTGGTAAAAAGATTACTAGAATACCTTGAACAATGGAATAGCCTTGTGCAGAATACCTTACTCTTTAGTAGTCATTTGCTTTTTGTATCGGTGCTTGTTCAATCCAGCATGATCTTTTGCAGGAGTGGTACACACAGCAGATGGATCAGTTTGGATCAAGGAATTGCCAAAAGTCATAGGCATATTGTTTCCTGAGGCTTCAATACGTCATAAAATTTCAGGACATGCTTTGCAGTTTTCAACTCCTACTTGAAGGTAGTTATGTATTATGTAGTTGGCTGAATGCTGAATTAAGTTACCACTGTGCTTTCAAATAATAATTCATCTGTTCAACCATCTAAATATTTAGTTATAAACTAGCCAGATTTTGAGTCTGGCAATTGCATTGTTCATGGGAAATATGAGCAATTAATGATATGCTTATAGAGTGTCAGGTACAATGGAGATCCAGTTTTAGCTGGAATATTTGAGAGTTATGGCGAAATTAATAACATGGTTTTAGTTGGCTTTGTATTCATTTGAGCTATTAATATTAGTAGTTCGCACACAATTACTCTGTTTCTGTGGTGCTGGAAGTCATAATTTTTCTTGAAGTGCAGAAATGCTGTTTTTGATTAAATGTATTAACGCAGATCATTATTACAGTGTATGTCATTTAACAATGTCAGTGATACAAAACTCAGGCTTTTTCTTTGTTGATGTTCCTTCCTTAAGGAAAATTGAAAAACAGTTCTTCCCAAATACTAGCATTCGTAAGCAGGTTTTTAACTCTCTGACACCCTCAAATAAAATTGTACTTTAGTGTGTTAAAGCTGGTCAGCTCTTATTTGCTGTGTCATATTGTGTTAATGTTGGCACTGGTGCAACTGAAAATGCTGGTTATAGCTTACTTAGTCATTAATATTATATAAGCAAGTTGCAGAATGAAGATATACCCTTGCTAGCTCATGCAGGGAGCTTAGACACTGGCTGCCGGCCTGGAGATCGTGCTGTAGGAATGAACAGTGAGTAGTTCTCAGCGTACATGTCGCGTCCCTTTGTGGATGCAGTGCATGTGCATGACTTGGCTTTTACTTACACCAAAGTTTGAGCATGAAGAGGGAGGTAGAAGTGAGGAGTAAGACTTGAAGATGTAGTATAGATTGGAACTAGACCAATGGATCCAAGTTTGGGGTCTTTTTTTTTTTTTTTTTCCTTAGTATTTATCTCTGTTTTTTCTGAACCTTTGCAAACAGTTGTCAAAATCCATCCATTTCCTGGGTGGTTCAGCACAGATTTCATAATTCTTTCTCCTAGTATTTTACTTTCATTTGTTTAATACCTAGATAATATTTCTTTTTGATCCTTTCAGCTACTGCTAAGAGGGGAAAATTATTATTAAAAGATTGTGCACTGCTACTGTGTGAAGTCTAGAGAGAGCAGTTATGAGGTAGTATGTGGCTACCAGCAGATTTCTCCAAAAACTGAAAGGAGCCCTGTTCAGTTGTCCAAATGATGACAGAAGCACTTGTGCTTTTTTTAATGGCCGTAGACTCATTCTACATATAACTAAAAATAAAAATACTGACCTTTTGGGAACAGGTATTTTATGGATTTCCAAATGTGTCTAATGCTTTAACTTTCCAGCCTGTTCTAGCAAATTGACATGTTCTGAGTGATTGCAAATACACTGTAGTTTTGATTGAATCTGGGGTCAGGATAATGTCGGAGTCAAAGTCAGCATATTTTCACCTGCCACAATTAGTTAATGTTCATACAGCATTTTTTGTGGATGTAAAGAACTCTTAAGCGTTCAATATTGTCAAGAATTATCTCCTATATTCTTATTTTAGACATCGGCGTTCCATGCTTTTTGTGAAATGCATTGGTAAGCGCAATAATTTTTCTCCTTAGAGCTTAAAAGAGAATACAAATTGTATTTTACATACTTTTATTTGCAGTTTTACAGAGACACAACACTTCTTCTGTGCTTAGCAAATTTCTTTTTTTCCTCCCTTACGCTCCATTTTAAAACAAGAATTCATCTGCAATGCAGAGTTCTCCATCTTTATTTTCTCAGAGTAGGGTGTGATGAGTGTCACTTGGCTGGATCACAAATATAGTTTAATGTGATTATGTAGTTATTGCCTGTGCCTTCATAGACTTATCTGCCTCTTCATGGAAGCTGTAAAGGGGAGCCAAACAGTCTTGTTTTATTGCCTTCCCCATCCTTTACAAGCTATCTAGTGCAGCCAGTGGGTCAACTCTTCTATTTTCCTTTGTTCCATTTATCTCTAGAGTATGTTGGAAAACAATAGTTTTTAATTCACAGGAAAAAAAAATGGGTCGAAAGTCCATTTTCAACCAGTCTCTCCTCTAGGAGACTCACATTCGTTTGTGGTGAGGGTAAAAACCAAAAATCTGACAGTTGTATTTTGGCAAGCCTTTGTGTATCCTCATCTCTATTTTTCTGATTGCTTTACTTTGCTTTGTGTCCAGTATTTTGTTCTAACTGGTTTAGTATTAATTTGCTTTTAAAAATATTTTACAAATGTAGCATTGAGGGTAACATGCTGTGGCTTATTTCTTCGGAGCTTGTTTAGGCTGTGAGGTTTTTCGTTGTTTTTTCTTGTTTCTTTTGTATATTCTCTCTGAATGAATCAGAGTTCCATTGTCATCAGCTTGTGTGAACCTCACTAAATTATTGAATTACATCTGAAGAGGGGGGAAAAACAGGAGCTTGCAAGTCACTCAGGCTGCTCTGGAAACTTAATGTAAAATGTTTATGTTGTGGTGGCTTTGGGTGTTTTTTCCTCCTTTCTTCAGTACTGTTTTAAAGAGCCGCATGTCAAAATGTTCAGGCTGACAGTAGATTTGAAAGGGTTGAGTGGTGAAGTGCAACCACAAGCTGACTTTTGTTTTTACTTTCCATGTTTTTAACACTTAGAAGTGAAAAAGACTATCACTTATATCTCAGTCTCAGGTTTGTACTTTCAAGGAAGGAGGGTTTTTTTTTCCTAAGTGATGAATTCTGATGGTATTTGTATACTAGGTGTGGATGCTACTGTGGGGAAAGGTGGTGGTGGTTTTTATTTTTATTTAAAGTACATTTTTAATGCACTTGATGGTAAGTGAAGATCATATAGCATCTCAGAATTCTAGAGATCATTTTGTAAGCAGCGTCTGGGAGGATACCTGCTCTTTTTCAGCCTTAATGCACATGGAATTTTTCTCTTGTGATTGCAAAATACATGGGCCAACTACGCTCAAAATTTAACGTTGGCAAAAGTATTAAGTAAAGGGGCAGGAAACACTGTTCTTGATTAAAAAAATGTTGCATGTAGCATAAAAGGCCTTTATGGCATTCACTGGTGATATTGAGGTTTTATCCATCCATAATTCGTGCATGCACTGGGCTTATTTGTCAGCTAGAAAGTATTTCATTGAAAGATGGGTCTGAAACAAATCACATCAAAGTAACTGAGATTTTGGGAAGTTTCGATGTGGATCCTAACTTTGCAGTTTGAATACATTAATTTAATAAATACAATATAAACTTTAGGATGGCTATAGCTGCTCCACTCAAGTGAGGACAATAGAGCATCCATCTAGTAAGTCAGATCCCAAATCATTTAAGGGAAAACCTGCAAGCTTCAGTCAGTTCAAGGGGACCTACTTCTGAGCTTCAACAGACATCCTGAAGGTTTTGTGCTATTTCAGAGCCAGAATATGCTGCAGGTATAGCAGAATATTCATCTTCATTGTTGGGCTGAAATCAACTGGTGTCAATGCAAAAACCTCCAGTGACAGAAATGAGTGTGGATCAGGCCCCAAAGCAGATGTGCCATGCTATGGGGTATTCATTCCACTAGTTGTACTCTGAGAACATTCGTGCCTGTTCATTTGACTTAAATATTTGAATTATTTTGCTAGACAGTTATCAATCATGATAAAGCTTTACAACTACAGGAAGTAGTAATTTTCAAGAGTATACCTGCCTTGTACCCCAAATACCCAAGAAGCTTGGTTGCATTACAGTTCCTTACCTGCTGCTTCAAATTAAGAATCTATGTACCTTCCTTTTCTTCAATGGCTTGCATACTGGATAACATAAAATCGAAGACTGCTTCCTATAGCTCTGCCTTGAGCCAAAATGCTGTTTTTTCCTGCATTCTTAAACTGATGTTTTGACAGCGTGTATCACAACACAAGCAACTGCACAGACGTTTTTCTCCTGGCTGTGCAGCTGCCTCAGGCAGGCTGACTGTAGCTTGAGTTTTATGAGTGGTATGTCAAAGCCATCTATTTATAAACCAAATTAGAAAATGCCTTGGAACTGTAATTTTTCATTCAGGCTTCACTTTCAGCTATCCAAAGGCTCAGTATTCCATATTCATAGATCTGTTTAGAAAATGCAACTTGTCTGAAAAAATAATGTATTAAGCAAAACAAAAAGAACCCTATTAAATTATTCAAATTTTGGAGTATAGATATCAGTCATAAAATATTTTAAAATATTTTTATACCTTTACCTGCAAGATGAAATGTGAAGGATGTAGGGATGCACAAACCAAATAAAGAAAACACATATTTATTTTTTTTCCTTTTCCATAATTTCCAGTTAGCTGTTATTCTTGAAAACACTTAATGATAAACTGGTATTATGCTTGTTTTAAAGGCTGGAAAAGCAAGGTGAGGTGCTTAAGAGAAACACTTAAAACATGTTCACTAGTTTTTACCTTCTCCAGTTTCAAACCAAGATGCGCACTGACTGACTTTGAGAGGTTTGAATAGCCTGGATGCTGGTCTAAGTCTTCGCTAGATATTTAAGAGGATCAGGCCCTAGGTAACCTGAAATGAATATCAATAAAAACAGCATTCAGTATAAATGGAGATCCTTGATAATGTGAGCATAAGCAACCTTCCAGAATCCAAAAAGAAACACAAATGAATAACCTATAGTTACCCACAGGCAGGTGATGCTAGGAGTCTATGCAAATGATTTTGGAAGTGTTTTCTTTGTTAAATAATAGTCCTCTCTCACAGATTAATCTCCGATAACCAAGCACTTTCTTTAAATATAAACCGCTCTGTGCCGCTTTTAGAACACTCAGATTACTTTGTTAAATTATTAACCAGTTTTTATCATCGGTAGGGGGGGCTTTATAGAAAAGAGAACAGGATCTTACTCACTGGTTATTTTTAAAATGTGACAACGTGAGGGCTTGTACTTCTGACAAGGCTCATGAAACGTAACAGAGCTGTTGTATGGATTTTAGAGGTATTATAAAAATTAGAGAGAAAATTCTTTTAGGTGTAAAGCTCCATCCAGGTTTGGTCTTACAATGTATTTTATGTTCTGCTTCTGCAATCAGTGGATACTGAGGCTGCTCAGCAGCTCTTGGTAAGTTTTTGTATTTCAGGATCCAGCTAGTAGGCTATGAATATTGAAGCAGGGGGAAGGCTGGTATTGAAATCTTAATTTGTTGGTAAGCATTTTATGCTTTGATATAAGACATGGATTGGCAGTAGGCTGTACGTCATTTTCTCTCACTTCTGTTTCTTTTGTTATTTGCATTAAGGGCTGCAGGTAGAGAAGCAGTGAGGTCCTATTTTGCTTTGTCAGGAGGAAGGTCCCCCTGTAGGAGTATAGCTGGTGGATTGCTGTGGTTTAAATATTAGGAAGTCCTCCCTCTCAAGTTCTCCATGGGCATTCTGGAGGATACCAATGTACCTGCTACCCAGCAATTCCAAATCCTGGGCAAGCGGAATAGGGTCAGGCATAGACAAGCGTCTGTAATGATGTCTGCCAGCTTCTGAGCAGCTCAGCTTCTGGAAAGATGTAGATCCTTCCAGAGCTGGAGCTACATCCTCCTTGGTAGGCAACTGAAAACAAAACAAGTCTCTTTTGCTTCAGACTTCAATGAAACACAATGCAAGGATATGTCAAAATCCACAAGAAAATTGAATTACCTTTCTGCAGAGTACAACTTATCTGTTGTTGTAACTGAAAATACTTTGGTGAATGATGGCATAACAAATGAGAGTTGAAAGAACATGGGTGTCGCTTCCTCCTAGGCCCTACAGCATTACTGCCTCCAAATAAATTTCTAAGTCTCTATTTTAAATCTTACCTGCCTGTTCCAAATTTTTTATTCAGCCAGTTAATCACATATTTGCTAAGCAAGTATGGATATCTTGAAGCTGGTTTGTGAAATCTCTGAGAACTTGCTTTATATGGGTATTTTAAAAAAATTCAGATTCAGTAACTGTGTCTTGTTATACTGCGCGTTTTCCCTTCTTTTTGCACTATGCAAAACCGGATTTTATTTTTGATGGAAGATTGCTAAGTTTCGAAGTAGTTTATGGATATATGCTTTGTGTAGTTTATATAGCAAAATGCTCTTCTGACATTGGCAAAGCGTATTCAGCAGATGGCTGGGGAGGGAGAGTCCAGTCCTCTCCCTCCTGGCACAAGATCTGTGAATTACTGTGTGGCTTGAGCAAAGGGCCTTCTAGATACTCAGCCGCCTTTCATATTGGGGCAGAAATGTCTGCTGGGGAAGGTGATGGAAAGGTCTCCATGTAAATTCCTTGAGGACACCTTTGACGTAAAAATGAAAAAAAGGAAGAAAACTCTACTACCTCCAAATGTTAACTGGAAAAGCAACAGGGCTTGCTGTCAGCCTGATTCAAAACCCACCAGGGATTGTGCTGGATGGAGGTTGGGTTTGGCAGGATAAATGGGAAGAGATTGCAGCTGCTTCCATCAAAACAGAGTCAGTTTTCAGGGGAGGCAGCAAAGGATCTTTGTCTCCGCCTGACACAGCCATCTGAGACCTGTGAACGACGTGGCGTGAGGGTCACTGAATAAACATTTCACAGAATCGCAGAATGTTAGGGATTGGAAGGGACCTCAAAAGATCATCTAGTCCAATCCCCGCCGGAGCAGGAACACCATTTGGCACTTCTTGTCTCATTTTTTGCGGTTCCATTGAAGTGACAATGCAGCATCGCAGCAGAGGACCCACAAAGAGGCCCAGGAAAAATTCTGCATGCCTGAGATGGGAAAAGTGCTCAATGAAACCTAAAGACACTCCACCATAAAAACAACCCAGAGAGCTCCTCTATCTTCCAGAGCTGTTCAAAGAGAGGAGGCACCCCTAATGCTGACCCGAACTCCTCATTTGTAGGTGCCTCAATTCCAACAAGGCCATGATGGGAAGATAAGGGATGGAAGAGTCAAAAGGATACGGTGCGTGCCCTGGCACTCAGACCTGGCTGTCCTTACCCATTTGCTATGACCACTGACCCCTTTTCTGCCCCTCAGCAGGACTGTGAGTGTGGAGGGTGACCTGGCTGCAACTGCAGTCCACTGTGGGGGCTGCTGGTGCCCAGCAGGGAGCCAGGGAATTTGGAGAGGTATTGATCAGCATCTTCATCCAGCAGTGAGGTTTCCTCCAAAGAAGAGATTGGAGATGGCAAGAGGGACAGAGAAGGAGCTCAGTGCCTGACCCACATACCTACCTGTGAGTGTGTGGTGGGGAGGGACCCAATCACCTGGGGCCCTCCTTGTCTTTGTATTTCCAGAAAAGGCCACCAGGGTGAAACACGGCAGGTGTTGGGCATGATGCTTGGCCCTTTTCCCTGTGGTCTCTCGGCGTCTTTTACCCAGGGGCTTCCTCCACCAAGATGACACTTGTGAAACAACCCCCCCATCCCTGTCCTAGCCTGTCTGCAGAAGGTAGATGCCACATGGTGACCCAGCCATTGGAGAGACAGTGGTTATGTCCTCTCTTATGCAGCAGTAATTCATCTGGAAGGATCTCCCTGCCCACAGGTTGTGTGGGCAATACCGACCAGCTTTGGCTGATGTGGGGGTATTAGCCAAAAATAATCCCAAAAGGAAGGTAATGATAAACCTGATATCTGTGCTTTTTAGAAGTTAATGTTGTTACCACCTGCTATTTGCCATCTTAATACTCTGACATACCAGCTGCTAAAGCTTCTGTGCGGACTCTTTTCACTTCCCACTAGAAGGTCCCTTTCCCATTCACAGCGATACTGGTGGAGGAGCTCTTGGAGTCTATTGCTCCTGGCTTGTGTTGCTGCTGCTGGGGGCCCTGTGAGGTCCAGCACCAGAACCATGGTAGGAGCAGACGAGAGGCAAATGGGACAGTTCAAGCCATGCTAGCAAGCTGGGAAATATGCTATCTGCATGCTCAGAGAGCGTTCCCCTGCTGCGTGAGCACGTTATCTCCTCGGTGACCTAGTTTTATGAATAAAAAAGTCTTCCCTCTTCATAACTACAGCAACAGAGAATTTTATTAATGTTTGCCACTATAAAGAAAAGGTTAGTGTGTCTTAGTTTTACTAGGATACTTTAAAATCTATAAGATCTTTAGGGAAGTTAGGAGATAGGACTGACAGCTGATCACAAGCTATGTGCACACTTCTAGAAATGAGTCTGTAGGGATGACTCAGGCTTGGCAGCCCAACAAAAGATATTCCCTCTGTAAAACAGTTACATCTGAAAATGTAAGACTCTTCCTTCATTGCTCTCTTGGAGGGGAGAAAAAAAAAAATGCTAGGATGA
Organism: Streptopelia decaocto; assembly: GCF_964273445.1. Lineage (NCBI taxonomy): Eukaryota > Metazoa > Chordata > Aves > Columbiformes > Columbidae > Streptopelia > Streptopelia decaocto. Next base: position 31,438,815 of record NC_138660.1, read on the forward strand.
TCATGAATATTTTAAATTTGAGCTCTGTAGTTCAGCTGCATGACAGCTCGTATAAGCCAAATAACATTTTATACCCTGACTGGATAAGCACATTAGTGCTTCCAGCACAGATTCTAGTTTTGGCTCAGCAACTCATTGGCTTTACACATATGTCTGGAACCAAAAAGAGTTCCAGAGACCAGCATTTAAATGTCACTTTAAACCTACTAATGTACTTACCTAAGCCTAGACTGAGGGCTATTACCGTATGGCCACATCTGTAAGGGCTGCTCTGGTGCCAGGATTTAATAAATACAAAACATCTTTCCCTGTAGCCAAGCAGCAAAGAAGAGGTACCATGTGAGCTCTGCCCAGTAATTCAACTCTATAAAAGGAACACTTAAAAAAAGCAATAAAGGCAAATTTAGAGTTGCTGTACTGCTGAAGATGGGACCACAGAGAATCCAAGGTCATGTGAAAAGTCTGAAAGTCTTTGTTGATATCCACACTTGGAAACCAGGGAGAGGTTTCAAGCATGGGAGCTCCTGGGTGGTAGTCAGTGGTATTTTACACTGGTCTGGGTACTGCACTGCAGTGTAGAGTGGGAAAGTCAAGTTTAAAACAATGTGGGTCAACAAAAGAAGGTGAATCGTTAGCCATCATAACACAGGCTGACATTTTGAACTGTACTGTTGAGTTGTCCACCTTACTTAAGCAGAAACAGCAGAAAGCACGGGTTTCTTGTGGTTACAAGAATGCGAAGTAATGCAAAGAGATGATACATTCTTGATTGCATTGCTTTCATTCTAAGCATGACTTTTTAAATTAGTGATGCTCCTTGTCCTTATCCATTCTGCTCTTGTTATTTCCCCCATAAAGACTATAGGTGGTATAATGTTGTGAAAGACTGTCATATTGCTTGAACAGTCGCTGAATCAATGGGTGACTGTGGCTGTTTAGAAAGTTTTCTACAAGAAATGTCCATCTACAAGCAAAATGAGGAAAAAGAGACTTCTTGTGCTCAGCAGGATTTCTTTGGTAAATAGAAGTTTTATTGATTATGCGCCTGTATTAGAAAGCAACATATATTTTAGGATGGGGCTAAAATAATATTAAAAAAATGAAAGCAGGAAAACACTGTCTAGTGGGAAGGGCCTTGAGGTCTGCAGAGGTCAGATTGTCCTTTGGACTGTATAGTTAATCTGCTTTGTACTTTCGGGCATGCTCCCCCGCTCTTTAATATTTCAATCCACCAGGCTCTACCAGTTGAAGCATATCGTTTATTTATTTACTAAATTATTTTGCACTTCAAGCCCCATATGCAGTATCAGCACATGAGAACAGTAATAAAAATGAAAAATAATTCAAGTTTCTGTTACTAAATTCTTTATTTTGCAGCTCCATAATCCAAGTTTTGTGTGTGCATTTGTTATGGAAAGAGGTTTTGGTCTGAAACCCAGTTTAATCAGAGGTGAGATTTCTTTTGGTTCTTGCTCAGGTACTTGATGTTTGTAATGCTTTGATTATCAGCAAACCTTGCAGCTACAAGTAGGAGTAGCTAATTTCCTGGATCTGCTTACAAGAAGCAAACATTTGCTGCTGCAAGTTAATGCATTCCTATGGTTTTCTTAATATTTGTGTGAAATTCTTTAATGGCGATAGTGTATTGGTGTAACTAAACCTTATATGGAGGTGTGAACTGCATTTTGGTGATGTTCTGGCATCATTCTGCATTGAAGCCTTTGATTTCTCAAAGCAACAGTCTTGAGAAAGGTAGTGACCTCCTTCTTTATTTATGAGGTTTCTGGTGCCCACATGTAAAAAATGGGATGAAAAGCAGGAGAACTGAAAGATGTTTAAAGTTGGAGCATTTCTTGGCCACAGATATGGATGGAATTTAAGAGAGAAGAGCAAAATAATTAATTCTCCATATGAAGCAGATTCATGAGTAATAAAAGTTATTTTTGAAGTATGGGGTTTGAAAAATAAACATGTTATTGGGGGGTAGTATAGGAAAAATAGTGCTTTTTCAATCATGTATGCTACAAAGATACTCCATGTGGGATAAAATAACGCTGCTTTCATTTCCAAGGAAGTTTTTAAAAAAATGCTACATTTCCATAGTAACAACAAACAATAATGTGTGTTTAAACTTCTAGTTAACTAGTGGGATAAGCAGCTCCAGAAAATCACAGGGAACATATGCAGATAGAGAAATAATAAGATCTTTGAAGGGTGACTAAGTGTGAGTTCATGTGGGCGAGAGGAAGAATGGAAGCAGCGGGGTAAAGGGCATCATTTCACATCCCCCAAGTGTGGGTTCTCGACGTGAAAATCCACACGGTCAGGCTGCGTGTGGCTCCTGCGGGTGTGAGAGAGAAGTATCCACTTCCATGGTTGTGAGGACTTGGGGGTTTTTTTGTGCTCCGGAGATTTGAGGGTGATATTTTTGTCCAGAAAATTAACAAAAAGACTGAGGGGTGCATACCACATCAGGAAAGATTGTTTGGGTCTTATTTGTGTTTGTACCAAGCTGACAAAACAGGAGAAATGATCCCCTCAAGTATTTGCTGAGTCGGGTAAACTACAGTAAAATATTTTCGGGCTGTGATTCTTTCTGTGCTTTGGGAGATTGAAAATTTACTGGCGCTTCCTTAGGAAGTGAGAATCTGCTCAAGGAATTAAGAGCAAAAGTTATGCAAAGTAATCACGGGCTTCTGTGCGCAATTTTGATGGAATGTTACAAAACAACTATGTTGACATTACCAGATGCTGTCTTTGGCAGCTGGTTCATGAGAATCACCAAAGCTGCAACTGACCTCTTTAAAATTTGACGATCCATAGGTCCAGATGGATTGGTGGGGAGATGCTGAAAGAGGATGGACTTTGGTTGTATAGCAAACTTATAAGGAAACTAGTTTAGAAGGTCTTTGGTGGGGGGGATGATAACAAACCAATCTGTGATCCACATCCAACACTGAAAGCTATTTATGCGACAAGAATATATTTTAGTAACTCGAATATGTTGGGACATAGCACAACACTTTGATAATACTTTGCACTGATTTTTTTCTTAAAAATTCAGGCCATGATGGTTGAATATTTTAGGCTCTCTAGAGGGACTGGTGCCAAATTCTAGATACATCCTCAAGTAGGAATCTTTCAGGATAGTGTGTTTCATGGCTGATTCATCCCTAAGCCTAATTAGGGAAGGAGCGGGGAAACTGGTCCAAGTTTGTCTGTGGAGAAAAGGCAAAACGCTTAATTGGATATAGCAGCATTTGTGGATTTTTTCCCTATTTTGTAGAGCTGCATTTTATGGAAATGCCAGGATTTTCCCCATCTGACTAACACTGCCGCTTCTTGGCATTTTTACCTACCTTTTATAGCACAGGATGACAGCAGCATCAGCACAGGTCTCTCTGCTGAATGCAAGACTCTGTAGAAGGCAAGGGGCTGCAGAAGTCTCTCACCTAAGCATCAGCCTCAGCACCTGTAAATTATTGGAAGAATATGTTTTTAATTTTTATTTGTGGGTGTACATAAGAAAAACAGCCATAACACCTTTAAATGCTACATGTCCTTGCCCAGTGAACCAGCTTCCAAGTAGTAGTAGCCATAGGTAGGTGAGGTGAGGTTTAGCAGCTTGAGCACACATCTCCTTGGCATGGCCGTGTTCCTTCTTCAGAGGCTAATGCAGTGCTTGCCATTCTGGCTATTTCTGTGCTGAAGATAACATCCTTTATGTTTTCAACTACAGTTTCATGAAATTTTCACCCATCACTTGGGCTTAGATGTTGTAAGCACTGAGAGTCTGGCCATTTCTACCAGCAGGGGGAATGAACTAACAATGCTAGTGCTGGCACAAGAACAAATGGGGTTTCTGTTAGGCATGAATAAATTTAGGCTGGGAAGTAGGAGGATTTACTTAGTGATTCTAACAATGAACTTCTGGAACAGCCTCCCAGTGGTAGTAGAAGGTCAAAAAACCCAATTACTTTTAAATGCAAGGTATAAAAGGAATTGTGTGATGGAATAGCTGGTCTTGGTGACTCAAGAGATCCCTTGCCGCCCTTTTTCCCCTGTGCAGGTGCAAGTGGGTCAGGGAACGAGTGATGATATCTTCCCCCTCCTCTGCAAAGCATCACTGAAATATCTGCAATCTGGTTATTTTAAAATCTACCACTTGGAAGTATTTGATCAGCTGTGGCAAGTCCTTGGGATGAGAACATGTATTTAGTTTGAAGGAAATATAAATCAAAGTACATATTTAAGTAAGATTTCCCCTGCCACCCCATCTTTCTTTCTTGCCATCGTTTTTACATTTGAACATTTCACTAGGAGTGAAGCAAGCTAGCAAGGAGCAGGCTGATGTCGCAGCCGCAGTTGGAAGTGTTTGCTCATTAGAAGAGCAGCATCTTTTTTTTTTTTCTGCTGGTGGCATATGTTTTATTTGCTAAGTATATCCATATCAGAACAGCTGACAAATGTGTTCTAGATAGCATCACTGACCAGCATGTTTCTGCTGCTTCTCCGTGCCTTATTAATAAATTAGACAATATGGTGAATAATTGGAGCCTTTAGTATCATAATATTTCCATTGACGGCAAAAATACCTTGCTGCAGTATCTTGATTACTTTCTTCACTTGAATTTACCATTAACGTTTCACAATGCTGAGGGGAGGGGCTGGCAAGTATATTCTAATTACCGTGTATATTCTAACCTGTAGTGCTGGAACATACAGTACTCAGAAAATAGTTAATTTGTGTAGTACTACTGGCGAGAGAAGTACCTAATGATAATGTACATGCAGAGCCTGGCAAAAAGTGATAGCTCTGATAGAAAAGTGGCATTGTTACTGTATTCTGTTTTATAATATTGCTGTGTTTAAAATGGTGTTGTGTCCAATATTATGCATTATTTCACTAATGTACAAGGAAAGGAAAGCTGGGTGTAGGGTTTTGTTGAACTACAGACTTAAGTAGCAGGGGAAAGCTCTTCCCCTGAAGAGTATGAGGGTGAAGTAAAGAAGATGGAAAAGTGAAGGGCAAGGGAAACCCTGTTCTGTTAGATCTACAGTTTGGAAAGTGATACTTGCTTCAGAAGAATCTAGAGCCACAGCTGTTTTCTGAATCAGTCTTAAGTGTTTGTTGAATTATGACATTTGCGCTTTTTTTCCTTAGTTGTTAAAACATATTTAAAGAAGCTAAAAAAAACCCCAGAATAAATGAAAAGTACCTATTTTTCTGACCAAATGTTGGGTTGCTGCTGGGCTGTTAGGTGGTAAGACGTGTAGCAAGAGATGGTCACATTATAAAAACTAATAAGCAGCCCTTTGTATAGAAATATTCCCTTTCACGCTAGTGACTGAGGAACTCTTTGAGAATGGATGAATGTGGAGATGGAGTTTTCAAAGTTAATGCAATGCATTGTTCATTGCAATTTCCAGGTTTCTTCTAAGTATAAATTACCCATACTTACAGTGCATATGATATGAAGTAAGGAAATATGAGTGGCGTGAAGTTTCAGCACAGCTTTGTTCTTGGCTGTTAACCCCCTGCTGAGAAACAGAGAATGGCCACCACTTTCTTTTGCATGGGAATTACGGGTTGTGTGGATTAGCTGGCACGTAACATTGTTGTTCGATGTCCCCTAATTATCAGTTTTTAGACCTGCCGTTCTCTTGTACCCCTCCTAGAGCTGTTATATTTCTCCTGTTGTTTACCGCACTGGATGACTTATTTGCTATTGCAAATAAAAAGGAGATTTTTCTAACAGATGCCATTTTGTCCTGCGTCTGTACAATAGGACCTTGGCCTATGGCTGAGCCTGCTAGTAATATGAATAAATTATAATTATACTTGACTACAGCACTCACCCGATACCAAAAATCAGCAGCAGCTGCTTCTACTCTGCTCTTTGTGCTGTTTGTTCCCTATCACATTATACCTTTGGTCACCCAAGGCCAGTCTTGATTTACCCAACAGGTAGCACCTGTTATTATCAAAACAACTGTGCTCGGCTTCCTGTGCTTAACCTGCTGTTAAACTGAGTGTTTGATATTGCAGTTTCCTCCTCTGTAATGATTATCACTATTGTGAACTTTGTAGCCAGTGTTCCTACGCTGTCCTTGCAAACGCTGTTTTATAAATTAGTTATCCATGTTTGCATCTCCTGAACTTATCTCCTTCATCTGCAGCAGTAATGTTCCTCTTTTTATTAAACCGGTGAACACTTTGTGTGATGAATATCCAGGAATATGCCACCTGCTATACAGGACCTAACTGGATTCTTGAAATAAGTGTTAGATAAGAGGCTACTGTTGCAATACAGAAATTTTCTTTATTTCCTAGTAAGACACAGTCTTGTGCTCACCTAGCAAGGTTACTATTATTTATGCCTTGGTAAGAAGCAAGTTATTTAAAAACTCATTCTACATAGGGACTTCCCCAAGTCAAGTGATATCCTGACTTTTTTCTTTCTTTGGGTGATGTAGGAAAAGGTATTTGATTGTGTTGGAAGGTTGTATCTTTACTACTAGGTTAACAGAGCCTGGACTAACATTTCCACTGGATACAGATATTGCTATGATAATCCAAGCTTGTAGTATTTTGTTTTCAGACATCTGCAGGGTAATCTGGGGTTATTCATAGTGTCTTTCAGAGATGAAAACAGGTATTTTCAAAAAAAAGAGCAGCTGTTTTTCCTTGTGGGGTGTTTCATCCTGAGCTGATGATGCTCTGTGAACTGCAACATGGCCATCTGAAGATTTGTAGCAGGTTTATGAAACACAGCTTGAGTTACGTGTCCATCTGGGAATGGGAGACCAGGTGTGTCCACTTCAGATGGTTATTCAGGTGATTATTTCTGCTGCAGCCTTTTACATGAGTTAAAAAAACTTTAGGAAATCTTTGCCCTAGATAACCTTTGTAGAAAGAGGCAATCATTATCTTCTCCCTTCAAAATCTGGACAGCAAAAATAAGAACTGATAGTTTCAGAGAGCAGGTGTTTCTAGCATTCATTGTTGCTAGACTTGGTTTTTTGCTGTGTGGTGTAAGTCAGTTTCTGGATTTTTTTTTTTTTTTAATGTTATGGTCATTCTACTCTCTTGTTCTTTGCTACTAAAATATTTTAAAAATGTATTTATTTTGGATTGATATGCACTGACATAACTGGTCCTTTGATCTGTTTATAGGGAGAAACAGGAGCTGCTGTTGGTTGAAATGTTCTAGTGATGTCTAATAATATGGAACAGCTGGGCTATGTGGGGCTGCATGGAAAGTGACTGGGAAATGGGAGCATCAAGGAACACCATTTTATATAGAAAACTAGTACAGCTTTCTCCCTAGATCCAGACATCAGAGAAATCCTAAGGCACGTTTTCTGTTATTTTTCACACCTGGTCATCTCTATGATCTGTGCCTTTTATGTATTTGCCTGCTGTTACATGCTCAGATTTTGAGCTTCTACAAGTAGTATCTCTTTGACTAGCATGAGAATTCAGAATTAGTTTGGGGTTCTTTGTTGTTGTTGTTTTTTTGTTGTTGTTGTTTTGTTTGCTTGGGTTTTTTTTAAAGTAATAACACTATCACTATATGAAGTAGTCTGTATGGTAATGATTTGCAAAACTGCTTATACTTCCTAAATTTAACAGTGATAATGAATTTAGGCCAGAATCTAAAGAAAATTATGTGAAGCAGAGAAAATTCCTGTGTTTCTGGAAATCCATGTGGTATGCAGACTTGGATTAGAAGGAATAAGCTGGCAAATAAAAAGCAATATCTAGATGAAAAAGCAGAAACGTCTTTATTTCCTCAGCACTGAGGCCTGCACCAAAATACAACATATCTATTATTGGGTATTAGAAGTCTGCTGGGCAAAATGTGCACAAAGAACTCAATATCTAAACTTGTCTCTGAACTCAGCTTCCAGGTTTTCTGTCTCCCAAAGCCATGGAACGAATACAAAGCAGCAGATTAATCTTCTTGTATCTCTTTGAAGTTATTTTTATCTTTGCAAATATTCTTCGTATTGGCGGTTCACCCCAGCATGCTGGACTGAAGCAGAAGAGATACTTGCTGTACAGAAATGCACTAATACTTCTGTTTGTGGTCCAGTGTTGTTTCATGTACAGGTGCATTTTCTGTGTCAATATCTGTACATTTTTGGTAACATTTGGTTCTTGCTCTTGCAACAGTTTCATTGCATGTTGGCTCAAGTCAGAAGGGATGGTCACAGGGACCAAAGAGGAGAACAAGGGGAGAGGTGCAAGGAACAAATGTGTTGGCTGGAGGCCTTGGGAGGGAGCGGAGGGGAGGCTGAAGCTCCACACAACACTTGGAGCAGCAGAGTTCAAGGGGAGGATACGTGGGAAGCACATGGGGACTGCAACTTGTGCAATGGCTGTGCGTGTGCAGAGTGTCCAGGGTGAAGACAGCTGCCTGCTTTTGCTCTCAAGGAAACAAACTGACCCTGTAAGGAACGCTGAAAGAAGGAATGTTGTTTTTACAACTGATCTGACAGCTGACCCCAGCACGGGGGTGGACTGAGACACATCAGACTATGAATCCTTAATGTAAAATAAAGTCTCTTAGAACTAATCCCGGATTACATAGTGATACCTGTATTTTAAAAGTCCATCTAGGGAGAAGATTAGACAAAGAGCCAAGAATCCATAGTCTAAATAGATCGATAAGGGGTTTGTTAGAATTAGATGAATGAGATAGGTAAACTGAGGCAGGCATGGGGTAGTCTGTAAACCCTCAACTACCCAAACAACAGGGAACAGGGGAGGGAATTTGTGGCCAGGATTTGGGTGGCATATAAGCAGGGGCTTTTTCCCCTGTTATGTGTGCCTACCTTTAGGTAGAACACCCAGTCTTGCAAAATCGTTAATAATAAAATATGCTTTGCTGGGAGATCCTGCCCAGGCCTATTATATTGGCCAAGTGATTGTTTCCTACAATCTGTGGCTGCTTCTTCATGTCTCCAAAGCGTCTTCCAAGCCTTGCTCAGGGCTGTCTCTTTTCAAAGTTATTTCACTCTGCGTGAGGTTCTTAAAATAATCTGAAAATTTCCGAACTCCTCTTCTCACCATTGCGTGCACTGCAAGAGGAGGTTTCTGTGTTACCCTAATTGGGAAATCATGTGCTCGCTCTCTCTCCCCGCCCGCCCCAGGTGCAAGTTCAACCCCGTTATTGCTCGTCTGTGCGCACGCGAGGGCTGCGGGGGTGGGGACCCGCTGCGCACCTGAGGGCTGCGGGGGGGACCAGGTGCGCACCCGAGGGTTCCGGGGAAACGGGGGGACACGGACACGACACCCCGGAGCCCGGCGGCAGCGCACCGGGCTGCGGTCCCCATGGGACGAGGTCGGCGCGCATGCGCTTTGCCGCGGCGGTGGGGGCTGAGGTGAAAGGGAAGGCGCGCGCGCGCCGCTGCCCGCCCGCCCTCGCGCTGAGGTAACGGTCTCTGACTGTGGAGAGAGGAGCCAGACGGGCGGTACCGCCGGGAGGAGCCGCTGTGAGGAGCCGTTCGCCTCCCTCCTTCCTTCCCTCCGCCCCGCGGGCACAGCCCGTTGGGGCGTGAAGGCGCCGCGCTGCCCCCCGGGCCGTCCGGCCGCCCCCCGCGCCGCCCCGGGGCGCTATGAGCCATGAAGCCGCCCGGCAGCATCTCCCTGCGGCAGCCTCGCTGCGGCCGCCGCCTCGCCGCCGACTGCCGCCCTGCGCTGCTGCCGCTCCTCGGCCGCCTCGTCCCGCTGCTCCTGCTGCTCCACGGCTCCTCCTGCCCCCGGGCTGCGGCGGCCGCCGGTGGGTATGAGGGGTTGTGTGCGGGAGAAGTCGGCTGTCCCTCGGGTCCCTTCCTCCCCCATACCTAGGGGGATAAATCCCGGTCACATCTGAACGATTTCATCCTTCGCCCTTTTGTGTACGTGTGTGTTTCAGCGTATAGAAAAACAGCCCTCAGAAAAGGTTTCCTTGGCTAGCTTGCTTCCAAAAATAGAGAAACGTGAGGTTTCCCTCTTTGATCTTCCCAATCCAGTGCTGCAGTGGTTTAGATAAATTGTGTGTGTAGAAATACGCGGGTGAGGTATGCGACAAAACCGGGCTGAGGTGATTCTTGGGTGCGTTAGGATGCGTGTGTGCGGGGATCTGACTGGAAACCCCTTCTGTTTGGGGCTGGGTTTTTGTCTGTGCTTTTGTTTATTTGCTTTTGATTGCACGTAGGTGACATGCGAAACGCTTAATATAGTCGGTTCGTGCATCATGTTATTGCTGTTCTAGTTACATCATTTGTTGATTGCCTGTATCTTGCGATTTTAACGGGAAAGGATGCAGGATTTCATCCAAAAAGCTGCCACTGAAGAAAAGGGCTCTTTGTGAAAGTTAAAAGAGAGAGAGGTAGAGAACTTCCTTTTATGTAAAGGGAATTGATTGGCATTCCGTGCGCATGGACTCTGAATTCAGTTTGTCTTAGGAACATGGGGAGTATTCTTAGCCTTTTGTAGATGTATATTTGTTTTTTTGTGAATGTGTGTCTTTGGGAAAGAAGAGAACTCAGCTGTCAAAGAGAGTATAGGAGGTAACTACATAACTACATATCAATTAAATTGTTGGTTGTTATTTTTTTTTTTTCATCTTGGAGGCTGAGAGGCATTAAAATATTTATAATCCATGACCACATATGAAACTGTATATGCATTTAAATAAATAATGTTATTTCTGAGACCATTTCATGTGTGAAAAATGAGTCAGATCTAGCTCAATGAGTAAGCTATCTTTTTGTTTGCCTGAGTGATTAATAAAATATTAGAATATTGCAAGCTAAATATGTAGCTTTTTATGGAAATAAACACATTCTGTCATAGAATTTATGGCTGGCATATCTTTGTTCCTCAGACCTCCATTGGAATGAAACGGCAGGCAGTATAGAAGGAGCACTGGCAGATGAAGAGAGTACATTTCAACAGAATAAAAGCAGCAACAGTAAAAATAACAGCTATAGCAATGCAATCCAGAAAGAAATCACACTGCCTTCAAGACTAATCTATTACATCAACAGAGACTCTGAAACCCCTTACCATGTCCTGGATACGAGGGCAAGGCACCAGCAGAAACATGACAAGGTAAGGTAAAAAGGGGCTCATCTGCAGAATTTTTGAAACAGTAATATGTGATGTGAAACTGTGTTTGGATGTTTTATTTTATCGATCTTCAAGACTTAGTGATGGTCCTTGCCACCATTTTTAGGAAGTAAAGGAGGACATGTGATTAAACAAGAATGTGATTTCCCTTGTGTTAATTTAAAAATAATGATTTTGAATTTCAGTATGGTTTAGAAGCTGAACTGTAGATAAAACAAATGGGAATTATGCAAAGTTGACTTGTCTGATCAGTGTAGATTCTGGTGTCTTAACTTACAGTATACCATCATCAACAAAATACTTCTTCCAGCTCTAGGCTGCAGAAATGTCTGCATAGGGAGTTTCTTTAGAATCCTGAATTTACAGCAGGAGTTACTTGACTTTGAAGGTATTGTGCAGTAGCTAATAAATACAATATTGGTTTCCTGCCAGTGTATTACCAGTGAAGACCACTGTAAAGTGTTACCTGTTTTTGTCAAATAATAACTGTGTTTTTCATTTTTAATGACAAGATCTAATATTTCATTTGTATAGATGCAGACAGTATTTTTTTTTCCTGAAATTGCATAGGATTAAACAAACTTTAATTTTTATGAAATAATTTGGTGAAGTACACCTATTCTAGACTGTATTACTTAGGAGTCACCCCTTAAAATGATTCCATCTTTTTTTTTTTTAATTTAAAAAAATATTTTCTTCCTACAGATTTTAAAAAAATTAAGGTAAAGATGGTTTGTATAGGAAGAGGTTGCCATGGTAGAGCAGAGAGACAGCAAAGCAGATCAGTGTGCATGATCTTATTGAAGGACTTAGCTATAATGGAGTTCCTACTATTAAATTACATTTCTTTTAAAATTTTAGAAAGCATATTTATGCATTATATGTACTTCTGTTGATATTGATTATGTGCCATTTTAGATGTGGAATTAATATGGAGACACTGTATAATCTTTGAAAAAAAGATGAGATAATTGTGTAGTTTTTATGTTTTCATGGGAAGAAAGGTTACTTCCTAGCTTATTGAACCTGGGGATGCCAGAATGTGCCTTTGGATGCATCTAAATACACCGATATCTTATGGATGGCACAGAAAAACTGGTTGGTGGAAACTCAAGCTACTTAAGAGGTTACTACATTGAGAACTAACACCCCTTTAAGGTGAAACCGCTCTTTAAGGTTAAAGGTTAGGGACTTTCTGTTCCCCTCTTTGGAGACAGGTGTGGGAAGGAAGGGATTTGCAATTGCAGTCCTGCCTTTGGCAATAGTGCTTCCTCCCTGTTTCTATGGAAGTTATTTTTTTTTCTTGGGAATCCACAGGGGAGAATGTGTGCCAGTCTCTTACCCAGCATTCCCCCAAGAACATTGCTGCTGTTGCCTATCCTTCCTATGCCCTGCCTTATCTCTACCTGTTGGGGTAAAGCTCTGCAGAAATCAGTGCTGACAGAATTGGTATTGATTTCTTTGCTGCTGAGTGTTGTGTAAAGTGGATCTTCTTTCTACTCACTGTGTCCCTTTCAAGCACAGCGAACGCTAACACTGCAGTTTTTCCCCACAGAAGGATTCTTTAAGCTTGGGGCTTTGCGGAGGGTGACATTATGTTGACTTCATTTGGCTGGCCTGAAACTTCTATTGCTTTGATCCATTTAATGGAAGGAAAGGATTGATTATGTTCCTTGTCTGGATCGATTTTTGCACTTCTTGCTTCTACAACACCCCCCGTCAACTTGCATGAATTCATTCCTTTGCCCTTCCATCTATTTATTTTATATAATAAAAATATTTTGCTTATTTTGTTCTGTTTAACATTCACTATCATAATCTATGTAGAGCAATAATTGGGGGAGGAGCGTGTGGGGAGTCTGCCTAGGATGTAAAAGGAAAACAACCCATAAAGAAAACAGAATGCAAATGGATTGTGAAAGGTGCAAGAGGGTTGGGTTGTGGTTTGGTGGTGTGGTTGGTTTGTTTGGGTGGGGGGGAGTATTTTTTAATACTTGCTTTTATCCTTTCCCAGAATTAAAATAAATGCTATATTGTAATAAACCTTACTTGTGAGATTTTACTGTTTCCCACATTGGTAACAAAAGGAAATAACCAGAATACCGTTACAGTTCAGTAAAGAAATAAATCTGTATTTAGGATTGAGTTTTAGCCTGTGAAAAAAATGAAGATAAATATGATGACATGATACACAGTGGACAATTGAGGAAGAAAAATATAATTTTTAAATTTTTATACTTTTCTTGGAACCATACATTTTTTAATCTGTATTTTCTGTCAGCCTTAATATACCACTTATAGGCATTTGATGTAGATATATTCCCTACTATTCAGTAGACCTCTTTCTGTGGAACATCATTATAATGGCCAGAAGAATATAAGCCATTTGGATATTCTGTGGGATTTGGCCTGAATACCTCAGAAATGCTGAGTCACTATAAGGAGAGGGGAAGAGTAAAAGAAATTGTGTGCATGTGGGAAGAGGTAAAGCTAGAGAAATATAATTGTGTAAAAATGTTTTAAAGTATTTTATTTTTTGAAGTCCCTCCCTAGAAGTCAGGTTCTTCAACCTTCTTCATGAAATGTAGGTAGAAATGAAGGACTGAAGGAGAAAACAGCTTACCAGAGAGTCAAACATTTAAATAATAAATTGCTTTCTTAGCACTGATCCTCTTTATCCCCTTTTGAATTTGGTGAAACACCATCATAATGAAAGTGTGTATATGATCTAAACTGTTTGTAGAACCTCTTTCATTTCTTCTTATTTTTCAAAGAAGCTTTTTCTCACTGTTGGAATGTTCACCATAGTTTTCACTAAGTGAAGTGGTCTGTCTCCAAGGTGGACAGAGTTCTAGTGTATAACCTGTTTTCTTGTCCTCTAAAAAAAGCATATATTAAATACTTAGTGCTTGAAGAGTCTAAAATCTGCATACCTATTTCCTCGTAGTCAAATTAAGGCTAGCTTCTTTTGAGTTCTTCTGAAGCTATTTTTAGTATGAAATGTTTCAAAATGAGCGTCTGTTTATAAAAACACACTGAAGATAACAAGAATCCTTAAACTTGCTGAAGAGATCAGAGTCATCTGTCATCTGTGGCTCTATCTTTCTAAACTTCTGCAGATGGAGGTAGTGTTTTGAATGAACTGGTACTCTCTTTATTGAACCAAATGACTGTTTTGATTTGCTTTTGCACACTGCATATACTATATTGTTAGGACCTAGCAAGATTACATTTGGTACAACTTGCCTTACAGTGGCCAGTGTGTGTAGGGGGAATCTCACAACACGAGATGCGAGATCTCAACATAATAGGATTGCTAGAGAATGTTATGTTTTCTGCTATGTTGCCCTGCTTTAAAGGTTGAGATACAGTCTGTCTCAGTCCTTTATGCAACTTTGGTATGTAGCATACGAAAGTTGCGAGGGAAAACATCCTTAAGGTGAAGGGAAAACAACTGTATCACAGCCATTGCAAAGGAGGTCATATTGAAGGAAAAGCAGGTCTGTTTTGTAAAATATAAAAGATGCTGGCTAGTAATCTCTCAAGAGGTGACGTCATATGAATTCTTAATGAAATCCAGATAAAAATCCAGTGCTTTAATTATTGTCTTCCTTGCCTATCTTAGGCCAGGTCTTCACTTTCAATCCCCAATGTAATGAAAACTGATCAGAATAATGAATGAACTTCATGTGGGTTATGCGTATGAGTTTAAGATTGTTGGAGAATCTTTGCAGTATTGCAGCTGGCTGTGCATTTTTTCAGCATTTTCTGTGATGCAGCTTGAATTTACACTACTTGCATATAGATGGGTTTGTGTACTTTGTATTTCTGTTCTATATTGAATTTATATTAATGCAGAAGGTTTATCTGTACTCTACGTCTTCAGTAGTTACTAACAGGAGGGTTGAAGTTTGTCTTCCTATCTTCATTGGTTTCTGGGAGTAGAAGGACATCTTCCTTATGCCATCTTCTCCTCAAGTAGATCTACTACTTGGATTCCTAGCTGAAATGTGGATCACAATACTTCTAAAACTTTTAAAATCCTATTTTAAAATATATTTCTGGGTCCTCTAATGATTTTCATGTGATAATCTATAAAAGGTTCAAGTTGCTAAGTGTTAGGTAGTGCAACACATGCACTTGTTAGACCTTCTTTCTGAAACTAAAAGAAAAAATATTTATAGGTTTTTTTCCATTTGTGAGAAGCTGGGTATTGCAGGAAAGTGGTCCAACATGTGGATGCGCTACTTTGTAGAGTCTTGTGAACGAAACCCCAAAAGGGATATGGTTTTAGAGGCCAGCGTCACTACAGGTGGGTATCTAACTACTGGTATTTTGGGAGAGGATGGTGTTTTCTGGCCCTGGTGTTAAAAGAGCAACAGTAGGGTTGCTTTCAGAGGTAGGCCTGAGCCTTTGTTCACGTGCTTACAACCATGTTTTCCAAACACTGAAGGACGGCTTCTGTATGAAGTCTGAGGATGGGCAAACAAGCTAAAAGAAGAGTAAGGAAATAATACATAGGATCATAGGATGTTACATTGATTTGTGACAAAACTTGTACTATTATTAGGATGAATGTCTAGATCAAGAAATGTTGTAATGGTGTAAATTGAAATCTGCCTTGGGTTTCTAATTCCAAAATGGGAGTCACGAAGCCCCTAGCTCAGCTACTGAAATAAGAGAGGCAGCTTTGGCCATTATTTTAGTCAGCAGAACTGTATGCAAAACCCAATTTCTAAAAGCAATGCGTTTATTGTTTGGAGATCGTGATCTGTATGAATATAGCAAAAGACCCATAGGTACTATCAGTCAGTTAAATAATGCTGTTGCTTTTATTTGAAGACTTGTGTCTTAGTGTTTTTGAAGGTGTAACACATTATTGCATTTGGCATAGTTTTACTCTGAAGAAAGTAAAACCAATATGTAATAGTACTTTACTTTTGGTGATGATGGTTGAAAATTCCGGAAAGTCTGGAAAAAGTGAATGATGGACAAATGCTGCCCAAGCACAATAATGAAAATTAAAGCATTCAAGTTGTGACATGGATTAGTGGAACTGAGATTGCAGTTACAGCTTTCTAGTCCATTTTTAGCTTGAAATTTACAGTAAGCTAATGACTGACTAGAAGACACTGGAATTCTTTATGCATATGGATTTTTAGCTTGGAAAAAATTGTGAGAGCTACTGCTTTGCACAAGTGGCTACAGAACTCTGAGAATGTCCCTAGTATAAAGAATCTCTTATTACAGTAATTATGCTTATAATCTAAGCTTCCAGAACACTGAGAAAAGACTTTTTTTTTTTTTTTTTTCCCCTCCCCACTCTGAAATTTGGGTTTGAGGGCAGGAAAAAATTTAAAGGCTCAGACCCTCCTTCAACCTGCTCCTCTGTATATCATCAGTAAGTCTTTGCTGCAGAAAAACTTTATGTAATTTTGCAGCTTTGCCATTGGAGTAGCTTATAGCTGTCGAAACAGGAACCTCTGCAGAGGTTTTTAGATGATAAACAAACATGTACAGAGGAACTTGTTCTCCTGATGATCTAAGTAAAGAATACTCATGCAGATGTAACAACATATATGTATGCAAGTGGTGCAAGAAGGTGGTGTATAATACTTTTCCTATGAAAAGACATGGTAAGATACTTAGTCCGTATATATTGTTCAAACTGTGTGCTAACCTATGTTATATTCTTGTTTGAATATGTATTTCTATGCTAATCAGAACACTATTTCAGTTTATACTTCAGGCATTGTATTACACAGTAGCTGATAGAAGAATACTGTGAAATGGTAAGCTGTATAACAGAATTCCACAGAGGTGTTTCTGAAATATTCCCTCCCATCATGCTGGTATATGATGGCTATAAAGGTGAAAGCACCTGGTGACAAATCACTGGTAGCTTTCTGTGCTAGCTTGTTACAGGGAAAATGTCAGTTTCAGGATTAAATACTTTAGTCTTATTACCTTCACCTGAGTTCTGGTTTGTCGTTTTCATAGGTGGTTATCAATAGATAAATAAACTGGCTTAAGAAAATCTGTATTTTGCTGCAGTAGTGGTGTATCACATTCACCTGAATTCAAAATAGTGTTTTTGCTAAACTGCAGGGATTTGAAATCCAGTGTTCTTTTTGTATCCAGTGTTTTGAGCCAAGTTTGGTGGAGGACATGCCCTGCTGTGGGGTAGAAAACCAGCGTCAGCTGCTTTGCAGTGATTGCTTATGTGTACAGGCTGCGTCTGTTAAGTGAGGCACAGTAATAGATGGCAAGTGGTGTTTCTATATGGAGAAGTAATTGTTTTCAGAAATAGCAATGATATTATATCTAATCCTACAAGATGAGCTTTTTCTTATGATATTGTAGACTAAGAATACAAGTAACTTTAAATAATTTTAAATTGCAGAAAGATGAAGAATATATGGTTGGCTTAGAAATGTAAAGGATGATATATATCTATCACTGAATTGGCTTGATTGGACAAAAGAAAAGCTATGGCAGATCAGGCTAGATGTCCATCTGGCTGTCCCTGAGACCAATTGGTAGCAGATGCCTGTGGAGCCGTAAAAGCTAACCTTCATATTATTTAAGTTATGCTATAAACTAGCTAGAACTTTTAATAGTTTTTCTGAAATACCTGAAGATTCATTGTAGTGTTTAAAAAAAAATAGTATTTTTTTCTTTTTGGTTAAAGGGATTAGTCATAATATTCCAACTTTATGTGATTATTAATGCTACAACAAATTAGTGTGTAAGTAAGCATGATTAGATTAGAACATTATCAGGAAAGAGGTTCTATGAAATTCATATCTAATCTCTTCCACCCTGCTGGAACAGTGTCTTCACAAAAACAAATTCTTGGATCATCTTTTATAATCTTATTTTTCTATTATAGAAGGCAGATTGGGCATGTTTTAAATGTCTTTGGCTTCAGTTACAGCAGTATAGAAAAGAATAAAGAATACAATTTATATATCTGACAAAACCTGAATATCTCGAAAGTTGAAGTTAACTCCCTATGTGAGACAAGCTAACATTGTATTTTGTTGTTGTATGTTGAGCTGCATCAGTCTTCTGTACTCTGGTTTGGCTACAGTGCCAAGTACAAAGCCTTTAATTGTGAAGGGATTACTTTGAAGGAGTCTTTCATAACATGTAATACAAGCCTTGCCCTTATTTTCTTACTTGAAGGCGTGTATTGTAAATGCTTTAATTATTTCAGGCTTTTTAAAGTGAAGGAATGCAGTCACAAAATTAAAAGAACGGTATACTACATTACTTATACTTTCGTTACATAGCCATCTGGTTATGGCAAAATATAGACATTTATGCAAATTTTTTTTTATTATTATTTTTGTGAGGAATGAGTGTGTATTTGAAAACATGCTTTTCAGCTACCATTTGCTTCTCTGTCTTCCTTTATCCTCTAAAAAGACAAATCCTTTTGAATGAGAATATGGTATAAGAGCAAAACTTTTCATATGCCTATGAGATTCATGAAAATAAGCATGTTTTTTGGTGTTTTTCACACGTTTGTTGCATACAAAGCTCAGTGATTCTTTTGACTCCTTAAATGTTCTGCAAAACTGTATAGTACTCTTGTGTGTTCATGTTTACAGGCTGTACATCTGGCTCAGACAAGTTTCCAGATTGAGGCCTTTGGCTCCAAATTCATCCTTGACCTCACGTTGAATAAGTAAGTGCACAATTTGAGGTGTCTGTCTGTCTTTCACTTACGGTACAAGATCAGAGCATGTGAAATCCCAAGATCTGTGGAAAAATGTTGTTTCCAAGTTTATTAATACAAAATATCTACCCTTTTTAAAAGTGAGGTAGCTGTTATCCTTGTTGATGCCCATAGCAAACATACTTTTGAAATTTTATCACTCATGATAAAAAAATGATGAGATATTCCAGTACCAGTAGTGCTTGAAAGGAGTGGATTTTCTTGTGCATTTTTTTACTTATTGACGAACTGTCATGCAGATGTTATTCTAGTTGCTCAAGTCGATGTGTAGATTTATTGCAAATACTTGTATGAATGGCTCATCTTTAATGATCTGGAAAACATGCTATTGTTGCTATAATCATGACATTCCTAAAGAGGTGGGAATCCTAGTGGTTTGACTGTACTGCAAGGTGCAGCTAGAGGCTGTTTATCAGTAAGATAGACAATTTTACACAATTGTCAGAATTGTGAATATCTGACTTGGTCAATGGTGTTTTAGTTATTTGTATCACATCTATTTAAATCCCCAGCTGAAGGTACGCAACTACGTGCTTTTCTAAAAATAGTCTTTTTTTTTTTTGCCACTGAAAGTTTACACTGAGAAAGTTTAAGGTAGAAGTATAAGATCAGTACTAAATACTGGTCAGGTAAAATTATCTACAGTATTGTTTTAAAGTGCATTTGCCCCTTCTGCCCTTGAGCCTTTCAGCACACTTAAAGAAGAAACAAATTTACAGAAGCAATTGTATACTGGTTTAAAAAAACCCAATGTGTTCCTCAGGTCTTGAGGTCCATATGAGGTCTTATTTTGGTCTTAACTGTCATGTAATGAAAGTTGTGTTAGGGAGAAAAATGCAAACTTATTAAATCCAGTGGCTTTCCAAAGCAGCAAGCTATAGCTTTATAAAATTTGCTGAACTGTTATATTCACATGTTTTGCTGCTTGGCTACTAGTTACCAGATGTTTTGCTGTAAAGGTGGACTGGAAACATTTTCCTTCATCCATGTATGATTTTGAAGTTAAATTGCTCTTGCAGTTCCATCTTTTAAAATGTTACACAAAGTTTTGATTGGCTGGCAAAAGATTAATTAGTATGAAGGCAGGGAATGGTACAAAAATAGAAGGAGAAAGAAATCTTGAAGATAATGGGGTGTTCGCTAGCCTCTGGAAGAACTGTAATGTAGTGCAAGACTGGTGTTTTATGAGAGTTGGACTCATGCAGAGTAATTCCAGTGGGATAGTCGTGACATTTGTGAAGGGAATCTATACCTAGTGGCCTCTGAGCTACTGGGAATTTCTCCTCTTGGTCTGCTTGCTATGGTTTCTGTTTGCGCATCCAGCCGGTAGTAAGACTGAGCACACATTCCCAAGACAGCACTGTATGTAGCATACAGCTGGTCACACAGACCATCCCAGAGAAAAACCATTGCCTTTTACTGGCACCACATACCAACACAAACAGCATTTGGGTGAACAAGAGTACAAACAGCCTGATGAAGTTCTTCAGCTGGTGGAAATTGGAAGTTTGCTAGTGAAACAGATGCACAGCCCTTTCCTGATTCACAAGCATGCTGATGTACCTAGACTCAAATGTTGACACAGACTTCAAGTTCATTAAACATCCATGCTTAGGCTTGAGGTCTCTTTCTTGGTCACTGTCTTAAACCTGGGGTCTTTCCAGATAAAGGTCTCCTCGTAGTTGTTGACTGTCTCTGAATTTTGCTTGCACATCATACGTATGCAGAATAGAGAGCAAAGTCACATAGAAAATATTACAAGTAGAACTCAATAAAAACACAGGACAGACTGCAGTGATTAGGTGCAGGGCTGGGCCAAACAAATGTAATGACTTGCAGCTTACACTAGTGACTTCTTTTCATGCTGCTTCATCTCAAATTTTCCACGCTTGTCCTAATTCACCTACTGTACTTTTGGCACTTCCCCTGAATATCCCATCAAAATGTTTACACATTTCCATAAGCCCCTGCAGGCAGCCTGTAATAAGTTTGTTCTTTCCCAGGAGACCCATGATGGCACTGTTTAGCAGTTTTTATCTGTTCTAAAGTTCTGGTTGAACTTTTTCAAGGCGGTGCCTGAGTAGCTTCTTCTGTGGCATGTCAGTCAGTGTCCTAACAGAGATTATGAGAAAGACCAGAATTCTTATCTCTTGTTCATTAGGGTTTGTGTGTAAGGGTGTTGGTTGCTTTTCCTGTCCTAGTCTCTTATGGTGAACGGCTGTTAACCAAATACCTATCACATACTTGATGGCCTTACATTCCCAATGTCTTTGCAGTGTTACCGGTTGTCCAACCCTGCTGTTTGTCCTTGTTTATTTATAACAGATTGTGCATGAAGAAAGTAAATGTATGTATTTTTTTTCAAACTGTGGTTGCTTAATCAGCAATCAAGAAATGCAATGCCTTTTCGCTTCAAAAAGAGACAGAGATTGCTTGCTGGGTGCCTTATGCAAAGAAGTTCTGCTCTTGGGGTATCAAGAATTTTCTTTCTGGCGATGTGTGAGGTGCAGGGTGTTCCGGTGCCTTACTGGTATCCCTGCCATTTACCTCTCTGTACATGAGGTCTTCTTCTAGCTTCCTAAGTGGTTTTTTACTTGTAAACATTTGACTCTTTATCTGGTTCCGCTCCAGAAAATTATGACTTCAAGGACCTGTCCTACTTTTTTGCCCTAATGTAGGACTCTCAAACTGTAAGTCATAAAACTTGTAATATCATAAATTGTAAATACCTGTAGACAATGATTTGAAAAAGACCCATTCACGTATCTCAGTTACATTTATGTGTTTGGCAAAATGCTGCCTTTTGCTACTGTGTTGGATTACAATGAATTTTTGTTGGCATACTGGTATTAGTAATGTTTACGTAGAAGAACAACAGGGCCACAGGCTTGAGCTGTTAAGTGCTATTGGACAAAATAATCCAGTTGCATGTGGAATACATATGCAAAATCTTGAATACCCTTGAATATGTTGAAAAATATTTATATCACTTACCCTAAGGTGAATTAATGTCAGCCACTCTTTACCTTTGTTGGAATCCATGTGGTTGCCTACCTTCTGTGTTCCAGCTGCTTTTTTTTTCTCCCCACAGCAAGTATTATAACCAGGAGGTGAAGAAAATTGGATATTCACTTGCATTAATGACTGTCTAGGTTTTGTAAGAACAGGTGGCAACCTGAAAGTTTCTGGAGCGTGTTAATATAAATTTTTATTTGATGTTCTCTATCTTTCTTTAGTACAATGGCACAAACAGCTTGAAGAAAATGTAAGCCCATAAAACCTCTTGAACCCAATGCGCAGAGACAATTCAAATATAAGATTTGTATGGAGTTTGAATGGGTAATCAACTCAGTTGCACAAGGCCTACAGGTGACATATAATTTCTTATCCTGAAGGTCATTGTTGGCAGCTTTATCTGACAAGAAGACTCAGGGGGGAAAAAGGATTAATTTTGAACTCTTTTAACAAAGTGGGCTACTCTGAAGTTTCAGACATCTTACCCCTTGTTACACTTAAATGTTTGACCAATTTCAGGCTGTCAGTGTGATGTAATTTATGACAATGCACAATAATTGCATATATGTGGATTATGGAAACAATTTGATGCAAAAAGTAATAGTTTTTCTAATCTGTAATGGATTAAATAATTTTTTTTAGTTAATGCTCTTAGTACAAAAATGAAAGATTATAGGATACTAGTGGGGTAACAATCCTATTTGAAAAGTTAGACTTTTTATAATTCAGCTATTATTGTCTGCACAAACTCAATAATTCCTATGCAACAAGTAATATGTAGCATTGTCTTAAAACCCAGTAATCTTTAAAAGTGTTCATTCATTTCAGTAAATTCATGTTTTTGTCCTCAAACAATACTGCCAATTCATTTGTTGTAACAGTGTATCTGAGTTATCAATGATTCTAGTATATCTGAACATTTTCTTATTTTTTCATCAGTGTAATATATACATAACAAACATCTCTGAGGTGCTAACAAATTACACTTAATGATCTTTTCCACCAACATGTAAAAGGCTTTTAAGCTGCTGTTCTTGTTGAAGGACAAGTGTTTCTGCAGGTAGCTCTTAAGGCCACTTTCAAGCAAGGAGTCTTTATATTGTTGTGTAGTATTAAAACACATTAGAGAGCAATACTACCAACAGCAGGGAATTAAAAATGTCTACTTGCAGGTTTTGGGTTTTTTTTTTAAGTAATGAGAGAAGTTGGCTGAATTGTTTGGCAGTTTTCAGCTGATGGTCTAGCACCAGTCTCTAAATAAAGGAGTCTCCGCCAACTCTGTATTTTTCAACTGTTCTTTGTTTTTCCTGGATAAGTCCACCTTTCCAGGAAAATCCATTTCCAGGAAAATGCACTCTAGAGTTGATGAAGGCTGGGAGGCCTCCGATACCCCTAGGGTGAAATCAGTGTGCTCAGCTCGCTCTCTGAAATGCCTGTACACCAATGTGTGAAGCGTGGGGAATAAGCAGGAGGAGTTAGAAACCCGTGTTTGGTCAGGAGATTATGACCTAGTGGCAATTATGGAGACGTGGTGGGACAGCACACATGACTGGAATGTGGTCATGGATGGCTGTGTCCTTTTCAGGAATGACAGGCCAGCCAGGCGTGGTGGTGGAGTTGCTCTTTACGTGAGAGAGCAACTACAATGTATTGAGTATTGTCCATGCACGGATGAGGAGTGAGTTGAGAGTCTATGAGTGAAAATTAAGGGGCAGGCTGGTAAGGTGGATAGTATTGTGGGTGTCTGTTATAGGCCACTAGATCAGGGTGAGGAAGTTGATGGGGCCTTCTGAAGACAGCTGAGAGCAGCCTCACAATCACAGGCCATGGTTGTGGTTGAGGATTTTAACTTCCCTGATGTTTGTTGGAAGGACTACTCGGCCAGCCAGCCACAGTCTAGGAGTTTCCTCCAGTGCCTTGACGATAACTTTCTGATGCAAAGGGTGGAGGAGCTGACTAGAAGAGGTGCACTGCTGGACCTTATCCTCACTAACAAGGAGGGTCTGTTTGAAGCGGTAAAGGTTGAGGGCTGCCTTGGTTGCAGCGACCAGGAGATGGTGGAGTTCAGGATCTCATGTAGCAGGAACAGGATAGCAAGCAGAATTGCAACCCTGGACTTCAGCAGGGCAAACTTTGGCCTTTTCAGGCAATTGCTAGGGGAAATCCCATGGGCAAGGCTGCTTGAAGGTAAAGGGGCCTGAGATAGTTGGTTAGTGTCCAGGGACTGTTTCTACCAGGCACAAAATCAGAGCATCCCGACACATAGGAAGTCAAGAAAGGGAGCCAGGAGACCTGCGTGGTTAAGCAGGGAACCGCTGGGAATGCTCAAGTGGAAGAGGAGAGTTTATAGATCATGGAAGGACGGGCTGGCCACCTGGGGAGAATATAAGGCTGTTGTCAGAGGGTGTAGGGAGGCAACTAGGAAAGCTAAGGCCTCCTTAGAATTAAACTTGGCGAGAGGTGTCAAGGACAACAGGAAAAGCTTTTTCCGATATGTGGCAGATAAAACTAAGACCAGAGGCAATGTAGGCCCACTGATGAATGAGGTGGGTGCCCTGGCGACAGAAGATACAGAGAAGGCAGAGTTACTGAACGCCTTCTTTGTCTCTGTCTACTCTGCTGGAGGCTGTCCTGAGGAGCCCCATACCACTGAGGTCCCAGAGGAAGGCAGGTCAATGGAGGAGTTTGCCTCGGTTGATGAGGACTGGGTTAGGGAGCAATTAGGCAATCTGGACATCCATAAATCCATGGATCTGGATGGGATGCACCCACGGGTGCTGAGGGAGCTGGCTGAGGTCATTGCTGGACCACTCTCCATCATCTTTGCCAAGTCTTGGGAAACGGGAGAGGTGCCTGAGGACTGGAGGAAAGCAAATGTCACTCCAGTCTTCAAAAAGGGCAAGGAGGAGGACCTGGGTAACTATAGAGGGGTCAGCCTCACCTCCATCCCTGGGAAGCTGCTGGAATGACTTATCCTTGGTGCCATCTCAAGGCATATCAGAGATAAAAGGGTCATTAGGGGCAGTCAGCATGGCTTCACCAAGGGAAGTCGTGCTTGACCAACCTCACTGACTTTTATGAGGATATAACAAGACAGATGGATGATGGCAGAGAGGTGGACGTGGTCTACCTTGACTTGAGTAAGGCATTTGACACAGTCTCCCACAGCATCCTCACAGCTAAACTGAGGGAGTGTGGTCTGGATGATCAGGTAGTGAGGTGGACTGTGAACTGGCTGAAAGGAAGAAGCCAGAGAGTGGTGGTCAATGGGACAAGGGGTAATGGGTTCAAACTGGAACACAATTGGTTCCACTTAAATTTGAGAAGAAACTTCTTCTCAGTGAGGGTGCCAGAGCCTGGCCCAGGCTGCCCAGGGAGGTTGTGGAGTCTCCTTCTCTGCAGACTTTCAAACCTGCCTGCACACCTTCCTGTGTAACCTCATCTGGGTGTTCCTGCTCCATGGGGGGATTGCACTGGATGAGCTTTCCAGGTCCCTTCCAATCCCTGACATTCTGTGATTCTAGAAAATTGATTTCCTTTTCAATGAAGAAATCATAGGAAAGAAGACTGGCATCTTTGGCATGAACTGAAAAAAAACCCACCACTATTGACTGTAACATGATTTAAATATTTGAGATGAAAACATGATGACTTCTGAGCAGTTAGTTTCCTATATGAAATGCAGCATTACAGCCAGTTTTATCCATCAGTTTAAAGCTTATAATTGTTGTGTAGTTTTTGTGGTGTATATTTCTGTAGGGATGAATTTAACTTGAGAATAGTCTCAGAGGAGATGACATTGTTAGCATAATTTTAAAAACAGTATGGCAGTAACTGCGTTATTTAAGAATCTATTTGATTCTTGTTTTTTTTTTTCTCAAAATTATTTTTAGTGAAAATGGGAAACTAGTCACAGTTTTCCAGAAGGAAACTTAAATATTTATAACATTTTCTTGAATAAAAGCTTAAACATTTAGGGTACTAAATGGATCCTGTAAGATACACAAGCTGTATAAATTAAATATGATAATATTACTGTGGCAAATTTAACTATAGTCTGCTTTTAAAAATGTGTTACAGATGAGATGCAAAGAACTCAGTGTCAGGATTTTAAAACAATGTGTGTGTACTCTTATGAGTAAGTGCAGTCTTGAGTGTCTCAGCTGTAGAGAACAGAGCTTTACTTGCCTCACTTGCCACTCCCAGAACTGGAGGCAACCTATTAAAAGTTATCATTTGCCTCAGTGGGCATTTCGCATGCAGAAATGCTTGGAGACAGACACTGAAACCTCTCCATATTTTTCAAGACTCACTAATGTTTGAGAAGACATTGTCCGTAAAAAAAAAAAAAAAAAGATAAAAGCTTGAAGATGTGAAGATGCTTCCTTCTCAATTACTATGTTCAGCTGTAAATTAGAAGCATTAATTATAATTAATATTTCAGTTATTCTGTCTTCTCAAGTCAGTAGCAAAAACCATAAAGTAAGAAAAGTGCATTAAAATGATGTATAACATATAACCAGTATCAAATGGCAAATTTCAACAATGCAGAAACAGCAATTGCTTTTGCACCAACTCCTTGTCATGTGTTTCTTTTGTTCCCAGAACTTTCCAGATCAGTCCTTTTAATATTTTTTAATCCCATTTTTCTTCATCTCATTCTCTTATTTTTCCCAAATATTTATAAAATAAACCATGTTTATGTGTGTCTGTTTCTTTATATGTTTTATAGAGGAGAACTTACAGCTGTAGCCATGTAAATGAACATTGCAGTCCCTGACTTTAAAGCACTCAAGTTTTGGATTTCCCTGTAGTAATTAAGTGATGTCCCTATGCCTGCTGTGCAATGCATGAGTAGAGTTGTGCTCCAGAAGATGGCTCTCAATAAAATCATAGACAGCAGAGCTTATTTCAATGAGACTGTAAGATACTCTATATAGGGTATTTAGTTGGAAATTCCTCCTTTTTTGTGTGTGTGTGCTGAACAGGTATCACAGATCACTGGGGCTGAGAAAGCTCCCTGAAAAATTGCTACATGTTATTTGCTGTCAAACAACATACTAAGCAGTTGTCTGACTTGACATATACTTTCTTAGGTTATGTTTGTATTCCTTGCTCACATGTAACCACTGTAATGTGGCAATGGGAAAGAAATGTTATCTTTCTAATCTAGTAGAGTTTTTTCAGTCTGTTTCTGGGATGGTCCAATCTTGACAATAGCAAGATCTTTATACTGAAGTGAATTACTGGCATCTGGGATTCTGTTATCATCAAGCTGAAATCTTCACATTTCAAGCTAGTATAAAACCTGTGTATGCTTGACATATGATTAATTAAGTTCATCAAACTAGCTCCTAAAAGCCTACATCACTGAGTTTAACTTGGTTCAATGGCAGGATTAAAGTTGTGCAATATAGTTCAATGTGGAAGCCTGGGTTAAAGGAAGCAAAATAAACTTTTAGTTTTCTGGAATACCAAAATGTATCTCTGTTTTTGCTATAGTCATTAATCTAATCTGGTCAAATCAGCTCTCTGTAAGTATAAATAAACTTATTTCACTACTTTTAGTGTTAGAAGTAAAATAAAATCCCCCACACACATCTGGTTGGATTGTTTCTTCATTATACAAATTGGTTTAAATGGGACTGTTTCATTAGACACACAGTATCAGAACATGTGGAGCATTCAGTGAAGTTTTTAAGAGGAGAAGACACCTAGATTTGTTTTGTGTATAAAACAATCTTGCTTTAACTGAAGGAAGCTTTGGCAAATGCAGTTAACATTGAATGAGACCATTCTGGCAAAGATGGATGGCAGTCCTCAACCTTATACTACAGGTTAATAAAATTCTTATTAATAATTCAAAGCTGCCTATTTTCCAAACTGGTGGTAGAGGAAGAGGATCCACTAAAATGCAATATTGAATTACCTTGACCAGTGTTTAAATAAAATCTTTAGTTTGTTAATTGCTTTTCCAGGAAAGTCCTGTCAGAGCAAATGACATTGAGGTCCTTTCTATGACGTAGTATTTGTATCTTCTGTAACATTGTCTAGCCATTAATTTCTTCATATCCTCTTCCATAGCACTTTTAAAAGTGGTATCGTCTTCAGAGCTATGGTAAAGGAAACTATAGTGGAACATGAGCGACGTACTGTACTTAATGTACTGAAGAACTCTTCAAGCTCCCACTTTTAAAATGCTTGCTGAAGTAGCCGTTACAATACAGTATTCTCCGTTCTCAGATGGATGGCTTCAGGACATAACTAGAGAAAGGATACTGAAAAATTTGGTGTCCGAACTCCCTTGCACTGACTCAGGACTTCCTGCACAAGTGAGGCAGACTGATCCAGAAAAGAATCTGGAGCGTTTTCTGCACCAGTCTATATGTCTTAGAACATGCTCTCCTGTCAGTCTTTTTTGGAGATCTTTCCCCATTTGAGGATGTCTTTAAAAAACCCTAAAGTATTGTCCAGATATTGTGTCATCTTTTTCTCTACCTGAAAGACAAGCCAAACAAAAGCAACAAGAGCAAGGTTGTGCAAGAAGTGTTTTTTAAATAATTATACTGTTTACTGTTATAGAATCATTATGGTATCAATAGCAGAAGTGAGGGGGGACTTTCTTTGATTCCACAGATATGAAAAAGTTAACCCTGTACACCTGCATCATCAGTTGTTTCTTTTATTGCTTGTAAACACAGATGCTTGATTCACAGTATCACGTTTTGATTGTTAAGCTCCTTCAAGATAATATAAGAAAAAGTAGCCTTTCTGTGTTTTAAAAACTAACAATGAATGTTTGCAGTATATTTATTCTTTGGAGACGCTCATGGCAGAGCAGCTTCAATGATGACAACTAAGTAAAGACATATAGAAACTAAATACTGAACTCCCATAAGAACAGCCGAACAGGAACTATAGAAAAGGACACAGCAGACTAATGTGTTTGGTTTTTTTTTTTTTTTTTAATGAGTTCAATCAGCATGTTGCAATTAGACGTATTCATTATAAGGCATCATGTTAATGTGGCACTAGCATAAATATGCTTTTGTCTGATGTGATCGTGACTTACACAATTGTTTCAATTAAAGCTTGCCCTGTTTCTGGTGCTCGTAATATTGATCAACAAATTTGCTGTGCTGGATGTGTTTCTGCTCAGTCAAAATATAAAGGAATCAACTGAAAGATGACAAAACAGTCCCATGTAGATAAGGCACAAATGTATTTTCTAAAATTCAGAGCTGCTTTTCAGAGGTAAATTTAGGTATTATGTAAATGATAATGAAGGAAGAAGAGTTAATTTGTGATGTGGAGATCTCTACTTTATGCATGAATTCTGTACCTCATTCTTCAGGCACCTGTACTTCTACATGAGCTTTTAATAAGTGGGTCCCAAGCCTTTCTTTTTGATGCATTAAGGATCCCATCACACCTACTGGTGAAATTACAGTGCTCTTCTGGGTATGTCTTTCATGTTGGAAAAAATATTTGTAAGTAATTTTGGTCAAGTGGCCATTTTTTAAAATTTTCCTTAAATAATTTCTCCTGTCTTTTGTCAGATGTGTCAGCGTTAGTAACAGTTAAAAGTTTTGGCAGGGAAAGTTTGCAGTAGCAGTTTTAGGCTTGTTTTTACAGCTGTTGTTATTTCCGGAGCTTTACCAAAATACAGAACAAACTCCCTTATCCAAATTCTGTCTTTTTCTTTGCATCAATAGTGGAATATTTTTGCTGAATTTTTCAGTTCTAGAGCAGTCCCTGCAATATCACATTTTAATACTGTTTGTAAGCATAGTTATGGCTGTGTTTGTACAGATTTTGCTATTAATTTAGGGAACAGGACTGAGATTAGCCTTATTATAGAAGCAGCTGGTTGTGTCCACTAGCAGAACCATGTTGGAAAACACCTGCAAACACACTGTCCCCTTCCATTCCCCCCTCTTTCCCTGAGTGAGATCATAATTGTCTCAGATTAGCATTATACATTGAGGGATTTCTGTATGATTGGAAAGAATATATTCTTTAGGATGTTTGCTGGCCTAGATAGCTGCTTGAAATAAGTGGTACCAGGCACCTGGCAAAAATCAGGTACCTATCAAGGCAGAGGCATACAGTTTAAGAAAAAGCTGGCTGATTTTTTTTCAACGGAAAGTTGAAAATTCTTGCTGCTCTGTGGGAGGCGTTAAGAGAAAAATGCTCTTGCAGTATGGTAGTCATGTGTGACAAGTCTTAGAACACAGCAATGATCAGAAACTAGTTTAAAATACCGTGTCACAGTGTAGCACGAGAAAGGGTTTGTGAAAGACAATAGCATTATAATAGATTTTCTACTCCAGCTTCTAGGTGGTAGATACTGTGTTACATTTGGCAGAAGAACGGTTCACAAATTAAAGGTGCATTTTGTTCACAGCATGGCATTTGGAAAGTGTGTTATGAATAGCAGGCCTCAGTTTTCTCTGGAGGGAATTTGTTCAGTATGGAAAATTTCATCAATGTGTCTTGTAGTCAGCAGATCTCACAGGACAGTAGTGCTGGAACGTCAGCAATGAAAAAAAGTGTAGTTGGGAAGTAATGGTACGCTAAATAACGGAAGAGGTTGGCAGGTAAAGGAAACAACTGAGTTACAACAGAAGTTCAATGAAAGTCCAAGAAAAGAGTATCGAACTATGGAAAGATTCTGCAAAGGGTGGACTAAAGAAGTTTTGAGTAGCTCTTAGGTCACATGAAATGGGATAAGTAAGAGAGACATGCTGTAATTAGACTACAGTTAGTCGAGTCAGTAGACACAGTAGGAAATCACCTACTGCAAGCCTTACAAGATGCCAAAAGCACTAGGTAGCACTGCAAGCAGTTCTGAGATCAGTCGTGTAAGGTTACTAGAAGGCAAAAAAGGGAGCTTGAGAAGGTGAGCTTGATTTGGAAATGGGTAGATAAATGGTGAACCTGGAATTGGTTGGAGTAAACCAGTCTGTGAATTCAAGCAGAGGCACCTGTAAAAATCTGCATCTGGTCAAGGACTTCTCAAGCTGAGCGTAGTTCGTGTTTAACCATCCTCAGTCATTTTTTTAAACTTACATCTAATCAGAATTTTCCATTTCCCTACTGTGTTGGTTGCCTCTAGCCTTGTCTATACCATCTTAAGTACTTTGTAATAAGTATGAAAAATACAAAGAAGAAAAGCACATTATCAACACTAAAGTTTTTTTTGTATATGTAATCCTCTTCAGAAGCTTCGAACCTTGCCATATTGAAGAACTGAATGTTTGCATTGTAGACAAGTGCTTACACTATTTATAAAATATTTGTATTCTCCTGCAGAAAATTTATAGCTTTCTGTGATACAAGTAGAGAAAGTTAAAACTATTTTATGCAACTGAGTTTATTTTTAAATCTGCCCTTTAAAAATATTTAATATTGCTATCAAAATGAAGGTTAAGACAAATGATGCAACTTCAGTAATTACTCATGGCTATTAGTGTTGATTTTGCAGGCACAGAATGTGGTCTGTCAGGTCCATGAAAAAAGACTTTTAAGAGAACCACTGGTACTGACTTCTGCAGGATCTTCTCTGAGAAGTATAGTGTCTGATAAATGCAGCATATAGAATTGATTTTATGAGCCAGTAGTCCCAGAATGAAAGTGTTATCAGGATTGCTAATAGCCCAACCCAAGTTTGAGATACCCATTATCGTAAATTGTTCTTAGTCGTTAATTCCCCTCAAAGCTATTTTGTCAGACCCGGCTTCTATAATTATGATGTTTTCTATTCATAGCGACAATATTTTTATTTTCATATGTTTACCATTATCAGACCCTTTAATGTGTTTGGTTTTTTTTATCTGGAAGGATAAAGGCTCATAGAGACTTGAAAAATGCTGAGAATTCTGGATTATTCTAAGTAAAAGGCTTATCTTGCATATGTGATAGGGCCAGTTAACATATTAACTGCTTTGCTCTTCCTGGACCACTGTGCTGCAACGCTGATTGTAATGGCATGAGAGGTGAATGGGGCATTGAAGTTATCCCAGGATATGTACAGTCTAGATAATCTTATTTAGAAAAAAAAAGACCCAATAAAGAAAAAAAAATTGAACTGTAAATTATACATAATGGGAAATTTCCATGTTTCAGAAATTTGTCTTGCCGGAGTTAGGGAAAAAATAAGGGTGAGAAAAGAATCTGAGATGGAAAAGTGAAAGGAAGAAAAAGGGTAGTATGGGTGGGGTGTTTTTGTTTGTGTGTGGTGTTTGTTTTTGTTTTTTTTTTTAAGAATATTACTGGTTTTGGAAAAAATTGAGTATTTCCAGTTGTGAAAGTGAGGTACAGGTAAAGTATATATTCTTGCCTTCAGAACAATCATGTGTGTATTTGTTCAGCTTTACATATACTCTGTTTAACTTTTAGATAAAATATAAAACTTATTTGAAAACAGTAACGAACTAAACATACCTATTGTGAGTACCAGTTACTGGCAGCAACGGAAGTTCTAAAGCCATGAGATTTTTTTTTTTTAATGTATTTAAAAATATTATAGTCTAATTGTAAAGCTAAATGACAGGGGATTAGAGTGCAGAATGAAATTCCCCCTTCTGTAACACACTCTGACTTTGAGTGCACCAGCAAACCATTTACTGGACACAAGCTGCTTGATTTTTTTTAACTAATTTACAAGGGCAGAAAAAAGGCTTTGAAAATTATAACAAAAAACCCCAAACCCACCCACAGCAGTAGAAAGAATATTCAGATTTTTCTCATCTTGATTTTTCCTTTCTTTGACAGTGACTTGTTATCTTCCAATTATGTGGAGATTCACTATGAGGATGGAAAACCAAAGTTTTCTAAGGTATTGTGCTCTTAAAACGTGTCAGGATGGTCTTTCTGAGGGAACAATGCCCATAAAATGTTGAAATGTTGTGCACCAACATACTAGCTCCCAAATTGAATTCAGTGCTATAGGTTATTGATCCAAAGATTAAAAGGTTAAAGTTATGTGAGATAGTTCAGCCCTGACTAAGGGAACCAGATCCGTCTTTTTGTTTGTTATAGTAATAAAATGAGGACTGGTAGGTTCCTAGGAAGGTTATAAGCTACATTTTCAGGGAATGACTTTTTTCATATTTGTTATGAATGCTGGAATATTTGTTGTGAGCTTATTATATGTGAAATATATCTCTATTTATGCCTTCAGCAAGTCAGGATGGTTGTTTATCCAAATATGAGATGTCTAGTTTATTATTTTGCCTGTGTTATAGAGAACCTCAAATAAAACAATGTATCACAGATGAGGGCAATATTAATTACATTGCAATATAGTTATTGCAATATACTGTTTTGTTTTCTTCCACTGAAGAAGTAAACTAGTTTCACATAACATAGTAAGGAAGTTGTTTCATTAAGACTCAGTACTCTGCAGAATAGGCAAAAATGCTAAATGATGCAAGAAAATGATTCCCTTTGGCATTCAGACAAGCTCATGCATTTGTCAGCCGCAGCACTAGCACTGAGCACTGCGGTTGCTGAATCATGAATCTGACTGGAAAATTATTAGAACTTTAGACTCAGCAAACAGACTGCCTTGGCATGCTGCAGTAACTTGATCCAGACTTCCTAGGGGATGTTTTCTGAATTGATTTATTTAGAAACAATAATAGAGCTCCTGAAGTCACATTAATCTGTAAAAGGCTTCATTAGGAGTTCAGAAAACATACACTCAATTTGTGTAAGAGGTCAAATAAGGACTTTTGCAGTATGTTACAATCCTTTTTAGACCTCAGTGAGTAAAATGGTTTGTTTCCTGATGTGGATGTAAAGAAGTGAGATCTTGAGGAAAAAGTATTGTAGTTTTCTAGAAAGGCGTAGTTTATTACAAGAGTGAAAACACTGGAGAACAAGCAGCAATTTCTTCGCTTGGATGACTGTCTTTAAAAAATTATTGAAAAGCTACTGTGTGATAAAGTTAATAATGGTTTAGTTGTTAAAAAGTATGGCTTATGCCTTCTCACTGATGGAAAAGTAAATATGTAGTGACTGATTTCTCTGTAGTGCTTTGATTTAATTATGCACAAAAGTCTGTTAGGAATTTAATTTGGAATCTGAATAACTTATTAAATAAGATGCAAAATGGAAATAATGCTGTGCACACTTGAACAAAGAGTATTTACATTTTTGGTACTTCCTTGAGTTATAATAATTGCAGAAGGAATGGGTCCAATATGCTTATTGGAAGTCAGAAGACATATGACACCATAATTACTAATATTTTGATGATGAATGGTACGTTTTTCAAACCATGTGTGAAAGAAACAACCACACTTAATGGTTTTTAATAAAACTTTTTGAGAATACATTTAATCCTTAGTTTAGCTAAGGTTATTTTTGATAGACATGAAAGACCAACTACTTAAATGAGGTAAATTAGTGTCACTCAGCTTTCCTGATGTACAGCAGCTTCTAAATTCACTAGTCCTTTTTCTTCAGGAAGATAAAGTAATGCTTTAGAAAGTTGAAATAATGTTTCTGGGTTTCTTTCTAAGTTTTTGTAGCTTAAACAGTCTATTAATGTTGCTCTTGATGCTTTCTTTCTGTTGATAGAAAAGAAATACACTCTTCTTGTTTACTCAGCTGAACCATTCCTCTGAAGCCAGTTCATTTTACCCTTAGTCATGATAAGTAGTTCTGTAAGCCCCTAACAGTCTAGTCAGTTTATTCACAGAATCACAGAATGTCAGGGATTGGAAGGGACCTCAAAGCTCATCCAGTCCAATCCCCCCACCAGAGCAGGAACACCCAGATGAGGTTACACAGGAAGGTGTCCAGGCGGGTTGGAATGTCTGCAGAGTAGGAGACTCTACAACCTCCCTGGGCAGCCTGTTCCAGTGTCTGTCATCCTTACTGAGAAGTTGTTTCTTCTCAAATTTAAGTGGAACCTCCTGTGTTCCAGTTTGAACCCATTACCCCTTGCCCTATCGTTCGTTGTCACCAGGAAGAGCCCGGCTCCATCCTCCTGACACTCACCTTTTATATATCTGTAACCATTAATGAGGTCACCCCTCAGTCTCCTTTTCTCCAAGCTCCAGAGCCCCAGCTCCCTCAGCCTTTCCTCACACGGGAGATGCTCCACTCCCTTCAGCATCTTTGTTGCCCTGCGCTGAACTCTCTCCAGCAGTTTCCTGTCCTGCTGGAACTGAGGGGCCAGAACTGGACACAATATTCCAGGTGTGGTCTCACCAGGGCAGAGTAGAGGGGCAGGAGAACCTCTCTGATCTACTGACCACCCCCCTTCTAATCCAACTCAGGTACCATTGGCCTTCTAATAGGTCATTCCCCAACTTATACTGGAACCTGGGGTTTTTCCTGCCCAGATGACATATTCTACACTTGCTCATGTTATATTTCATTAAATTTTTCCCCGCCCAACTCTCCAGCCTGTCCAGGTCTCTGGATGGCAGCACAGCCTCTGCCGTGTCAGCCACTCCTTCCAGCTTGGTGTCATCAGCAAACTTGCTGACAGTGCCCTGTATTCCTTCGTCCAAATCATTGATGAATATATTGAATAATACAGGCCCCAGTACTGACCCCTGAGGCGCTGCACTAGATACAGGCCTCCAACTGGACTCCGCGCCATTGACCATGACTCTCTGGCTTCTTCCTTTCAACCAGTTCGCAGTCCACCTCACTACCGCGTCATCTAGACCGCACTCCCTCAGTTTAGCTGTGAGGATGCTGTGGGAGACTGTGTCAAATGCCTTACTCAAGTCAAGGTAGAACACGTCCACCGCTCTGCCATCATCCATCCATCTTGTTATGTCCTTATAAAAGTCAGTGAGGTTGGTCAAGCACGACTTCCCCTTAGTGAAGCCATGTTGACTGCCCCTAATGACCCTCTTATCCTTGATATGCCTTGAGATGGCACCAAGGAGAAGTCGTTCCATCAGTTTCCCGGGGATGGAGGTGAGGCTGACCCCTCTATAGTTACCCGGGTTCTCTTTCTTGCCCTTTTTGAAGACTGGAGTGACATTTGCTTTCCTCCAGTCCTCAGGCACCTCTCCCGTTTCCCAAGACTTGGCAAAGATGATGGAGAGTGGTCCAGCAATGACCTCAGCCAGCTCCCTCAGCACCCGTGGGTGCATCCCATCCGGACCCATGGATTTATGGATGTCCAGATTGCCTAATTGCTCCCTAACCCAGTCCTCATCAACTGAGGCAAACTCCTCCATTGTCCTGCCTTCCTCTGAGGCCTGAGTGGTACGGGGCTCCTCAGGACAGCCTCCGGCAGAGCAGACAGAGACAAAGAAGGCGTTCAGTAACGCTGCCTTCTCTGTATCTTCTGTCGCCAGGGCACCCACCTCGTTCATCAGTGGGCCTACATTGCCTCTGGTCTTAGTTTTATCTGCCACATATCGGAAAAAGCTTTTCCTGTTGTCCTTGACAAGTTTAATTCTAAGGAGGCCTTAGTTTTCCTAGTTGCCTCCCTACACCCTCTGACAACAGCCTTATATTCTCCCCAAGTGGCCAGCCCCTCCTTCCATACGTCTCGGGATGCTCTGATCTTGTGCCCGGTAGAAACAGTCCCTGAACACTAACCAACTATCTTGGGCCCCTTTACCTCAAGCAGCCTTGCCCATGGGATTTCCCCTAGCAATTGCCTGAAAAGGCCAAAGTTTGCCCTGCTGAAGTCCAGGGTTGCAATTCTGCTTGCTATCCTGCTCCTGCCACGTGAGATCCTGAACTCCACCATCTCCTGGTCGCTGCAACCAAGGCATCCCTCAACCTTTACCACTTCAAACAGACCCTCCTTGTTAGTGAGGATAAGGTCCAGCAGTGCACCTCTCCTAGTCAGCTCCTCCACCCTTTGCA
Source organism: Streptopelia decaocto (assembly GCF_964273445.1). Classification (NCBI taxonomy): domain Eukaryota; kingdom Metazoa; phylum Chordata; class Aves; order Columbiformes; family Columbidae; genus Streptopelia; species Streptopelia decaocto. The sequence continues at coordinate 31,475,549 of NC_138660.1, forward strand.
TCAGAAAGTTATCGTCAAGGCACTGGAGGAACCTCCTGGACTGTGGTTGGCTGGCCGAGTAGTCCTTTCAACAAACATCAGGGAAGTTAAAATCCCCCACTTGTAGGTAATATAGACATTATTATTTTTAAATAAAGGCAAGACCTTGTCTAAAACATGAATGCTGACTTCCTTAGGGAAACACAAAAGTCCTGCCATTTTTTGAATAAATTTGGTTTGCATCTATTTAGAATTTTATGCAGTTAAAATCAAGTGTTGACTTTTAGTACATTTTTCATATGTACAGTGAAAATGCAGCTGTATGCCTTAGTGTTGCTCATTCACCATTAGTGATATTGATACCTACAGTCTAATGATGTAGCACTTTAGTAGATACATTTTTGGTGAGACAAAATTGGTAGAATCCAGATCTAAGCCAAACACATGCCAGCTGATTGATGAACACTGTAATTTTAACAGACCTGGAAGGCACCAGGGAACAGTTCAGTGCTCATGTAACCTGCATTACATAACATTTTTGCAGAATCAATTTGCAGCAAAGAAATGCACTTAAGAAAAGGTCAAGAATGCTGTGTCTTCAACAAAAGAATAACCCGTATTATGACTTGAAGACTTTTATAAATTAGTCTTTACTGGGCACAGTTGTTCTCTTATAAGCAATGAGGGCTTTATTTACTTCAGCAATCACTGCTTTCTCTGAAGTTTTACCTAATGCAAGGTGTTAGATTTTTTGCCTTGGTTTTAAGGAAAAGACACTAAATCAGGGTAATTTTGTGTATGATTGATTGTTTGTTTTTAAACATTATTAGGGTGGAGAGCATTGTTACTACCATGGAAATATCAGAGGTATCAAGGATTCCAAAGTTGCTCTTTCAACTTGTAATGGACTTCAGTAAGTGCATTTTCTCATTTTTCAAATAAGCTTATCAACTAATTATTACCCTTGAATATTATCTCTTAATATGTGAGGAACTGAAACTCTACAGGCTCAAAGATTTTTGATGTTTTGAAATGCCAGTACCAGCTACGCCAAACTGCTAGCATTTTTTTAGTATCATTAGGATTAAAGTCTTCTAATGCTGTCTCATAAAACCTTTGAATAAGGTAAGTGCAAATATTTCCCAAGATGACTTTGTATGGTAAAGGTTAAATAAAAATTGTACATTAGCAGTTTGCATGCTCAGTATTTATGTATGATTCCATCAGCCAATAGAAAAATTGCTCTTTTTGTTAGATTGCATAAGGAAAAAATGTAATAAGTTATTTCTTACTATGATTAATTAATGTTAAGTGCAGCTCAGCTGTTGATTATATTCTGCAAGGTAATGTATTTCTTGGGACTTCCTCTTTCCAAGGTCAAGTCTATACTTTTGATGCTTTATCATTACCATTGCCTTCAGTGTTAGTTTGTTAAAATGCGACTGATCTCTTCAAAGAATTCTTAGCTTTAGCCACATGCAGTAGTAATAAACATATATGGAATTTATTTTAATGCTGATCAGTTTTTCGGCCCTAAGCTTGGTTTTGTGTTGTCAAAAACCATATGCTGGCGTCAAGTTAATTGCCATGTAATCCTAAATATCACTTCTTTTTCTCCATGTTCTAGTGGCATGTTTGAAGATAGTACCTATTTGTACTTGATAGAACCGGTGGATCTGACCCACAGTGCAGTAAGTTTCTTTTTATCTAATTTACTTCATTTGGGAAAGACAATGCTCAAGGAATAACAAATGGAAGTATTAGAATAAATGGATAAATGAGTGACTTCTCTCATGCATTCATATGAAAAACAAAAGTATTTTAAAACACTTGATTGGAAGTTATTTCAGCAAGAAATGTGTAAGTATGAATGACCTAAGATTTTTCTCTGCTTTTCTTTGATCATTTAGATGTTGGGAGTAGGCTAATAAGACTGTTTCGATAGTTATGGACTGTCAAAAATTGTTATCAATTTGCACTCATACATGAACTAAAGGATTTATACGTTCACAGAAGGGATCTCTGGAAGTCATTTATTCATCTCCCTCTAAATAGTTGGGTCAGATTGCTCTTTTGTTTCCACAAAGGGCTTAATGAGGTAGATAATGGTATCTGGGTATCTTACACTTTATGTGTTAAGTCAGTGGTCACCGTATAGCTTAAATGATTCTGATCCAGCATATTCAAA